>NC_133326.1:179720954-180320954 GCF_042186555.1 Aquarana catesbeiana
AGGTCAGGGGACCTATGGCTGCAAATGGGCACAGTGAGGCATGCAAATGGGCAAAGTGAGGCTGCAAATGGGCATTGTTGACCCTCATTTCCACTTACAGTAGCTGCGCATTTCTTACCCTAGGCTTATACTCGAGTCAATAAGTTTTTCCTGTTTTTGTGGTAAAATTAGGTGACTCAGCTTATATTCGGGTCGGCTTATACTAGAGTATATGCCTACTTTTCATGGGTCTTCAGTCAAGTCATAACCACAGAAGGATAGGTCATTGATGCCTTGGGATCACAGCTGGTTGATTGAATGGCACAATGGTGTTCATTTACTAAAACTGGAGTGTGCAAAATCTGGTGCAGCTGTGCAAGATAGCCAATCAGCTTCTAACTTCAGCTTGTTCAATGAAGCTTTGTCAAGAAAAACTGGAAGCTGATTGGTTTATATGTAGAACTGCACCAGATTTTGCACTCTCCAGTTTTAGTAAATCAACCCCAAGGTGTCATTCACCTCAGAAGGGGTTTGTCTCTATAAAACTAGAGTGGTGGGTTTGCAAGAGATGAACATTACAGCATCTACATCACCCTTGTCACATTCCATGGTGACTTGATAAAGGTGACTTACTCCTGTGGCTATAAATGCTCAGGTATGTCCCTGACACTTATTGGAATGTAAAGCGTAAGTTCACCTTTACAGAAAATAGGTATAGTGAACTTACACTCAAAACCCCCCCTCCCCGGTCCCTCTGCTCTGTACCTGAATCCCATAATCACCCGCTGTGAGACATCAGGTTGCCGCTTTACCAGTCCATGGATTTGAAATCCCCATGGCTTTCTCTCCTCTTCTCCAGTGCTGACAGGATGGGCAAGGTGGGTTCTGTTTGGCCGGCACCGACCAACTAGAATGCCTTCTATACGTACCTTTACGAGGTACGTTTAGGAGATTAAGCTGCTGGGATTTAAAATCCCCGGACTGGTGAAGTGGTGACTGAATGTGTCACAGCGGGTGATCACGGGACTTCTGTAACGCGGGACCGGGGGGGGGGGAGGGGGTCCAGTGTAAGTTTACCTTACAGATTTTCTGTAAAGGTGAACTTACCCTTTAAAAAGCTGTTTGGATAAGTTGCAAAATGTCTTCAGCATTACAGAGCAAGGTCAGTTGAATGTGATTAAGTACTATTAGCTATACTATTACCTAGATAAATGGAAACCTTTTTGGAGATGTTTACCCCCTCTTCCTTCCAAATCACAAGGAGGGGTAAGTAAGCCTCTCCAGTGGGAACAAATACATCAATAACGATCTGCTAGAGTTTCTAACTCTTCCCCTAAATTCACAAATGTTATGCCTGGAGTTGCACTTTAAATATATAACTTTGGAGAAATGCAGAAAAAATGCTTGTTTGAAGACAGAAAACAGTTCTACGGAAAACAGGAAGAATAACAATTATGTATAGTTTTCTAAAGTTATATTTACATTTTGTTGAAAACCTAAAGCCCAGGCAATTTGTTTTAGAGCAGTTTCAGAAGACTCAAATTTTCACTTAAAATAAACTCACTTTATTCTTGCACTTTTGTACCTTTCACATGGGCGGATAGAATTCAGCTTTTAGCTGCGGATAGATCAAGTTATTTACCACAGCTAAACTCACACAATGCTTTCCTATGGGCCCATTCACACACTGCATTTAGCAACTGTTTAGTTACATGGGGTTTGGTGCGGATAGAAAAAATAAATTTGACTGCGTCCAGGAACAATTTATTGCAGCTATCTGCACATAACTGTAGGTATTCACCTGTACTATTTCTCCTGCTGATAGCAGTGGCAACAACGAAAGAAAAACAACAGGAAGCACATCAGAAATGGCAAGAATGTTCCAACGCAGCTAAACGCAGCTGCATGTAAATGCACGTAAACGCAGCTAATTGCAATGTACAATTGCAAGTGAACACTGTGCCAGGATTCTCTGAATTTCAAAACAACAAAACATGCTTTTAATAGCGGCAGAACATCCGCCCATGTGAAAGGGTCCTTACAATTCTGAAAAATCGACCCCTAGTTTTATTGTCTCCTGACATGTATAATCTTATTTACAAGAAATTAGCATACATAGTGTGAACTATGTTGCGGATCATTATACGGTTCATGTGTAAACTTGTTAAAGAGACATTATTACCTTGCCATTCAGGACAAAGTGATGGGGTCAATGTAAAACCCACCCCAGACCACTTTTCACTCACCTTCTCAATGTTCCCCAATGCCATCTTTTTTTCTGTGATGACTGTAACCAAAATGCTCAGTGTCAGATCTCAGAGAGATCCAAGTACTGCTTCATGGAAGGAGGTCACGTGCTTCTACATAAAATGAAGCACCAGATATTTTACAGCGGTGGCCACAGTAGAAGTCAGGTTGGAGAGTGCAGGAGTATTAAAGTGGTAGTAAACTCAGTAACAAAAATCCCCAGCAATCATAATAACACTATGTATTGCATTTCTGCAAACAAAGGTATACTCTGGAGCATCATCAAAGCTTTCTTTCTATTTGTGCAAATTATGCTGTTATCTCTTTTTTCCGGCTGAATCCGGTGCCACCTCTATTGCTACCTCACAAATTCTTCCAGATCTGCACTTCCACACTGTCTAGCATGTCAGTGCAAGAATGTGCAATACAAGTGAACCAAGCCTCATTTTCATGAAAAGTTACCATAATGACTTAGCCCGATTAATCACATAATGAATAGTCTCATGGGATTTCAATGCAATGCCATGAAGTAATGCAAAAATAGGAATGGCACATAGATATATGGATTGACAGCACAATGAGTGTGTCGTCAATTGGGATAAAAATGCGCAGGCGCCAGTGACGTCATTGAAAGCAACAGCAGGCAATATTTCCTAAACTGCACAAATTAAAATACTTTTAAAGCCAACAACTAATATGGTGCAACAATGTATATGGTGCAAAGTCACCTAGTGGTTGGGGTGGTCTTTACATAGACACTGCCGCTTTAACCTTAAAGTGTATCTTTAAGTGTATAAAGTTTAGTGGATTAAGAAGTAGTTAAACACACATGCATTAACAGGGCA
This sequence comes from Aquarana catesbeiana, assembly GCF_042186555.1. Classification (NCBI taxonomy): domain Eukaryota; kingdom Metazoa; phylum Chordata; class Amphibia; order Anura; family Ranidae; genus Aquarana; species Aquarana catesbeiana. The sequence goes on from NC_133326.1 coordinate 179,724,026, forward strand.
GCAAGGATAAAGCAATGACATCAATCTATTAACTATTATACTTACCAAAAACACATTTACTAGGTTTATTTATGATGTTAAAAAGCACTAACATGGGCTAACAGATAAACAGCAACACCTATAATGTGTGCATAGGTATTTTACTCTTCTGCATCTGGGCCATGGTGAACAAAGGTATGTGGAGGGGGTATAAATAGTGATTGGAGCAGTGACGGCTGCTGCTAAATATTTCGGGGGGGTGACAGACAGGAAGGAGGCGATTGCCGCAAGTACCCCCTCTGGCGTTAGAGGGACTGACCTTAGGAGGCAGGGGGAAGGAAGAGCCGGGCCATTACTGCTCCTCCTGGATGAACAGGAAGTGTGTCCTGACAGAGACACGATTGGCCAGGGAGTCCTAAGACTCCCTGGCCAATCGGGTCTCAGGACCTGCTTCCTGTCTGGCTGGGAGGAGAATCAGGAAGACAATAGAAATTATTAATTTGCTATTGTCACACAACTGGGTAGACTCAGGGGTCAGGGCTCTGCACCCCGAGTCCACCCTTTTTTGAAGTCAATTAGAGCCCCTGGCTCTAATCATGTGTTTCCAAAAAAAACCCTTTGGAATTCATGTGTCTGGCGCCCTGCATGTAGATTAGGGGCCGGGCGCACAGATCAGGGGGAGGCGCCCCTGTGCCCCATATGGACAGGCTGCAACTGGATTGAAGAGAGGAAATTTAGGCTTAGGTAGTTTAAGGAGCACATATCCTAGAAATGCAAACTTGGAACTCAGCTTTCATGAAGGCATATGTGTTTACCTATGTATAACAGCCAGTCAACTCATGGTGAACAAGTCAGAGTAGACAATAAGCTGGTAAAGCTAGCCATGACAATTGAAAGTACAGCTGTGATATTATGGAAGTTGGAATGGGAAAAAAAAACATGTTTTAGATGTGCTGAGGTCTTGAAGGTGGAAATTAGGAGGAATAAGCAATATTCATATTTTATTATTATTATAGAGTAAGCAAAGACCTGCTACCATAGGTTTTTGGGAATGATGAGAATTAAGGATGAAAAAACAAGGGGAAGCATCTCTTTAGAAGTGCTGATAATGTGAGTTCTTATATTGAGTTCATATTCTCACTTTGTGTTGCACTGTATTTTAAAGGACTAACTGTAAGACTAGGCTAGGAAGACATAGGGGAGGTTGGAAAAATTATAAGGCTCTAGACATGTGCATTTATTTTCGTCCGAATGCATTTTCGTCCGAATTTCAGGTATTTTCGTTATCGTTTTAACAAACGATAACGAAAGTGCAGAATCCGAAAAACGAAAGATCCGACATAAACAAATGCTTTATTTTCGTTTTTGTTGCTACAACAGTTCGATATAGGAGATTCTACATGATGATGACAATAACAATCTTTGTCCATCAAACCTGCAGTCGAATGTGCCTAATCTTAACTCTATTAGTCCAAGATTATTCTACATAGAGAGAAAAGATTCGACATAGAGAGAAAAGATTCGACGTAGGGGAGAAAAGATTCGACGTAGGGGAGAAAAGATTCGACGTAGAGGAGAAAAGATAAATAAAAATAATGATGATGATGAATGTTATTGGCTGATTGTAACCAAAGAGGAGTAGCAGTAAAATAGCTAGAACTAAGTACACACGTACTTTGGCTTATGGTGTCTGTTGAAAGTTCTAAGAAGATTCGACGGAGCAGGTAAACTATACGGCGTCGTACAGTTTAGCTGCTCTGTCAAATCTTCTTTAAACATTCGACAGACACCATAAGCCTTCAATGACAGATTCGACCTTAATTTGTATTTTCGGACGAATGCAATTTTTAACGAAAAACGAAATACATAAAAACAAATTTCGGGAGTAACTAAATAAATTTATTTTTTGGACGAAAACAAAATTCCGAAACGAAATATTTCAGTGTGCACATGTCTACAAGGCTCTATGAGGTAGCCTGCTTTACATAATCCCAGTGTTAAAATGATGTAAGTATTTTGGGCCCAAAATGCTAATGGAACTTCACAAATATTTTTGAAGCTCCTCGTAAAACAATTGCCCCAGCCTGGGACAAATCCAAATCTTGGCACATTGATTTTCATCCCTGCACTTGTACATTCAGTTACATATTTTAAAGAAAACACTGTAATGTGTTGTGGTTATACTTCATTTGAACTGTTTACAGCTGTGTAAATTACATTCTGTAAAAATAAAATGTGGCAGTCAGTGAAATCACATAGGCAATTTCTAAATATGTTAGAAGCACGTATTAAGCCAGCAAACAGGTATTGAAAGTTTAAGCAAAAATAAAAAAAAATGAATTACTACCACATTAAATTACCCATGTCATTTAAATCATCCTAAGAGACTCATAAGCCACTGGAAACTCTCTTTACGGGGGGGGGGGGGGGGGACCCTGCAGTGAAGCTATTTTATTACCTGGCTTACAGAAAATAATAACTTCTAAATGAGGCTTCCTTTATATCTTGTAGAACCTAAATTATATACTGGATTTGTCAGTCTGTGGGGATTATAGGTGACTGTAAATTTAATAATTTACCCAATGGAAGCGTATGTGTACTACCATAATATACATCCCATGTGCTTACAGGGCAGAACACAATATATTTTGACAGATTGAAATTAGCTAGCAATGCTGGATGTTTATTCTGGTGAGAATGACAGAAACTCTAAAAGATGTTAACACGACAAAATATTAATGTTAAAACACTAAGCATTAATGACCAGCAAACCTAAATTATAATTTAGATAGTGAGGATACCATTTGAATAGGTAAAATGTATGCTAAAAAAATTTTTTTTTTGGTTAGGGTTGGACAGGATATATACCCCTGTTGTAATTTTACTGCTATCCAGGGCTCTGGTAAAGTGTCACTAAACCCAACACGTAAAAACATATTACAACCTTCAAAATAACATTTAATAACAATATGCCTTTTTTAATTATTTGAATGTTAAAAATGAATAAAAACTCCTCCTACAAGCTTTAACCAGTGTTCGGCTGGACACTAATAGAAGTTGCAAGACTGATATGATGATTTAGCAGTTTATATTTACTAAAATTATTTCATTTCCATGTTCTGTGTACTGTGGGAGACCAGATATAGTGAATGCAAGATATAAAACACCAAAGCTCTAAAGTCCAAAAATCAATGAGAGCAATTAAACTAATGACAAGATGGATGTTGAAGTCATGATAAAGGTTCTGCAAATATTGCTGTGATTAAAGGTATATACAGTATATATTATGAAAAACCAATCAAATCAATATTTTGATATCTCAATAGAAGGGGTTAAACCAGTTGGGTGTGAATAGGTTAGCCGTGCTGCTCCATCAACCAGTGGGAAGACTGATAGCTGAAAAGATAAGAGTAAAAGAGAGAGCGCACCGGCCCCTAGTGTAACACCACTTAATGAATAAATAAAAATAAACAAAGTATCGTTGTACACTCACATTGTGTTGATTAAAATGAGCATCTTTATAACTCTGTGGTGGCTCTCCTTGGTCCAGAAATCCAAGCTGGATCCTAGGCAAACTGACAGTTTCTGTCTCTCCACGAGCAGCCACTAACAAGCTGCACGAGAGCCACCCACTCTCAGCTAGGTTCCTGGAGGAGCAGTAAAACTCCACACGGGGACACGTGCATGTGATCCTCAGAATCCAGCTGGTAAGTAACGCTATGTGGTCGCTATGCGCGCATGTGTCCCCGTGTGGAGTTTCCTTGCTCTTCCAGGTTCCTTGCTGAGAGCGGGCGGCTCTCGTGCAGCTTGTCAGTGGCTGCTCGTGGACATACCAGAGACAGAGACTGTCAGTTTGCCTAGTATCCAGTTTTTTTATTTAGTCATTAAATGGTGTTACACTAGGGGCTGATGCGCTCTTTCTTTTACTCTTATAGTGAATGCAGGATCCTGGGTTTAGTAAAACTCTAAGCTTATGATCTACCAGAACCCCCAGATCCTTCTCCACCATTGATTCCCCCAGTTGTACTCCCCCTAGTATGTATGATGCATGAATATTCTTAGCCCCTAAGTGCATATGTTTACATTTATCTACGTTAAACCTACTCTGCCACAGAGCTGCCCAATTAAACAGTGCATTGAGGTTGGCTGGTAAGTTGGAGACATCCTGTAAGGATGTTATTCCACTGCATAGCTTCGTGTCATCTGCAAAGATTGGTACTTTTAATCCCAGACCCTATATCATTTATAAATATATTAAAAAACAAGGGTCTCAACACTGAACCTTGGGGTACACCACTAACAACCCTAGACCAGTCAGAGTATGGATCATTAACCACTTGTCAGGAACCATGAAACACACGGAGACAGAAAAATCACACCTTTAAAAAAATGTTAAAAATGGTACAACTGGTAAACAAAGTCAAAACATATACAGGATTCGATAGCTAAATTGGGTAGTCAGAACAAGCCAGGAAATCAGGAAGCCAGAGATCAGCGTAGTCAGGGGCAGCAGACAGGATCAGGAACCAGAAGGGAAGTCAGCCAGGCAAGTCTTCAACAGGAACACAGCAGAGAGTCTCTAGATATGTTGACCAAGTCAAAGCCATTGAAGAAATGAACTAGGCAGTTTAAATAGCCAGAAGGGGCTGGCTATGGGCTTGACTGACGAGCAGGAGATGGTCAATAGGTGAGCCACTGTGGAACGATGAGTACTGGCAATTAACCGACAGCAACCTCAGCCCAGAGAAGGAAGGGCTGAGAGCCCAGCCCTAACACCACTACTCTCTGAATACGGTCTTTTAGCCAGTTTTCTGTCTATTTACAAACTGAATTTTCCAATCCTGTAGACTTTACCTTACACATTAGCCCTGTGTGGGGAACTGTGTGAAATGCTTTTGCAAAATCCAAGTATAATATGTCCACAGCCACTCCTTTATCTAAGGTTTTACTTACCTCTTCATAAAAAGAAATCAGATTTGTCTGACAACTTCTGTCTTTTATGAATCCATGCTGTCTGTTGCTTAAAATATTTTTTTTTCCAGTAAGAACTCTATGTGGTATTTTATTAAACTCTACAGTATCTTCCCAACTATAGAAGTTAGACTAACAGCTCTATAGTTACTTTGATCCCTTTTAAAATATAGGTACCACATTGGCCTTGCACCAATCCAGTGGTTCTATTCCAGTCATTAAAGAGCCCCTAAAATATTACAAGATAGGGAAGAGCATTTGATTGACAGTGGCTCATCCCCTGAACTATTCTACCATTGCAGTGTAAAGCATTTGGGCAACACACCTGACCCACTGTGATGTAGATGGCCCTACAAAGTGTAGCAGTGCAATATCACATAATCTCTGCAAATAAAACATTAAAATGGTATTTATTCAATTATGCTTGGACTGGATTTACTATGCATTGTTTGTTTATCATGGGCCTCGCTGAAATTTGTAGAAAATTGGAGAAGGTTTAGTTATACTTTAAAAATATCAAAACTCACTTCATGTCTTGCTTACAATGGTATCACTAGGAAGGGAGGATAAATCTGCAACAGGAACACAGACAGATAGATCAAAAATCTAACAGGGCTTCTAGCCATCCTCTACTCTATTAAAGAAAAGAGTTTGTATTTCTGTGTTGCTGTTAAAGAGTTCCCCTTTCTCCCTGTCTGGTAAAACATTGTCTGCAATACATGAATAGGATGTGGAAACAAGGCTAAGCGACTCAACTATGCACAAAATCATAGGAACTGGGGTGCCGAAATATGGCAGCAGGTGGTCTGCTCTGGACTGATGAGTCAAATCTGAAATATTTGGCCATAGCAGGAGGCAATTTGTTCATGAAGGGCTGAAGAGCGGTACAATAATGAGTGTCTGCAGGCAACAGTGAAGCATGGTGGAGGTTCCTTGCAAGTTTGGGGCTGCATTTCTGCAAATTGAGTTGGAGATTTGGTCAGGATCAATGCTGAGAAATTCAGACAGATACTTAATCATCATGCCATATCATCAGGAAGGCATGGGATTGGCCCCAAATGGATTTTTCAGCAAGACAATGACCCCAAACATGAAGCCAATGCCATTAACAACTATCTTCAGTGTAAAGAAGAACAAGGAGTCCTGTATGTGAGGGTTTGGCCCCTACAGAGCCCTGATCTCAACATCTCGAGTCTTTCTGGGCTTATGTGAAGAGACAGAAGGATTTGAGGTAGCCTACATCCACAGAATATCCATAGTTAGTTCTCCAAGGTGTTTGGAACAACCTATCTGCCGATTTCCTTCAAATACTGTGTGCAAGTGTACCTAGAAATTTGATGCTGTTTTGAAGGCAAAGGGTGGTCATACCAAATATTGATTTGATTTGGATTTCTCTTCTGTTCATTTACTTTCTATTTTATTAATTCATAAAAAATAAAATATTAACACTATCACTTCTATTTGTGAAAGCATTCTTAATTTACAGCATTTTTCACACTTGCCTAAAACATTTGCACAATACTGTATATATAATATATATTGTGTATTCACATTTCTTTTATTTTGTCTACTTTTTTGCCTTAGTTATTTCATTTATTTACATTTTGTATTCCATAGCCTCTGTTTTATCCATTGACTGTTATTTCAAATTTTTTATAAAACATTTTCCTTGTACCCTTTTTTAACTTTAGCATAACTTTATAACATTCATCTTTTTTTCTACTTTCAATTGTTTTGTATTTTTTTCATTTTTTGCTTCTTATTTTCCTCTAGGGTTTAAATTTTTTCTCCAGGGTCTAATGCAGAGAGCAAAGGGTTTTTTTTTTTTTTTTTTTACATCCTTGGCTGGCTTAAATATCTTGTCTCTACATACTGTATATCTTTCTAGGCACATATGGCAGGCACATATTTCATTTTATTAAATAATTGTTTTTGTGTTTGTAAAAAAAAAAAAAAAATTATAGCCATACCAACTGGAGTCTAAACCTCTTTGACCACATTATATTTTATAAAGGGCCATTTAAAAATGATGGTTTATAAACATGATGGTCAGTTATAAAAGGACAGAGAAAAAAAACTCTAGTTCCTCTTCTACCAGCAGTATATTTAGAGTCAGAAATTGCTAACAGACGTGGAAAAGATCAGGAATGGGTGTAAACAAAAGAGGACAATGAGGACAAGGAGGATACAGTTACTTCATGACATAGACCAGATCATGCAGTAAGAATGAATGGTAAATATATCTTTTAGGTTACTAACCTTTAAATGACTGAACATGTTGTGAAAAAAAGCACTTGCATTGTTTGTAACAGTAGAGTAGATTTTTTTAAATGGTTATGGTGTCTACAATGATTTACCTTTTATTTTATTGGCTCTGATATGACTGCTAGTAATGCCTAAAATGATAATGCATGCCAGAATAAAGGTCCGCTCCTCCAGCTGCTGGAATGTTTTGGATCAGTGCATTTCTTTTGTTCATGCAGTAGAATAAATCCTTTCTGTAAACATGTCCTATGAGAAGACAGTGAATGTCCTGTTCATGGTAACACCAAATAAACTCCCTCATACAATATGGGAGATAAATGTGAGGCTATTGTGACAATAAATGAGGCAGTCTAGGGACAAGTGTTCATGTTTTTAACAAAAGATTTCACATATACTATATATCCTTTCTGTACAAATTTAAGGTACAGATGCCATGGGGCTTATTTATTCTTTATTCATGGGGCCTATTGCATTCACATGTAATACTCACTGAAGTTATTTCATTTCTTCAATGCAGGCAAAACTTTACATTTAGTAACAACTGTGTAAAGGGAAAAGCTATTTATCTGTATTTACTTCTTGGTTTTAAAGTGCACCATTTGAACAAAACTTATCCCTAAACTTTTGATCATGTAATAGAAAATAAAGCCAGTTCAGCTTCAGCATAAAACGCGCATTAACATTTATTAATCGCTCCTAAAATGCTTGATCATAAACTTGACGTCCATTTAAGGGAATTGGTTTATAACAATCTGCACATATACTGATGCAATTCACCTAAAAAATAGCATTTATATTCTGAGAGTAGCTCTGATTTGCTATAGGATAGTATGAGGAAAGAACAAAGAATTAGATAAAGCAAGGCAAAGTAAAATTGGTTGGTGCTGGACTATGTTAAATTCCATCTGCTGGTAAAGTCTAAATGCCTCAAAAGTGCTATACAATTTTAAGGCTGGCATCTTAACAAAACTAATAAAGATGGATATGAATGCATAACTTAAACATGACACTCTATAGTCTTCTCTCCTTCTGTTTATTGTTTTGCTAATTACTGCTTTTCTCTTGCCACAATGTAGTTCTCTTTCTGGTTTCAGACAAAAAAAAGACACATGGTCGGGTAGGTACATTGAGAAATAAATAACCAAATATCCTTCTTTCACTCAAGAATTATATTTTAAACTGGATCTGTCAGCTAAAATGTTTCATTGTTATCATTATTTTATCAGAATGTAACTTGGTAGTTGACATCTAATACAAATCACTGTGCATAAGTTGAGTACTTAACTCTGCACAGAAAATATTACATATTACACTTTTCTTGAGGGATACTGTCATCATCTTTATATTTAAAATTCTGTGGACATGACTTAAAAGTATACGACATGCACTCCCAAGGCAAACCATTGAAAACTGTACCTAGGAATAGTCATTTGTTCCTGCACTGTTTTTTAAAAATAAAAGGCGATTTTAAACAATACAGTACTTTGTTGCTGTGTATTGTTACATTATAGGAATTTAACAAAGTAGACTTGTAAAGACAAAAATATAAAAAAAAAGCCGGTCTGCTCAATGCTTTGATTTTTGTTAATCAATGTCAAATCCTGTTTAATTGAAAAATACATTTGCATCTCCATATGCTCCTTAAATGGGAATCTCCAACTATTAGGTACCATGATTGACATATAAAGCTGATAGCACAGTCAAATTCAAACTATCTGATCTAAAAAATGTACCCTCAACTATATAAGGGGGTGCCTACTCTTTCAATATCAAACTAGATGGCCGTAAGTACTTTTGATTACCGACAGAGCAAAAGCTGATTGTGTATAAGTTCTCAATGTGTGTTTGTAGTGTTGGTTACCCCAAAGGGTTTTTTCCACTTTGACTTTTCTTAACTGCCTCTTAAAATTATTTGCTATGCTTTATTTTAACAGCCATTTGTGCTTAAGCTTTCACAGGCACTCATTTTCATTGTGAAAACAGGCTCCAAAACGCACACTGGGCTACTGTGTATAAATAGTTCTATTTTTTCAAATACAAGCTATTAAATTCCTGGATAGTGATATCGTGACTCCCTTGAAGGTAATGATAACATGGAGACTTTTATTTTTTAACTGACACATGACAGCTATTAGTATAGTCCATTGTGCTTGTGAAATGCTAAAAAAATTGAATCTGATCCCATATTTTAACTCAGCTTACTGTAAGTAACTATGTTTGAAAGTTACTTTTAAATCTAATAAACCCTGCATTTTTACAGAATGATTCAGTTTCTATAGATTTCTTCAAATCCTGTTCCAATTTTGAATAAGCTTTTCCAGTGGGAATTTGTCTCCAAAATCCATGCAATGTGGTATAACCCAAACTTTATTATAGGCAGCATGCTAGTTGGGTTAGTATGTTTAAAGAAAATAATGAATAGTAAATGTGAGTTCAACTGGCACTTAATTATTATAGGAATTGCCAATTTTTCTGAAAAGAAACATAGTTACTGCTCTTTGTTTGCATGTTCTCTCTAAAAAAAGATGAACTAGACATGAGATATGAATTAATCACTAGAATTTCAATATTTTTAATTTCATTGCTGATTTTAAATAATGTTTTGCTACATAAATCTTTTTTCTTTTCAATATTTTATTGGTTTTAAAGTATATAAAAATACAGGTGACATTTAAAAATAGGTACGGTCATTCAGGTGAGAGAACTGTGATGGTACAGGTATACATTAAACACACCTAGTAAAGCTTGAACATAACATAGCAGAGGTATGAGACAATCCAGCCCCATGAAGATATTACTTGGGGCCCAGACAGGACCAGGGAGACTAGATCGTTTGAGCCCGCAGACCGATTGCAGCTGGAAGACATTCCAGAGCAAGCGACCAAAGTCAGTGCTTGAAAAAGAGGTTGAGTGACCAGGTTAGGACGTCTCTCCACCCCAAGGGGAACTCACTGTGGAGGGGACGGACCCCGGACCCCGCAGACCTCAAATGCCGGCTAGGTAAGCTGCCCTTAAGCTTGCTATATTTCTGCCTTTTCCTATGTATCCTATCTGTCGGTTCTCAAGGAAACCAGACCACTCTCGGACCTTTCTGGTTGGGTAACGTGTGTGTGTGAATGTGTTTGTGTCCCCCTTCACGGGTTGGACTGTGTGTGGATAGGGAAAATCCTCTGCAGTTCCCTGCGTTGACTCCTTGTGGGCGACCTGGGTCAGAGGCGCATGGTAGGGTCAGATAAAACTCACAGAGAAGAGAAGAGACGAGGAGGGTCTCTTAATGAGTGTTTTGTCTATTGTCATAAACCCCTTCTATCCACGTAGATAAGTGGAGACTATTCTTGTAAATCTGCAGATTTGCTGTACTATTTGTTTTAGAGGCAAGAGGGTATAGGCACAAGTAGAGAAGAGAGAAGACTGGCCAGTCATTATGGGCATTAAATTAATTAAGGGAATGAAGGGAGAGAGGCCTTCAAAAAATGCCCAGCGCAAGATGAGTGCTAGAGAATATATGAACCGAAGGTGCGGTTCTGCCTATACTGAGCCCCTAGATAAATGGGTAGAATGGACAAAGGGAACAGCTAAACCTTTAAAATCTGAAGGGACTTTTGATTTAAAAGTATGGCAAACTTTTCTGCATGATTATGGCCCACTACTGTGCAGTGAAGGAACGTGGAGAATAGCTTGCACATGGGAGACAGAAGCTAAAGTAGCAAATCAAACTGGCTTAACGGAGATATTTAATAAAAGTACTGCCCAAATTTACTACGTTTGGCCAGAAGACTCTGTAGAGGAGGACCCCCCACCTTATGTGGCTGCCAGTTTGGCTTTAAGGGGTCCACGCACAAAATCAAAAGAATTAGATTACATGGAACACACAAAAGATGAGCTATGCAATATAGTAGAGAGCAGAGGTTTAACAGCCCCATATCAACCTACAAAGAGGGATTTGGCTCGTATCCTACAAACAGATGATTGGCATAAATCAAAAGGCACATATGCAAACCTAGATCTCTCTGAACTTAAGGCTTTGGCCAGAGAAAGAGAAATAGAGTCTGAACTTCCAGAAGCAAACCATAATTTCCAAATTGTGGCAGCAAGATGAAGAGAGAAGGAAGGGAGATGCCAGCCCTTCTGCCCCTGGCATAGAGAAATCTGTTGCAGTTTATCCTGTCAGAACCCAATTAGTTTTTGAAGGTGATGCTGTTGACAGTAAGTCTCAAATTAAATGGCATGTACCTTTTAGTCCCCAAGATATGAGAGCCATATTAGAGGGATTGGGAGATCCTAGAAAGAATCCAATTGGGTTTGCAAACAAACTTAGTGCTGCACAGGAAGCATATGAGGCTTCTGCTACTGACATTCATCAGCTTCTTATTAAAGCAGTGGGAAGCAACATGTCTGGCTATATACTTAAAGAATGTGGTGTAGACGTCAAAAATCTAGGTAAGATGGTTAGTGGATGAGAGGTTTGTGAGAAATTGAAGGAAAAATTGCCCCAAATATATGGACAAACCAGACATGCTGAATTTATGAATTCTAAGCAAGGGAAAGAGGAAGCAGCAGGGGCTTATTGGAGGCGGTTAAGTGATATGGCTGAGGAAGCAGGCATTAAAATAGAGGAAGAGAAGGCGGGAGAAACTGCAAGTCCATCTACACAACTGGTGAAACAAAGGTTTCTTGATGGTTTAATACCCCAGTTGAAAGAAAAGTTGTTCACAGCAAGGCCTGAGGCAGGCAATATGTCTATTCGAGACGTCCTGCCTATCCTGTTGTCCATAGAAAACAGGAGTAACCAAAAAGACAGCAAACCCAAGGTAATGTACATGGGGAAGCAGAGAGGAAAAGGAAGAGGAAGAGGCAAAGGCAATTTCAGAAATCATGGCAATCGGGGACCAATTATATGCTACAATTGTGATGGGGAAGGACACATAGCCAAATTCTGCCATCTTCCTGACCGTAGACTGGAAAAGAGCTTAGAGGCACCTCACCAAAAGCGGTGGATCAGGCATAGGAAAATGGCATGCCAGTATCAATCATGTTAAATAGGGGAGACAATGGTCCCGAGGCCAGAGTAAAAGTATTTTTACAAGAACTCCCCTATCCTGGAGGAGAAACAGAATTAACCTGTTTAATTGATACTGGTGCAAGCCGAAGTGTTTTTAATATAGAGGACTTACCTCCAGGATTATTATCTACAAATGTTATCTCTGGTGTTGGCCTAACCGGGACCTCTACTGATTTGGTTGAGTCCAAGCCACTTAAACTCAGGCTAGGACAGCAAACAGAAATTGTCACTAAAGTGTTAGTTTCAGACACAGTTCCTACCAATCTTTTGGGAGCTGACATTTTGAACCAAATTTTAGCAAACATAGACTACACTCCTACAGGAGTCCAAGTGATCAGTGGTCTATCAGGAGAAGTTTTAAATTCTGCCTGTGGAGTATTTTTAATCCAAGACTCCACTCTGCCATTTCCACCAGAATTGAAAGTGATTCCCGCTGAATTATGGGCCACCAGCAAATATGATGTAGGTCTGCTGGATTGCACCCCAGTCATGATAAAAATTAAACCAGGAGCCCATCTCCCACAGATTAAACAGTACCCACTGAGTATTGCTCAGACTGAGGGGATAAAGGATCAAATCACTCAACTGAAAGCAGCAGGGGTTGTTGTACCAATTAAGTCCCAGGTCAATACACCCCTGTTCCCAATTGCAAAGAAGCCAGACAAGAAGGGTGGGCAGGTGACATATCGCATGGTGCATGATTTGAGAGCCATTAACAATATAATAGAGGCAGATACCCCGATCGTGCCCAACCCCCGCACTTTACTAAGTGGAATACCTGCCTCCAGCACCTGCTTTACAGTGATTGATCTTGCAAATGCTTTCTTTTCGGTGCCCCTGCACCCAGATTGCTGGCACCTTTTTTCATTTACCCATGATACCCAAAAGTTAGCATGGACAAGATTGCCCCAAGGCTGTGTGAGTAGCCCCTCTGAATAAAATACTGCGTTAAAGCAAGTATTGGACCAATGGTCCCCCTTACACCCAAACACAGTTTTGCTTCAGTACATAGACGATTTGCTTATTTGTTCTGATACAAAGGACATTTGTAGCAGAGAAACAGTAAACCTTCTCATGTTTCTCTATAACAGTAACAACAAAGTTAGCAAAGATAAGCTACAATACTGCCAAGAGAAAGTGATCTTCCTGGGTCACTGCATTTCACATGGAATCCGTCACCTAACCCCAGATCGAGTTAAAACTCTACACAACTTTGAAAAGCCAAGAAATGTCCGGCAACTACGTGCCTTCCTGGGGTTAGTGGGATATTGTAGGGACTGGATTCCAAATGCATCAGAACATATGGCTCCTCTATATGAGGCTACCACTAGAAACCCTTTCAAACTCACATGGGACAATGAATTGCAGATGAAGGAGCTTATTAAAATTTTGTCTGAAGCTCCCGCCATTGGACTTCCTGACTATACTAAGACTTTCTCGTTGTTCTGTCATGAAGTCAATGGATTTGCTGCAGGTGTGCTCACCCAGCTACATGGAGACAAACAGAGGCCTGTGATGTATGTATCAGCCACATTAGACCCTGTCATCAAAGGCTCCCCCAGTTGTATGCGAGCCATAGCAGCCTGCATTTTGCTGCTAGACAAAGTAACGGAGCTTGTACTAGATTCTGCTCTGATCCTGTATGTGCCACATGCAGTACAGGAAATCATGAATCAAGTAAATACTAGACATGTGTCTGCCAGTAGATTTGACAAGTACCAGTCTGCTCTTTTTGCTCCATCGAATTTAACAATCAAACGATGTGTTACTTTAAATCCGGCTACTCTTCTTCCTATAATTGATGCGGAAGATGCAACAAATGGTACTGATGTAGAACCTGAGAGTTTTTCTCACGATTGTATGGCTCTTATGGAGGTAGAAAGGGCCTCTGTCACACCAGCAAAAGATGAGCCCTTATCAGATTGTGACACACACTTATTCGTAGATGGTTCCAGATTTTACACTGATGATGGTCAACCACACACAGGGTTTGCTGTAACCACTACAGACACCATTTTACATCAGGAAGCATTGAAACCCCAGATGTCAGCACAGGAAGCGGAGTTGTATGCTGTAGTCAAAGCATGTCATCTCCTAGAGAATCAAAGGGGAAACATCTACACTGACAGCAGATATGCATTTGGAATAGCCCACGATTTTGGGCCTATCTGGAAAGCACGGCACTTTCTGACTAGTGCAGGGAAGCCAGTGAGACATGCAAAACTCATAGAGCGGCTATTTGAGGCCTTTCAGAAACCAGCAGAAGTTGCCATCTTGAAGGTAAAAGGGCATGCAAGGGGAAGTGACATGACAGCCAGAGGAAATGCTTTAGCGGACCAAGCGGCAAAGGATGCTGCCCTTATGGCATCTGGAGTCACATCCACTGTAGGGGTCGCCCAGGTAGCGGGGACAGATTCCCCTCATCAAGAGCAGTGGGATGTAGAAACTCTAATTCAGTTGCAGAACCAGGCCCCTGATGAAGAGAAGGATAAGTGGATCAAATGTAATGCTACCCAAAATCAGCAGGGCCTGTGGAGCGCTGACAACAGGTGGTGTCTACCCAGGAGTTTGTACCCAGTTTTAGCACAGCTGGCACATGGCGTCAGTCATCTTGCTAAGGGCGCGATGGTGGCACTTACTGACTGCTATTGGATAGCACCTGGATTTAGTGCATTTGCAGCCAGGTTTTGTGCTTCATGTCTCACTTGTGCTCTGTACAATGCAGGGAGGCCTGTTCATGTTCCCCAAAGGCATTCTCCAAAGCCAGATTTCCCTTTCCAAAGAATTCAAATAGACTACATTCAGATGCCCAGAATAGGCACTTATGAGTTTGCTTTAGTGTGTGTTGACATGTTTTCAGGTTGGCCCGAGAGCTGGCCAGTAGCCAAAGCAAATGCAAAAACAACAGCAAAGAAAATTTTGAATGAAATAGTTTGTAGATATGGAGTTCCTGAAACTATTGAGAGTTACAGAGGAACCCATTTTACTGGGGAAGTAATGAAAGAGGTAATGGAAGCACTTCACATACAGCAAGCTTTCCATACACCTTATCATCCAGAAAGTAGTGGTAAAGTTGAGAGACTTAATGGAATTTTGAAAAACAGATGTGCAAAAATTAAAGCAGATACAGGAAAAGGATGGGTGGAAGCTTTGCCATTAGCCCTATATTCTGTACAAACTACCCCTAAACAACCACATGGGCTGTCCCCCTATGAGATTTTATTTGGAGGGCCACCCAAAACAGGGCTATATTTTCCCCAACAGTTGCAGGCTTCTCACTCTAATCTGTTAGAATATGTTCTGATTTAGCAAAGAACATTGAATAAAATACATGAAGGTGTTTATAAATCTATCCCCGACCCAGATTCTGTTTCAGGTATTCACAGAATCCAACCAGGTGACTGGGTGGTGGTCAAGCGACACGTCAGAAAGCCACTAGAACCAAAATTTGATGGACCACATTTGGTGCTTTTGACAACCGGTTCTGCTGTCAAGTTGGAAGGAAAGCCCACCTGGATTCACGCCAGTCACTGCAAGAAAATCCTGAAGTGATGATATCCTTTGAAAAAATGATGATAATGTTTCTTTTCTTTTTGCTGTTTGTGAGAACTGAGACATGGAAAAATAACCCTTTCATCCAAATGTTAAAACTGTATGCAACCCATAGCAACGCTAGTAACTGCTGGGTGTGTTCTCACTTACATCCCCAAACAGGAACAATACCCATGATAGCAATGCCTCTCAATTTCACTGATCTAAACAGGACCAGAATAAATGGCTCATACATAGTCTCCACAGCTAATGAGCACAGATCAGTAACTTTGATGGTTTCGAAACAGATAAACACTCCACAGATTTGTTTAAACATTACATGCCCGTTTAACACTAAATGTACACGGTTGGGCAATTCAGATTGCACTGGAGCAAAAATTACAGTTTATGGAGGAAACTATGGTCAATATTATTATATCCCAGATCCAGAACTAAATAGAACCCTTTATAGTACAAATTGCTCACAGTTCCCAATATGTGAAAATATCGGTTACCTGAGATTCCATGTTATTGCTTCCAGTTTTTTAGGAGCAGGCATACATTCCATACGTAGAGGGTTATATTATATATGTGGAAATAAAGCTTACGCCTGGCTTCCTACTAATGTTACAGGTACATGTTATATTGGGAAGTTAGTACCTGCTTTGGCTGTTCGCAAAGATACAGTGCGACCAGATCAAAGTCCAGAATACCCTTTAGTGTTCAAAAGAGAGCTGTTCACTGAAGGTGACATGGCATGGTCATGGTTCCCTTCCTGGACAGGATGGGGAATTGAAGCAATGAAAAGACTAAATAATTACACTAGAATTGTAGATGAGATTATTAACCTTACTACCACTGATATAGGTTTATTAAATGAAGAAATGGCTCAGCTTAACCACTTGCCGACCGCCTAACGCATATATACTGCGGCAGAATGGCACGGGCAGGCAGAATCACGTACCCGTACGTGATCTGCCTCCCGCGGGTGGGGGGTACGATTGGACCCCCCCCCCCCCCGTTGCCATAGGCGGTCGGCTCTCGTTCGCGGGCGATGAGAGGTGAGGGGGAGGCCATCCATTGTTGGCCACCCCCTCCCGATCGCTCCCGGCGAATGAAAACGCTTCCTTTCCCTCTGTAATGTAAACAGAGGGAAAGGAAGTGATGTCATCCCTCCTCGAGCCGGTCTTTTCGTCCCGGCGCAGAGGAGAGAAGACATCCAAGTAAGTGCATCAACACTACACTTACAGTAGAACACGCAGGCACACTTTTCACCCCCCAGTCACCCCCCGATCACCCCCCTGTACCCCCTGTCACTCTGACACCAATAGCAGTTTTTTTTTTTTTTGCATTGGTGTTAGTTTGTGTCAGTTACAAGTGTTAGGGCAGTTAGGTTAGCCCCCTTTAGGTCTAGGGTACCCCCCTTTAGGTCTAGGGTACCCCCCTAACCCCCCCTAATAAAAGTTAACCCCTTGATTACCCCCCGTCGCCAGTGTCGCTAAGCGATCGTTTTTCTGATCGCTGTATTAGTGACACAGGTGACGCTAGTTAGGGAGGTAAGTATATAGGTTCGCTGTCAGTGTTTTATAGCGACAGGGACCCCATATACTACCTGCTAAAGGTTTTAACCCCTTGATTGCCCCCTAGTTAACCCTTTCACCAGCGATCACCGTATAAGTGTTACGGGTGACGCTGGTTAGCTAGTTTGTTTTTTGTAGTTTATTATAGTTTATTACAGTTTATTATAGTTTATTATAGTTTTAGGGCACCCGCCGTTTATTACCTTATAAAGGTTTAACCCCCTAATTGCCCGGCGGTGATATAAGTTAAGTTTTTAGGATCTGATAAGGTCTGCGTCGCCCCAGGCAGCGTCAGGTTAGCGCCAGTACCGCTAAAACCCACGCACGCAGCATACACCTCCCTTAGTGCTATAGTATCTGAACGGATCGATATCTGATCCGATCAGATCTATACTCCCCAGCAGTTTAGGGTTCCCTGAAACACAGTGTTAGTGGGATCAGCCCAGATACCTGCTAGCACCTGCGTTTTGCCCCTCGGCCCAGCCCAGCCCAGCCCACCCAAGTGCAGTATCGATCGATAACTGACACTTACAAAATACTAAGCACACATAACTGCAGTGTTCGCAGAGTCAGGCCTGATCCCTGCGATCGCTAACAGTTTTTTGGTAGCGTTTTGAATCAGTCGCTAACAGTCAGGAGCTTTTTTGCCTGTGAGTCTCACTAGTGTACCCCTAAATTTAGAGCCCAAAATGGCAAATCGAAGGTACACTAGTGAAGAGGCCTACACGTTTCTGAGTATGACAGATAGTGAAGAGGAAGTCACTCATCTGTCAAGTTCAGGCTCAGAATACGAACCTGTAGAGGACAGCGGCTCCATGACAGATAGCTCTGACGATGGAGTTGTGGTCCCTGCTAGGGTCAGGCGTACCAGACCCCGAACTTCTTCTGTCCTTGAAGTGCAAGAACCGCAGGGCTCTCGTATGGAGCAGAGAAGTACTAGTGCCGCTACTCCTTCTGGTGAACTGGCAAGCACCAGCGGCCTAGTACACCCTGGTCGTACATCCAGCACTGCAGTATCACGTGGTGACGTGGCGAGTCCCATAAGTGCAGTTCAAGCTGGCGAGGTGGCAAGCACAAGTAGTGTCCCGCTGCCACCAAGAAGAAGACGAACACAGGCCCGTCATGCCCATAGTGCCCTTCCTGCTGCATTCGCCAATCCGAATTGGGAACCCACCACTTCTGCAGCACCCGTACTTCCCCCTTTCACTGGCCAACCCGGAATTCAGGTGGAAACAGTTGACTTTACGCCACTGGATTTTTATTCGCTGTTTTTCACCGAAGATCTCTATAGATCTATTATGGACCAAAGCAATTTGTACGCTGGTCAACACATCACCACTATTCCCCAGTCCTCCCTTGCCAGAGATTGGAGACCAATTACGGTCTCCGAATTTAAGATCTTTCTGGGCCTTTCCCTCCTCATGGGCATAACCAAAAAGAGTGAGTTGCGGTCATATTGGTCCACTGACCCAATTCACCATATGCCCGTGTTCTCTGCCTCCATGACCAGGGCACGATACGAGCAGATTTTGCGGTTCATGCACTTCAACTACAATGAACTCTGTCGTCCTCGTGGAGACCCTGCATACGATCGGCTCTACAAAATTTGGCCCCTCGTAAACCACTTCAACCAGTGTTTTGCAGACTTGTTTACTCCCCATCAAGTTGTCTGCGTTGATGAGTCCCTGATTAAATTTTCTGGCCGCTTGTCATTCAAACAGTACCTTCCCAGCAAGCGAGCCAGATACGGGGTCAAGATGTATAAGCTCAAGCTTCCGGTTCCGGCGCCACATGAGAAGGAGGTAGTAAGCTCCAGCTCCCGCAGCGCTCCTCCATAAACTGCCTTCTAAGCCGGCTACAGCTCTGAGGAGACCCCCCCCGCACTACTGACACAAAGCGGGCTCCTATGGATCGCTTTGTGGAGCGATCGTACGCCCGGGCGGTGACATCCACAATCCCCACCGGAGGAGACACAGCGGCGGACACAGCCAAGATGGCGGCCGCTCCAGGCATGGTGGAGCAGACACACATGCAGCCTCAACAGCAGCCACAGCTCCCCTCAGCTCCAGACTTAACAGGTATGGACCCTACCTCCCCTGCTGGAATCGCACAAGCAGTAGTTACACTGCTAGGTCCCACTCTTACAGCTACTGTTGATGCAGCAGTCCATAGAGGGTTAGAGCAGCTGCACATTGACTTACAAGCACAGGCACAGAGAATTAATCAGGTGGAGGACAGAATTTCATCCCTGGAAGATGAACTCACAGCCTCATCTGCAGCAGTGGCACGTCTCACAGCTACTAACAGGGACATTTGGGACAAACTCGACGATCTCGAAAATCGTTCGAGGAGGAACAATTTACGCATCATTGGTCTGCCCGAATCTATATCCACACCGCAGTTAACAAACATATGTGCAAAAATCATCCCAGAACAACTGGGCCTTCGCATACCTTGCACTATTGAACGCGCTCACCGCATAGGCCAATTCTCAGAAGCTCGCGCCAAACCCCGCCACGTCATCGTCAAATACCTCAACTACGCGGACAAGAACGCCATAATGCAAAAGTTTCGCAGTTCACGCTCTTTAATGGTCGATGGCGCTAAACTCCTACTTTTTGCAGATTACTCCATGGAGGTGATGAAACAACGTAAAGCGTTTTCACCAATATGCTCCACCCTTCATCATAACCAAATTCGGTTCTCCTTAGCCTACCCAGCTATCCTCCGCATCCAAACACGTGAAGGAGAAAACCTCACATTCCACACACCTGAAGAGGCGGAACTTCACCTCGCCACCCGTGGAAATGAAATGGAACATAGCAACACTGAAGAAAACCCACTATCGTCCTCGCCATCGGCAGTAAAGGCACCACCCAGACACCAACGCAGTCCCACCAAACCCCCATACAAACGCAGCCGCTTTATCAACCAGGAAGATCGATCTCAAATTCGCTGAAGGACTCCAGAAACTTTAAATAATCAATCGTGCTCGCACGGATGGGTAATATTACGCCCCCTTTTGCCTCTAACCTGGTCTCTCCCTATTATACCTGTTAGCCTGTTTATTTGTACAGTTACATATGGTTGCATTTAATCATTTGCTCAAGGTCAGGCTGTAATGCCTCTCAGCCTGATTGATTACCCCCCAGCTTCCACTTTTTGTATGCCCAAAGGGCCAACCTACCACCTTAGGTGATATATACGGCTCTTAACCACTCACCGGTCGGGCCCTTTGATCGAGGCCCCTTTATTTACTTTTATTTTTTCTTCACCGAGCCTATTTTATGGCACGGATACAAGCGGACATCTCCCTGACCCTCCTTCCCTGTCTAAACCCCTTCCACCAAACCCTACACACCCCTCCTCCCCCCCCCCTTTTTTTTTCCTCCCCCCCTTTTCCTCCCCCCCCTTCCTTCCCCCCCTTCCTTCCCCCCCTTCCCACCTTTTCTTGCCATCCCCCACTCCTCTTAGCCGAAATCGGCTCATATCTGAGGAGCTAGCGGGTCGCTGAGAGGCATTATGTTTAGTGGAAACTCATGTGGAAAAAAGTGAAGTACACTGTTTGTAGTTTGTTTTGTTTTAACCGAAACGTTGTTTTAATACAGCTCTTATATCATTTATTAATAGTTATGCAATTCATGTTTACCTTCTTAGTACCTTTACATATCTGTGACCTACAATATTCGGGTGATTCCAGTATGGTTGACACTGTACTTACCAGGTGGCTCTCGGACAAGCCTCCCACTCATTATCTTTATCATCTCCAGCCATGTCTCTCTCAGCTGACGGGAATCACCTGAAATTTATCTCGTGGAATGTTAAGGGGCTCCGATCCCCAAATAAACGTATGTCTATTCTCAGACACCTGCGACGTCTCCGGGCAGATGTGGCTCTATTGCAGGAGACACACCTGTCCGCAGATGACTTAGCACGCCTTAAGAAAATGTGGGTGGGATCTGTATACGGATCACATGCCATGGGCCGTAAAGCTGGTGTAGCTATTCTAATACACAAAAACCTACGACACTCCGTCAGAGATGTCAGGGCTGACTCCCTAGGCCGCAAACTGACTATACATATGACTATAGGAGACAAAGCGGTGGCTATCACTAATATTTATGCCCCCAACTCCCCAGACGTTCCCTTCTTCCAAGACATGGTACAATGGATTCTCACTGCCCCTGAGGTTTTACATTTAGTAGGCGGAGACTTTAACGCTGTCATGTCCACACTAGCAGACCGCACATATCGCCCTACACAAAGGACACATGCCGATTCCCCTAGGACACCAATCTCTACCCCCTTAGTGCACTCCATTGACTCTATGCATTTTCTTGACATCTGGCGACTGAGGCACCCTACAGACAGAGAGTACACCTTTTTCTCGCCCCCACATAATACCTTCTCTCGCATAGATTACTTTTTTGCCTCCCCAGCCCTAGTTTCTGTAATAGACACCCCAGACATTTATGATGCCAGAATTTCAGATCACAGCCCCATTGCAGTTCATCTGACCCAGACCACGGCCTCAACTCCCTCCCCTACATGGCGTTTCCCTTCATATTTAGCGGACAATGAAGACTTCCGACTCGTATTGCACCAAACATGGGAAGAATATATCTCCACAAATGGAGCACATATATCTGACCCAAACCTCTTCTGGGAAGCGGGTAAAGCCTTCCTGCGGGGTAAAATTATCTCCTACACTGTTCAATTTAAAAAGCACACTCGACAACAATATATGAAAGCAAGTGAAGACTTGCGTGTAGCTCATGAAAAACTGACACTGAACCGCACTCTAACTAACATACAGGAATGGAGGCAAGCCAAGGGCGCCTTTGATCTCTGGGCAGAGCATCACGAAGCTGCTAAAACTTCATACTCTACTCTGCACTTTCACAGGTTTGGCAACAAGGCAGGCAGATTGCTTGCTAGATTATGTTCGGGACCAAGACGTCCTACACATATCCCAAACTTGAGAAATGCCTCCGGCTCGTTAGTTGCTTCGCCCGCCGAGGTCAGCAAACTACTTGCAGATTATTATACAGATTTATACCGAGCTGACCCAGCGGATCAAACTGCCACGGAAGCTCTTTTAGCCAAGATTCCTTTGCCCAGACTTCAAACGTCGCAACTGGAGGCACTAAACGCACCTATCACTCTAGAAGACATACAACACACGATCAAATCTATGGCTTCTGCCAAAGCTCCAGGTCCAGATGGATTCACTGCTGAATTTTTCAAACTCACAACTGACTTTATTCCCCACACCCTGAAGCATGTCTATGCAGCCATGTGGGATGGAGGGCCATACCTCCCCACAGGAACACAGGCCCATATCAAATTAATTGCCAAAAAGGGGAAAGATCCTCTACTCCCAGGCTCCTACCGTCCAATTTCACTAATAAATGTGGATGTAAAAATCCTATCTAAAATAGTAGCGTCACGCTTAGCCCTCCTGCTCCCGTCCCTACTACACCCAGCCCAATCTGGCTTTGTCTCAGGACGATCAGCTACACTAAACATCCGTAAAGTCTTAATGGCTCTAGAATACGCTAAAACCCACCCCGACCAAGACGTCGCAATTATGTCCCTAGATGCGGAAAAAGCCTTTGACAACATTGGTTTCTCATGGCTATTTACGGTAATGGAGAAATTCGGCTTTTCAGGACAAATCACAAAATTCCTATCATCAATGTATGCCTCCCCAACGGCGCGCCTTGTCACTCCGGACTTCATGTCAGACACCATCCCTTTAGCAAAGGGAACGCGACAGGGATGCCCGTTATCCCCGTTGCTATTCAACATCGCGATTGAACCCCTGTCTAGAATCCTCAACTCAACCGAGGGAGTTAGTGGCATCACTATGGGTAACCAAACACTTCGCTCTGCGCTATTTGCGGACGATATTTTATTGTTTTCTACTGACCCCATATCGGACTTTGACAGACTGAAACAACTTTTTGCGGCCTTCCGAATATGCTCGGGCTTTCGAATAAACTTTGATAAGAGTGAAATTCTGGCACTGCACCCACGCCTTTCTACTAAATGGGCACACATGTCCCCGCTGGCCATTGCATCCCAATATATTACATACTTGGGAATACACATAGGGCGTGACCCATCCTCATTATATGTACTCAACTACCCCCCCTTGGTTGCCAAAATAATCAGGGAATTGGAGGCTTGGGGTGCCCTTCCCCTCTCGCTCTTTGGGAGATGCCACCTCTTTAAAATGGTCTCGTTTGCACGTCTGCTGTATCCCATGCAGACCATACCTCTATTACTGAGGCACTCAGATGTACAGAAACTCCACAAAGCACTGACAGCTTTCCTATGGTCGAGAAAAAAACCGCGCATTGCGCTTCAAAAATTATGTCTCCCGAAGGGCGAAGGGGGGGCAGGGCTCCCTAACATTCGTTTCTATAACTTAGCTTGTTTACTCAGACAGGGCCTAGATTGGTTAACGGGAAGTTCCAAATATTCTAATCACGTCCTGGAAGATGCTATGGCCTACCCCTACAATCTCACAGGCATCCTCCACTCTAATCCTAACAACCTGCCTTGCCACCTCAAAACTAGCATACTTTTCAGAGATACTGTCATCGCCTGGAGAGAGGTCAGAAAATTACTTGGACTCCCCTCTAGCATTTCTAAACACCTGGCAATACAAGGCAACCCTATGTTCATACCTTCTACTCTACATAAAGCCTATACCCAATGGCAATCCAGAGGCCTCACAAAGATAACTTCAATGTACCAAGATAAGCCATGTTCATTCAAGCCGTACCAAACCTTGATGCGAGAATTCTCCCTGCCGACAACTCACAGCTTCTATTATCACCAACTTACGGATTTTCTGAGAACATGCTGTGCTCCTGATTCGGACCCATTTAAACCATCCTTTATTGACAACATAATACAAAGCAAAGAATACTCTATCTCCACTATCTACTCTCATCTCATTCAACACCAAGCGCGGAAATATTGCCTCGCACCCTTCCAAAAATGGTCTCACCTCCTGGGGGATGAAGACCTACCCGACAAAATCCTTGACGGATATAGGCTCATACGTAAGCTTACAATTTCTGAAACCTGGCGTGAGACCCAATTTAAGATCATCCACAGAGCATACTTCCCTTTCCGTTTTAACAAAGAAGACCCGTCTCAAGCGCTTTGCCCATGGTGCTCGCTGCCAAAACCCACACTGCTACACAGGCTCTGGGAGTGTCCTGTTGTTACCAAATATTGGAATGATGTGATTGCCTACATCAACAAAATCAGTCATATCAACCTTCACAGAGACTGCCTACTATGCCTATTCAGCATTAAGCCTTCAGCCTCCTCCTCGTCCTCACTGGACTCTCCTAACATACCACACTGGGCTCATATTTGTCTTCTTGTAGCCCGCAGGACGATCATGTCCCACTGGATTACGACATCACCGCCTAGTCTACCTGCGGTTATAAAAGCTCTGACATCATTATTTTATTTGGAAAGATTGGATCTCACCACATCAAACCTCCGATTTACCCCACGATTTTTCAAACGATGGAGAAGGTTTCTAGAAGCCACATTTCCTCAACGGACTATCCAAGACATAATGCATCCATTTCGTTACACAGAGTGGTACCTGACAAGAGATATTTCAAACTCCCTTGGAAATCTTAAACTACCTCCAGTGTCAGACCCTTCTTCATTTAAACCACCTTAAGCTGTTTAAGCTAACTACATCTGCCTACAGCTCCTTAACATCCACCAACTTCATATATTCAGCCATGGGACTTTCTTCACCCGAACAAATTGTCCTGACCAAACCATAATGTAGGTTATTTAGTTAGTCAGTTAGTAGTTTAAAAGTTGCCTCCATTCCCTAAAGGTACAAAAGTTAAGATAGACCAGATTTGGCAATTCCAGCCTAATTTTAATGATAGACCGGTAATAGTGACTTGCTTTTCCCCTTCCCCCTCCCTTCCCCCTTCCCTCTCCCCCGTCTTCCCTATAATTGTCTTTAGATATAATAGCCAATATGTATCAAGAATAGCTGTATATCTCTGCCCTATACTTGCATTGTAAAAAGTTGTCTATGGAAATAATTTGAAAAAATCAATAAATATTTTTCAAAAAAAAAAAGATGTATAAGCTCTGTGACAGGGCCACAGGCTATACATGTAGATTTATGGTTTACGAGGGAAAAGATAGTCACGTAGAGCCGATAAACTGCCCTGACTACATAGGAAGCGCTGGCAAGATAGTGTGGGACTTGGTGTCACCCTTATTCGGAAAGGGGTACCACTTGTACGTGGACAATTATTATATGAGCGTGCCACTTTTTAGTCACTTGTTTGATCATCAGATTGGAGCATGTGGCACCATGCGACCTAATCGCCGGGGCTTTCCCCAGCGGCTTGTAGAGTCCCGTCTTAGGCTGGGGGAGAAAGCCTGCTTGAAGTATAATAATTTGCTCGCTATGAAGTGGAGGGACAATAAGAATGTTTTCGTTCTTACCTCCCTTCATGCAGACACGACGACCCAAATTACTACGGCGACTGGTGTTGTGGAGAAACCCCTCTGTGTCCACGAATACAACCTTAATATGGGAGGGGTGGACCTCAACGACCAGTTGTTGGCGCCGTACCTAGTTGCCCGTAAGGCCAGACACTGGTACAAAAAAGTGTCTGTTTATTTATTTCAATTGGCTTTGCTGAATGCTCATGTGCTATACAGAGCTTCAGGACGGACTGGATCCTTCCTTAAATTCCAGGAAGAGATCGTCAGAGCCCTTCTGTTTCCAGATGGTGCTCCACCTCACCTTCCCAATCCAAATGCAGTAAGCCGGCTGCATGGGAGGCATTTTCCTTATGTCCTCCAGAGTACCCCTACCCAACGAGCCCCCCAAAAAAGATGTCGTGTCTGCAGCAAGCGCGGATTTAGGCGTGACACCCGGTATTGTTGTCCCTCCTGTCCTGACAATCCTGGTCTATGCATTGGTGAATGTTTTGAACGCTACCATACACTAGTGGAGTATTAGCGTAAGGTTCAGCACGGCACAGACTAGGCACACTAACACAGGGTCTCCCAAGATGCCATCGCATTTTGAGAGACCCAAACCTGGTACAGTTACAGTTAAAAGTTAAAGTTACTAAAAAAAGTGTTAAAAAAATAAAAAAATAAAACAAAAATAAAAAAATAAAAATACAAAAAAAATATAAAATAAAAAAAACAAAAATAGTTGTCGTTTTATTGTTCTCTCTCTCTATTCTCTCTCTATTGTTCTGCTCTTTTTTATTGTATTCTATACTGCAATGTTTTATTGTTATGTTTTTATCATGTTTGCTTTATAGGTATGCAATTTTTTATAAAGCCGTACGTGATCTGCCTCCCGCGGGTGGGGGGTCCGATTGGACCCCCCCCCCGGTGCCATAGGCGGTCGGCTCTCGTTCGCGGGCGATGAGAGGTGAGGGGGAGGCCATCCATTGTTGGCCACCCCCTCCCGATCGCTCCCGGCGAATGAAAACGCTTCCTTTCCCTCTGTAATGTAAACAGAGGGAAAGGAAGTGATGTCATCCCTCCTCGAGCCGGTCTTTTCGTCCCGGCGCAGAGGAGAGAAGACATCCAAGTAAGTGCATCAACACTACACTTACAGTAGAACACGCAGGCACACTTTTCACCCCCCAGTCACCCCCCGATCACCCCCCTGTACCCCCTGTCACTCTGACACCAATAGCAGTTTTTTTTTTTTGCATTGGTGTTAGTTTGTGTCAGTTACAAGTGTTAGGGCAGTTAGGTTAGCCCCCTTTAGGTCTAGGGTACCCCCCTTTAGGTCCAGGGTACCCCCCTAACCCCCCCTAATAAAAGTTAACCCCTTGATTACCCCCCGTCGCCAGTGTCGCTAAGCGATCGTTTTTCTGATCGCTGTATTAGTGACACAGGTGACGCTAGTTAGGGAGGTAAGTATATAGGTTCGCTGTCAGTGTTTTATAGCGACAGGGACCCCATATACTACCTGCTAAAGGTTTTAACCCCTTGATTGCCCCCTAGTTAACCCTTTCACCAGCGATCACCGTATAAGTGTTACGGGTGACGCTGGTTAGCTAGTTTGTTTTTTGTAGTTTATTATAGTTTATTACAGTTTATTATAGTTTATTATAGTTTTAGGGCACCCGCCGTTTATTACCTTATAAAGGTTTAACCCCCTAATTGCCCGGCGGTGATATAAGTTAAGTTTTTAGGATCTGATAAGGTCTGCGTCGCCCCAGGCAGCGTCAGGTTAGCGCCAGTACCGCTAAAACCCACGCCTCCCTTAGTGCTATAGTATCTGAACGGATCGATATCTGATCCGATCAGATCTATACTCCCCAGCAGTTTAGGGTTCCCTGAAACACAGTGTTAGTGGGATCAGCCCAGATACCTGCTAGCACCTGCGTTTTGCCCCTCGGCCCAGCCCAGCCCAGCCCACCCAAGTGCAGTATCGATCGATAACTGACACTTACAAAATACTAAGCACACATAACTGCAGTGTTCGCAGAGTCAGGCCTGATCCCTGCGATCGCTAACAGTTTTTTGGTAGCGTTTTGAATCAGTCGCTAACAGTCAGGAGCTTTTTTGCCTGTGAGTCTCACTAGTGTACCCCTAAATTTAGAGCCCAAAATGGCAAATCGAAGGTACACTAGTGAAGAGGCCTACACGTTTCTGAGTATGACAGATAGTGAAGAGGAAGTCACTCATCTGTCAAGTTCAGGCTCAGAATACGAACCTGTAGAGGACAGCGGCTCCATGACAGATAGCTCTGACGATGGAGTTGTGGTCCCTGCTAGGGTCAGGCGTACCAGACCCCGAACTTCTTCTGTCCTTGAAGTGCAAGAACCGCAGGGCTCTCATATGGAGCAGAGAAGTACTAGTGCCGCTACTCCTTCTGGTGAACTGGCAAGCACCAGCGGCCTAGTACACCCTGGTCGTACATCCAGCACTGCAGTATCACGTGGTGACGTGGCGAGTCCCATAAGTGCAGTTCAAGCTGGCGAGGTGGCAAGCACAAGTAGTGTCCCGCTGCCACCAAGAAGAAGACGAACACAGGCCCGTCGTGCCCATAGTGCCCTTCCTGCTGCATTCGCCAATCCGAATTGGGAACCCACCACTTCTGCAGCACCCGTACTTCCCCCTTTCACTGGCCAACCCGGAATTCAGGTGGAAACAGTTGACTTTACGCCACTGGATTTTTATTCGCTGTTTTTCACCGAAGATCTCTATAGATCTATTGTGGACCAAAGCAATTTGTACGCTGGTCAACACATCACCACTATTCCCCAGTCCTCCCTTGCCAGAGATTGGAGACCAATTACGGTCTCCGAATTTAAGATCTTTCTGGGCCTTTCCCTCCTCATGGGCATAACCAAAAAGAGTGAGTTGCGGTCATATTGGTCCACTGACCCAATTCACCATATGCCCGTGTTCTCTGCCTCCATGACCAGGGCACGATACGAGCAGATTTTGCGGTTCATGCACTTCAACTACAATGAACTCTGTCGTCCTCGTGGAGACCCTGCATACGATCGGCTCTACAAAATTTGGCCCCTCGTAAACCACTTCAACCAGTGTTTTGCAGACTTGTTTACTCCCCATCAAGTTGTCTGCGTTGATGAGTCCCTGATTAAATTTTCTGGCCGCTTGTCATTCAAACAGTACCTTCCCAGCAAGCGAGCCAGATACGGGGTCAAGATGTATAAGCTCAAGCTTCCGGTTCCGGCGCCACATGAGAAGGAGGTAGTAAGCTCCAGCTCCCGCAGCGCTCCTCCATAAACTGCCTTCTAAGCCGGCTACAGCTCTGAGGAGACCCCCCCCGCACTACTGACACAAAGCGGGCTCCTATGGATCGCTTTGTGGAGCGATCGTACGCCCGGGCGGTGACATCCACGATCCCCACCGGAGGAGACACAGCGGCGGACACAGCCAAGATGGCGGCCGCTCCAGGCATGGTGGAGCAGACACACATGCAGCCTCAACAGCAGCCACAGCTCCCCTCAGCTCCAGACTTAACAGGTATGGACCCTACCTCCCCTGCTGGAATCGCACAAGCAGTAGTTACACTGCTAGGTCCCACTCTTACAGCTACTGTTGATGCAGCAGTCCATAGAGGGTTAGAGCAGCTGCACATTGACTTACAAGCACAGGCACAGAGAATTAATCAGGTGGAGGACAGAATTTCATCCCTGGAAGATGAACTCACAGCCTCATCTGCAGCAGTGGCACGTCTCACAGCTACTAACAGGGACATTTGGGACAAACTCGACGATCTCGAAAATCGTTCGAGGAGGAACAATTTACGCATCATTGGTCTGCCCGAATCTATATCCACACCGCAGTTAACAAACATATGCGCAAAAATCATCCCAGAACAACTGGGCCTTCGCATACCTTGCACTATTGAACGCGCTCACCGCATAGGCCAATTCTCAGAAGCTCGCGCCAAACCCCGCCACGTCATCGTCAAATACCTCAACTACGCGGACAAGAACGCCAT
This sequence comes from Aquarana catesbeiana, assembly GCF_042186555.1. Taxonomy (NCBI): domain Eukaryota; kingdom Metazoa; phylum Chordata; class Amphibia; order Anura; family Ranidae; genus Aquarana; species Aquarana catesbeiana. The sequence continues at coordinate 179,753,937 of NC_133326.1, forward strand.
AATGCAAAAGTTTCGCAGTTCACGCTCTTTAATGGTCGATGGCGCTAAACTCCTACTTTTTGCAGATTACTCCATGGAGGTGATGAAACAACGTAAAGCGTTTTCACCAATATGCTCCACCCTTCATCATAACCAAATTCGGTTCTCCTTAGCCTACCCAGCTATCCTCCGCATCCAAACACGTGAAGGAGAAAACCTCACATTCCACACACCTGAAGAGGCGGAACTTCACCTCGCCACCCGTGGAAATGAAATGGAACATAGCAACACTGAAGAAAACCCACTATCGTCCTCGCCATCGGCAGTAAAGGCACCACCCAGACACCAACGCAGTCCCACCAAACCCCCATACAAACGCAGCCGCTTTATCAACCAGGAAGATCGATCTCAAATTCGCTGAAGGACTCCAGAAACTTTAAATAATCAATCGTGCTCGCACGGATGGGTAATATTACCCCCCCTTTTGCCTCTAACCTGGTCTCTCCCTATTATACCTGTTAGCCTGTTTATTTGTACAGTTACATATGGTTGCATTTAATCATTAATTCGGACCCATTTAAACCATCCTTTATTGACAACATAATACAAAGCAAAGAATACTCTATCTCCACTATCTACTCTCATCTCATTCAACACCAAGCGCGGAAATATTGCCTCGCACCCTTCCAAAAATGGTCTCACCTCCTGGGGGATGAAGACCTACCCGACAAAATCCTTGACGGATATAGGCTCATACGTAAGCTTACAATTTCTGAAACCTGGCGTGAGACCCAATTTAAGATCATCCACAGAGCATACTTCCCTTTCCGTTTTAACAAAGAAGACCCGTCTCAAGCGCTTTGCCCATGGTGCTCGCTGCCAAAACCCACACTGCTACACAGGCTCTTGGAGTGTCCTGTTTTACCAAATATTGGAATGATGTGATTGCCTACATCAACAAAATCAGTCATATCAACCTTCACAGAGACTGCCTACTATGCCTATTCAGCATTAAGCCTTCAGCCTCCTCCTCGTCCTCACTGGACTCTCCTAACATACCACACTGGGCTCATATTTGTCTTCTTGTAGCCCGCAGGACGATCATGTCCCACTGGATTACGACATCACCGCCTAGTCTACCTGCGGTTATAAAAGCTCTGACATCATTATTTTATTTGGAAAGATTGGATCTCACCACATCAAACCTCCGATTTACCCCACGATTTTTCAAACGATGGAGAAGGTTTCTAGAAGCCACATTTCCTCAACGGACTATCCAAGACATAATGCATCCATTTCGTTACACAGAGTGGTACCTGACAAGAGATATTTCAAACTCCCTTGAAAATCTTAAACTACCTCCAGTGTCAGACCCTTCTTCATTTAAACCACCTTAAGCTGTTTAAGCTAACTACATCCGCCTACAGCTCCTTAACATCCACCAACTTCATATATTCAGCCATGGGACTTTCTTCACCCGAACAAATTGTCCTGACCAAACCATAATGTAGGTTATTTAGTTAGTCAGTTAGTAGTTTAAAAGTTGCCTCCATTCCCTAAAGGTACAAAAGTTAAGATAGACCAGATTTGGCAATTCCAGCCTAATTTTAATGATAGACCGGTAATAGTGACTTGCTTTTCCCCTTCCCCCTCCCTTCCCCCTTCCCTCTCCCCCGTCTTCCCTATAATTGTCTTTAGATATAATAGCCAATATGTATCAAGAATAGCTGTATATCTCTGCCCTATACTTGCATTGTAAAAAGTTGTCTATGGAAATAATTTGAAAAAATCAATAAATATTTTTCAAAAAAAAAAAGATGTATAAGCTCTGTGACAGGGCCACAGGCTATACATGTAGATTTATGGTTTACGAGGGAAAAGATAGTCACGTAGAGCCGATAAACTGCCCTGACTACATAGGAAGCGCTGGCAAGATAGTGTGGGACTTGGTGTCACCCTTATTTGGAAAGGGGTACCACTTGTACGTGGACAATTATTATATGAGCGTGCCACTTTTTAGTCACTTGTTTGATCATCAGATTGGAGCATGTGGCACCATGCGACCTAATTGCCGGGGCTTTCCCCAGCGGCTTGTAGAGTCCCGTCTTAGGCTGGGGGAGAAAGCCTGCTTGAAGTATAATAATTTGCTCGCTATGAAGTGGAGGGACAATAAGAATGTTTTCGTTCTTACCTACCTTCATGCAGACACGACGACCCAAATTACTACGGCGACTGGTGTTGTGGAGAAACCCCTCTGTGTCCACGAATACAACCTTAATATGGGAGGGGTGGACCTCAACGACCAGTTGTTGGCGCCGTACCTAGTTGCCCGTAAGGCCAGACACTGGTACAAAAAAGTGTCTGTTTATTTATTTCAATTGGCTTTGCTGAATGCTCATGTGCTATACAGAGCTTCAGGACGGACTGGATCCTTCCTTAAATTCCAGGAAGAGATCGTCAGAGCCCTTCTGTTTCCAGATGGTGCTCCACCTCACCTTCCCAATCCAAATGCAGTAAGCCGGCTGCATGGGAGGCATTTTCCTTATGTCCTCCAGAGTACCCCTACCCAACGAGCCCCCCAAAAAAGATGTTGTGTCTGCAGCAAGCGCGGATTTAGGCGTGACACCCGGTATTGTTGTCCCTCCTGTCCTGACAATCCTGGTCTATGCATTGGTGAATGTTTTGAACGCTACCATACACTAGTGGAGTATTAGCGTAGGGTTCAGCACGGCACAGACTAGGCACACTAACACAGGGTCTCCCAAGATGCCATCGCATTTTGAGAGACCCAAACCTGGTACAGTTACAGTTAAAAGTTAAAGTTACTAAAAAAAGTGTTAAAAAAATAAAAAAATAAAACAAAAATAAAAAAATAAAAATACAAAAAAAATATAAAATAAAAAAAACAAAAATAGTTGTCGTTTTATTGTTCTCTCTCTCTATTCTCTCTCTATTGTTCTGCTCTTTTTTATTGTATTCTATACTGCAATGTTTTATTGTTATGTTTTTATCATGTTTGCTTTATAGGTATGCAATTTTTTTATACTTTGTTTTTTTATTGTTAACCACTTTTTTGTTTTCAGGTACGCCATTCAGCTGCAGAGCGGATTTATTTATCTTGACAGCAACAGCGTTTGCTCCCACGATATATAAAGCTGTGACTCCGGCGCTGTCGGAGGTGATTTCACCACCACAGTTACATACTTCAGCATATATGCGGAAGCGTGGGGGCAGCAGTGGGTGGAGGAGCAATTTGCTCCTGCCTTTTGCGGGAGGATGCCCCCATGCTTCGGCATATATATATTTTAGGTAGGCACAGGTTGCGTTAAATGTTTTATTTTTTACTATTTTTTTTTTGTATTTGCTTTGCAGGTATGGTAAGTATTACTGTTATACTGTAATGTTACTTTGTTTTTTTGTTAACCATCATTTGCTTAGCAGGTACGCCATTCAGTTGCAGCGCGGATTTATTTATCTTGACAGCAACAGCGTTTGCTCCCACGATATATAAAGCCGTGACTCCAGCGCTGTCGGAGGTGATTTCACCACCACAGTTACATACTTCAGCATATATGCCGAAGCGTGGGGGCAGCAGTGGGTGGAGGAGCAATTTGCTCCTGCCTTTTGCGGGAGGATGCCCCCATGCTTCGGAATATATAAATGGTGCATGTATGCCCATCATTAGAAGTGGGCGGATGAAGGAAGGTATTCTAATGGTGGGCATAGCCACCGATCAATATCTTTTTTTCGTTCAGCCCACAGGCTGAAAAAAAAGTTTACAATACAAGGACCAGCAACGTACTGGTATGTTGCTGGACTTTGAGTGGTTATACCAGAATGATGCCTGCAGGTTTAGGTATCATCTTGGTATCATTCTTTTCAGCCAGTGGTCGGCTTTCATGTAAAAGCAATCCTAGCGGCTAATTAGCCTCTAGACTGCTTTTACAAGCAGTGGGAGGGATTACCCCCCACCGTCTTCCATGTTTTTCTCTGGCTCTCCTGTCCCAACAGGGAACCTGAGAATGCAGCCGGTGATTCAGCCAGCTGACCATAGAGCTGATCAGAAACCAGAATGGCTCCAATCATCTCTATGGCCTAAGAAACCGGAAGCTACGAGCATTTCATGACTTAGATTTCCCCGGATGTAAACAGCGCCATTGGGAAATTGGGAAAGCATTTTATCACACCGATCTTGGTGTGGTCAGATGCTTTGAGGTCAGAGGAGAGATCTAGGGTCTAATAGACCCCAATTTTTTCAAAAAAATAAAAATGAAAGGAACAGTTTAAAAATAAGATAAAAAATCAAAAAATTAATAAAGAAAAAAAAAAAAAAAAAAGCACCCCTGTCCCCCTCTGCTCTTGCGCAAAGGCGAACGCAAGCGTCGGTCTGGCGTCAAATGTAAACAGCAATTGCCCCATGCATGTGAGGTATCACCACGAAGGTCAGATTGAGGGCAGTAATTTTAGCAGTAGACCTCCTCTGTAAATCTAAAGTGGTAACCTGTAAAGGCTTTTAAAGGCTTTTAAAAATGTATTTAGTTTGTCGCCACTGCACGTTTGTGCGCAATTTTAAAGCATGTCATGTTTGGTATCCATGTACTCGGCCTAAGATCATCTTTTTTATTTCATCAAACATTTGGGCAATATAGTGTGTTTTAGTGCATTAAAATTTTAAAAAGTGTGTTTTTTCCCAAAAAAATGCGTTTGAAAAATCGCTGCGCAAATACTGTGTGAAAAAAAAAATGAAACACCCACCATTTTAATCTGTAGGGCATTTGCTTTAAAAAAATATATAATGTTTGGGGGTTCAAAGTAATTTTCTTGCAAAAAAAAATAATTTTTTCATGTAAACAAAAAGTGTCAGAAAGGGCTTTGTCTTCAAGTGGTTAGAAGAGCTGGTGATGTGTGACATAAGCTTCTAAATGTTGTGCATAAAATGCCAGGACAGTTCAAAACCCCCCAAATGACCCCATTTTGGAAAGTAGACACCCCAAGCTATTTGCTGAGAGGCATGTCGAGTCCATGGAATATTTTATATTGTGACACAAGTTGCGGGAAAAAGACAATTTTTTTTTTTTTTTTTGCACAAAGTTGTCACTAAATGATATATTGCTCAAACATGCCATGGGAATATGGAAATTACACCCCAAAATGCATTCTGTTGCTTCTCCTGAGTACGGGGATACCACATGTGTGAGACTTTTTGGGAGCCTAGCCGCGTACGGGACCCCGAAAACCAAGCACCGCCTTCAGGCTTTCTAAGGGCGTAAATTTTTGATTTTACTCTTCACTGCCTATCACAGTTTCGGAGGCCATGGAATGCCCAGATGGCACAAACCCCCCCAAATGACCCCATTTTGGAAAATAGACACCCAAAGCTATTTGCTGAGAGGTATAGTGAGTATTTTGCAGACCTCACTTTTTGTCACAAACTTTTGAAAATTGAAAAAAGAAAAAAAAAAAATGTTTTTCTTGTCTTTCTTCATTTTCAAAAACAAATGAGAGCTGCAAAATACTCACCATGCCTCTCAGCAAATAGCTTGGGGTGTCTACTTTCCAAAATGGGGTCATTTTGGGGGGTTTTGTGCTATCTTGGCATTTTATGGCCTTCAAAACTGTGATGGGTAGTGAAGTGAAATCAAAAATTAACGCTCTTAGAAATCCTGAAGGCGGTGATTGGATTTTGGGGCCCCGTATGAAGCTAGCCTCCCAAAAAGTGCCACTCATGTGGTATCCCCGTACTCAGGAGAAGCAGCAGAATGTATTTTGGGGTGTAATTCCACATATGCCCATGGCATGTTTGAGCAATATATAATTTAGTGACAACTTTGTGCAAAAAAAAAAAAAAAAATTGTCACTTTCCCGCAACTTGTGTCAAAATATACAATATTCCATGGACTCAACATGCCTCTCAGCAAATAGCTTGGGGTGTCTACTTTCCAAAATGGGGTCATTTGGGGGGGGGTTTTGTGCCATCTGGGCATTTTATGGCCTTCAAAAATGTGATAGGTAGTGAGGAGTGAAATCACAACTTTACGCCCTTAGAAATCCTGAAGGCGGTGCTGGGTTTTCGGGGCCCCGTACGCGGCTAGGCTCCCAAAAAGTCCCACACATGTGGTATCCCCGTACTCAGGAGAATCAGCAGAATGTATTTTGGGGTGCAATTCCACATATGCCTATGGCCTGTGTGAGCAATATATCATTTAGTGACAACTTTGTGAAAAAAAAAAAAAAATTGTCACTTTCCCGCAACTTGTGTCAAAAAATAAAATATTCCATGGACTCAACATGCCTCTCAGCAAATAGCTTGGGGTGTCTACTTTCCAAAATGGGGTCATTTGGGGGGGTTTTGTGCCATCTTGGCATTTTATGGCCTTCAAAACTGTGATAGGTAGTGAGGAGTGAAATCAAAAATTTATGCCCTTAGAAATCCTGAAGGCGGTGCTTGGTTTTTGGGGCCCCGTATGTGGCTAGGCTCCCAAAAAGTCCCACACATGTGGTATCCCCGTACTCAGAAGAAGCAGCAGAATGTATTTTGGGGTGTAATTCCACATATGCCCATGGCATGTTTGAGCAATATATCATTTAGTGACAACTTTGTGCAAAAAAAAATAAAAAAAAAAAATTGTCACTTTCCCGCAACTTGTGTCAAAATATAAAATATTCCATGGACTCAACATGCCTCTCAGCAAATATCTTGGGGTGTCTACTTTCCAAAATGGGGTCATTTGGGGGGTTTTGTGCCATCTTGACATTTTATGGCCTTCAAAACTGTGATAGGTAGTAAGGAGTGAAATCAAAAATTTATGCCCTTAGAAATCCTGAAGGCGGTGCTTGGTTTTCGGGGTCCCGTACGCGGATAGGCTCCCAAAAAGTCCCACATATGTGGTATCCCCGTACTCAGGAGAAGCAGCTAAATGTATTTTGGGGTGCAATTCCACATATGCCCATGGCCTGTGTGAGCAATATATCATTTAGTGACAACTTTGTGCAAAAAAAAAAAAATTGTCACATTCCCGCAACTTGTGTCAAAAAATAAAATATTCCATGGACTCAACATGCCTCTCAGCAAATAGCTTGGGGTGTCTACTTTCCAAAATGGGGTCATTTGGGGGGGTTTTGTGCCATCTTGGCATTTTATGGCCTTCAAAACTGTGATAGGTAGTGAGGAGTGAAATCAAAAATTTATGCCCTTTGAAATCCTGAAGGCGGTGCTTGGTTTTCGGGGCCCCGTACGCGGCTAGGCTCCCAAAAAGTCCCACACATGTGGTATCCCCGTACTCAGGAGAAGCAGCTAAATGTATTTTGGGTTGCAATTCCACATATGCGCATGGCCTGTGTGAGCAATATATTATTTAGTGACAGCTTTTTGTAATTTTTTTTTTTTTTTTGTCATTATTCAATTACTTGGGACAAAAAAAATAAATATTCAATGGGTTCAACATGCCTCTCAGCAATTTCCTTGGGGTGTCTACTTTCCAAAATGGGGTCATTTGGGGGGGTTTTGTACTGCCCTGCCATTTTAGCACCTCATGAAATGACATAGGCAGTCATAAAATAAAAGCTGTGTAAATTCCAGAAAATGTACCCTAGTTTGTAGACGCTATAACTTTTGCGCAAACCAATAAATATACACTTATTGACATTTTTTTTACCAAAGACATGTGGCTGAATACATTTTGGCCTAAATGTATGACTAAAATTGAGTTTATTGGATTTTTTTTATAACAAAAAGTAGAAAATATCATTTTTTTTCAAAATTTTCAGTCTTTTTCTGTTTATAGCGCAAAAAATAAAAACGGCAGAGGTGATCAAATACCATCAAAAGAAAGCTCTATTTGTGGGAAGAAAAGGACGCAAATTTTGTTTGGGTACAGCATTGCATGACCGCGCAATTAGCAGTTAAAGCGACGCAGTGCCGAATTGTAAAAAGTGCTCTGGTCAGGAAGGGGGTAAAACCTTCCGGGGCTGAAGTGGTTAAAAAAGTAGTATTAGAGCACAGATTAACGCTAAATTATCTCACTGCAGCTCAAGGTGGGATGTGTAAGGTATTTCGCACTGACTGTTGTATATACATTTCTGATAATGAGGACATTATTAAAGGACATCTTGCTAAGATAAGAGAACTACAGAATAAGGCCAGAGATATTGCTAAAGATGGATGGAACCCCTTTCAGGGTTTAGGTGGTTTTGGTGATTTTTTATATGGCATAGCAACATGGTTACAGAAACTAGGCGCTTACATTGTGATGTTCCTATTTCTCATGTTTGTTATTTACTTCCTCATCAGGCTATGCCTCTGTGTGACTACCCGCTGTACCAACAAATGTACCACCAGCCCTGATGAACCCATTATTGTGAGAAAGCTAGGAGAGAGCTGAACAGGACGCCGTCTCTCTGCGCCAATGTAACAGGAGTTACCAGCAATCGGCTGAACGTAACGCGGAGAAGAATGGTGTCAAATAAACAAAAGGGGGGAAATGACATGGACATTCATTGTACTGTTCATTTAAGCACAAGAGAATCCATTTTGTTCTCACTGTTGAAATGTGTTCTGTAACCTTCACCTAACACACAGACACTTCTCCTACTAAACGCTCTCTACTCCCCCCTCCCTTTTCAAGGTTTACCTTTCGCAATTGTTCTATTCGCTAGTTTTTAATAATATATTTCTATTTGTTAGCTTTTAATAACATATTGCTATTTGTTAGTTTTTAATAACATTTCACACCACCCCTTTCTTATCTATGTATAAAATAACATGTAATAATAAATTTTTCACTGAACGGACATTTTAAACACAGTGATTGAGTCCTGTGAATCTGTTCCTGCAGCTGCAGTATTAACTTTGTTTTAGAGTCCCAATCAGAAATCAGTCATATCACTAACCATCTTCTCCTGGGCCATGATCCATGTTACATAAATCTTAGACAGTGTTTAGTTACCACTTCAAAAATATGTGCAGTATTTGAAATTTACATATAAAATAAAAAATGCAATAAAATAATATGCTTTCAGTCACTGTTTGCCAATTTACTTTTACAGTAACAATTACAGATCCCAAAAAGGGATAATTACTGAACACAAAAAAATAGAAAGAATATATTGGGGGCGTGGCTTGGTGCACGAGATGGCTGCTTGATCTCAGCACTCTGTCCCACGGAGGTCCTGCTAGCTGTTTATGGGAGCCTCTCACCGCAGCAAATATGGGGAAACCTGGAGAAACCTTTTGAGGCTGCAATTACAGATCTCAGGAGAGATATTCAATCGATGAATATGCGGATCGACGACCTGGAAGATACAACAGCCCGCCATGATACCACCATACAACAGCTGCAGCATTCATCACAGGCCTACAACAGTCAACTCAGAGACTTGCATAGGCATATGGAGGATCTGAATAACCGTGGCCTCCGCCGTAACTTATGGTTAAGAGAGCTCCCGAATCCATAGAACAGAATCACCTTGTGCAAGCCACAATCCAGATTTTCAATGATCTGTTAGGCAGACCCCCTGAGACCCCACTGAGACTCCCATCGAATGCAAGCATTTACACAGAGCTCTCAAACCCAGAGGCAGAGACACAGATCCTCACAGGGATTTGATATGCTGCCTAGTGATTTTCAGATTAAAGGAAGACATCCTGAGAAGAGCCAGGGAGCGCCGCAATTTGCTTTTCCAGGGAGCAGAGATCAAAATATTCCAGGACCTGTCTCCCATTACCTTACAAAAGTGACAAGACCTGCGCCCGCTACTTGATCTACTTCGCCATAAAGGGATCCAGTACCGCTGTAAATTCCCCTTTTGCCTATCTGCATTAGCGGCTGGACGCACTGCCAATCTGAAAGTCCTGGAAGATCTCAGGGGGTTCTACAACACAATACAAATACCACTCATCGATCTTCCAGATTGGTACAGAGCCTTCTGTACCCCCCATCTCCAGAGAACCAGCTCTATGGATGCCATACCGGTAAGAGATGACTTTCACATCAGAAGGCGCAGATCATCCTCCCCAAGACTACTTCCTCAAAGGGATCAGAGGGATAGAGATCACCACAGCCCAATGGCTTCCCCCGCTCACAGGCGGGCCAGGCCAGACAGGTCTCAATGACATCCCTATAAACCCACGACAATGGCATAATTCCTACTCAGAGCCGCTGTCCTTTCCAGGCATGCTCCATTCTTCCAAGGCCGGTTAACAAGTTTACCCTCATCTCAAGCCCGACATGAAATGGCCTACCCAGCGGGCTGCTCAGACCTACCCACCCATACATAGATAGACAATGCTGCTTTTCTAAAACTGTTGAACTTTCTGAGGATCACGTACACTCTCCCAACATAAAGGCTCACCAACAAAATCACCCTTCTGGAGAGATGATCCTCTTCCACAGACTCCCACAGAATCTAACGTATCCTACCCCTAATATGCGATAACAAGCTGAAAAAAACACAAATGAAACAGTAACTGAATGAGTAACTGGCTACCCTACAATCCAGTTATGCCCTTTTCCCACCCTTAACCTGAAATTGGCTTATGGATGACAACCTGGGACAGATTTCCTCCAACCCAAGCTTGACTCTCCTCTGTTGCAATCAACACCTCCTGGTACCCCTTACTCCCCATCCCCCCTTTTTATCCTCTCCCCCCTCCTCCCCAATCCTGACCCACCCCCCCTCCTTAACCTCCCCCCCACAGCCAGGTTTTCTACTGGTCTAGGTCTAAAAGAATTGTATCACCATTATGGAATGAGTGCATGATATGGGTACACACAAGGTTTACAACCAGCTGCATTCCACTTTGTTTCTATCTGCATCTGTTGTTCTTTTTTATATTTACTCCTTTTTCTCAAGAAATTCTTACCTGCTATGTATACCTATAAAGGGGGGCCCGTCCTCCATGAAGACTACCCCTCTCCCTGGACACCACCCTAACACACAATATGCCCACATTAAAGATCTCCATGTGGGACAGCCCTCCAAAATGTGGATATATACTATTAATCTAATAATCCTTGGGCTAATTCTAACGAGGTATATCCTAACCATTGTATACTTGCAGGTCGTTACTAAGTTAATAAATTACTGATGAGCTATAGTCTATTAAGCTTATGGCCACTATTGGAAAGCATGAATATATGAGGGGAGATACTGTCATAACCCCCAAAACCGACCTACCTCTCCAGATCATTGCGAGCATGCCTTTACGAACATGCTCCCCTCATGTTCCTAGTGCCTTTATAAATCCTTAAGGCAAAGTACTAGCCTCACCTATCAAAGACAAGGTATACTACTGCAATGAGTCTGACTTATTAAGATATGTTTACCTGGTACATAGTTATAAAGGTCTTCCTATTCCAAACTGCTTGCTCTCTTGACTGTAATCTCCCCAAGATCTCCATCAAAGAGCATTATTTTCTCCGTACATAGCCTAAAGTGTACTGTTTATACTGTTTACAAGGTTGATTGTTTGTTATAACACAGCACTGGTTTAAGATCCTTAATGAACTCTGCCTAATCTTTCCCTCTTTTGCCAAAAAGCAGGCTCCCACTCCACAATTAAAGTGACCTTTGATGACCTCCTATGGACTAGACGTTCTATAGACCTATACTCGGACACTTTCCACTCCCTCACAAAACAGGATTGTGACTAGCACCGTTGATCCATACCGGACTTCACAACCTCCACCAGGGTAAGGTAGCTAGACTACACATACCTCCAGTTACTACACCTTCTTCCTCACCAACAACCCCCACACTATTAACCCCCTTCTTTCTCTCTCTCAGTCCCATCCTCTTTTCCTACTCCTTTCCCTGTCGCCCTCCCCCTTTTTCTTTCTCTCCGGGTCTCGCCTCCTCTGGTCTCCACCGCAACATTCCTTACCCTAACGTCTGAGAAATCCTTAAGGGCTCCCAATCCCACACAGGTTCCACCCTCACACACCAGCCAGGTTTTTAAAAGGCTGACCCACTATGTGCCTAATCCAATAACCCTTTAAAGCCCAAACACCATGGCCACCCCAAACTCTAATTTGCAACATACCACACTCAAAGTGGTTTCTCAAAATGTTAAAGGACTGAACATCCCTGAGAAGCGAAGTCAAATCTTAAACATGAGGTCTAAATTAAAGGCGGACGTGGTGTTTCTACAAGAGACCCACTTTCGCACGAACGACATCCCTAAGCTCACGAACCGTATGCACCCAACATCCTTCCATGCTACCGATTCATTAGCTAAAAAGGAAGGGAGTCCCAATTTTGCTCCCTAAAAACCTTCACTGGCAACTGACAGACTCCCTCATAGACCCAGAGGGTTGCTACCTATTCTTAAAGGGCAAAATACACAATCGGACGGTCACTTTAGCCAATATATATAGCCCCAACACTGCTCAGGTCAGCTTCTTTAGATCTATCGCAACCATCCTTGCTGGCTTCCAATTAGGGATTACAATCCTTGGGGGCGATTTTAATGTGACATTACAACCCCTCCTAGACTCATCATCCGGATCCACAACCCTGCCTTATAGAGCACTAAGACAAATTAAAACACGGATACAAGAACTCCTCATACACAATACATGGCACACCTTACACCCGAACGAGAAAGACTACACCTTCTTCTCTGCACCCCATAATAAATACACGAGGTTAGATTACCTCTTTCTCTCCCAAAAAGATCTCCCCTTCTTAAAATCTGCCACCATTGAAGCTTTACTCTTCTCAGATCACCACCTGATCACCCTCTCCCTAACATTCCCGGAAAGAAATATGGTCACGAAAATCTGGCGACTAGATTCTTCACTCCTCACATCAGAAAGTGATATTAACTACTAGGGATGAGCTTCGAGTTTGAGTCGAACTCATGTTCAACTCGAACATCGGCTGTTCGCCAGTTCGCCGAACAGCGAACAATTTGGGGTGTTCGCGGCAAATTCGAAAGCCGCGGAACACCCTTTAAAAGTCTATGGGAGAAATCAAAAGTGCTAATTTTAAAGGCTTATATTCAAGTTATTGTCATAAAAAATGTTTGTGGACCTGGGTCCTGTCCCAGGGGACATGGATCAATGCAAAAAAAGTTTTAAAAACTGACGTTTTTTCAGGAGTAGTGATTTTAATCATTCGTAAAGTGAAACAATAAAAGTGTAATATTCCTTTAAATTTAGTACCTGGGGGTGTCTATAGTATGCCTGTAAAGGGGCGTATGTTTCCCGTGTTTAGAACAGTCTGACAGCAAAATGACATTTCAAAGGAAAAAAAGTCATTTAAAACTACACGCGGCTATTAATGAATTGCCGGTCCGACAATACACATAAAAGTTCATTGATAAAAATGGCATGGGAATTCCCCACAGGGGATCCCCAAACCAAAATAAAAAAAAAAATAATGACGTGGAGGGTCCCCCTAAATTCCATACCAGGCCCTTCAGGTCTGGTGTGGATATTAAGGGGAACCCCGGACAAAATTTTTAAAAAAATGGCGTGGGGTCCCCCCAAAAATCCATACCAGACCCTTATCCGAGCACGCAACCTGGCAGGCCGCAGAAAAATAGGGGGGATGAGAGAGCGGCCCCCTCCTGAACCGTACCAGGCCACATGCCCTCAACATTGGGAGGGTGATTTGGGGTAGCCCCCCAAAACACCTTGTCCCCATGTTGATGGGGACAAGGGCCTCATCCCCACAACGCTTGCCCAGTGGTTGTGGGGGTCTGCGGGCAGGGGGCTTATTGGAATCTGGAAGCCCCCTTTAACAAGGGGACCCCCAGATCCCGACCCTCCCCCCTGTGTGAAATGGTAAGGGGGTACTTCCTACCATTTCACAAAAAAAGTGTCAAAAATTTTAAAAATGACAAGAGACAGTTTTTGACAATTCCTTTATTTAAATGCTTCTTCTTTCTTCTATCTTCTTTCTTCTTTTTCTATATCTTCTTTCTTCTATCTTCCATCTTCCTTCAGTTTCTTCCTCCATCTTCTTCTTCTTCTGGTTCTTCTGGTTCTTCCTCTGATGTTCTCGTCCGGCATCTTCCTCCGCGGCGCCGACGTCTTCTTTCCTTCGTCTTCTCGGGCCGCTCCGCATCCACCATGATGGGAGGCTCCCGCTGTGTGACGCTTCTTCTCTTCTGACGGTTCTTAAATAACGGGGGGTGGGGCCACCCGGTGACCCCGCCCCCTCTGACACACGGTGACGTTCCTGTCTGCCCCCTCTGATGTCACGGAGAATGCCACAGGGAAGTCCCCGTCAAGTCCCAACTAACCAACAAAATAAGGAGACTAGAACTAGCCCATAAACAGTCACAAACACCTACTTCAAACTTACTTAAACTAGGAAGCTACTTCTAGAAATACTCGACCGCAAAACTTGACGCAAATTTACACTAAATCAAAAACTCTTTTTTAAACAGGGGAACAAGTGCGGGAGATTACTCGCCAGAGCTATCCAAACTAAGAGAGCTAGCATTAATGTTCACATTATTAAAGATTCCCTAGGCAAAATGTATTCGGCTTCTGCTGACATAGTGTCTCAGTTTGAGCGATTTTATACGGAACTCTACAATCTACACCACCAACCCGAAGCTCCTATAGGCCAAAATCCAAGAAAAGCCCTTTTTACGGATTTTCTAAAGAAGTTCAGCCCCAAATCCATACCCCGGGAAGATGCCCACGAGCTAGACAACCCCATATCCGAGGATGAACTCAAGAGAGCGATTAAACAACTAAAAACGGGTAAGAGCCCTGGCCCAGATGGCTTTTCGGCACCCTATTTCAGAACATTCGTAGGCACCCTTTCAGCCCCGTTCCTAAAAGCATTCAACTCCCTCACCTCAACGATCATACCTTTCCACAGATTACTAGAGGCGCATATTACGGTCATACCAAAAGAGGGGAAAGACGCCACGTCAGACGCCAGTTACAGACCAATTTCCCTACTTAATGTAGATCTTAAATTATTTGCACAAATTTTAGCGAACCGCCTCCTACCCCTCCTACTTTCAATAATAGGGAAAGACCAAGTAGGATTTGTCCCAGGTAGAGAAGCCAGGGACAACACCATTAAAGCAATCAATCTACACCATTGGCTATCCACCCAGAAACAAAAAGGCTTCCTTCTGTCACTGGATGCAGAGAAGGCATTTGACAGGTTGGCCTGGGATTACCTGGGGGCTGTCTTGCACCACCTAGGACTACAAAATTGAATGTTCAACTTTATTATGTCTTTATACACTACACCAACACTACACTACACCAACGGCACAGGTCAGAGTCAATGGCCACCTGTCAAATGCCTTCTCCATCCAGAATGGAACGAGACAATTATCCCCAATCCTTTTTATTTTAACTTTAGAACCCCTCCTCCATTGCTTACGATCAAATGAAAACATAAAGGGCAGACCCATAACACACTTACAAGCTAGCGGCTTTCACCAATGACATCCTGCTATTCTTAAGTGACCCACTAACCTCGATTCTCAACCTGCTTAGAGATTTTAACTTATTCCGGCGCATATCTAACCTAAAGATTAATTTTTCTAAATCCCATGCTCTCAACATATCCCTCCCGAAAGACCTAGTCATGCAATACCAAAGTAGTTTCCCCTTCTTTTGGAAACAAGATGCCATCACGTATTTGGGAATCCAATTGACCACACATCTATCGGACCTCTACACAAGAAACTTCATGCCACTGATTCACACTATTTCAGATGACCTGCGCAAATGGGATAAACCCCATTTCTCTTGGTTTGGTCGCGTGGCCATTTTGAAGATGAATATCCTCCCCCGTATCCTGTATTTACTACAAACAATTCCTATCAAGCTCCCCTCAGTGTTTTTTCCAGACAGTTAAATGGCTGTCTCTAAACTTTTTATGGAAACACAAATGCCCAAGGATAGGTTTTGCCCAACTCTCGAAACCCAAACTTGCTAGAAGGCATAAATTGGGATAAAATCTTAGGAACAAAGAACACGGGGGACAGATGTGTTTGCTTTAAGAGCATATTAAATAAGGGCATTAGCCAATGCATCCCATTGGGTAATACATTTAAAATAGCGAACAAACATCCTGGATGGCTTAACTCCAATGTAAAAATGCATATAAAAACAAAGGGGAAGGCCTTCAAAAAATACAAAGTTGAGGGATCATCATCAGCATTCAGATTTTATAAAGAATGCAACAAGAAATGTAAGGGTGCAATAAGGACAGCTAAGATAGAACATGAAAAACACATAGCGGAGGAGAGCAAAAAAAATCCCAAGAAATTCTTTAAGTATGTAAACAGTTAAAAAGGGAGGACAGACTATATTGGCCCCATAAAGAATGAGGAAGGATATCTGGTTACAAAGGATGGGGAGATGGCGAAGGTATTAAATTTATTCTTCTCCTCAGGGGAGAATTGAGGGAATCGGGGGGCTTCAGTAACCAAAACTGCAGTGTTTATCCTCAGGACACATCACAGGAAGCACCTCCATGGTTAACAGAGGACAGAATTAAAATTAGACTTGAGAAACTTAACATTAATAAATCACCGGGACCAGATGGCTTGCACCCGAGGGTACTTAGGGAACTCAGCCAAGTGATTGCCAGACTGTTGTTCCTAATTTTTACAGACAGTCTACTGACTGGAATGGTACCAGCTGATTGGAGAAAAGCCAATGTAGCACCAATATTTAAAAAGGGCCCAAAATACATCCCTAGGAATTACAGACACGTTAGCCTAACATCAATAGTATATAAACTCTTGGAGGGGATGATAAGGGACTATATACAAGATTTTAGTAATGAGAACGGTATCATTAGCAGTAATCAGCATGGATTCATGAAGAATCGTTCTTGCCAAACCAATCTACTAACCTTCTATGAGGAGGTGAGTTGCCAGCTAGATAAAGGAAGGCCCGTAGACGTGGTGTCTCTGGATTTTGCAAAGGCATTTGACACAGTTCCCCATAAACGTTTACTCATCAAGCAAGAAGGAAGTTCCCCTAGTGGTGGACTTTAAAGACACGTATATATGGATATAGGAGGAAATTTGTAATGTATAGAAAAATCATTTATTCATTTCAGAAACATCTTAAAAACATCAACAACAATATGACTATAGCAAACAGTAAAAGGAATGCGATTTATGCATTTATACATATGTTGGATATTGATACCAATATATTTGCAACCGACGCGTTTCGGAGAAATTGAGCCTCCTTCTTCAGGGGTGGATGTGAGTTATAGCAAGGGTTTCTAAATTGGAGATAATGTGTTTAACAAGGAGATCATGAGTATGTGTACATATCAGGCTTTACAGATAAAGGTACATATCATGTTTACATTACATTACACTCACATTGGTAATATGTAGGTTGGTTTCGCATTCCAAACAAGGAGTTAAAAACAGAGGCGCTGACACTGTCTGCCCATCCGGTGTGTTTCCCAATTGCGATCAATACGGGTTGACTATCATACCCAAAGTCTTAGTATTTCATGTGTAGCAAGTACAGATGACTAGGTAAAAGGTATGTGGATAGGTTTGATTCCTCATAGACTAGAGGAAGTAGCCCACATATGTGGGACATAGAGAAAAGTGTTGGATCTGAGGTTCCACTGGGGCCAGGTGCGGGTCCTGTAAAGTGTAGAAATATAGAAGTATGTAGTAACCAATCAATGATTTCGAGTGTAGCTTATTTGTAAGAAAAAAGGAGTTTTATAGTAATGGGGGTGCAACATACCTGATCCGGCTAGTGTAAGGGATTTAGGAAAAGGTGATGAGAGTAACTGGTATACGTTATGTATCCTGGGTGGCTGAAAGAAAATGGTACAAAGGGGGGAAGGGGGAAAAAATATAAGGATATAATTAGATAAATAAATAATTCATCCAATTAGGGGTTGTTGACAATAAAGGATATATATTCATCTAGGGGGTTAATGTAATCCAGATATGTCTGGATTGTCCTAGGTAGGATGGTAGTGGTTGATTAGATGTTAATCGGATTGGTGAAAAAAAGGGGGGGGGGAGGAAAAAGAAAAGAGAAAAAAAGAAAAAAGAAAAGAAAAGAAAAAAGAAAAAAGAAAAAAGAAGGATGAGAAACGGGGGGGGGGGAGGGGTAGAGAGAGAGGGGAGAGTGGGGAGGGGGGGGAAGGAAAAGGAAAAGAAAAAAGAAGGAGAAACAAAGACATAGAACAAGAAAAAGAACCAGAGGGGAACAGAGGAGGAAGGGAGCAGAGGATCTCGGTTGCAGCTATAGAAAGTCTCTCACAGCTGCAGCGATACACTAGTGTAAATAGAGCAGCATAAAAATAAAGATAAAAATAGAGGCATAAATAGTGTGTTTATTTGAAATAACAAAGGCAACATGTGGGTTCAATGAAAGTGATAGAGAATATAATGAGAATACTCACTTTTAGTATACACTTGTTTGGCATCAGCTCAGACCGTCAGCGTCCTGCACACAAGAGCGGACGCTCGGTCTGGGCTGTGTGAGAGTATATAAAGCCCTCCCTATCAATTAGCTGCTGATGTGATTACCAACAGCTGATTGTGGTAGGGGAGGGACAGACGCGCTCAGAGTGGCCCCCCGGGTGGAGCGAACGCAGCCAGGCCCCCATCGCGAATGCGCAGGCACCCGCGATGAGGCGTGGCCACGCCCACTACACCCGCCGGCACGTCTGGCTTCCCCGGCGGACTGCGCATGCCCGCCGGGGTCGCAAGATAGAGGACAGTGTCAGCAACACTGTGTCCTCACACAACGCCGCCAAGAGCCAAAAAACGTGCAGGCGGCTTTGTGTGCCGGGTAAACCGCAGATCAATAGTAGGAATATTGAAGGCACAAGTTGCCATACATAGATAGAAGGCATGTAAATCACAATTTTGGGAAAAACATCGCTGACTGACAGTATTACAGGCTGGGATTTCTCATGTAGTGAGAAGCAGGTTACAGGAAGTAAATGATGTAAATACATACATAAATTGCACTATACAATAAAAACTATTCTACAAGCTGAAATTAATCATGTAATGAAAAACAAGTTATGGAACATAATCGATACAATTACATCCATAAATTACATTAATCCAAGGAAAATATATAGATTAGAGTGGCCGCAGCGTACACCATTCATCGTGTATTTTAACCATATACATATACAGTACAGATCCTGTGAATATGTCACAGTCTTAGAAACATATCCCTTATATATGGCATATAGAGAAGCAAGTTACAGACTGAAGTTTTGTGTACATTGGAAACTCCAAATTTTTTAAACAGTGATCGAAATAAATGCATATAGAAATTACATAACTTAGAGAGATGTTATATATATTTTTGTAGTGGCAGTTGTAGGGAGAGGGCATGGATGCTAGAGAGATGTTTTTGAGGGTCGTCATTTTCCTCATTGCTCCCTACCACCTGACGAAAAGCCTTCAAGGAAAGGCTTGAACCAGATGGTTTCGTTCAAGCCTTGGGGTTGGGTAGCTTTTAAATTGTATATCCAGCGGGATTCTAAATGTAACAGTGCCTTGTTCCAGTCACCTCCCCTAGGCCCCGGATGTATCCGGTCTAGAATAAGAAATTTGATTCTTGGAAATTTGCCCCCATGCACTATTGTAGTATGTCTCCCAAGTGGGAGATCAGGGTCACAAGTTTGCATACTCAAGATGTGTCTATATGCTCTCTTCCGAAATTCTGTTTTGGTTTTTCCTATGTAGAAGCATGTACATTCGCACAGGAGCATATAGATCACACCGTATGTTTTACAATTAGCAAAGTGTTTGGGATGGAAAATCTGGCCATTCTGGAGGTTTGGGTTTCTGTCTGTGAGCATATACTTGCAATAGTTGCAATCTCCGCATCTAAAGGTTCCCCTGTATTTGCAGTGTTTATCTACTTCCCCCTTAAATTCGCTCGTAGTGACTTTGTCTCTTAGAGAGGAAGTTCGTTTAAAGGTGAAAAGGGGTTTCTGTGGAACAAAGGGCCCCAAAGTCGGGTCATATTGTAGCATATGCCAATATCTTTCCACAATATTCCGGACTTGTCTATGTTGGTTACTGTATTTTGTGATGATCCTAATAGTGTCTGTATCTTTTTTGCCAGTTTTGTTTATTTTTTCAGAGTGCAGTAGCTCATTTCTTGGTTGCATAAAGGCTTTTTTGAAAGAGCGTTTGAGTAACGCATGAGAGTAGCCCCGTATTAATAGTCTTTCACGTAACTTGTTTGCTTCCATCTTAAAGGTGTCATCATTAGAGCAGTTGCGTCTCACTCTAAGGTACTGGCTATATGGAATTGAATCAAGGAGGGGTTTTGGGTGGAAACTAGTAGCATGTAAAATTGCGTTACTTGCAGTGGGTTTCCTGTATAGTTTACTCATAATGTTACCTCCCTCTCCTCTAGAAATCTCCACATCCAAAAACGTGACACATTGCTTGTCAAATGACATTGTAAAATTAAGGTTAAATTCATTCCGATTCATTCTCAGTAGGCAATGTTGGAGGAGATCAATCGATCCATCCCATATAATGAACAGGTCATCGATGTATCGGTACCATCCACGTATGTGGTCCGTATACATCGATAGACTTTCGTCACTCAAAAACATGGCCTCCCACTCCCCCAGGTACAGGCTGGCATACGATGGGGCACAACATGTCCCCATCGCAACCCCCTGCACCTGGAGGTAGTGGGAGCCGTTAAAGGTAAAAACATTATGACTCAGAATAAATTCTAGTAATGAGATGACGAACTCTCCATATGTGGGATCTATGTCTCTAGCTGTGCGAAGGACATGTTTAATAGCTGCTACACCCTTCTCATGGGGGATAGAGCTATATAGAGACTCGACGTCAATTGTCACAAAAATTGCATATTCAGGAATTTCCAATTTGTCAATAATTTGCAGAAAGTGCACCGTATCTTTGACAAAAGAAGGTAAGGAGTAAACAAATGGTTTCAGAACTTCGTCTATCAGTCTGCTAGCATTCTCGCTAATCGCCCCTATCCCGGAAATGATAGGTCTGCCAGGGGGGTTCTTTATGTCTTTATGGACCTTTGGTAATGAATAGAAGAACGGTGTACGGGGAAAATTGTTCCTAATGAATTCCCATAGAGACTTTGTGATTGTCGAATTGGAGTAGGCCGTGTCTCTTAACCACTTGAGCCCCGGACCATTATGCTGCCTAAGGACCAGAGGTCTTTTTCCAATTTGGCACTGCATCGCTTTAACTGCTAATTGCGCGGTCATGCAATGCTGTACCCAAACGAAATTTGCTTCCTTTTCTTCCCACAAATAGAGCTTTCTTTTGATGGTATTTGATCACCTCTGCAGTTTTTATTTTTTGCGCTATAAACGGAAAAAGATCGAAAATTTTGAAAAAAAATGATATTTTCTACTTTTTGTTATAAAAAAAATCCAATAAACTAAATTTTAGTCATACATTTAGGCCAAAATGTATTCGGCCACATGTCTTTGGTAAAAAAAATGTCAATAAGCATATATTTATTGGTTTGCGCAAAAGTTATAGCGTCTACAAACTAGGGTACATTTTCTGTAATTTACACAGCTTTTAGTTTATGACTGCCTATGTCATTTCTTGAGGTGCTAAAATGGCAGGGCAGTACAAAACCCCCCCAAATGACCCCATTTTGGAAAGTAGACACCCCAAGGAAATTGCTGAGAGGCATGTTGAACCCATTGAATATTTATTTTTTTTGTCCCAAGTGATTGAATAATGACAAAAAAAAAAAAAAATATATATTTACAAAAAGTTGTCACTAAATGATATATTGCTCACACAGGCCATGGGCCTATGTGGAATTGCACCCCAAAATACATTCAGCTGCTTCTCCTGAGTATGGGGATACCACATGTGTGGGACTTTTTGGGAGCTTAGCCGCGTACGGGGCCCCGAAAACCAAGCACCGCCTTCAGGATTTCTAAGGGTGTAAATTTTTGATTTCACTCTTCACTGCCTATCACAGTTTCGGAGGCCATGGAATGCCCAGGTGGCACAAACCCCCCCCCAAATGACCCCATTTTGGAAAGTAGACACCCCAAGCTATTTGCTGAGAGGCATATTGAGTCCATGGAATATTTTATATTTTGACACAAGTTGCGGGAAAGTGACACTTTTTTTTTTTTTTTTTTTTTTTTTTTGCACAAAGTTGTCACTAAATGATATATTGCTCACACAGGCCATGGGCATATGTGGAATTGCACCCCAAAATACATTTAGCTGCTTCTCCTGAGTATGGGGATACCACATGTGTGGAACTTTTTGGGAGCCTAGCCGCGTACGGTGCCACGAAAACCAAGCACCGCCTTCAGGATTTCTAAGGGTGAAAATTTTTGATTTCACTCTTCACTGCCTATCACAGTTTCGGAGGCCATGGAATGCCCAGGTGGCACAAAACCCCCCCAAATGACCCTATTTTGGAAAGTAGACACCCCAAGCTATTTGCTGAGAGGCATGGTGAGTATTTTGCAGCTCTCATTTGTTTTTGAAAATGAAGAAAGACAAGAAAAAACTTTTTTTTTTTTCTTTTTTCAATTTTCAAAACTTTGTGACAAAAAGTGAGGTCTGCAAAATACTCACTATACCTCTCAGCAAATAGCTTTGGGTGTCTACTTTCCAAAATGGGGTCATTTGGGGGGGTTTTGTGCCACCTGGGCTTTCCATGGCCTCCGAAACTGTGATAGGCAGTGAAGAGTGAAATCAAAAATTCACGCCCTTAGAAAGCCTGAAGGCGGTGCTTGGTTTTCGGGGTCCCGTACGCGGCTAGGCTCCCAAAAAGTCTCACGCATGTGGTATCCCCGTACTCAGGAGAAGCAGCAGAATGTATTTTGGGGTGCAATTTCACATATCCCCATGGCATGTTTGAGCAATATATCATTTAGTGACAACTTTGTGCAAAAAAAAAAAAAAAAAATTTGTCTCTTTCCCGCAACTTGTGTCGCAATATAAAATATTCCATGGACTCGACATGCCTCTCAGCAAATAGCTTGGGGTGTCTACTTTCCAAAATGGGGTCATTTGGGGGGGGTTTGAACTGTCCTGGCATTTTATGCACAACATTTAGAAGCTTATGTCACACATCACCAACTCTTCTAACCACTTGAAGACAAAGCCCTTTCTGACACTCATTGTTTACATGAAAAAGTTATTTTTTTTTTGCAAAAAAATTACTTTGAACCCCCAAACATTATATATTTTTTTAAAGCAAATGCCCTACAGATTAAAATGGGGGGTGTTTCATTTTTTTTTTTTCACACAGTATTTGCGCAGCGATTTTTCAAACGCATTTTTTGGGGAAAAAACCCACTTTTTTAAATTTTAATGCACTAAAACACACTATATTGCCCAAATGTTTGATGAAATAAAAAAGATGATCTTAGGCCGAGTACATGGATACCAAACATGACATGCTTTAAAATTGCGCACAAACGTGCAGTGGCAACAAAATAAATACATTTTTAAAAGCCTTTAAAAGCCTTTACAGGTTACCACTTTAGATTTACAGAGGAGGTCTACTGCAAAAATTACTGCCCTCGATCTGACCTTCACGGCAATACCTCACATGCATGGTGCAATTGCTGTTTACATTTGACGACAGATCGCCGCTTGCGTTCGCCTTAGCGCGAGAGCAGGGGGCGACAGGGGTGCTTTTTTTTTTTTTTTTTTCTTTATTATTTTTTTGCTTTTTTATCTTATTTTTAAACTGTTCCTTTCATTTTTTTTTTAATCATTTTTATTGTTATCTCAGGGAATGTAAATATCCCCTATGATAGCAATAGGTAGTGACAGGTACTCTTTTTTGAAAAAATTGGGGTCTATTAGACCCTAGATCTCTCCTCTGCCCTCAAAGCATCTGATGACACCAAGATCGGTGTGATAAAATGCTTCCCCAATTTCCCAATGGCGCTATTTACATCCAGCGAAATCTAAGTCATAAAATGCTCGTAGCTTCCGGTTTCTTAGGCCATAGAGATGTTTGGAGCCACTCTGGTCTCTGATCAGCTCTATGGTCAGCTGGCTGAATCACCGGCTGCATTCTCAGGTTCCCTGTTGAGACAGGAGAGCCAGAGAAAAACACAGAAGACGGTGGGGGCTTTTACATGAAAGCCGACCGCTGGCTGAAAAGAATGATACCAAGATGATACCTAAACCTGCAGGCATCATTCTGGTATAACCATTTAAAGTCGTGAATGGCGTACCTGAAGACAAAAAAATGGTTAACAATAAAGCACAGTAAACGGTAAAGTATAAAAAATTGCATACCTGAAAAGCAAACATGATAAAACATAATAACAATAAAACACTGCAGAATAGAATACAGTAAAAAAGAGCAGAACAAGAGAGAGAGAATAGAGAGAGAGAGAGAACAATAAAACGACAACTATTTTTTTTAATTTATATATATATATTTTTTTTTTACACTTTTTTTGTAACTAACTTTGATAACGGTAACCGGTTCCAGGTTCGGGTCTCTCAAAATGCGATGGCATCTTGGGAGACCCTGTGAAAGTGTGCCTAGTCTGTGCAATGCTGTACCCTACGCTAATACTCAACTAATGAATGGTAGCGTTCAAAACATTCACCAATGCAAAGACCAGGATTGTCAGGACAGGAGGGACAATAATAGAGGGTGTCACGCCTATATTTGCGCTTGCTGCAGACACGACATCTTTTTTGGGGGTTCGTCGGGTAGGGGTACTCGGGAGGACATAAAGAAAATGCCTCTCATGCAGCTGACTGCATTTGGTTGGGGATGTGAATGGGGGAAGTACGGGCGCTGCAGAAGCGGTGGGTTCCCAATTAGGATTGACGAATGCAGCAGGAAGGGCACTATGGGCACGACGGGCCTGTGTTTGTCTTCTTGGTGGCAGCGGGACACTACTTGTGCTTGCCACCTCACCAGCTTGAACTGCACTTATGGGACTCGCCACGTCACCAAGTGTTACTGCAGTGCTGGTTTGACTACGACCGGGGTGTACTAGGCTGCTGGCGCTTGCCAGTTCAATAAAAAGCTACCAAAAAAACTGTTAGCGATCGCAGGGATCAGGCCTGACTCTGCGAATGCTGCAGTTATGCGTTAAGTGTTTTGTAAGTGACAGTGATCGATCGATACTGCACTTGGGTGGGCTGGGCTGGGCCGGGCGGAGGGGCAAAACGCAGGTGCTAGCAGGTATCTGGGCTGATCCCGCTAACACTGCGTTTTTGGGAACCCTAAACTGCTGGGGACGCTAGTATAGATCTGATCGGATCAGATATTGATCCGTTCAGATACTATACCACTAAGGGAGGTGTACGGTGCGTGCGTGGGTGTTAGCGGTACTGGCGCTAATCTGACGCTGCTTGGGGCTGGTGCTTGCCAGTTCACCAAAATACTACCAAAAAAACTGTTAGCGATCGCAGGGATCAGGCCTGACTCTGCGAACGCTGCAGTTATGCATTTAGTGTTTTGTAAGTGTCAGTGATCGATCGATACTGCACTTGGGTGGGCTGGGCTGGGCCGGGCGGAGGGGCAAAACGCAGGTGCTAGCAGGTATCTGGGCTGATCCCGCTAACACTGCGTTTTTGGGAACCCTAAACTGCTGGGGACGCTAGTATAGATCTGATCGGATCAGATATTGATCCGTTCAGATACTATACCACTAAGGGAGCTGTACGGTGCGTGCGTGGGTGTTAGCGCTACTGGCGCTAACCCGACGCTGCCTGGGGCTGGTGCTTGCCAGTTCACCAAAATGCTACCAAAAAAACTGTTAGCGATCGCAGGGATCAGGCCTGACTCTGCGAACGCTGCAGTTATGCGTTTAGTGTTTTGTAAGTGACAGTGATCGATCGATACTGCACTTGGGTGGGCTGGGCGGAGGGGCAAAACGCAGGTGCTAGCAGGTATCTGGGCTGATCCCGCTAACACTGTGTTTTTGGGAACCCTAAACTGCTGGGGACGCTAGTATAGATCTGATCGGATCAGATATTTATCCGTTCAAATACTATACCACTAAGGGCAGCGTATGCTGCGTGCGTGGGTGTTAGCGGTACTGGCGCTAATCTGACGCTGCCTGGGGCGACGCATATCACCGCCGGGCGATCAGGGGGCTAAACCTTTATTCGGTAATAAACGGCGGGTGCCCTGACACTATAAAAAATAAACAAACTAACCAGCGTCACCCGTAACAGTTATACGGTGATCAGTGGTGAAAGGGTTAACTAGGGGGCCATCAAGGGGTTAAAACATTTATTCGGTAGTATATGGGGGTCCCTGTCACTATAAAACGCTGACGGCGAACCTAAATATTTAGGTCCCTAACTAGCGTCACCAGCGACACTAATACAGCGATCAGAAAAATTATCGCTTAGCGACACTGGTGACAGGGGGTGATCAAGGGGTTAAAACTTTATTAGGGGGGGTTAGGGGGGTATCCTAGACCTACAGGGGGGTAATACTAACTGTCCCAACACTGTAACTGTCACAAACTGACACCAATGCAGTAATCAGTAAAAAAAAAAACTGCTGGTGTCAGTTTGTGACAAGGGGGGGGGGGATCGGGGGGCGATCGGGGGGGGGATCGGGGTGTTTAGTGTGCCTGCCATGTTCTACTGTGTTGTGTAATGTTGGTGCACTCACATACCTGTCTTCTCTCCTCGGGCCGGAACGGAAATTACCGAGCCGAGGAGAGATGACATCATTTCCTTTGCTGCTGTTTAGCATACAGCAGCAAAGGAATGATGTGATTGGCTGGCGGCGATCGCGAGGGGGGGGCCACGAACGGATGGCCTCCCCCTCATCTCCGATCGCTGTGGGACAAAAGACGACCGCCTCGGGCACCGGGGGGGGTCAGATCGGACCCCCCACCCGCGGAAGGCAAATCACGTATATGTACGTGATTTTGCCTGTCCGTGCCACCTTGCCGACGTAAATCGGCGTGAGGCGGTCGTCAAGTGGTTAATGTGTAGAAGTCCTGGTTGTATTTTTGGACCAAACTAGCCGGTATTTGGTGATACCACTCTGGGTTGTTTAGTATTCTATTGCACATCTTGATGTAGTCCTCCTTATTTTGCACCACAATATTACCACCCTTATCCGCATTTTTTATTATGATTTGGTCGTTATTTGACAGTGTTTTAAGTGTTGCTGTTTCACTTCTAGTTAAGTTCCTAGGAAGTTTGGTATGAGTTTTTATCTTGTCTAGTTCTTTATCGACTAATTTTAGGAAGGCTACTGCGTTCGGATGGGTACTGGGTGCCGGACAAAAGTCCGATTTCTTTTTTAGTGTGGATTTGTTTCCCCTACAAAGTTCATTAGGAGTTTCGATGGATTCTAGAATTTGAGAGAGGTTGATCTCATCTATGAGATCAGTTGGATCATTCTCATCAAGGAGGGACACCAATTGCTTTAGTGCTTGGTGTTCTTGTGGAGTAAAATCCTTTGGTCCTTCCTGTTTATGGTAGAGTTTTTTTAGAATCAGTTTGCGTATAAAGAGTTGGAGTTCCTTGTAGATCTCAAATTTATCCAAATCTTGATTGGGACAGAAGTTTAGGCCTTTTCTGAGGACAGCAGTTTCATCGTGAGAAAGTTTGTAAGATGAAAGGTTAATTATATTTAAATCATTCAGCTCCTGTTCTTGACCAACAGTTGGAACAGTTACAGTGCTATTTGGGTGTAGGTATTGGGGTTGGATTGTGTAGGTTGTACACCCATCAAGATTTTTTCTAAAAAAGATGGGTCATTGGAAATAGTGTCTAGTGATGTGACAGTTGAGGGGTTTGACTGGAGAGTGGGTTCACACTATGTGTGCTGATTTGTGTATTAGGTGTTTTCTTGATTAACTCGTGTGTAGATATAAGGGAATTAGGTTTAATAGGGATATCAAGAGTTGGTTTCTTTGCCTGTTGTCCCTCCTTAGGATCTCCACGAAAAGTGCGTTTAGTGCTCTGTCCTATATTTGGTTTTTGAGAGATTTGGGTATGGGTTTGAGGTAGGTTGGAGGTGGATTGTGAAGGGGTGCTTTGGTGTCCCTGGTGTTGGTAGTTTTTATTCTGGTTTGGTCTATTTTGGGCCCATTTGTATGCCTTCCCATCTCTGAAGGCATTTCTGTCCCGAGTGAGTTTCTGTCGTTTTTTTATAAGTATGTCCTTATTGAATGTTTCTAAGTGTAATTTGAGTCTGTCTTCTTTGTTAGTGAGGGGTCTCTGGGTTTTCAGCTGTTGTCGTTTGTTGCAGAGAGCTACAATATCTGTGTCTAGAGTACTGGATCTCTTTCTGTATTCTTCAATCAATGTTTCCATCAAACTTTGTGAACATGCCCGCAGGGCTTGCTCCCATTTGGTTTTAAATTCCGAGTCCAGACCTTCTATTGTCGGGAAGATCTGGACTCGCAATCCTGCAGGATTAATATCCTCTTTGATATAATCCTGAAAGGACCTGACATGCCAGTAAAATAGTGATTTTTTCTCCAGGGTCCTAGAAAGTCTGGAGAAAAGTGAGGATATTTCGGAATCAACAGATTCTTTATCTCCGAAATCTTTTAAATACCCTTCCATGAGTGTTTCCCATTCATCACCTGTAAAATTGGTCATTTTGCCTCTTATTTATAAAAAATATATAAAGTAAAGTATACGTAGTTTTGAAGTGGGGAAAAAAAATATATCTTCAATAGTTAGTAAAACTCTAGAGAGTATCAAGTAGGCGCGCAGTAGCAATTGCCGATCTAAAGGCGGGGAGCCTTTAGATCGGCAAAATAAGGTCCATTGGCATGGACCATAGGGTGAGTACATGGATTGTAAACTGGCTACAAGGGCAAGTTCAGAGGGTGGTGATAAATGGGGAGTACTCGGAATGGTCAGGGGTGGGTAGTGGGGTCCCCCAGGGTTCTGTGCTGGTTTAATTTGTTCATAAATGACCTGGAGGATGGGGTAAACAGTTCAATCTCTGTATTTGCGGACGATACTAAGCTAAGCAAGGCAATAACTTCTCCGCAGGATGTGGAAACCTTGCAAAAAGATCTGAACAAATTAATGGGGTGGGCAACTACATGGCAAATAAGGTTCAATGTAGAAAAATGTAAAATAATGCATTTGGGTGGCAAAAATATGAATGCAATCTATACACAGGGGGAGAACCTCTGGGGGAATCTAGGATGGAAAATAACCAGGGGGTCCTAGTAGATGATAGGCTCAGCAATGGCATGCAATGCCAAGCTGCTGCTAACAAAGAAAACAGAATATTGGCATACATTAAAAAGGTGATCAACTCCAGAGATAAAACGATAATTCTCCCACTCTACAAGACTCTGGTCCGACCCCACCTAGAGTATGCTGTCCAGTTCTGGGTACCAGTCCTCAGGAAGGATGTACTGGAATTGGAGCGAGTACAAAGAAGGGCAACAAAGCTAATAAAGGGTCTGGAGGATATTAGTTATGAGGAAAGGTTGCGAGCACTGAACTTATTCTCTCTGGAGAAGAGACGCTTGAGAGGGGATATGATTTCAATATACAAATACCGTACTGGTGACCCCACAATAGGAATAAAACTTTTTTGCAGAAGAGAGTTTAACAAGACTCGTGACCACTCATTAAAATTAGAAGAAAAGAGGTTTAACCTTAAACTACGTAGAGGGTTCTTTACTGTAAGAGCGGCAAGAATGTGGAATTCCCTTCCACTGGCTGTGGTCTCAGCAGGGGGCATCGATAGTTTCAAGAAACTATTAGATAAGCACCTGAATGACCACAACATACAGGGATATACAATGTAATACTGACATATAATCACACACATAGGTTGGACTTGATGGACTTGTGTTTTTTTCAACCTCACCTACTATGATACTATGAAACTTAAAGGGGGAATTGGTCTCCCAGACCTTCAAAATTACTCCCGAGCTTGCCACCTGGGAAGAATAGTCGACTGGACAGTACACGAGTGGGTTAAAGACTGGGTGAGTCTAGAGAACTCTTTTTCGCACTTGTCAATCAAACCTACCCCTTGGATCCTCCCTTGCCACATCCCTAGAATATTAAAAGATCATCCCCTTATAGAAGCCACCCTGAGTAGCTTTAGAGAGGTATGTAAGAAGTTCCAACTTTCCTCTAATCCGGGGCCTCTCACACCTATTCGACTTAATCCGGCCTTTGCTCGTGGGATGTCCAACCATTTCCTGACGGGTATATGGCCAAAAAGGACATATTAGTTCATCACTTCTTTCAAGATGGTAATTTTCTAGACCAAAATTCACTCCCAACAAATTCAGATAACGACCCCTTCCTCTACTGGACTTATTTCCAGATCTGCCACTTCCTTAAAACAATGAACCCGAGGATCATCCGTATCTTGAGACCTAACCCCATTTGAAAACCTCTGCTCCCAATCTACACCGCAGCAACACATGATTTCTAATATCCATTTCATGCTCTTTGCATCAGTCTCCCTTAAAGACGGGAAAGCTTGCCAGGCATGGGAAAGAGAATTACAAATAGACCTATCTGAGGAGAACTGGGAACGCATTTGCACAATAGCACATAAAGGCTCTCTCAATGTCACGACACAAGAGAATAACTACAAAACACTATTGCGGTGGTACCGAACACCTGAATTGCTTAACAAATTAAACCCAGATATATCAGACAAATGTTGGAGATGCTCAACTGAAACAGGTACACTCTTACACGTTTGGTGGTCCTGCCCATTACTTCAGACTTTCTGGACACAGGTACATGACATCACCTCTCAAGTGACCACATACCCTCTGGATTACACTCCAGCTCGGCTTATTCTTCACCACTCCTCCACATCAGCCCATTCATACAGGAAATCTTTGGGGGTACATATGATCAATGCAGCTAAACTATGCATCCCAGCTCACTGGGGCTCACCCAACGCCCCAACTATATCCGAATGGCTAACCCACGTGGGAAGAATAGCTGAAATGGAGGAACTAATCCATATCGCATGAGATTCCCCATTGAAAATCTCCCAAATCTGGGCCTGCTGGACCCACTTCTGTACCATAGAGAGATATATCTCCATCATGGGTCTAAACCGTCCCGAACCCTCCAACAGCTGACTGAGGTACCCCAACTGGCTTTCTTTAGAAGAATACCCTGCCAATATGACACACAGAATATTTTACTCTGACCCTAAAGCAGATCCCAGGAGGAGACCCCTCTAGACAGGGATCCTTTCACGAGACCCTTGGTATCCTTTACGCTCGGTGGAGACCGAGGAGATGACACACTCGGACCCCCCTCTCCCCTCTCTCTTTTCTTGCTCTTCACCTCTGTCCCCTCCCCCTGATATCCCCCCCTTCTTGCTTCCATCCCACCTGCCCAGACTATGACAACCCACTTAATTATCCCTATGATTACTTTAGCCCAGGTAACTGACCACTCCCCTTACTCCCCACACCAACAAGATGGCCAAGACCACCCCCCCACACAGCTTCATTCCATTTTAAATTCCAACACCTCCATACCTCCTCAAGTACAAACAGACAGATATATACATATAAGCTACGTGCCACTTCTACAATTAGCTCCATATTCAAGGAGCTATGACCAGAGTGGCCATCATCCTTGTATCCAGTTACAGATCTTAGATGACAGTGGGGACCTCTAGCTTATTTGCTCTGCTATGTTCTCATGAGTAAGGAAATACCAAGTATATATATGTTCATGTTGTTCAGTCACCTTCTGTTTGTATAAAAACTATGTATCAACACTTTGTTCGCAAAAATCTTTTATGGAAAAAAAGAATATATCAGATGCAGCTTTCTGCCTATTTACAAGTGGCCGTTTTTGGCTCCATAATTGCGCATGCAGTTCAGATTCTTGATTTTGTGATTAGTTCGGACAGACAATGTAAAACCCTACTAATACTGTATTTTTAAAATATGAAGTAGTGTGGACAGTTACTACATTTTGAATTAAACACTTTAGAATCGCATCCAGTACATTTACAAAATTTGACGCAGTTTCCCACACACAGTTAATGTGCAAGTTAAAATCTACAGGCTTTGAAAAATCAGTTTGTAAATAGATAGTAAACTGGCTAAACGATGTATGCAGAGAGTAGTAATGAACCTTACTTTTTAACATATTTATAAATGATATAGAGTTTGTGATTAAAAGTGTTATTTCAGTGTTTGCAGATGACACCAAACTATGTAGTGGAATAATATCCTTACAGGATCTCCAACTTACAAGCCAACCTCAATGCACTATTTAATTGGGCAGCTATGTGCAAAATGAGGTTTAATGTTGATAAATGTAAAGTTATGCACTTGGGGCTAAAAACATGCATGCATCATACATTCTAGGTGAAGAACAATGGGGGTAGTCATTGGTAGAGAAGTTCCTTGGTGTTCTGGTAGATCATAGACTTAATAATGGCATGCAATGGCAAGTTGTGGTTTCCAAAGCTAGAAAAATAGTTCCTTAAAAGAGGCATAGATGCCAGAAAGAGAGGGAGCGATACATAATTTGCTCCTGTACAAATTATTAGTAAGACCTCATCTAAAATATGCAGTGCAGTTTTGGGCACTAGTTCACAAAAAGAGAAGGGCAACAAAATGACAAAAGGCATGAAAGAGCTCATAGATGAGGAAAGATTAGCTGAACTGAATTTATTTATGTCTTGAGAAGAGGAGATTAAGGGGAGATATAACCAATATGTATAAATACATACGTGGTCCTTATAGTAAACTTTGTATAGAGTTATTCACTTTCAGGTCATTACAGGGGCCACTATACAGCAAGAGCTGTGAAAATGTGGAATATACTCCTTCAAGAAAGAGTCCTGGCCAGCTTAGTAGATTTTTAAAAAGCTATAGAAAAAGGGGATATCAATGTAGGTAATGGTATGAATATAACACTAGAGAACATCATCCCAATGAAACTAAACAAAGCAAAAAAATCCAAACTTATAAGGGACTTTAAATTTGTCCTACCAGTGAAACATACTGTAAATAATTAATAGTGAAACACTTATGTTTTTAATGAAAACAAAAAAATATTTTATTACATACAAAATTTAAACACACATTTACAAATTTCCATCAAAAATAGGAAAATAGGATTGTAAGTTGTACAATTGTAAATTATTCAGTTTACCTGTTATGCGGGACTTTCGCTTTATCAGGAATGTAGATTTAACTTTCCTACACAGATAGGCAAAAAGACAAAGATCCATCTGGAAAAGTGTAAATCAAAAAAAAAATATAAGTTCAAAATAAAACATACAAACGAAAAACTGTCCACTAAAAACATCCAATAAGGTGGATAGACACAAGAACAGAAGAAAAAAATGGTATATTAAGTTGAACAATCCCACGCTATGTAGGATAAAGGTGTGTCAAAATTTCTCATCTGCCATTCAACACAATGTCACAAAAACATGTGGGAACAGGTGCTAAAGTCTGGCCTCCAATGCAGCCTGTGGGAGGATAGATGGTACCAGGGGAAGAAAGCAGTATATAAAAAATGCATCTCCAAATCTAAATGAATAAGAACATATAGAAACAAAAACAGGGAATGAAAGGATGGTGAATAAGTGGGTCAATCCGTCAATCAGTCCATAAATGACAAACATAGGCTATTAATGAAACACATGGCACTTACAATCACAAACAATATTACCAAGCTGGAGTACACTACAGGGCTCCACTGCCCAGGGAGAAGAGGCACAAAAATAAGAAGACTTCTCCACCCTGAAAAAATATATCCTCAAGCATACATACCTTTATATGTTGAAAGTGAAAGGAAGAGTAATATATCAATAAATTGGTTCATATAAATTCATAGGCAGCAAATAAAAGTCATAAATGAAATGCGTGCCACTCACTAGCGAGGGTAAAGGATATTACCAGGCTGGAGTGCTCTACGACTCTTGAGTGACCCATAGACAGGACACAAGAATATAACAACTCCACAACCCTGAAGAGGTATATCCTCAAACACACATGCAAAAAATGAAAATAAATTTAGACTAAGGTCAGAGCAGGCATAATTCAAGTAAAGTTGTAGTGCTCAAACACAAACACAGGAGAATAGATGGTGAAGAATCAGGATGGGTTCACACCAAGTAAGGAGTCAAGCACCCAGGTTCAGAATTTAGGGTAAGTTTGCTAGTTTTCTACTGGTGCAAAACCCCATTAAAGGCAATAGGGGTTAAAAGTTAAAAAAAAAAAAACAGTAAGGAACTTTTTCTAGGCTAATAGGCAAGAGATTGTCAAACAAATAGCATGGAGGGGGGGGGGGGGGCACTGTCATGGGGAACTTGTACCAAACTAACAATTAAAAAAAATGTATTTCATGTTAAACAGTGATTTTATTAATGTTTAAGAGCAATATTAAAAAATGCTAAATTCACTGAAACACCCCAAATGTACAGTATCATCTTGATGGCTAATACTTTGCTTGATGTCTGCATTGACTGGTACTTGTTAGTTGTTATTTTCTTTATTTGTTTTTTTTTCCCTTCCCTTTCTGTTTCCTCTTCCTACCTCCCCCTTCAATTCCCCATATTGGAGTTACTTATCTGCTTTATAAAATACCGGGGTGCCCACAAAAGTTTAACTTTTGAATCTTTGTTGTATAACACTATATCTAAGGGGCCTACCTTTATTTTATATACAAACTACACAAGTGGCTCTTTTCTTTGTTTATACATCTTGAAAATTTCAATAAAAATGCATTGCACTTTAAAAATGCGAAATTTCTTTAACCAGTTCCGGACCGACCATCGCATATATATACTGCGGCAGAGCGGCCTGGCTCTGCAAAATCACGAACAGGTATGTGATTTCATGCACACGGTTTTGGACGTGCACGTGTGCTGCTGGAGCCAGTCTTCGGATGGCCAATCGTTCGCAGCTGTCTGCCTGTGTAAACAAGGCAAATGGCGGATCTGTTAGCAAGGGAAAGAGAGATCTTGTGTTTCAGCTAAGCTAAGTGACACTGCCCCACACAGTTAGTAAGCACCCTCCTAAGAGCCCATTCACACAGGGGCAACACGACTTCCAGCACGACTTTGGGAGGCAACTTGGACACGACTTGAGTATGAATCACAGCACGACTTGTGGCAACTTACAACACAACTTGAAGTCGCCTCCAGGACAGGGAACTTTACAAGTGGCCAATCAGAGCTTATCAGCTGTGTGTGAGAAGGAGGGGCTGGCTGTTTAGTGGAGGAAATTACTTTCTGTTTCCCTTCTGCTTCCTGTAAAGTTGCCTCAGTATGAACAGTGATCAGACTTGGAGGCAACTTCCATTGAAATCAATGGGTACAAGTTGCCTTCAAGTCGGATTGAAGTAGTACAGGAACCTTTTCTGAAGTCGGAGCGACTGCAGTAGTGTGCATTAAGACAGATCCATTCACTTACATTGATTTATTCATGTAGCGCGACTTGAGGCGACTAGGGGCGACTTGGGGCGACTTGAAGTCGGATCCAAAGTTGCCCCTGTGTGAATGGGCTCTTAGGGAACATATGACCCTTTGATCGCCCCTGGTGTTAACCCCTTCCCTGCCAGTGTCATTGATCACTGATCACTGTATTGGTGTCACTGGTCCTAAAAAAGTGTCATTCAGTGTCAGATTTGTCTGCAGCAATGTCGCAGTCCTGCTATAAATAGCTGATCACTGCCATTACTAATTAAAATAATTACAAAAATAAAAAGTCCCTAAATCTAGCCCCTATTTTGTAGACACAATAACTTTTGCGCAAAACCAATCAATATACGCTTTTTGGGATTTTTTTTTACAAAAAATATGTAGCAGAGTACATATTGGCCTTAAGAAAGAAATTAGATTTTTTAAAATTTTTTATTGGGAATGTTTTATAGTAGAGAATAAAAAATATTGTTTTTTATTTAAAATTGTCGTTTTTTTTGTTTGTAGTGCAAAAAATAAAAAAGCGCAGAGGCAATCAAATACCACCAAAAGAAACCTCTATTTGTGGGGAAAAAAGGACATCAATTTTGTTTGGGTAAAGTGTCACACGACCGCGCAATTGTCAGTCAAAGCGACGCAGCGCCGTATCGCAAAAAATGGCCTGGTCAGAAAGTGGGTAAAACCTTCCGGAGCTGAAGTGGTTAAATAACATGCCTGTTGGATACCCTTGAAGTGACATATCTACACAATGTATATAACTTATTACAGAAAAACTGACATATACAAAGAAAAAAATGCAGTTCAAACTGTTGGTAAATGACAGTAAATGTCAGTAAATGCTCCTGGTTGCTTCATTTTCTTTGTAAACATAATGCCCTTCATCAATATCAGACCCTTGTTCTAGATTATGGTCTCTATAGATGTTAATAGGGATCCCACAAAAAAAGGTGTGATATGGATTTAAGGGGGGACCACATGTATAAAAGCAAGGGAAAAAGCAAGGGTCCCCCAAAATCCATACCAGGCCCTTTTACAAGCATTAGGACTGGCTGGCCAGTAAATGGGGGTAGGAAACAAATGGGAGGGTAATGTGCCAGGGGGGACTGCCTGGAAAACCTTGATCCCATATTAGAGATAAGGGCCTCTTCCACACAACCATGGCCTCCTGTTGTGAGGGTCTGCAGGCAGGATGCTTATTGGAACGTGGAAGCCCACTTAAAAAAAAATAAAGAAAAAGCACCCCTACTTATTCACAAACAAATACAAAAATAAAGATACACACCTTCTGACTAGTCCTTTATTAAAAAATAATCAAAAATAAAAATGCCCTCTGATTTAAATCCATTATCAACTAGGTACAACAATGTAGATCCACATCATGATCAACGCAGCCCACTGAAAGAAACAATCCACTTCGGATGACTATATACTGCAAATGACAGCTCCCAGTCCCTAAAACAAAATGTAAACAAACAGAGTGGGGACTCTCAGGTAAAATTATTGACAAATATTGACATGCCCATATTTGGACAGGTTCATTTCTACCTTAGGCGTGTAGGCTTAGTGGAGGTGCATCATTGGTTGCAAGGAGACTGGCGACCACCAGCTCCCTAAACACCAGGAGCCCTGAGCATGAAGTTGTCACATTTTACAGCGGCAGTAATACCGCTGCTCATTTTCTGCTGTAGCAAAAGCTGTTTGTCCGTTTACATCCATTTTTTATCTAATCCGTTTTTTAAAGAAAAAAATAGGGCTTTGATCTTTTTCAAAAAACAGATGTTGATGGAATCAGATGTAAACAGATGTAAATGGATGATAATCCATTTACATCCATTTTTCCATAGAGATGCATTGGTGTCCATTTTTCATCCGTCAACAGATGGATGAAGAACGGACAAACGGTCTGCATGTGTGAAAGGGGCCTTTTACAATGACCCTAAAGTTTTGGCAGGTGTGTGTAGTTTACAAAGAAAACAAAATGTATGCTTTAGCTCTCTAATTATTAGCTGCGCTCTAATGACATTTGAACAATGTGTATTAAATCTTGAATTTGGCTTTAACAGAAATAAGAAGGCACCTACACAAGGATGTTTATTTAGAAAAAGAAGGTAAAAAACAGAATGAAAGCAAGGCAGTTATTCTAGCAAAATGTCCTATCTAACTCACACCGTTATGCGGCTAAACATTCAGCCTCAGGGCATACATGGAAAAACAAAATTACTTCCTCCCCAGAGGGGGATAGAAGAAGAAAGGCTGTAGGATGATAAAGGATATATGGAATAGCTCAATTCTGGTGGGGAATTGGAGACATTGCCCACATCCCTAATAAAGCATAGAAACAGCAAAACAGGAACCCTCTGGCGGGACTTTAAAAGGCAATGACTCCAAGAATTGTGTGTATAGACAATGAATGTAAAAATTAAAATAAGTTTAACCACTTCAGCCTCGGAAGAATTTACCCTCTTCCTGACCAGAGCACTTTTTGCGATAAGGCACTGCATCACTTTAACTGACAATTACCCAAACAAAATTGATGTTCTTTTTTTCCCACAAATAAAGCTTTCTTTTGGTGATATTTGATCACCTCTGCGGTTTTTATTTTTTGCGCTATAAACAAAAAAAAGAGTGACAATTTTGAAAAAAAAACAATTTTTTTTACTTTTTGCTATAATAAATATCCCCAAAAATCAAAGACATTTTTCCTCAGTTTAGGCCGATATGTATTCTTCTACATATTTTTGGTAAAGAAAAATTGCAATAAGCATATATTGATTGGTTTGCGCAAAAATGATAGCGTCTTCAAAATAGGGGATAAATTTATGGCATTTTTATTATTTTATGGCATTTTTATTTTTTATTTTTTTATTAGTAATGGCATAGATCTGCTTTCGTCACCCCTACCCCAGCATTTACTTTTAGGAAAGCTTGTTCATCAAAGACAATTTAGTGTCAAGTGAGTTTAAAGGCTCTTCAGGCAAAGATCCTTGTAAGAGATGGGGCACCTTCACATGTGGAGGTTGCAATTATTGTAGGTATATGCATTCTAAATCCCACACCCTCTTGCCTAATGGTGAAAAATACCACCCAAAACACTACGCCAACTGTAAAACAGAAGGCATGGTATATTTTCTTCTCTGTGATTGTTCCTGTTTTTATGTGGGTAAGACCATTGATGGAGTTTTGGCAAGGGGCTTATAGGCAACGGGCTTATAGGCACATTCATGCCATGAAAACTTGTGATCCTGATCTCCCTCTAGGGTGACATGTCACGACAGTGCATGGGGGCTGATTTCCCAAGAACAAGATTCTGCTCCAGCACGAGCAAAAGTGGATATTCTGTCTCAATGCCACCCCCCCCCCCCCAGGATTACATGATTTCATCTCGTTTAGACCCTTTTTGGAGGGTTTTAAGTCAGGGGTCTCAGAAAGGAATATTTGATGTATCTGGTATTATCCCTGCCCTATTATTACTATTTTGGTCATTACCATACAGTTTTTTGATTGCATCTGTCAATTATGTTTATCTTGTTTTATTTATTTCACTGCAATTAGATTATATTGACCACCCTCAATACTATATATTTTTTTAAATGATTATTTTTATGCTT
Source organism: Aquarana catesbeiana (assembly GCF_042186555.1). Taxonomy (NCBI): domain Eukaryota; kingdom Metazoa; phylum Chordata; class Amphibia; order Anura; family Ranidae; genus Aquarana; species Aquarana catesbeiana. The sequence continues at coordinate 179,792,881 of NC_133326.1, forward strand.
ATGGTGGTATTAATCTGCTTGTCTTCATGTTTTTGTTTGCTATGTCTCTCCTTTACTGTTATTTCTGGATGGAACTGAATGACTAACTGGTTGTTTGCCATCAGGAGATCATTCTCCTTGTTCATATCTCATATACTGTACATACATGATACAATGGTATTTTTCAGTATATACTATCCTGACACGCCTGCTCTTATATACTTTGTGCATATTTGACTGTGCTTGCACTCTGCGCTCTGCCCACTAGATGGGACAGCTCGGTCGGCCCTTCGATGGACTTCATCCAGCGCACAAAGGCCGTTGGATGACATCATTATGCTGGCCTTGATTTTTGGTTGCCAGGCGACGGGATCTCCTTCCCATAGCGCTGGCCTCCATGTGCGCTGGTGGGCGGATGATGCGGGCCTCTGTTGCCGCCACCTCAGGGTCTCTACGTTTCACGCCGGGTTCACCGTGAGTGGACACCTGTCACTCTGTGGCGGTTTTGCACCGCCCGCCCAGGGGGGAGCAACCTGGGGATGCCCGCCCCCTCTCTCACTGTGGGTGGCACTCGATTGTAATTTCCCCTTCTGGCCTAGTGATGTGGATATGCTTGCTCCCCACCTCCAACCTCATCCTCCCTCCCACCTCTCTGACCCCTCCCTCCTCATGGTGGGTATATATGGTCAGTCTTTGGAATATTTGTTCATGCTGTGGCATAACAAGTGGGGATATCTGCCATATACTGATTACAGTCATCTTTTTAAGCAAGATATCTGGTAAGTCCGTGTCCCTTATGTACTCATATAGGCTGTTGGATCAGCAATGTACTCATCCACTGCCTTTAGTCATTATAGCCCATACACTGATATCTACTATCTTTATCTTGATTTTAGGCTTATGCTTTCCAACTTAAAGATCACATACTGATCCATTTGGGTGATCCCCTCCATTGGCATTCATCCCATTGGATGTCGCACTTCGGCGACATCAAGTTATAAGTAAGCACATCTTCTATATATTCATAGTGGACTGATATTGGTGTAAATACACCCCAATTTGGGTAGCAGCTATAAAATATCTTATTCATATGGTATATATATTTTTAATTATAGATTACCAAACCTGTCTTCCTACCATTTACCTGCCTAGGGCCCCCTATCGGGAGCCCCCCTTTCTCTCCCACCTTGAACCCCTTCAGTCCAGCACAATAACTACTCTAAAGTGAGGTAGGTCTAGCTATTAGCATCTTTTAAATATATAATGTCTTTCCTAACTAAACTCACACGCCCTGACCTTTATGTGCATGTCTCTCTCTGTAAAGGCTGAGTTTTACTTTATTCATGTTCTTCATATGATTATTTAGATTTGGGCCATCTACACCCCTGCCACGGATGGTCTGGTTGTGGGTCAGGTGTCTCCCCTCTCATTTGGCTCCCCCTTTTGACCTCCATTGTTGTCTGGCCATTCTTGCTTCCGCCCTCTGGGTTACCATTGGGGTCTTGCTCCTGATGAAGAGGAATGACGCATAATCTTGAAACGCGTAGAGTTTCACTCTGCACATTTGCACAAGAGTGATGTAAATTAGGTGGTTTTCTATGGTCTCATGTGGATACATACTATTGACCTTGTAAACTTGTTATACAAATTTCCTATGTATCTATGTTTTTAGAATTTGTATTATTAAACGTATATTAATTTTTACATTCATTGTCTATACACACAGTTCTTGGAGTCATTACCTTTTAAAGTCCCACTAGAGGGTTCCTGTTTTGCTGTTTCTAGGATGATAAAGGAGTGCAGACTGCTGAGTCAAAAATTATATGTAATTTTATTAATTGCAATTAAACCATCTAAAATCATGGTGCTGCATGCAACCACCCAGTGAGGAATACTTAAAATCTATCAAGCAAAGCCAAATGGCATGCTATTGTGTCAAAGACACACCGACCCAAAAACATATAACAAAACAAAATAACACAAAACAAACGTCCGGACGCCAAGTCAATTGATGCAGGGGGTACCTCTAATGGTAATTACCATGTAGAACTAACAAGGTGGAGTCTAAGAGGTGCACCAATGCATCAATCCCTTGGAGGCTCAAGCTGTGGGTTGGGAAGCATGTGGGAAAAAGCAACAGAAATCTATGGGGTCCTTGAGGACCTGTTGCATTCAGATCCAGTGAATGCAAAATCAAAAGTCCCATTTCAAGAGGTAGCACCTAAAAATAGTCCTTGACTAAGAATAGATACCAGGTTTGAAATATCCCATGAGAGATGACTTAGGGAAGTAAAGGACTGATGCAAGATACTTCACTCTTGTGCATGGCTGTTTGCTGCTCTTCACAGGGTAACACCCTGATTATTGTGGTTACTCAGTCTGTCAAGCAATTAGTGGAGATGCTAGGGAATTGGGTATGCAGAATCTATAAGGCTGGGTACAGGGACTGCCAAGGAAAGTTTGCTGCTGATAGATCACTGTGATTATCATCCACGTCTACTGGTACTTTACATGTCCCGTAGGATCCTCGGTCCTCAGATCTTAGTCCATATCCATCTTGCTGGATTGGATCCAGATTGTAGTGGATCTTACTCCCATGAATGTCCCAACAGGGATATTGCAATCAGGGCACTCCAGCTTAATGTGTGGCTACACGTGTGCCGCCAAGCGTTATCACTCTTCCACTAATGTCCCGCTACTCCAAGTGGAGAACAAGCAGACTTGTGAGTATAGATGAATAGGTATTACCATTCAATAGGGATTCCCATCCAGAGCAGTAAAGATCCTCCTCTATGCTCGCCAGCACTATTGGGAATGAAGTTGTGGCATCCGGGCGGTGATGACGTCAATGCGTTTCACTGTGCGTATGCGTAGCTTCATCTTTGCCACAATAGCATGCCATTTGGCTTTGCTTGATAGATTTTAAGTATTCCCCACTGGGTGGCTGCATGCAGCACCATGATTTTAGATGGTTTAATTGCGATTAATAAAATTACATATAATTTTTGACTCAGCAGTCCGGACTCCTTTATCATCCTACAGCCTTTCTTCTATCCCCCTCTGGGGAGGAAGTATTTTTTTATTTTTTTTTATTTATTAACTTGCATCCATTTGCCTATGAAAGTGCATGCACATTCCTTATGTGCAAATGAGGCAAAATAATGTACATAGGCTAAATGTGCTGCTCAAATGTAAAAGAGTTTTCAGGAATACTTTCCTCCATCTAGTGGTCAAATGCAGTATATTCCTTTTAAAACCAATGATTTATGCTTGAACAGCAAAGGACATTGCTATTTACAATTGTTTTTGCCCCACTCACACAGAGCAAATGTACATGCACTTTTATTGGGTGAATTGATATGGAAATTCATTATAAATCAACCCCATAGTGTCTGGTGATATCAGCCATCTAATCGTGTTCAGTATTCTTAAAAAAACATTGGAGGCTTGGCCCTAAAGAGAGCAGACCCAAAGCAGGAAAGTAGACATGGGTAAAAATCACTAGCATAGTTAAAGTAAAATATGCATGTGTAACTGATTTGGTAATGTCCCCTTTTTGAAGGGGGATACTTTAATGTTTTTTTTTATTCAGCAAAAATGGTTGCCAGGTTTGACAAATAAAATTACATCAGATGACCAAAGTTTCTCCTAAAAGTATGGCAATAAATAAAAAAAGGTTTGAAAGTTAAAACTGTTAAAATTATGTTGGTCTTTATTTTCATGCTACAGAGGATCTACCAGAGACTGAATTAGCAAGCAGAGCTGAGAATGTGGGGTTGATTTATTAAAGGAGCACTTTTTCATTTAGACAAGTGGACCAATATATTCTTTAAACACCCAATATGTACAGACAGAGGTATTAAAAAAAAGAATTCCCTTAGCACATGATTAGATGCTTGAATTGAATACTCACTGAGTGAAAGATTGTACTCCTGTAGTAAATCAACCTAATTTTTTAGCAAATGAAAACAAGCTTGCTTCCTATGGCAGTGATGGTACTGTATCAATCTATCTAGAAATTCTTAGCAATAAGAAGGGCAGGGAGGTGAATCATATGTGTTTAAGGGTTCCACACTACAAGTAATGCAGAACATTTGATGCATGGATTTACAATAAATTGCACTGCAACATAGCTAATTAATTCAGCAGACTTTAGTGTGTAAAATAAAATACTGCTCTGCATTGTTTTAGCCAACTAAATCAGTGATCGGAATTAAGGCTCAGATCCAGCTGAATTTTTTATTTCAAGTATAAATAAATGCAAAACACATTTTGAATTCAAATTAATTTGAGTAGAGTAGGAAAGGGTTATAATGCTCTCCTTCTGTATCCTATAGGGGAGCTTTCCCTTCACTTTCTGTCCCATAGCCAAAACAGGAAGTGAGAAGAAATCCCTCCAAAGTGAAGGAATCCTGGGGTGTCACCAGGGCCACCAGAACTAGTGTCCCCATTGTAGGATTTCTCCTCTATTACTGTTTTGGTGTCAACCCAAAACTTGGGATTTTCTTTTGCTTTCACTTTCAATGATACCAGCAAAGAGGACAAACAGAGAGGTTGAATCTCCCTAATGACAGCAACCAAACCTGACAGGTGTTCTAATCCCTCTTCACTCTATCCAAAACAAAAAAAAAGTTTTGCCTTTAGTTAAACTTTAATGTCTAGCTATTTAGAGAACATCTGACAATTTGTTTTAATGCTGTCCCCATTGTTGAGATTTCCCCTTTAACGTCTAGTTATTTAGAGAACATCTGACAATCTGTTTTAATGTTGTCCCTATTGTTGAGATTTCCTCTTACTTTTTGTATGATCATAGGAACATGAAGTGAACATAAATCACTGCAATGGGGATAGAGACAACAGTAAAAGCTTGGCCCTTACATACTCCATTGGTAACTGAAAGAAAAAGCTGCTACAGCTTACAACTAAGAGAGAAAAGTCTCATTAATTTATTTTTCCAAAGTGATTATACAATAAAAAATAAAATAATGTTTGAAAAGTGCTAACCCTTGAAACATGTAACACCTCTGATGAAGAGCACTCATAAAACATTATGCTATTTTCAATGCATACTCTCTGTGGATCAGTAGACCACTGAACTTTGTTCCTCTTAGCTTGAATTGGCTTTACTTATAGTTTTCTTGGGATTGAAATGCAAGCAAGTGCAGTGGACAGGGATCTTACAACTACAATTAGAAAGTTATCTGAATATGCTACTCTAGATTTTATCACAAACTATTTGCAGTACAGACCCTAACACGCCATACCTGCTAGTAAAGACTATTTTTTCAGCTGTGTGTCCTGTTCACAGAAAAAAACTGCCTGTGCTTCAATCCACCTAAATTTCTAATTATTACTGCATTGGCCTGATCATTTTTGTTTCTGAGAAGATAACTTAGTGTATTATTTTCCTGTGAAAGAGACAGAGAAGAAGGACCAAAGCTCTTTTGGCCCTACTTCTCCTGTGGATCCTGTGGGTCAGAGGGGTGCATTTCATTCTGCACTCCTGTGGCCCATATTCAGCCATTGCCAAAGTATGCTAACATCACTCTGGATGGATCCTAGCTTTAATATCAGGATCCACCCAGATGTCTGATCTGCAGCTGGCTTGGCCTCTCAGTGTATTGGTAAGAGCCTGAGCCAGCCGCTCCTGCCTCTTCCACAGCCCAGTGCTCCAATGAGTGCTGGAGGGGCAGAACAGAGAGCCAGTGACTGACAGTCACCGGCCCTCTGCACTGACCAAGAACTCAGAAATCAGTGGTATTTGATTGCTCAGTTCTCAGTCTTAGAAGCAGCGGGGGGGGCAGATGCAGCATCAGACCGATTTTTCATCCACTTAGGTGAGTGTTAATGTTTGTTATTTTTTTTTAATTCCATATTTCTCTTTTAAACTTGGTCCTATTCAAGAAACTTACATTAACAAACTGTAGTCTTTTGAAAAACAAAAATTATTATTCTGCTTTGCTTACAGTACTCTACAAAAAAGGTATTCTTTTGGGGGGCATTAGTTTTACTAAATGTATGTGAGATTATTTTTGATACAGTACAGTAGGATAAAAATGTATTTATTATCTGACACAAAATGTATATTACAATCTTTGTTATACAGTGGGGACAGAAAGTATTCAGATCCCCTTAAATTTTTCACTCTTTGTTATATTGCAGCCATTTGCTAAAATCATTTAAGTTCATTTTTTTTCCTAATTAATGTACACACAGCACCCCATATTGACAGAAAAACACAGAATTGTTGAAATTGTTTGCAGATTTATTAAAAAAGAAAAACTGAAATATCACATGGTCCTAAGTATTCAGACCCTTTGCTGTGACATTCATATATTTAACTCAGGTGCTGTCCATTTCTTCTGATCATCCTTGAGATGGTTCTACACCTTCATTTGAGTCTAGCTGTGTTTGATTATACTGATTGGACTTGATTAGGAAAGCCACACACCTGTCTATATAAGACCTTACAGCTAACAGTGCATGTCAGAGCAAATGAGAATCATGAGGTCAAAGGAACTGCCTTGTGGCAAGGCACAGATCTGGCCAAGGTTACAAAAAATTTCTGTTGCACTTAAGTTTCCTAAGAGCACAGTGGCCTCCATAATCCTTAAATGGAAGACATTTGGGATGACCAGAACCCTTCCTAGAGCTGGCCGTCTGGCCAAACTGAGCTATCGGGGGAGAAGAGCCTTGGTAAGAGAGGTAAAGAAGAACCCAAAGATCAATGTGGCTGAGCTCCAGAGATGCAGTCGGGAGATGGGAGTAAGTTGTAGAAAGTCAACCTTCACTGCAGCCCTCCACCAGTCGGGGCTTTATAGCAGAGTGGCCCGACGGAAGCCTCGCCTCAGTGCAAGACACATGAAAGCCCGCATGGAGTTTGCTAAAAAAAACACCTGAAGGACTCCAAGATGGTGAGAAATAAAATTCTCTGGTCTGATGAGACCAAGATAGAACTTTTTGGCCTTAATTCTAAATGGTATGTGTGGAGAAAACCAGGCACTGCTCATCACCTGTCCAATACAGTCCTAACAGTGATGCATGGTGGTGTGGGGGTGTTTTTCAGCTGCAGGGACAGGACGACTGGTTGCAATCAAGGGAAAGATGAATGCGTCCAAGTACAGGGATATCCTGGACGAAAACCTTCTCCAGAGTGCTCAGGACCTCAGTCTGGGCTGAAGGTTTACCTTCCAACAAGACAATGACCCTAAGCACACAGCTAAAATAATGAAGGAGTGGCTTCACAAGAACTCTGTGACTGTTCTTGAATGGCCCAGCCAGAGCCCTGATGTAAACCCAATTGAGCATCTCTGGAGAGACCTAAAAATGGCTGTCCACCAACGTTTGCCATTCCTCCTTACAGATCCTCTCCAATTCTGTCAGGTTGGATGGTAGAGGATCCCCAAATCCAGGTGTGAAAAACTTGTTGCATCTTTCCCAAAAAGACTCATGGCTGTATTAGATCAAAAGGGTGCTTTTACTAAATACTGAGCAAAGGGTCTAAATACTTAGGACCATGTGATATTTCAGTTTTTCTTTTTTAATAAATCTGCAAAAATGTTAACAATTCTGTGTTTTTCTGTCAATATGGGGTGCTGTGTGTACATTAATGAGGAAAAAAATGAACTTAAATGATTTAAGCAAATGGCTGCAAAAATAACAAAGAGTGGAAAATTTTAGGGGGTCTGAATACTTTCCGTCCCCATTGTATGTGTGCCTACCACCTCTCCAGCTGCAACTGCCTGTGAAGTGAACATATCAGAGCATGGAAAATCGGGGTTGATTTACTAAACCAAATGGACTGTGCACTTTGCAAATGCGGTTGCACTAATTTTCCCCAGAGCTTAGTAAATGTGGTGAAGCCCTGCTGATTTCCATTATGCAATCATGTGTAAGCAAAAAAGTGAAGCTTTACCACATTCACTAAACTCTGGGGAAAATGAGTACACTAATTACTTAGAGTAATTAGAGTACTCTAATTACTTAGTAAATCAACCCCAGAGAAAAATAGGTACCCTGAGGATGAGTGCCAACCTAGACGCTGCATAGTTATCTTCCATGCACTGTATATGCATGTCTGAAGAAGAGAGCAGAGCTAACACAGCCTGGAATAAAGTATGTCAGGGTAGTATTAGGGTGCTTAGTCTGCATCTGACAACTGTTTATTGATTTCCATGGTTTATTCGAAGCTGGTTCAGACACAAGATTTATAGTAGAATCTGCAAATATCATTTTGAGGTATTTTTTTAAAAATAGATGCACAAGTAAGAAAATTGTAATAACCTGTTCACCTGTTAACCTGACCCACTCCAGCCTGCAGAATGTTAAGGAAGCATCATCATTCTGATAAGATCATCACTTTGTTCACTATACTCTGCCCACGTTAGTAACTTGCCAGGGTTATATTGACAGTACTAACTGATTTCTGCAACACCATCTACTCCTTATTTACATAAAACTGTAGCTAATAGCATTTAAAACACATATAAAGACAGACTCCAAGCATTATAAAAACATCATTAAAAAAATATTCATTCATATATATATATATATATATATATATATATATATATATATATATATATGCAAGTTTCTGAATTCATTTTGCTGTCAGGCTCCTGTGATTCCCTGGACATCAGCATTTAAACAGGGTGAAGGACACATTTCCTCTTGGCCAGCAATAGGAGCAGTCAGTTGAACTTAGTTTACATAACCTGATAAGTAATAATTTGACAGGAGAGGAGAGCAGAGTGAGCAAAGGGACAACCTTATCAGTCTGCTGCTTCTTCCTTCTCTAGTCACAAGCAGGGGAAAGAAAACTGTACCATTTAAAGTGATATTAAACGTTTTATTAAATTATATTAAACACATTTTTTTTAAATAACAAACATGTTATACTTTCCTACATAGTGTAATGGTTTTGCACAGAGCAGCCCCAATCCTCCTCTTCTCCGATCCCCTGCTGGCACTTTTGGCTCCTTCCCCTTTGAGTACCCCCCAGCAAGCTGCTTGCTAGGGCTATTATTCGTGCAGGCTCAACCCCGAGCTGCACCGTGTGCATCTATTAACACACATTGTGTGGCTTGGCCCCACCCCCCACTCCCTTGTCACTGGATTTGATTGACAGCAGTGGGAGCCAATGGTTCTTACTGCTTTCACACAGTCCAGTGAGGAGAGAGGGAGAGAACAGCAGTGCTGCTCTTTTGCACAGCCCTGGAGTGAGATTGGGCTCATGTAAGTATTCATGGGAGGGGCAGCAGCAGCTAAAATGTTTTTTACCTTAATGAAGAGATTGCATTAAGGTAAAAAACCTTCAGCCTTTAGAACCGCTTTTTGTCAGGGCTGTTTAAGTATGTTTAGTAAAAAAAAAAGTCAGGGAACAAGGGACATAACTTACAATTAATCTGATCTGTTCCCTTGTACTTGCTGGCTCATGCTTTGATTGAAATACAGTACTGTGCAAAAGTTTTAGGCAGGTGCGAAAATATGCTGTAAAGAATGTAAGAATGCTTTCAGAAGTGTTAATAGCTTATTTTTTTAAGTTAACGAAATTGAAAGTAAATGAACAGAAAAAAATCCAAACCAACCTTTGCCTCCAAAACAGCATCAATTCTTCTAGGTACACTTGCACACAGTTTTTAAGTAACTCAGCAGGTAGGTTGTTTCTAACATCTAGGAGATCTAACTAACCACAGATCTTCTGTGGATGAACACTGCCTCTAATCCTTCTGCCTCTTCAAGTAATCCCAGACAGACTTCGTGATGTTGAGATCATGGCTCTGTGGGGGCCAAACCATCACTTCCAGGACTCCTAGTTTTTTAAGCTGAAGATAGTTCTTAATTTCATTGGCTGTATGTTTGGGGTCATTGTCAAGCTGCAGAATAAATTTGGGGCCAACCATATGCCTACCTGATGGTATAGCATGATTGATAAGTATCTGCCTGTATTTCTAAGCATCAAGGACACCGCTGATCCTGACCAAATCTCCAACTTCATTTGCAGAAATGCAGCCCCACACTAGCAGGGAACTGCCACCATGCTTCACTATTGCCTGCCTCATTATTATATCGCACTCCAGCCCTTCCAGAAGAAACTGCCTCTTTCTACAGCCAAATATTTCAAATTTTGGCTCATCAGTCCAGAGCACCTGCTGCCTTTTTTGTGCACCCCAGTTCCTATATTTTCATATAGTTGAGTCACTTAGACTTATTTCTTATGTCGGAGGTATGGCTTTTTGGCAGCAATTCTTCCATGAAGACCACTTCTGGCCAGGCTTCTCTGGACACTAGATGGGTGTACCTGGATCACCCACCTGAATTTCACCAATTTTGTTGTGATGGCAATGCTGGACATCTTCTGTAAGCATGATGTGTCTTTCCTATGCTGCATTATGTTTCCTTAGCCAACCACTGCATCTATAGTCCTCAACGTTGCTCAATCAACGATGTCCTCAAGGCTGAGAAATACCCCTGATCTGTGGTTAGTTCTCCAAGATGTTTGGAACAACCTACCTGTCAAGTTCCTTCAAAAACTGTGTGCACGTGTACTAGGAAGACTTAATGTTGGTTTATAGCCACAGGGTAGTCACACTAAATATTGATTTGATTTAGATTTTTCTTATGTCTGCTCACATTGCATTTTGTAATTTGATAAAAATAAACAATTCACTATTCTATATGCAAACTCCATGTCCCAATTATTGGTTAATGGTCTGCTGTCAGCTTCAATACCATTCTACAGAGGTACCCAACAGGGGTGTCCTCTGTCCCCATTATTGATCGCAGTGGCCATTGAGATGCTGGTGCTGAGATTCCAACATTCTGCCCTCATTACAGGTATTACACTGGGTGATAGGTCTGATACCTTAGGTTTATATGCAGATAACCTTATTCTATACTTGTAGGATGCATCAGCATCATTTAAGGCGGCCATGCAGATGATATATGACTATGGGGCTTATTCTGGCCTTAAAATCAATTGGCAGAAGTCAGCTCTGATGCCTCTTCATTCGAAAACATATTCCCGAGATGTAGCGGTTTGCCCTCTTAAAGTAGTGTCCTATTTTGGAGTGCTCATTACCTTATCACAATTGGAGGCTTTGAGTCTTAATCTAGACCCCTTACTCCAGATGATTAAACTTAAACTTGGCATTTGGGCCAGGCTACCTCTGTCAGTGGTAGGCAAAATTAATCTGATAAAGTTTATTCTTCTTCCAAAATGCTTGTATATGACCTTTCATATATCCATGTTGATGCCTAAATCGTTTTTTAAAATGTTAGATACACTATTTACATCATTCATCTGGGCAAACAATAGATGGAAACTCTCTGTTCTACAGCGGCCTAAAGCTGAAGCTGGCATGGCGCTTCCCAATATGTGCTACTATTATCTGGCAGGGCAATTATGTCATTTGGGTAACTGGTTGTCACTTGTCACTCCAGAGGTGGTGGAAACACATCTGGCCTGAGAGTTAAATCTTAAACACTTGCTGATAGCATTAGAGGCTCCATTGTTAGCTTTGGGAAGGGAACACATACCTATTTTGACTCTGGCACGTATGGTGTGGAGGGAGGCTAAATAGCTGGGCAAATTTGATGATACAAATCTAGATTTACCCCTCTGGCACAACCCTATGTTTCCTCATAGCCTGAACTTCACAGACCATTCCTTTTGGGAAAGTAGGGGACTTGTTGCACTAGAGGACATATACACAGGGAATGTTATGGCTTCCTTCATGGATTTACAGAGAAAATATGAACTTCCCCTATGGCTTTTTACAGGTATCTCCAGTTACGCCATGATTTACAGACTAATTTCGGAGTTACTAGCACTAAGTTCTCTGACTATCCATTGATTGGGGTGTTGATGTCACAGGGCCCTAAAGGTTACATTTCTACAGGTTTCTCCCATTTATTGGCTACCTCACTTAACACAAATCATCTGGTGATTTGCAATAAATGGCAAACACTTATACCCGATCTGTCAGATGAGGACCGGGAGAAAGCATGTAACTTGCATTTAACCGTTTCACCGGTTATTAATAGCAAGCTTATTCAACTATACAGTACGTGGTACATCAGTCTTACCTGACCCCTGTAAGGTTGCATGCACTGCATTGTATCCCAACACCAGTGTGTACTAGATGTACTAACCAGCATGCAGACTTTATTCACATTATGTGGCTATGCCCTGTTATTGATGTATACTGGAAACGAGTGGCCCCTGTGCCATATGATCCACACATCTGTCTACTGGGTATACTAGATGAGGAACAATGGCCAAAATTTACTAGAATAATGCTGAGAAATTAGCGATTTTGTACTTCTCATGTATCTGTGTACCAAACCTTATGACTCTTTACGCTCATGTTGAGCATGTTGGTTGTTGAACCAATATGTCTTTTATAAATATCTGTCAATAAAAAGAATAAAAAAATAAAAAATAAACTGTTAAAATTTATATTTTGGAAAGCATTCTTACTTTACAGCGTTTCTTCACACCTGTCTAAAACTTTTGAACAGCACTATATTCCTCCTCGGATCCACCCCCTACCCCCACCATCATGATCTTCCAGTGTAGCAGGGGTTATTAGAGCTGAGGGACCTGTCGTATGTACTCAGCTAGTGTGCTGACTATACCTATTCTTTCTGTCCGCCTCCTCCATTCACAGAAGCTGTACTTTCCTCCATTCATAAATAGTTTTTCATTCATGGAAGCGAAAGTACAGCTCCTATAAATGGTGAAGGGAAGGAGGGCAGAAAGGGCTGGCATAGTCAGCACTCTTAAAGAGTACATATGGCAGGTTCCTTAGGCCTATTAACCCCCACAGCAGATTATGACAGTGAAAAGAAAGATTTTACGGTGGGAACCAGCTGCACAAGAGATCATATATTTATTTGTTTTATTAATAAACGTAGGCGTTAACATAATTATGAATGTAAAAAGGGCAGATTATTTTTTATAATCATACAATGCTTTACTGAAACAAGCTTACCATACTAATGAATGACTGTTTGTGTTAAACAACATACTCTACTTCTCCTGAAATGTGTTATTATGCAATTGCAGGCTGCAGTCTACACTTTCTTGTGCTTACATTTCTTAGGCACTGTCAGCAGCACTCCAGTTGCAGTCACTCTGCTGGAGAAAGAACATTTGCCTTCCGTGCACTATGGTGTAAACTTGCTGTCATTAGGTACTCTGTGGTATGAGAGCTTGCTGATTTTCAAAGTGGGAGTGGAAGAGCTGCAGAGTGTTATCAGGATCAAATACTTCTCCATCTAAAATCTAATGATCAGATTTCAGATAAGATTTCACAGCTTCTTCCTCAGGGATACTTAAAGCCCTGCAGTACCAGCAGAGCAGCCTTTAGGGGCTGCTGCTACTAAGCGAATCTCTAATGTATCTGTTACATGCAAATCCCTGGAACAACTGACATTGTAACCTACAAGCAACTGAGAACTTTTACCACTGCTCTCAGCTAAGAAACCATTCTTATGTTTGCAATGGGAAAGGGGAGGAGGAGTCACTCAGCCTTAGCCAGAGTACTAAGAGGAGCAGCTGAGAAGCACGTCTCTTTACTGAATGGTGCTCTGCAGTCAGTCAACATCCCTATCACATCTGCCAGGGTCAACATGTGGGTAGCAAAACTCCTGCTTGCCTTTCTGCTTATCCTGTGTGCAGGTGAGTTCTTTACATCAGTGATGACCTTTAAATGTCTTGCTCTAGGATGAAAGGAATGATGATCTCTACATTTTTTTTTGCAATTTATTTATTAGTTATGTGGATTATTATTCAAAATGAAAGAAAAAATGTTTTTAAAAGCTGTTTTGCACATTGCATCATTTTCAGATTTATATCTGATGATTACAGAGGATTTATATTTGATTGTGCTTATTAAAATCCCCTTATTTGTACATGCACATTATCGATCTTCTGTAACAGAGCATAGAAATAAAGAGAAACAAAGCTGTAAAAAGTAATTGAAAGTAATTGAAACAATAAATTTTCGTTTTCAACATCTAATGTTATCCCTATTTTTAAAACAGCAGAATAAAATCTATATTTTTAAATTCTTAGATTTTGTATAACATTTTTAGATTTATACATGGTATGACTAAAGTGAGTATGTTATACACCGAGAATTCCATTGGACTGACACAGAAATAAAATGGTATAGATCTAGATATTATTTTTTCATAGTTTTTTTACCCACCAGGCATTCATTTATTCTAATTGTATATGTTTTGTTCGTTGATCTGTTTAAAAGTGTATTCACATGCACAATGTAATAATCAAACTCTAGACTGATACGTTTATATTATTTATTCATGTATAATTAGCCTGGATTGTTCAATTAACAGTTGGGGTCTGAGTTTATCAATTGCATAGTTTCATTCTATAGGGCAAATCTAAACTTTGTCCAAGTTTGTCTGAATTAATCAGACAATTCCCCTCTGGCTTTCTTTTCATCTACATCTGATGTACATTTTATCATGTGTGTATGTGCGGTGGAAAGACTAATAAATTGTTGACCTGAAACAAAAAGGTCACTTACTAACTGGGTGAATTGGTGCAAATGATCTGTACAGAATTCATTGCAGCAAGTTAGTAAAATGAACTGCACAGAACTGATAAATACGGCACTTTTGGCTTTAGACTGATCTGGTTTTCCACCTAAAAGAATAAAATGTGTCAGGTTACTTTTACTGTCTAAGTCACATGCATGTTTGGAATACCTATCTTCAGGCTATTTTCAAATCACTAGTGTCTGTATAGGTGCTATTATCAACACAGCAATACTTACTGTATATAATACCAGCTATAATTTATCACTAATGTTAATAGAACTTCAAAGGTGGAATTTACAAATACAATTTTGATGGATTAGCTTTGGAGTTCAAACAAAAATTGTACAGTGAAGCATTCTGGGATAACAAAAATTGAAAGAAGCGTTTTTTTTATTTTTTATTATTCTTTAAACATTTACTGGGCAGTTTAACCAGTTAATTGTAACCCTGCTGTTAGTGCTTTAATGTGAATATTTCCCCTATTTTAGATTGTGCAGAGTTCATATGTAAGGATACTTTAATAAAATAATGCATTGCAAATAGCTAAAGCAAAGTCCTGTCATTTCCCTTCTATTGTGTTTAAAAGAAAATCTGCTGTGAATGGTTGCCGGGGTTTTCGGTCTTACATTTAACTACCAATTTGCATTATGGAATACGTGGAGTCCGTGTGCAGTTTTAAATTGCTGCCACAGAATTTGCAATATTACAAATGGCTATAGCACAGATTGTTGGATTATATTTGGCACTTTTATCACTTCAGGCACTCATGGAAAGGCCTTCTGTTAGTTAGAAATGAGTTTTACTAAATTTTTTACCGTAAAATAAAAATACGTTGATGGAAACAAATGAGTGAATATAGTTATAAATGCACAGGTTAGATGACGTGACAGAGTGACAGACACATTCCTATATTACTGTACAGAATAAGAACTGTAAGAGAACAGAACCTACACTAGTAATTGCATTTATAAAGCTGAACAAATGGCAACTCCAAAAGAAAAGTAAGCAAAGAAATTGGGTTTTAAAATTGCCTACAAATATGTCAGGTCGCAAAAGCTCTCTAAGGACTCCCTCTGACCAACTAATCTCTGGAATAAAAAAAAAAAAAAAATAGTCTTATATTTTTTCATTACTTACCCCCCCAAGACAAACTAAATTTGCTGGGTTAGTGCTAAGTGCACTAACGTGCATGTTCAGACAATCCAGGATTGCATATGCAATCCACGATTGCCAGGATCATCCACTGTTTTGTTTGCTGCTTAGATCTTCTCACCTTCGTATGCCCAGGAGTGCCTTGATTAAAGAGGGTTTCTAATTCTATAAGAAGTTAGGAACTACATATATATATATATGATGCAGTTCAGTGAGTGAGTGTTAACCCTTGGACAGGAAGTATGCCACTGGCAGGATCACTAGGTGACAATGAGGGAAAAAAGTCTGATAAAAGGAAACTAATGCAGCCAACACACTTAAGAGCTTGTAAGTTGCAATATATATATATATATAGATATATGTATATATGTATATATATATCTATATATATATATATATCTATATATATATATATATAGATCTATATATATATATAGATCTATATATATATAGATCTATATATATATATATATATATATCTAGATATATATATCTAGATATATTTATAGATATATATCTAGAGAGATATATATCTAGAGAGATATATCTCTATATATAGAGATATATATATTTAGGATTAGTTAACTATATTAAGTCGCAGTAAATCTATTGTGATATTTGTGAAATAAAGGGTAAAACATTTTTAGGGTGCAAAAAGAAAAACACCTGGACCCAATGTTACTTTATTTTGCATATTTATTTGGGGTGCATTTAGTGGGAAATACAATGCAGCATAAAAAGGTTGTTACAATTGTAAGGGATTACTTTTAAAAAAAATATGTGGGTTTTAAAATGCATGTTTGATGCATTCATGAATTATCTGATGATAATCTGGTAATTAGCAGATGTACACGGGTATTAATAGTAGAACTCCTAACAGAGGTTGAGCTTCTTTGCAACCATTCTTAAATTAACCTCTGTCAAATGACAAATAACAAGATATCTGCAAATTACTCTCTGAGAAAATTGGTAATTTCAGGGGTCTGCATCTGTACAGTCTAGTTCTGGCATATTTGGCTCAGTATAAGTCATGTGACAGGATGCAGGGTGCATTGAGATAACTGAGATGTACAGAATTTGCTAACTTTTTAACCTTTTTTCTATTAGCTTCTTGGCTTATGGGTACTTGGCATTACAAATTTAAATGTTTTATTTCTTTTTTGTTATGGGCGTGCTTTTATTTTATTTTTTTTTTAGTAACAGGACTGTAATATAAAAGAAGCAGAAAGGGGTTATGCATTAAAAAAGTGCATGTTCAGTTGCTCTTGTTTAGTTTGTATATCTGATCTAATGATAGAATGTTTTCCACTGCATATTTATGGTTTGCATAGCTAGAATAAGATGTTCACCAATCAGTTTATCTTTGTAGATAAATGTTTTAGCAAGCTGAATTTAAATATCCAGAGAAAACAGGATTATAAATGTTTGCATATGTGAGATTATCCTCATAGTTTTGCCATGTTCTTATATACAAAACAAAATAAGTGCAGCACAATGGTAAAATAATGAGTCCATGTGCACAATATAAAATACAAAGGGACCACAAGTCAAAAGTCAAACGAGATGTTCTTATATGTTGCTGAGCAGTTGTTATTATTATGACTTGACAGCACAAATTGTGTACCAACCTATGGTTTGTGGCATCATCATGTAGCCTTGTTGGCTACTCGAAACACAATGTAACTGTGCTGTTATCTTCTCTGAAATGACATTGAAGGATCATTAAAATAAGACTGTATTTAAGCAGACAGATTAACCATGGCTATGTGTAATGGTCTGTAACATACAAATTGGTTTGTTCTGTTGTAAACATCACAATGTGGAAGTGTCTTGTTAAATTATGAGTTATGTGTCATTTATTTGTTAAGGAATATGCCAAGAGCATTTAGCAGTAATCTGGGACATATTTATCTGTGTGAATTCCATGAATGGACATGTAAGCATCAGCAGCATGTGTAGTTCAATGGGTACAGCTGTATTTTGAGCATTGCCAGTGGCCTGGCTTTAATGCTGTTGTATGTTGTTATCTGTGAAACATATGAAAGCCAGCCTTGCTATTTAAAACGTTGAGGTTACAGAAATATGGCTTGAAGCTTTAGGAAAAGAACATTCCCCAAAGAATTAGATCACTTTGTAACTCAATTAAATAATGAGAGAGCTTATTTATGTATTTGAAAGAATAAAGCCAAGCACATTTTGTGCACAGAACAGTACAGAAATGTAGGATTATATAAGACTGAATGTCTTTATAATTAGTTAACAGAAGTGTTACTTTGTATTAACATAGAATAGCAACCGACTTAAATGCTTTATAATGATTTTGGATTGTGGATCTTTAAATGTAGGTTTTGGTTATAATGTAATTTGCATATATATAACCTCCATGAAGATCCATAGTTAAATATATAAAGTTTTGAGAATCATACTAACTGATTATTTTGCAATGATAAGCTCCACAGAATTAGAAAATTGAAACTTCAGCTTAAACGCAGATGCTTGTGTCTTGTGGGAGTACTGCATCTGCAGGGTGTACAAAAGCAGAGACTGCATAACGTGCTGCTGAACTACAACCCTCTGTCCACCACTGGTGAAACTGTGGGGCCTCTACACTTTACCTCTATGCTTTTAGAGGTCTGCAATGATTTCTGCAGTCCACTTTGATTTCTGAAAACCAAAGTAAAGAGACTTCTACTGAGCATAGCTGAAACACCCAATAATATTTCCGTCATACCAAACCCAGACAAAGCAGTATATGGTCCTGGAAAATAGCTTTTTAAAATACTTTTAGGGAACTTGTTCAAAGCTTTTGTATTTCAGCCTGGCAGTGCTTGGCAAATAACATGCTCTACTTCTATGTAAAATCCACCTGTAGCCAGTTAACATATTATGGCCTCAGAGTTTGTAATCCCAGGCTTTCGTTTCTGTGGGTCAGATATTCCTGACTGTGCCTATATTTCTAGTCTTAATATTTAGGAATTACAAAATGCAGAGAGAGAGTGTATGCATAGCAAAGATTGATTGTGAGAGTGAAAGGCTATAGTTTTACCCAGATGTATTGTAAAAGTCCTGTTTGAATCCAAAGCAAACCGAGATGGGTCCTTGTTACTTATGTTTATTCTATTCTCCTGAGATGTCTGAGCAGGGCACAACACCTCTGACAAAAACACACTTTCCTTGTCTTGCACTCCTCCATTTACCTGGCCCAGGAATTTTGTTAGACCCACAATCATATTTCTGTGATACTGGCAATATCATTGTAACTGTTCTGCCATATTGTACATTTATGGTCTTGGCTGAACAATCTGTTTATGTCTTTGTGTGCTGTGGGGTCAGCTCCAGACTGAAAGTAAGTATTGCAGATTGAGCTGAACACCTTGGGGGCATTGAAAAAAAATGAGAGTTAATTTTTAAGCCCTTACAAAGCCTAATCCTTAAAGTAAAACTTCACTTAAAAAGTGAAGTATCACTGGTTCACTCCCTCCCCCAGTCTCTAACTGAATTACAGTTTATTTTGGGAGGAGCGAGTACCTTAGCTTTTATTGGTACCAGCTCCCACTTCCAGAATGCTTGCTTAGTGATGGCAGGAGGTGTAAGGACAAAGAGTGGCACGGGGGCTGGTGTAGCAAGCAGTGCCAGCTGGTGTTTGCAGGGAGCAGATGACCATAGATCAGCAGGCAGGAACCAGGAACTGAAACACGGTGACACTTGATCAGCAGACAGGAGCATAACCAGGACACAAGGTCTAGAAGGTCATCAACAGCTGGGCAGCGAAGTACAGGAACATCATCTTTCTGTACACGCTTATATGTTTGTGCATGTGTGCCAATACCATTGTGCAATGAGCCTTTGCTCAGAATTAAGAGCATGTGGATGAGCATGTAATAACCTTCCTGTTCCAACACAAACCAAGCTTTTGCGCTGCGTATGCACAGTGGGAAGCCAAAACTTTTTAGTCAGGAATCCACAGCCAGCTCCTATATCCAAGATGATGGCACAGGGACCCACAGCAGTAAGAAGAACTGGCATTAGAAAGGCAGCACTGGACTCCAGACTCTGCTAAGTACCTGATTTTTCCTTGTCAAAAGAAGTTTATTGAGTATACAATGTTATAAAGATACATAAAGTAAGTTTACAAGGATCTATAAAGTAAGCTCATTGTTTTACAGTAGGGTTTCTATAGGTAAATATAATGAAATTTCAAATATTAAACACTGGGTTTACGTAAACCTAAATTAAAGATATATATCATTTCCTTAGTTACTTTTGTAGGTATTTAAATGATTTATACCTACTATACATATTGTTTACAAGTAGAGTGTATATAGGTCAAATAAATTCTGATAATGAGCTTTAATCGTAAGGTGGAGAAAAGGAAAGAAAAAGAAGAAAAAGGGTTGAAAGGTAGAGGTATGGTCCACAAGGTTGTCCCGCTCGTCAGTTTATTATTCTTTTTAGTTCTCTTTGAAGCCTTAGAATGGGTGTCTCTGTAAGTCATTTAATCTGTTACCATGGCAACAGGACAGAGTCATTGAAGTTTGACAGGAACTGTTGTTTTATCCAAGGATGCCAAAGTTTTTCAAATTTTGGAATTTGATTTTGATCGATGGCTACCATCTTAGCATGGGACATTGTATTATTCATTCTGTGAATTGTTTCTGCTAGTACCAATGTAGGAGATTTCCATGCCTTGGCCACTGTTTGTTTTGCAGCCGTTATTAGTTGGATCATAAGTTTGAATTGAGAGAGTGTTAACCATTCCGGTTTTAGATTAAGTAAAGTTAAATATGGATCTGGTTGTATTATTTTTTTAAATATTTTAGATGCAATCACGAAGACTTCCTTCCAGAAGGTTTGGATTACTGGGCACGTCCACCATATGTGTAAATATGTGCCTATTTCTGGGCATCCTCGAAAACAAAGAGCTGAGGTATTAGGTGAATATTTTGCCACTCTAGCGGGTACAAGGTACCAGCGAGTTAGGACTTTATAATTTGTCTCCAGTGCTAAGATGTTGGGTGAAGATGACTTAGATGTGAGCCATATGTTAGACCAGTCCGTGTCTTCTAAAGTTCGTCCCATGTCCTCCTCCCACCTCTGAACGTAAGAGGGTCTATTAAGATTTGCTACTCCATATAATTGATTATAAAGTGATGAAATTGTACCTTTAGCAAATGGATCTTTTGTACAGATTGATTCAAAAATGGATAATTGGGATAATGGTGTATCCCCCTTTAGGAATGGTGTATAGAAATTTTTGATTTGGAGATATCTAAATATCTCAGAGTTTGGTAGATCATATTTTTCTCTAAGCGATGGGAATGAAAGGAATGATTTAGATGCTATGAAGTCATTTAGTGTCTGAATGCCTGATGTTGTCCAAGCTTTAAAAGAATTTGGGTAGATCCATGCCGGATAAAAGGCCGGATTTCTGATAAAAGAAAGGAGAGGATTGTGTGGAGATTGTAACTGATATTTGGTTTTTAGTTTATCCCAGAGAGATAAGAAGTGTTTAGTTATGGGATTATGAATTTTAAAGCGGTCTTTAGGATCAAGCCATAATAAATTTGATATTAATAGAGGGTCATTTTCTGAAGCCTCTATAAATACCCATAATGGGATTTGCTGTTTTGCATGGTATTTGGACAGACTGGCCAAATGTGCTGCTCTGTAGTAGTTAGTAAAATTAGGGTATCCCAGGCCTCCTTTATTTTTGGGAAGATGTAGTGTGTGTATAGGTATACGTGGTTTAGAAGAGCCCCATATAAACGAAGTTGCTCTTTTTTGTACTATTCTCAAAAAATAGGAAGGAATTGGAATAGGGAGGACTCTGAATAGATAAAGCAATTTGGGTAGAATAGTCATTTTGATTGCATTAATCTTCCCTATCCAGGATAAAGGAAGTTGCGACCATTGTTTTATTAGATTTGTGATCTGTCTTAATACAGGAGGATAATTGGTTGAGAATAAGTCAGAATGAGATGCTGTTAATTGAATTCCAAGATATGGGATTGATATTTCTGCCCATGTGAATGGGAGTGCAGCCCTAGCCGGGACCAATTCCATGTTTGTGAGTGAAATATTAAGCATTAGGCATTTCTTAGGATTAATCATAAGGCCGGATAGGGCTGCAAATCCATCAAGAGCTGGTATTAAGTTAGGACCAGAGACCTGTGGTGATGATAGAAAAAGTAATATATCGTCTGCAAATATACATAATTTGTGTGTAATACCTCCTACTTCAATGCCAGTTATAGTTTGGTTTGTTCTGATGTATTGGGCCATGGGTTCGAGTATAAGGGCAAATAATAAGGGAGATAATGGGCAACCCTGTCGGGTACCTCTTTCGATATTAAAGGCTTCAGATTTGTATCCAGCATATTTTATATAGGCTTTGGGTTTATTATATAATGCTTTGATCCATGTTAAAAAATGGGGTCCAAAACCCCATTTTTGTAATGAATATTGCATATATTGCCAGGATACTGTGTCAAATGCCCTCTTAATATCGAGAGATAGAAAACATAAAGGGATTTTCCGTTTTTTAGTAATATGTGCCAATAACACTGCCCTGCATATATTATCGCCTGCCTGTCTATTTGGCATGAAGCCTACTTGATCTCTATGTATTAATTTTCCTATAATGCTATTAAGGCGTTTTGCTATTATTTTTGCTAATAATTTAATATCGAGGTTTAACAGAGAGATAGGCTGATAATTCACACAGGAAGTATCATCAGAAAGGGGTTTTGGGATCATACAAACAATTGCCATTAGTGTTTCTTGCCGAAAAGAATGTCCATCTAGAAGTTTGTTGAACGTTTCAGTGAGAATGGGAGAGAGTATTTCTGAGAATGTTTTATAGTATAAAGCCGAGTAGCCGTCTGGGCCTGGTCTTTTGTTAAGTTTTAGGTCTTTTATGGCGTTAGCAACTTCATCTATAGTTATAGGCTCATCCAAACTGCTTTTTTGATTCTGAGATAACTCAGGTAAGGTTATTTTTGAGAAGAAGGATTCAGCCTCTGTAGGATTAAATTCATTGTTTGTCTTATATAAAGTTGCGAGATGTGAGTGAAATTTATGGACTATTTTAACTGGATTACAAGTGTAAACATTTTTTGATAATTTCAAACGTATTGGTTTGAAAGATTTGTTAGTTGAATTTAATGCCCGAGCCAAATATGTACCTGGTTTGTTTGTATTCATGTAGAAATTGTGTTTGGAGCGTTTGAGGGATTTATCAACTGACTCAGTGAGAAATAGATCGTATTCCAATCTAGATTTTTCCAGATGAGATTTTGTACTCTGAGATGGATTATCTTGAAATGATATGTAGGCTGCATTAAAATTGAGTTCTAGTTTTTTTGCTAGATTTTTGCGTTCCCGTTTAAATAGTGCCATTTGTCTTTGTATTGTACCACGCAAGACAGGCTTATGAGCTTCCCACAGTGTTATTGGGGAGATGTCTGTTGTATTATTAATTGATATGTATTCCTTTAAAGCTTGTTCAATGGCCATCTGATGTAGTGGGTGTTTGAGCATTATGTCCGGTAAGTACCACGTTGGGTCATGCGCTTTTGGTATGGCTGAGGCTATAGTAGTGTATACTGCATTATGGTCAGACCACGGAATCGGAATTATATCTGATGCAATAATTTCTGGTATCATTCCTATTGTTAGAAAAATATGATCTATTCTGGTGAAGGTTTGATGAGGGTGCGAGAAATAAGTGAATTTCTTTTTCATTGGGTTACTTTCTCTCCACGAATCTACCAGATTGTATTTGGAAAGAAGTTGAGAAAAAGGTAATCTAGAGGTTATTTTGGATGGTGTAAAAGGTGATTTATCTAGAAATGGGAGGAGGACCTGGTTCGAATCCCCACACATTATCACTGTTCCTATTTTGTGTGTATTAATCACTTGTAATATATGTGAGAGGAATGATGTAGGTTGTTTGTTAGGAGCGTAGTAGGAAATCACCGTGATTGCTGTATCCATTATATAACCCATGAGTATCAGGTATCTACCTTCTGGGTCTTTAATTTCTGATGATAAGGTGAATGGTGTGGATCGGTGAAATGCAATTAGAGTTCCCCTTTGCTTGGTACAGGCAGAAGCCGTGTAAATTTGTTGATAAAAAGGAGAAATATATTTTGGAGTAGAATCTTTGGTGAAGTGTGTTTCTTGGAGGCATACTATGTGAGCCTTCTTGTTATGGAAAGCATGGAAGGCTTTGGTCCTTTTTTGAGGGACATTTATATAGAAAGTATATTCAGTGGTGCCATGGCAATAGATCAAATAGTTTTGACTTACTTTTTGTTATGCAGAGCTGACTGCGCAGATCAACATGTGTGGACTGAAGAGATGAAAAGATAGAAAAGAAACCAGTGAATTCTGGAGTAAAGAGTAAACAAAAAACATATGAGATTAGATGATACATTGTATAAATTATTTTTTGCAAGTAATCACAATTTACCCGTGAAAGAGAATAAATATCTCTCTCAGGGGAATAAGTGCCTTCGTCACACTCCCACATAATATGGTTGGGAGAATGAGGAGGGCTAATGGGGGTACACGGATCTTCCGCTTACAGGAGAGAAGTGCTATGTCAAAAGACATCAAAATGATGTTTCATTAATTGGAGTGCAGAATATAGTTTTTGTTGAAATTATTTATTCCAGGGTGGTTGTATATGGTTAGTCTTGCCCTAGGCTAAATAATTCAGTTAGAAAGGTACTGTTAATAACTTTGGTATTGATGAAGATAGTTTGAATTATTTTGGGATTTTAACCCTTTTAGAGTAAACAATTACATATTTTATTCATATGCAACTGTTTAGATATGTTAACTCATAAAATTGAGGTTGTATTGCTTCAGATTAGAATAAACAAAAACATAATTCTAGGAACTAGTTAGGTAATAATATATTTGTTTTAAGAAAAGAAAGAAAACGCTTCCATTACTTCTGGATTATTGAACATATTTGTCCTAAAAAGTAATAAATCTATTGTTATTACTTGATAATATATAACTGAACAAGAATTTCCTTATTTCACTTATATATTCTAAGGCTATATGAATCAGAAGTAATAAGAAATATAACTGGAATGTAACATGATCCCACACAGTGTGTGACTATCAGAATGCAGTTACATTCAGTTATAAATATAGGTTTTTTATAGAGAACCATCTCTTAGTATAATAAATGAAGAGATATCAGGAATTAGGATGTCAGTCCATTGAATCTTCTTGGTCCATGGATGATGTGGCATAACGGCCTCTTTTGTGAGAATGATGATTCCCATTTTGTTCTGAAATTTTCTGGGTGCTGCCTGAAGGTGAAGATGATGCCATTCTTCTGCGTGTGGGAGTGTTGCTGCTTGTGGGTTCTGTCAGATTTAATTTTAAAAGGGTTTGTTGTAGTTCATCTGCTGATCTGCTTCTGTAAATTGTACCTTGGTAGTTAAATCTGACTGAAAAGGGGAAGCCCCATTGATACATAATGTTGTGGCGTTGCAGTTCCATTAGTTGGGGTTTCATGGATCGTCTTTTAGTAATAGTAAGTTGGGATAGGTCAGCAAAAATTTGATAATTGTGTCCTTGAAAATTAAGTTCCTTTTTTTCTCTTGCAGCAATTAGTATTTGTTCTTTCGTTCTGTAATAATGAAATTTTGTGATTATATCACGTGGGGGTCCATCTTTCTTTTTGGCTGTGAGGGCTCTGTGTACTCTGTCCAGTTCTAAACGTTCAATAGGGATATCTGGCTTTAGTTCTTGTAATAGAGCAGTAATAGTAGATTGCAGGTCTGTCACAGTTTCAGGTATTCCCCTTATGTGCAAGTTTGAACGCCTGGCTCTATTTTCGTAATCTTCGAGCTTAGTTTGAAGTATTAAATTCTCTTTTTTTAATTGTTCCAATTCTGTTATATTTTCTTGGGTTGTAATTTCAATTTCATCCATTTTTATTTCTAGGGCTGCGGTGCGGTTTCCCAGCTCTCTTATTTCTTTGGTTAGGCTTTTTGTTATTTGGTCTGAGGTTTGTTTTAAAGCCTTATGAAGCATCTTTTCAAATTGTAATAATATTACTGGGGATGCTGAGGAGGCTTGTGGAGAAGTTTGTGAGAGTACCTGATTTTTAAGAGTCAGCAGCTACAACAAAAATCCTATTTAACCCCTAAGTATTAAGCCTACAGTAACTCTAAACTGACCCCTAACCTAACAACCAACACTAATGCTAGCCATACAGATCCATATTTACTTTGTGAGGTGTTGATTATTATTATTATTATTATACAGGATGTATATAGCACCAACAGTTTGTGCAGCACTTTACAACGCAGGCCAATACAATTACATCAAAGCTCAATTCAGAAGGAATAGGAGGGAAAAGGAGGGGAGGTGGTACAAAAGGTATACTGCAGGGGATGATCTGATGAGGTGACTCAAGTACAGTTTTTTAAGTGGAGATGGGGTAGGCTTCCCTAAATAAAGGAGTTTTCAAGGATTGTCTAAAGATGGACAGGGTAGGAGCTGATTGGATATACTGGGGTAGGGAGTTCCAGATGATGGGAGAGGTTCTGGAAACAGGGAAGTGGTGTAGAGATAGAATGGGAGGGGCCCAAGAATGGAGCCTTGGGGTACCCCAAAAGAAAGAGGAAGAGGAGCGGAGGAGGTGGTGTTTTATGTGACGCTGAAAGTACGCTGACATAGATAAGAGGAGAACCAGGAATGAGCAGAGTCACAGAAGCCAAGGGAATGGAGTTTATTGAGAAGGAGCAGGTCATCAACTATGTCAAAGGCAGCAGAAAGGTCTAAGATTTTGAGTGTGGAGTAATGATCATTGGTTTTAGCAGTTAGTAGGCTGATCTATTAAGCTATTCAGTACGAGATACCCTTGCCAAAACAACCAATTTTTGTCACTGATTACACTTCTTGATAATTTCTAAGAGTTATTTTTTTATCTTATATTTATCAAAATATGTTTTTCTCTTTATTATACTGCTGTTGGATATCCACTACTTCAAGAGTATGCAGTATTTGTCCTTTATGAGAAGCATGTCTTGTTCTTTGCAGTAGAACTAAGAGAATGTATTATATAATTACTAAGCTATAAGTCATGCAAACTTATTAAAATCCATATTCTTTGAGAAATTAAAGTAGGTACCTTTTGTCTTGAAAACATTTGCATAGATGTAGCACATGAAAAGAAAATACATAAGTTGCAAGTGGAAGTCTCATAAAGACTAATGATTTGTATACAGTTATCATTGCTACAAAATAATTACAGGAAATCTCCAAAAGCAGTAGTTATCTGAGGAAAGTACTTTACAGTAAGGATATAAAGGTCATGTAACAGTGAACTTTGAGCTGCTTTTAAATAAATAATTGTATTTGCCAATGAGAGAGGAAAACATCTGGGTTTTGCCAGCAAGGAACATATGATGACAATTGATTTGTAATAAGTTTCAGGAGGAAAAAATGTCAAGTCATTGTGGTTGTATATGTTAGATCACTGGAAAAAGGATGATAATATTAAATGAATCATGTGGCTATACTAGGACAGTTTATTGGCATGTCTCTGTGGTTTTTTGGTCAGTATTACTCCATCAAATGCTTTGTGTCAGCGTGTAATGTAATGTTTTCTTGTCAGCAAGTTATTGTTTTTTTTTTTTAATTTACCGTTACTTTACAATCACTAAGCTACGTTTTTAGTTGTTTAGTGGAACACAGTCCATGGAGAGAAGTACAGTGATCAAGATTACTTATTAAAATCAGACACCAAATACAGCCATATTTGTATCAGATTTTTATACTTCTTACTCATCATTGCATTTCTCTACATGGATTATGTCTTCTGTTTCTGTGTTGTATGTAACTGACCAAAAGCTTGGAGTCTTTGGAAATAGGTTGTGGTGAACATGATCCATTGTCGCTAGTGGCAGTAGCTTTTTTCTACATCCATCATGAATGCTGCTGCCAGACTCATCCACCTTACCAATCACTCTGTGTCTGCTACCCCTCTCTGTCAATCCCTCCACTGGCTTCTGCTCACCCAACAAATTAAATTCAAAATACTAACTACTTACAAAGCCATCCACAATTTAGCCCCCAGATACATCACCAGCCTAGTCTCTAAACACCAACCTACTTGTTCTCTTCGTTCCTCTTAAGACCTTCTGCTCTCTAGCTCCCTCGTCACCTCCTCCCATGCTCGCCTCCAGGACTTTTCCAAAGCCTCTCCTATCCTATGGAATGCCTTACCCCAATCTGTCTGCTTATCACCTACACTATTAGCTTTTAGACAATCCCTGAAAACCCTTCTCTTCAGAGAAGTCTACCCTACCTACACCTAACAACTGTTTTTTTTAATTTTCTCCATTAGCTCACCCCCCACAGTTATTAACTTTTGTTTCCACTTGACCCTCCCTTCCCTCCCTACTGTATTGATTTGTATTGTAAGTGTATTGTCTGCCCTCATGTTGTAAAGTGCTGTACAAACTGTTGGCACTATATAAATCCTGTATAATAATAATAATATATGGTGGACCATAGGTATGTTAAAGCATTACTGTGTTTTTTTTATTAGGAATTAAATATTTAAACGTACCCCAGCAGCTTCTGTGAAAAATGTGTATATGATGGCTTACCTTTACTAAAGAGAGCTGCTATGTCTAGCAATTTTAACTTCAGCCTCTTGGCTCCAAACACATACTGTGGTGCTTTAAAAAATCTTCTCTTGGTTGTGCTAATGGTGGTGGTAACAGATGAACAAACTGAGTTTGAGTGAACAGAGAGTTCGACCAGAATTCTAGCTTTTTGAGGTTCTGTCATGGACGTACTGTGCATGGCTCTGCAACTGGCCACAGGCGCACGGGTCCATTGGGATGTGTTCCAGTCCATAGGCATTCAGCAGTGAATAGACGTACGCCAATGCGCATGCGTGTGCGCAGATCGCGGACTCACGCACAGTAACACAGCTTTGGCGCCCAGTGATCCTTAAAAGGGGCCTCTTCAGAATGCATCCTTGCTGTCTGATCTGCAGCTCATCCTGTACCTAATCCTGAACCTGTATCTGCTCAAGTGTTACCCAGCTTCTCCTGACCTCGCTGCTGTCTCCAGTCCTGACCCCTTGGCTTGCCTTTGACCTGCTCTGTGTTCCTGTTTGTTTGATCTCCTGTTGCCGATTCTGCCTGGACTTTGACCATTCTCTGCCTGCTGCTTCTGTCTGATTGATCCGCTGCTGTGACCTGGCTTGTCTGACCCTGCTCCTGCCTGCTGTCCTGCATCCGTGTGCATCTGCCTACAAGTTCTGCATCTATGTGCATCTCTCTACAAGTCCTGCATTCGTGTACATCTGCCTACAAGTCCTGCATCTGTGTGCATCTGCCTACAAGTCCTGCATCTGTGTGCACCTGCTTACAGTCCTGCATCTGTGCGCACCTGCCTGCTACTTCTCAGCATTCCTGCATCTGCAGCAATCAAGCCTGTTCCTGTCTATGCCAAGCGGACATCATCTCCAGTTAAGCGGACCCTGCAGGCTCTCCTACCCCGCTGTGCTCCGAGGGTCACTGGTCCCACTACAGTGATCCTGGAACCAGAGCCGTACGAGAGGTCTCCCTCTGCATGTCAGGCTCACCTCCAAGGTACGTGTCAGATTCACTGAGCAAGCAAAATGAAATGGCTAGATTTGGCTTGTTCACCTGCCCAAACCTCCACTACATCTACTGCAGCTGGAAGTGATTAATTTATAAGCTGTATTAATACCACTAATGAAGGACTTCTCAGCCCACCCACCGGATTGTTTTACATAGTAAGCAAACTGGATGAGAGATCCTGTGTGATGTCAGTGATCAAGTATGGAAAATTGTCTCCACTTTCCCTCCTTACTATGTGTCAATTAACGGCTGTAGGCGCACTCAAAAGACCCACTGCCTTTAACATGCCTCCTGAACTTCAGTTGTGTTCAATGTGGTGCACTAACCTCCATAGAGCCAGTTTCATCTGGTTAAGATGGAGTTACTGCAGAACCTGTCCCCTGCACACACAGAAGGTAATAATGTGTGCTGTATCATCCTCTTATACCGCGTACACGTGAGCAAACTTTTCGACTGCACTGGTCCGACGGACCGAGTCCGGCTGACAATTCGACTGTGTGTGGGCTTCATCGGACCTGCAGCGGACTTTTTCATTCAAAAATCTGACAGTCTTTAGATTTGGAACATGTTTCAAATCTTTACGTTGGAACTCCGTTGGACCCAGCTTCTACTGAAAAGTCCGCTCGTCTGTAAGCTAGTCCGACAGACAGAAACCAAAGCTAGGGCAGCTATTGGCTATCAACTTCTTTATTCTAGTCCGGTCGTACGTCATCACGTACGAATCTGTCGGACTTTGGTGTGATCGTGTGTAGGAAAGTCCGTTTGTTCAGAAAGTCTGTCTGAAAGTCCACCGAAAGTTCATCGGATAGACCGTCGGACCAGTCCAGTCGAAAAGTCCGCTCGTGTATACGCGGCATTATACAGCAGTAGTAAGAAGTATGGAAAGGGAGCTCAGACTAATGTTTGTTAGCTGTGATTTGGACTGCAAAGACTCGTACCATAGAGCATCTGGTTTACTGTCTTATTTAGATAAGATTGTGTGTATTAGTTTGGAGATGCATGATATCTGCTAAAAGTGAATCCCAGTTGAGTGGGTTTTATTAGAGTGATGCGCTGGCTCCTTCTAACTCCTCCCTCATGTCAGTGCACAGTAAGATAAAAAAATACAAGGATCATCATGTCACCTCTTTTTCCTTACCATTTATAATGTAGAAAACTATAAATAAAAACATATATATTGCCTTATACTTCAATTTTGCTTTCACATTAATATCATATCCACACCAAATTGCACATGTATTTTTAAACTCAAAGGTTTCTATAACTCAACTCATAAGTCAACACTTCAGGCAGACTGTAAAGAGACTCTTGTAAGAAGAGAACCCCCACACCTACTGATATGCACCTTCACTGGCTCCCTCATATCCCTCACCTTTCCTACATTGGAATATTTAATCCTGGGAAAACATTTTAGATGGTATTGGAACTTACATTAGGTTAACGTGTTCAACGTCTTCCACATATGACAATGTTATGGGCTGAAAATTAGCTGCTCAAGAGAAAGCACTGCATCCTGGGAGTTCACATGCCTGCTCTGAATAAGCAAAGTGACAGATTATGTTTAAAAGAGCTCCCTACCATAAATTATAAGTATAAAAGTTGGTTTATGTTACTCATACCATGAATGCCAATTATCAAAGCTGTGCAGTAGAAATGCTGTGTAGTAATAATGCTGATAAAAAGGGTCATTAAATAGTCAAATAACTTTCAGAATTTTTTTTTTTTTTTTTTTACACCATGTAAATAATGGAGCACCAGATGTCAGGAATGATTGAGAACTGAAAATTCCAGTGGTGAGATTCTGGCACTGATGTTTCCAATAGATACATGATGCCAATCCATGGGTTAAACTGGTGGAATCCAGCATAAAAAATACACTTTTAAATGGTCTTACCTTTTAATGATAAAGTGTTCAGTTCTAATGATGTGTTATTCTCAGGGAAACTGCCTAACTGCAAAACCTGATAAAAAGCCTTAGTTCATTACTCAATAATGTCTAGAAAGCTACATCCATCTCATAGTATGAACATATGTGGTCATGATGAGTATTCATATCCATGTAGGAACAAACCCAGCAACATATCCCCACAAAATGTATCCCAATTATTACAAATAGAGGAGGAGTGGGAAGATGGTAGGTATGCACTTCCAGATAATTTATTCTTTTGCATTTACAGATGTCTTCCACACTTTTAGACTGTGATTAGTTTGAGGTAGAGACCAATGATGGGTCATCTTGGTGGCCTCGGTCTTGGACTACTGGACCATCAAGACAGTCTCCATAGGCCACACATGGTCCTTCACCAGTACTCCTCCCCCAGATTTATCTCCGCCCTGCTTCTATGGTCGGAAGAAAAGAAGCAGGTGTTACTGTCCTACGTGGATTCACTTATAGTAAAAGCAGCCGCAGTGTCTGTCCCGATAGGCGAAGAGTTTCGGGGGTATACTCCCGCTCTTTCTTGTGCAGAAGAAAAAGGGTTCATGGCGCCCCGTGATAGACCTAACTTACCTTATGAAATATGAAAGATTCAAAATGGAGACTTTATCTACCATCCAACAACCTGTGCAGCCAGGCGATTGGCTAATCTCAATCGACTTAAAAGATGCCTATTTTCATGTGCATGTGGCAGAAGAATTCCACAAATACCTCCAGTTCAGAGTCGGACAAGAACATCTACAGTTCACTTGCCTCTCTTTTGGGTTGACAATCTCACCCGAGTCTTTTCAAAAGTTCTTCTGACCGTAGTGGCCCTCATCAGAACAAATGGGATACGCTTGTACCACTATCTCGATGACATCCTGCTACTGTCCTAAGACAAGAAGCAGCTATTGATCCACAGAAATCAGGTTATCACCACACTGCTCGAGTTTGGTTGGCGCCTGGTATACCTAGGGGCACAGTTTGACACTGTGGGAAGCGGCATTTCTCTCCCAGTGGAGAAGAGCCCAGTCATCCGAGGGAGAATCTCATGGGCTCTGAGCTCCTCACGCCTAAAGGCCTCACAGTGCCTAAAAATTATTGGCACAATGGTCTCTATGACCCCCATGCTCAAATGGTCCCTGTGGAGGTCATGCCCTTTCCCGACAGGGTTTCTCCATCAGTGGAGCTCAAGGGTCGGCAATTAGCCCATTCACATAACCTCAATGATGAGGAACAGTCTCTTCTGGTGGCCTCAGCGCAGAAATCTGCTCACCTGTCTCTCCATTGCCCCCTTCTCAGGGGTCACAGTCACAACCGATGCCAGAGGTGCTGGTTGGGGAGTCCTTTGCAGGTCAGAAGTTGCTCAAGGCAAGTGGGATGCACATCTTCACAACCCGGGCTCAAACGTCCTGGAACTATGGGCAGCCTTGTGTGCCCTTACATTTTTCACTTATATCCTAAATGGGGAGTCAGTTTTACTGAAAATGGACAACACCACAGCGGCCTCTTATGTGAAGAAGCAAGGGGGCACTCGGAGCTCCACACTGCTCCAAGAAGTCAAGCCCATCATTTCCTGGGCTCAGAAAAACCTGACCAATATTTCAGCAGTCTTTGTCCCCGGAGTCCAGAACATCCAAGCGGACTTCCTGTCTCGCACACAGTTAGACAACAATGAGTGGTCTCTTCATGTGCAGACGTTCAAATGGATCCTGTCCTTGGAAGTCAATCCCGAAGTAGACCTATTTGCATTCCCCTGCAACTTCAAAATAAAGAAGTATTACACTCGGGGCTGTTGCAGCCAGGCCTTCGGAGTAGACGCACTGACAGATAAGTGGAGCTTCAACAGGGCATACGCCTCTCTCCTGCTTCCGTTCATCCTCAGGTTCTTACGGAGACTCCAAGCGGAAGCAGTCAAGGTGGTAGTGATTGCACCTTACTGGCTGAACAGGCTATGGTTGCCCCTCCTGACCCAGCTCAGCTTCCGGGACCCGGTGCCTCTTCCTACCAGGCCGGATCTTCTTTATCAGGGGCAGTCCTGCACCCGTGTTCGGCGTCACTAAGACTGATGGTCTGGTTCTAGCTTCAAGAGTGATTTCAACCCTCATGAGCTTGAAAAAAGCAAGCACGAATAAAGTCTATTAGTGGATATGGGTGAAGTTTGTTGAATCCTCATCCTTTATGGGCAGATCGTTCAGGGATCCAGGAGTCCAGGATATCCTTGGCTTCCTCAAATCCGGCCTAAATCTGTTTCTATCTGTCAGCTCTCTCAGAGTCCAAGTCTCAGCTCTGTCAGCCTTCTCTGGAACATCATGGATGGTTCACCCTTTAATCCAGCAGTTCTTCTGTGGGGAAACAAGACTCAGACTCCAAAGAAGACCAAGATTCCCCAAATAGGATCTTCCTCTTGTTCTTGACTCGCTGACTGGTCTCAGTACCGCAGGATCCGCTCCGCTCTCTATCAAAGATTTTTCTGCAAAAGTTGCCTTCCTAGTTGCCATCACTTCGGCCAAAAGGGTTTCGGCGATCGGGTCCTTGGGTCATGAAGAACCTTTCCTGACTCTCTCTCCGGACTGGGTGGTCCTCATCCCTATGCTCGGCTCAAACCCGAAAGTTACTTCAGTGTTCCATGAGAACCAAGAAATTGTTCTACTTACATTCAGGACCCCGGGGTCCTCTGAAGTTCATCCTCTGGATGTAGGCGAAATACTGAAGGAGAACCTGCAAGTTTCTTCCTCCTTTAAACGCTCCGTCTATCTGTTTATCTTGCTCTCAAGCAGTAACAGAGAGAAGAGAGCTTCGTCCAGAGCGATTGCGGCCTGGATCGTCCAGTCCATCCAGCAAGCCTATAGGACCAAGGGCTTGGCTCCTCCAGACGAGGTGACAGCACATTCCACCAGGGGTATGGCAGCATCATGGCCAGCAGCCCGGCATGTTGCTCCAGACGTCATCTGTAAAGTTGTCTCGTGGGCCTCCATTAATAGCTTTATGTCACATTATTGCATAGAGCCTTCGTCTCTATCTTCTGTGAACTTTGCTTTAAGAGTCCTGTCAGTTGACGTGTTAAATTACATTTGTTTTGATCAGCATACCCCCGCGTGTAGACTGGCTAGTTATTTCCACGTAGTCTGCCATGGAGTCTGTCAGAAAAACTGAAAATTTATTATCAATACTTACCGTAATTTTCCTTTCCTGATGAACTCCATGGCAGATGGAGTTCCCACCCATTGGTCAAAGAGTTGGCTAGTAACGGAACGCAGTCTCTAGTGGTGAGCTCAAATTTATGGGAGTGGGGTCCTATAGCATTGGAGAGGAGGTAGGTATTAATAATAATTTTTCAGTTTTTTTATTTCCTGATTTTTTATGATTTTTTGCTGTATTTGGATGTTAGATATGTATTATTGCTATAGTAAAATATGAAATACAAACAAGGAAAATAAAAACAAAAAGGTCTCTTCGGGCAAGCATCTGGGCTGTTTCACCATGTGCAAGAGTTTGTCATATTTACTTTATTTACATGATAAAATACATTGTTACATCTCAAATGTCCTTAGCAATCAAAATCTGTGTAATCAATATAGACAGTTACCCTTAGACTGGAAGGAACTTGACTGACTTCTCTGAGTTCAGAATGTTTTCATTTTGGTAATTTTAAACATTTCAAGGAAGCTGAAAAGACAGCATTGACATTCAGAAATTGTTTTGATAGGTGATCCCAGAAGTAGAAAAAAAAATGTAGCGGTTTTCTTGTAAATATGACTGATATTGCTGCATATCTTAATGTTTGCCATATCTTTCCTGATATATGAAGCATTACAGTATAGCTGAAAGTTCCTGTGTGCTTTGAAAAATGACTGTAAACCCTGGAAGAAAAAGATACCCATTATAACTGTTACTGGAGAAAAGAAATGCACTAATTAATGGGCTGAATGATAAAGGTCATAGCTACCAACTGTCCCTGATTTGGAGCAATGTCCCTCTGTCCATCATTCCTCCTCATTTGTCCCTCATTTTGGTCTGATCCATATAGTTGTATATAAAATGCACTTTTTATCTTTCAAAAAGTGTTTCCCAGTGCTAAACCTTTCATCCATTTTCAAAATTGCTGCATTTGTACATTTTAAAAGCCAAGATAAAGGAATAGTAGTGGTAAAAAAAAAGTCCTTGTGGATTTAATTAACCTTTCTTTTGGTTAATTCTCCTTTAAGGGGGTGTGGCAGGGGGCATGTCCTATGCTTACATACATTTGTTAGTAGGTGTCCCTCATTCCCATCTCAAAATGTTGGGAGGTATGATAAAGGTTCCTAGAAAAGAATAGTTATCATATATTTTTATAGCGTAAAAATGTATCATTTGCTTGTAGAAATAACCAATCATCTCTAGGAATTCTTGTTAATCAAAAGATAATAGTTTACCATTTTGCAGCTTACAGCTTATGCTGTAATACCTTGACAATCCCCTCCAGTGTTTACACACTTCTGGCATGTGAATAGACAGCCAACAGAAGGAATTCTCCATCGTACCTTGCTGTTAGAAATCATGGGACCCCCCCATACAGCCTACCTGACAGCACTCCCCGAAAATATTAAGTTATATTTTCACTAAAAATACACTAAAATCATTATTAGTGGACACAACAAAATTCCTGCTAAATCTAAAAAAATAAAACTGTATTGACTTAATAAATAAAGCTCCGTGTGTGAATGTGGTCTTGGGACTCATTCACTTGGGTGCTGTGGCCTGTACAGTGTGAATCAATAATTTGTTTAAGTGGCTGGAGCCACCTGAAGCTGTGTACAGCCAGCCTATGTTATTATGTGGATGCAGCAGCTGTATGAACACAGAGACATGTCATATCTTGACAGGCATGTGGGCACAGGTGTGCAGCCCTGAACACAGACAGTGTGTATTTGGGGCCACTCACCCAGTTTTAGCGACACTTTACCATAGTTTTAGCAGTGCTTTTCAGCTGCTAGCTGGGTGCTTTTAACCTCTGCTAGCGGCCGAAGAAAGGGTTAAATGCGTCCGAAAAGTGCAGCTGCCGAATCGCTTTGCAGGGGCGCTTTGGCAGCGGTGCCCATTCATTTCAGTGGGCAGGGGCAGTGGAGGAGCGGTGTACACACCGCTCCTCCACCACTCCAAAGATGCTGCTTGCAGGACTTTTTCTAATGTCCTGCAAGCACACCGCTCCAGTGTAAAAGCACTCGGACTTTCACACTGGGGCTCCAGGGGAGGCATTTTTCAGACGCTTTAAAAGTGCTATTTTTAGCCCTTTGGCGCTTGAAAATTGCCTCCAGTGTGAAAGGGGTCTAAGAGTAACAGACGGCTCCACCCATATGAACAATCCATTCATTCGCACGGCCAGAGTACCTATGTGAATGAGTTCTTAGTGCTTTCACACAGGATGTTCGGGGGTGGTAGACCCCGTGGTTGAGCTGTGATTTTAATACCCACCAATCGCTACCCAGCAACAGAGGCAGAGAGACTAGAGGTGTACACATGTCATGGCCATGATGCTATGCTTCGCAGCCATGGCAGAAATTATATCCCCTTAAACAAGACCCATTCAAGTGAGAAGTGCTGCTCTGCAAGTGTCCCGCAACCACGTGGTTGCGGCGCGCTAGTGCAGGGTTAAGGCAGGCAGTGTTGAGGCGATATACTTCCCCACCGCCAGTCAAATGCTCTCTGAATAGTGATCCAAATACTGACCACTCTTCAGAGAGCAAAGCACATGTGAGCAAACCCTTGAGTTTTCTTTAATTATTTTTTAGAATTTGTTTTACATATTTTTTTGGCATTGGTGAAATATCAGGGGTCTCAGTAAACCCCTAATGTCCCACATTTGAGACAGAGAATGGATAAGAGGATGGAGAGTTATCAGTTCTTTTCTCTGTGGCCTCAACTGCACACAGATGGATGAGTAGGAAGGGCTCTAAAGGCTTCCTGTTCATTTACAAACCGAAGCATAGTAAACACTGTTTACTATGCTTCAGCGATGAATGGACACAGGAGTGATTGGTACTGATCACTCACTGTGTTCATTCAGGAAAGGAAGAGGCTGGTAAATAGGACCTTTTTACTATCCCATTCCCCCACTCACCATCCTGAAATCACCTCCCCAGTGTGCCCTCAGCAGCTGCTGGCGGGTGAGCAGAGGAGGGAAGCCTGTAGCACTGTGGGGATAAAGAGCACACAGGGGCACATGGATAGCAGGTGGAAGCTTTAGTCACATCATTTACCTGTAATGAAGACTATCTCTGTCTCTTTCTTTCTCCGAACTTCTGCACTGCAATGGTAAACAAAATGGTCTTCTTATATTGGAGTGGGTTATTCCCGCGCTATCAAATATGGAAGCGGCTGAGGGTGGAAAAGCTGCATGCGCTGATTAAGGTAAACACCTGACCTTTTGGATAAATATGTAAATGGGTGGTGCTGCGCTAATCCTGAATGTAAGAGCCAATGTGGCTTAGGTGGTAGACGTCACTTATGTCATTAAGATAATAAATAGTGAAAATAAATTACAATAGTGGTATTAGTATTAAAACTAATACAGTAACTAAAAAAAGTGCGTGAAATATTCTGAATATAGATAATAACAGCATAAATCGTGACAGAGATTAATAAATCAATAATACAGCAAAAAAAAAAAAAAATGACAAAGATTGATAGGGTGAAACCCATATACTGGAGGGTAAATAACAGTGATAGTAAAACTGGCTAAACATCAATAACTGACAATAATCCTAAATAAAGTGCATAATAGTTGAAGCTGTGTGCATCCACAGCTC
This sequence comes from Aquarana catesbeiana, assembly GCF_042186555.1. NCBI lineage: Eukaryota > Metazoa > Chordata > Amphibia > Anura > Ranidae > Aquarana > Aquarana catesbeiana. Next base: position 179,830,941 of record NC_133326.1, read on the forward strand.
AAAAGTGACAATGTGTATAGTGCAAACATAAAGTGCAATGTGAAAACCTTTTAAACAGTGGGGGAGTGGTTCGCTGCTTTTTGCATAAAGTGCATAATGTGCAAAACTTCATCAAAAGATGATAAGGTTAGTGTCCCAAATCTTGAAAAATGAAAAAAGGAAAAAACAAATGAAAAAAAAAAAAAAAATATTAAATAAAAAAAACTTTCACAAGAAAAAAAGTCCTTTGAATTTAAATATGTGACAGCAACGTCCTGGCATGCACACGTTGCAGTTAGAGTGCTAGGGTGAGTCACATCAAGTGCTTCTTCGTGTGCAGACACTCTGGTGCGTAATGGCCCCTTACCTTAAGGTAATAGGGCAAAAGCATGTAACCAGGAGAGCTTTTCGTAGCATCCGCCTATGGGCTCCAGCGCGTCCCTCACCAGCCTAGGTCCTGGGATGGGGTTCCCTCAGATGTAGTGCGGGGGGGATGTACAAGATAATAGGCAGGAAGAAAGCCAATAGTTTAATCCTGTTTGATAAATAAAACCTCTTTTTATTTAAAATTATAGGTACTCACATTAAAGTTTAAAAAACAGCAGTTTTGGTCCGACAAGCGGCGAGCTCGTATGCCTCTGATAGTGTATGATAGTGTAACCTTATCATCTTTTGATGAAGTTTTGCACATTATGCACTTTATGCAAAAAGCAGCGAACCACTCCCCCACTGTTTAAAAGGTTTTCACATTGCACTTTATGTTTGCACTATACACATTGTCACTTTTGAGCTGTGGATGCACACAGCTTCAACTATTATGCACTTTATTTAGGATTATTGTCAGTTATTGATGTTTAGCCAGTTTTACTATCACTGTTATTTACCCTCCAGTATATGGGTTTCACCCTATCAATCTTTGTAATTTTTTTTTTTTTTTTGCTGTATTATTGATTTATTAATCTCTGTCACGATTTATGCTGTTATTATCTATATTCAGAATATTTCACGCACTTTTTTTAGTTACTGTATTAGTTTTAATACTAATACCACTGTTGTAATTTATTTTCACTATTTATTATCTTCCTTGTCAAAAGAAGTTTATTGAGTATACAATGTTATAAAGATACATAAAGTAAGTTTACAAGGATCTATAAAGTAAGCTCATTGTTTTACAGTAGGGTTTATATAGGTAAATATCATGAAATTTCAAATATTAAACATTGGGTTCACGTAAACCTAAATTAAAGATATATATATCATTTCCTTAGTTACTTTTGTAGGTATTTAAATGATTTATACCTACTATACATATTGTTTACAAGTAGAGTGTATATAGGTCAAATAAATTCTGATAATGAGCTTTAATCGTAAGGTGGAGAAAAGGAAAGAGAAAGAAGAAAAAGGGTTGAAAGGTAGAGGTATGGTCCACAAGGTTGTCCCGCTCGTCAGTTTATTATTCTTTTTAGTTCTCTTTGAAGCCTTAGAATGGGTGTCTCTGTAAGTCATTTAATCTGTTACCATGGCAACAGGACAGAGTCATTGAAGTTTGACAGGAACTGTTGTTTTATCCAAGGATGCCAAAGTTTTTCAAATTTTGGAATTTGATTTTGATCGATGGCTACCATCTTAGCATGGGACATTGTATTATTCATTCTGTGAATTGTTTCTGCTAGTACCAATGTAGGAGATTTCCATGCACTATTTATTATCTTAATGACATAAGTGACGTCTACCACCTAAGCCACATTGGCTCTTACATTCAGGATTAGCGCAGCACCACCCATTTACATATTTATCCAAAATGGTCTTCTTGCAGAACAGTATGATTGATCTGATGAGGGCACACACCCTTCTTCCTCCTCTTTCAATGAAAAAAGTTATTACATTGATTACACTGCATGTAATAAGATCTGTGAATGGAGGAGAGTCGTGATTTTCTCCCACATTTACAGATTAGGTTACAAACAGTGCAATCAATTTAATAACTTTTCTTAATGGAGGAGGAGGAAGAGAGGGGGGCATGTTCTAGCCAGACCATTTGTACTGCTGTTCTGCTTGAAGGCCCAAAGCTGTTAACCATTACAATGCCAAAGTTCAGAGAGAGGGATAGGACCGACATCCCCTACAGTACCTACAGTAGTGGTCCCAAACCTTTTTGGCACCGGGAATCAGCTGCGTGGAAGAAAATTGTGTCACTCGGGGGGGTAAACGATTTTTCGCGGGCAATGGCTGGTGTTAGTGCTTCAATCATCACGGCACATGCTTGATATGGTGTCAGGGTGATTAAAGCGCATTCTTTCTATTATTACATTGTAGTGATAAATAAAATAGTTCAGCTCACTATCACTATAATGCAGAATCAGTGGGAGCCCTGAGTGTGTTACTTGCCACTGTCGCCTGACACCAAATGTGGATTGTCACTTGCCACAACACCTGCCATGTTGCCTGTCACCAGATGCGGAATGGCACTTGCCACGTCACCTGCCACAAGATGTGGATTGTCACTTGCCACGTTGCTTGTCACCAGATGTGGAATGTAACTTGCCACACCACCTGCCATGTTGCCTGTCACCAGATGTGGAATGCCACTTGCCACGCCACCTGCCACGTTGCCTGTCATCAGATCCGGAATGTCACTTGCCACATAACCTGCCATGTTGCCTGTCACCAGATGCGGAATGTCACCTGCCTCGCCACCTGCCACGTTACCTGTCACCAGATGTGTAATGTCACTTGCCACACCACCTGCCATGTTGCCTGTCACCAGATGTGGAATTTCACTTGCCACACTGCCTGCCACCACTGCATTGGTGACAGCACTGGTCCATTTAGCAAAAAGACAGGACTCTGTGCAGTGGTGGGTTCCGAATGAAGGCAGGAGAGTGGTGATGCAGGGTGGGCAGTGAGAGATGATGCCATCTCTCTGCTCCCTGCCGCACCTCCGACACTGAGGCTGACAGGACACCAGCTGTGAGGGGGAAGAGCTGTGATGCGGGGGGGCGGAGAGAGATGATGTCATCTCTGCATGCCCACTCGTTTCTTCCATCCACCACTCTCATATGCCGGCCGCTCGGCTATGTCAAGCTGCCTGCCCGGCTCTCTTATGCCAGCCGCCTGGCTCTTTCATGCCCGCCTGCCTAGGTGTCTCATGCTGGCCGCCCACACCCATGGCCCAGCTGCAGAAAGACTGCAGCCTGGTAGCGGGCCGTGGCCCGGGGCTTGACGACCCCTGCCCTAAAGTGAAAGTTTCTATAGGATCCTGCTAACTGCACAATGGAGAAATATTTCATTACAGGTAAGTGATGTGACTAAAGCTGTAGGATTTTTTTTTGGGGTAAACGTCAGCTTTAACATCAAATGCATTAAAAACTTGTGGTTTCAGCATTTTTGTATTCCTTGAAAGCAGTACATGGGTTAAAACTCTATTTTAAATTAATATTAGAACAAGCTGAGCTTAAAAAATTCTGCTTATGCAGGTTTTTGGAGTTTTTTCTTTCAGCCTGCAGAAGCAACACTATTTTCGCCTATGGGGTTGATTTACTAAACTTGGAGAGAGCAAAATCCGGTGCAGCTCTGCACAGAAAACAATCAGCTTCTATTTTGTCAAAGCTTAATTGAACAAGCTGAAGTTAGAAGCTGATTGGCTACCATACACAGAGTTGCACCAGATTTTGCACTCTCCAGTTTTGGTAAATCAACCCCATTGTGTCCATACACATTTGGACATCACATGTGCATTTTTGTCAGGAGCTTTCAGGCATAAAAAAATGTTTAACACACCTAAACACAGAATTTAGGCATGTCAAGTGTTTTTAAGTGTACATTTTTCTAATGTTTTGGGGAAAACCACCTATAAACCCAAATGCGCCTAAACGTGTGTACAGTATGCTCCATAGGAGCTTTTTTTATGCAGCTTTTTTCCTGCCAGCAATTGCATGGACCCTTATAGGAATAAGGGACACAGCACTTACAACTTTCAATATAGGGGGATGGTCTGTTCAGTTGGAATCCAGACAGCATGCTCTACTGTGCCTGTTTCTGCATTAAATTTTCATGCACAAAGACATTTCATTTTCCTTCTCTGCAGGTACTAGTCTGCAAAACAAGAGTTGATTTAATAAAGGCAAATAGGCTGTTTACTTTGCAAGGGAAGTTGCACTTTGTTGGGAAATTTTCCGTAGAGCTTTAATAAATCAACCCCCATAGAATCTGTTGTGGCTCTGAGTATAAAAATATCAGTATCTGTATGGTTATGAAATGATACCTCCTGTGTTCATGGAGCTGGTACATACAATTTGAAAGGCAGCATTAGAACTTCAACTAGGTTGGAACAACATGCCAGGGTCAAAAATTTTATTGCTTCAGTATAGTTGTCAGAATATTGCAAAGCATGCTTTTCCTTTATGCTCACTAATACTACTAGCTTTACTTTTGGCTTGTTGGTTGCAGGAATTGGTGCAATAGCCAAAGCACATAAAAGGTTAATTCCAACTAAAACAATTTTTGTTGTTGTTGCTATACACACTGGGCCCTACAGCATTTCATGTTGGATAAGCATCCCACTTACATTAATCAGAATATCAAAGGCCAAATGGGACCTGTGGTCAGAGGATTATAAAGTGTAGCATTTGCCAGTGCGGTCATCTCATAGTGGAAAAAATAATATTATCCAGTGATGCTTGTGGTGATCCTGAATGGTTTGGTAACATATGGCTTCTTTCATAGTGTGTGTGTGCTGAGCATTTTTTTTTTACTGTGGAAAGGCAGAATCTATTGGGCTTTAGGCAATTTTTTCAGTTCTTCCCAGTTCCTGGATCTGCTGTATCTGCTGACTTATAAAAAACATATCTGCTTTACGGTAAATATTGAAAAATACATTAGTAATATTTTGATTTTCTGTTTGATTTTTACAAAATGGTACAACACAGTAAAAGCTTTTATATGCTTCTCTAGCAAAGGTTTTACTATCACCTTAGTTACTTAAGATTGCAAGAGAGTCTTAGCCAATAAAATAGTTTGAAATAAACAAAACTAAATATAATAAGGCTATTCACACTATGCAACGCATTAAAGGATAACTCCACTTTTGTGGGGAAAAAAATAGCAAATAAAGAAAAAATAATATAACGCATATAATTGCGACACTAATCATTTTGTAATTTAATGTTATTAAACATTACCTTTACTTTTCAATCTGCAGCCAATGTAATTTTCTGAGAATACATTGCATAATGGCTACTGGGAATTTTCTGTACACAGAATGTGTACTGACCACACCCCAAAAACATAATTTCCTGCTTGTGTGATTGGCTCACCAGTTTCCCAGAAGTCTGCCTAAGATACAAGTCAGATTTCAGGCATCCCTTGCAATAAAAATGTCATTTTTGGAGAGATACTTTAAAAAGGACACATCTAAAGGGATGCAGGCCCAGCAGATTTCCACCTAAATTACAGATTACAGCCTAAATGCATCCAAAATCAGCATAAGGGACATAACTTACAGTCAGTAGGATGTGTCCCTTGTGCTGATTTCCCTTCTGTTATTGAAATGTTTCCTCCATCCTGACTTCCCCACTGTAATTTTCCAGTGCCCCCTCCATTCATAGATCGTGTTTTATTCATAGAAGCAGTAGTACAGCTTCAGTGAATGGTGGAATTAGGCAGAAAGGGCAGCCTTCGTCAGGCTCTCTTGACGAGAGCCTGTAAAATCCCTTAGGTTTTAGTAACTGTCTCTAGAAGATCACAGCGGGGGTGGGGGGGCAAGATAGAGGAAGATTTTCACTAACAGAAGAGGAATCAGCACAAGGGACACATCCTACTGACTGCAAGTTATGTCCCTTGTTCTGTAGATAAAAGAAAGCTGGCAGCTCGATCTTTCCGCAATGAATACATTTATTAATCCAGGTGTGGTACAGAATATCACAGGGCTTACGCATTTCGTCATGTAGCCTTAGCCAATGTTCCTTGTTCTGATTTGTCTGTTTGTGATTTTGGCTGCTCTTAGGCTTTAAACACACTGCAAAAAAATAATTCCTGATTTGACAGAAACACAGGGCGCTTTGTCCATTAAAACAAATATATATAATGTGCATCCTTCCTGTTTTAGCTGGCAATACAGCATGCTGAAGCCCTAAACTTTTAAATACATGGTGTCAGCCCTGCCTACTTATCTGATGAATTAAAGTAGAACATAACCCTTTTTTATCTCTCTACTGCTTCCTATTTCTGTAAATCTTCCTTGTGCACAGGCACAGAAAGTTATGAGCCGACTAGATTGGTAAAATTAACAGGTATTATTTGTACTTGCCAAACAAATATAACAAAATACTTTCAATGGTTTATCTATAAGGGCAAAAGGGAGAAAATAAGACATTATCATTATTATTATCATTATTATTGAGGCATTATTAGAGTTTACAAAAATGAACGCATGAAAAAAATAAACTTGACCCCTTTTCTTTAATGTTAATATGTGTGCTGTGGTGCAATGCAAGACAGTTATTTTATCCAATACTGTAGCTGTGCATTGGGGTGCCACTGTAAATTGTAACTCCGTGTAACATGCATTACCACAACACACTGGTTTAAATGTAAATTATATTAATTGCATATAACAAATATAAAGACAATCAGAGTCTAATTTGCATGTCTCTGTACTGTTAAACAATTATAGCTGCCAATTGTCCCTCTTGTTAAAATATAACCAAGGACAAAACATTTAATTCTTTGCATGTGTGTTTTATGAATGTAGCAATTAAGCAAGCGATAAACAATAATGTTATTTTTGTTGGTAATGGAAAGAGCATAAACAAAAAATAGTAACCTATAAAAACAACAGTAAACATAATTTAGTGGACCACTGTGGGTCAGAATGCCAATTTTACAGGAAGTGTCTACAAAGTAGAAACATTGGGATTGATTAGTATCCCATCTTTTGTGTAACAAAACTGGATGTATGGTAAATGATGGTGAGGTCATACTTGTATTTGCCCATACACTGAAGGATTGCTAACTTTGCCTGACCATGGTGATGCTAGTTTACTTAATGTGGTTGTAAACCCATAAAAAAAAAAAAACCTGCAAGACAAAGGCATAATGAGCTAATATGCATAAATAACAAACATGTACTTACCTGCTCTGTGCAGTGGTTTTGCAAATAGCAGCCTGCATCCGCCTCTTCTTGGGTCCCACGCCAGTGCTCCTGGCTCCTACCTCCTGCTGGGTGCCCCCACAGCAAGCAGCATGTCCATTCACACATGAAGCCACACCCACTCCATCTCCTTATTGGCTGACTGGCTCTGATTGACGTTGGCTCCCGCTGCTGCCAAAAGCCAATCAGGAATGCGTGTCTACGGAGAGGCAAGGCTGTTGTGGAAATCGCTGGACCGAGATGGGGCTTAGGCAAGTATTAGGGAGGGGAGAGAGCTGCTGCACACATACGTTTTTTACCTTCATGCATAGAATGCATGAAGGTAAGAAACCTTGGACATTTACAACTAGTTTAAGGAAACCTGTGCTAACACAGATATGTATGTTTCTCCTCCTATTTGCCTGTCTGTCAGTACTTTAAGCATCTAGAACAGTATACATACAGTATCAGCAGCACTGACTTGAACTTGACTTTACATGGTACATGCTTGTTCTGGATTAGTGACCTACTGAAATCAATGACAACCAAGCAAACAACATTTTTAGAAGGAAGCAATTGCAGCCTATATATTTTTCTCAGTACATTGACTTTATTGTTCTTATCCATACCATTAGTGATTTCTAACATTACATCCAACCTGTTAAGAATGTGCCACATAAGTGTCAAACATTGCACTTTGAATGGTCGCATTGAAAAAGTGTTTCTTTTCCCCTCTTATACTAAAACGATCAAGTACTGTCTGTGATAATTTTGTGATACTTTTTGTATTTGCACTAACATACAATTTTTCACGACAAGCTTTCAGAGCATGTCCCCTTTTTCAAGGTCCAAGCAGTACTAATTCCCAAAGTTTTAGCAGAAAATTGTAGACCTGCACCAGGCTGGGAAGACTGAATCTACAATAGGCAAGCAGCTTAGTGTGAAGAAATCAACTGTGGGCGCAATTAGAAAATGGAAGACATACAAGACCACTGATAATCTCCAGCGATCGGGGGCGTCACACAAGATCTCACCCCCTGGGGTCAAAATGATCACAAGAACGGTGAGCAAAAATCCCAGAACCACACAGGGGGACCTAGTGAATGACATGCAGAGAGCTGGGACCAATGTAACAAAGGCTACCATCAGTAACACACTACGCCGCCAGGGACTCAGATCCTGCAGTGCCAGACCTGTCCCCCTGCTTAAGCCAGTACATGTCCGGGCCCCTCTGAGGTTTGCTAGAGAGCATTTGGATGATCCAGAAGAGGATTGGGAGAATGTCATATGGTCAGATGAAACCAAAGTAGAACTGTTTGGTAGAAACACAACTCGTCGTGTTTGGAGGAGAGAGAATGCTGAGTTGCAACAAAAGAAAACCATACCTACTGTGAAGCATGGGGGTGGCAACATCATGCTTTGGGGCTGTTTCTCTGCAAAGGGAACAGGACGACTGATCCGTGTACATGAAAGAATGGGGCCATGTATCATGAGATTTTGAGTGCAAACCTCCTCCCATCAGCAAGGGCATTGAAGATGAAACTTGGCTGGGTCTTTCAGCATGACAATGATCCCAAATACACCGCCCGGGCAACGAAGGAGTGGCTTCGTAAGAAGCATTTCAAGATCATGGAGTAGCCTAGCCAGTCTCCAGATCTCAACCCCATAGAAAACCTTTGGAGGGAGTTGAAAGTCCGTGTTGCGTCAGCCCCAAAACATCACTGCTCTAGAGGAGATCTGCATGGAAGAATGGGCCAACATACCAGCAACAATGTGTGGCAACCTTGTAAAGACTTACAGAAAACGTTTGACCTCTGTCATTGCCAACAAAGGATATTTAACAAAGTATTGAGATGAACTTTTGATATTAACAAAATACTTATTTTCCACCATAATTTGCAAATAAATTCTTTCAAAAATCAGACAATGTGATTGTCTGGATTTGTTTCCACATTTTGTCTGTCATAGTTGAGGTATATCTATGATGACAATTACAGGCCTCTCTCATCTTTTTAAGTGGGAGAACTTGCACAATTGGTGGCTGACTAAATACTTTTTTGCCCAACTGTATAGCTATATCTATATATATAAATATATCTATATATAGGTATAGCTATATATAAATCTATCTATCTATCTATCTATCTATCTATCTATCTATCTATCTATCTATCTATCTATCTATCTATCTATCTATCTATCTATCTACTATACTGTCAAAAGTATTGGGACACCTGCCTTTACATACTCATGAACTTTATTGGCATCCCAGTCTAAAGCCCCATATGCACTATAATGCCTTGTACACATGATAGGATTTTGCGACAACAAAATCCATGTTTCTTTCCGACGGATGTTTTTTCCATCTTGTCTTGCATACACACTGTCACACAAATTTGGTCGGAAATTCCAAACGTCAAGAACGTACAACACGTACAACGAGCCGAGAAAAATGAAGCTCAATAGCCAGTGCTGCTCTTCTGCTTGATTCCCAGCATGTGTGGAACTTTGTGCTTCAGAATTCTGTGCACATGATCAGAATTTCTGACAACGGATTTTGTTGTTGGAAAATTTAAGAACCAGCTCTCAAATTTTGTGTGACGGAAATTCCGAAGGAAAATGTTCAATGGAGCCTACACACGGTCGGAATTTCTGACAACAAGCTCCCATCGAACATTTTCCATCGGAAAATCCTATCCTGTGTACATGGCATTAGATTTTCTGCAGATTTTTGTCTTCAGATTTACCAAAACCATATAATATGAAGTCAAACCTTAAGAGCAGGGTCTCAAACTGGTGGCCCTCCAGCTGTTGCAAAACTACAAGTCCCATAATGCCTCTGCCTGTGGGAATCATGCTTGTAACTGTGAGCCTTGCAATGCCTCATGGGACTTGTAGTTTTGCAACAGCTGGAGGGCCGCCAGTTTGAGACCTCTGCTTAAGAGTTTCAATTTTATGCAATCAGACAGCCCCTTGCACTACATGGTTTTGGTAAATCTGAAAACAAATCGGCAGAAAATCTAATAGTGTGTATGGGGTCTTAGTCTGTAGAGTTCGATCTTGAATTGGCCCACCCTTTGCAGCTATAACAGCTTCAACTCTTCTGTTAAGGCTGTCCACAAGGTCTAGGAGTGTGTCTATGGGAATGTTTGACCATTCTTCCTGAAGCGCATTTGTGAGGTCAGGCACTGATGTTGGACGAAAAGGCCTAGCTTGCAGTCTCTGCTTTAATTCAACCAAAAGGTGTTCTATTGGATTACAGTTCAGGCCAGTTAAGTTTTGTCACCCCAAACTCGCTCACCCATGTCTTTATGGACCTTGCTGTTTGCACTGGTCCAAATCATTGGTAGAGGGGGGATTATGGTGTGGGGTTGAATTTCAGGGGTTGGCCTTGGCCCCTTAGTTCCAGTGAAGGGAACTCTTAGGGTGCCAGCATACCAAAACATTTTGGACAATTTCATGCTCCCAACTTTGTGGAAACAGTTTGGAGATGGCCCCTTCCTGTTCCAACATGACTGTGCACCAGTGCACAAAGCAAGGTCCATAAAGACATGATTGAGCAAATTTGGGGTGGAGGCCCTTGACTGGCCTGCACAGAGTCCTGACCTCAACCCAATGGAACCCCCCTTATGATGAATTAGAGTGGAGACTGTGAGCTAAGCCTTCTCATCCAACATCAGTTCCTGACCTCACAAATGCACTTCTGGAAATATGGTCAAACATTCCCATAGACACACTCCTAAACCTTGTGGACAGCCTTCCCAGAAGAAATGTGAAAAAGAGGGGATAGGTATGGCGCTGCTCTTATTAAGAGGTGACCTACAACCTCTAAATACTTGAGGGGTGTGTGTCACGGGTGCATTTAGTGCAAAAAGTGACAATAAAAGTGCAGAAAATAAATATTTGTATATTCACAAAAATCCACAAAAAAATCCTACTGTGTAAACTACCTAACCGCTTATATATTGTCACTTTGTAAATTTACACAGTAGGATTTTTTTGTGGATTTTTGTGAATATACAAATATTTATTTTCTGCACTTTTATTGTCAATTTTGCACTAAATGCACCCGTGACAAACACCCCTCAAGTATTTAGAGGTTGTAGGTCACCTCTTAATAAGAGCAGTGCCATACCTATCCCCTCTTTTTCACATTCTTCTAAATTCACCTTAGGGTGAATTTATTGATAGAGGCTGCAGCTCCTCATTTTTCATTTTCACCATAAGCGCGGGGGTCTAATAATTTTTTCAGCCTTCCAGAAGAGTTGAAGCTGTTAGAGCTGTAACAATCAATATTGAACCCTACGGACTAAGACTGGGATGCCATTAAAATTCATGTGCATGGCAGGAGCCCCAATACTTTTGAAAATATAATACATATATATATATATATTATATATATATATATATATATATATATATATATATATCAATGGTCATTAAACTAGGCTGGAGAGAGAGAGAGAGAAAGCTATAGATTGGGGGGTTAAAACCATTGGATAATGAGTGAGAAAGCCCAAGTCCAAATTCAGGTCATTATTATCTTTTGTGTCAAATAGAACTATCATTCTTAGTTCAAAAGTTTTTCTTTCCTGAATAATTTTGAAATTTCCTTTAACCTCCCTGGCGGTATGATTATTTCGGATTTTAGGTGCTGAAAGCGGTACCATTATTTTGCATGGAAATTTGGCGTTTTATATTGTAGGTCTGTAAATCTTAACAATAACACACTTAAATCTGTCCAAACCAGAGTCTAGTAGATATCCCGGGTATGATAAAGTTTGAAACACAAAAACATAAATTATAATATAATAAATAAAAATAAATAATTACAAAAAAAAAAAAAATAGTAATAAAATAAATTTCCCCACAATTCACTATCGCTCAATTCTGCAAGTGTTCTAATTTACTATCGCTGTTTTCTAGCTGGTCTAAAGCCACTTTTGACGTAAAGGGACACTTTTTGGTTGCTATGGACAATCTCCAGTTTCCAGGCAGAAAGAACAGTGTATATCATGTAAAATTGCATGCAGGGCATGGGACAAAGCACTGGGGACAAAAGGGATGTGAAATCATTTCATACAGTACTGTAATCTGTAAGATTACAGTACTGTATGTGTTATGCTTTTGACATTTTTTTGAATTTGCCGCCAGGCTCCGCCCCCGTGCGTCGCGCCGCTCACAGGGAACGGAGCCTGGCACGGAGAGGCTTCGGAGGAGGACGGAGCCCTCGGACACTGCGGGTGACATTGCAGGATCCCGGGGACAAGGTAAGTAACGCCGCCCCAGGATCCTGCAATGCGATCCCGAGTGTGGCTCGGGGTTACCGCTAATGGTACTGAATTTTAACCCCGAGCCACACTCGGGAAAACCGCCAGGGAGGTTAAGAACATTAAGACATTGAGGGGTTGATTTACTAAAACTGGAAAGTGCAAAGCCTGGTGCAGATGTGCATGGTAGCCAATCAGCTTCTAACTTCAGCTTGTTCAACTAAGCTTTGACAAAAAAATCCTGGAAGCTGATTGGTTTCTATGTAGAGCTGCACCAGATTTTGTACTGAGGTTTTCTTTAGTGTGGCCTGGTTGTGAGAAATGATGTCCCACAGGTGTGCAGAACTCATCTCTTTTATGTTCCTTGATGGTGTGTCTGTGAAAATTCATCCTTGTTCACAAACTTCTGTCCTGTTTCCCCAATGTACGATCCTTTGTTACATTTCTTGCATTGGATGAGGAACACAACATTACTGGAGGTGCAGCTGTAAGATCCTGGGATATCGAAGGTCCCTTTTGTGTGTGTGATTTTTTAATAGATTGATTTGGTTGCACAGGTTGCAGCTTTTTTTTATTGCAGGGTTTGCTTCCATTTTTTGTGACTGCATAATCAGAATTTATTTTTCTGCTGATTACTTTATGTCTGAGGTTAGGTGATTGTCTGAAAGCCAGTATTGGGGGTTGTTACTTTCAGAGTTTCATCCTGTTATGATGGGTTGTAAAACTTTGATTATCTGTCTTATCCCTTCTAGTGCTGGATTGTATGTCATTAATACACTACCTAGGTTATTAGTTTTTTCCTCTTTGTATTGGAGTAAATGTTCTCTTCAGGTTTTCAAGGCTGTGTTTATGCTGGTGTTGATGGTTTTGTCCTTTTAACCTTTCTTATGGAAGGAATCTGCTAGTGTTCTGAGTGTTCCCTCTTATAAAACAATTTACTTATTACTAAGGATGCTTCTTTCTCCATAAGCAATTCCAGCTGAAATCTGTACCGGACAGGGTGGTTATAACAAATAACAAGAACTATGACAAGCGGAAACAATAAACCACTGGTGGTGTGAAGTCTGCAGGACTATACTACAATCTCAAGCTATCTATAATACATATATACATATATTATTATCATATACATCTATAGCATATTTCACAATTTCTTGGGGGGAACTATGCATAAGTATAAAGGAAATGTTTTAAAACTGAACTGTACTCGCCGACGCAGCATCCCGGAGCTCTTTGCTAGCCTTTGACATCTTCGCGCATTCTTCTGGGTCTCAATCACCAGCTGCTTTCATTTGCCGGGGGTGGGTGGCATCAGTCCCAAACGTGCATGGGTGTTTAGTCAGCTTTTTCCCTTTAAGCAACAAATAATAATAATATAAAAAATGGCAAAAAGTGGCTGAATAGGGACTATGCTATCAATGTAACAAAAAAGGATAGGTATATTTTTTTTACGAAATAACCATGGGAAGAGCTGGATTCTTAATTCCTTCCCCTCTAGGCCAAGTGTATTGTCCCACCCTACATTTCCAGCCTATTGGCTAGCCTTACTATCTAATTAACAAGATCAGACATGATAGTCATTAAAAGGAACTAAAAGGCTGGGAACAGTGAGGCTGAAAAGACATGCTGCATACTCTTTATTTTATATATATATATATGAATAAGTAAGTATGTACACAATGCAGTATTCCAACAAAATGCACAAACTGTAGATGGATATCACAATAAGGACCCAACTGGATGGTCTTGGCAGGCAGGACAGAACTTTGCCTGCAGTTTAGCATACATGGAATGTGTTGTCAACAATCAGCTTGATATGTGGGTGCTTGTCAACACCTTTATTGGATATGCAAAAGTCTATATTTGGCCAATGATTTCATGTAGGAGAATTTGCCCCTTTGTTTACTTGAGCAGAAGGGTTCCAGAGATTTCATTCAGTCCCCAGGAAGTGATGGGTTTGGATGTGTTTTTTCTTTTTTTTGGGGGGGTCAGCAAATGTTGTTCATCATGATTGATGTGGATCTGCATTGATGGACAATGTGATCACCGGTGGATGTAGATTAAGGGACTTTTTTTAAAAAAATGACTTGTTATAACTGTGTTTGTGTTTGAGTTTTTTTTTACTGTGTACATTTGTTTTGTAAATGATTAGGGGTTCTATGTACCCCTTACTCATTCACAAGGTGGCACAGGGTTGTGGGGAAGAGGCCCTTGTCCTCATCAACATGCAGGGTCATTTTTGGGGCATGTGGCCTAGTATGGTTTAGAAGGGTGCTACACACTGTTATGGAGTTTATTGGGGGGGGGGGGCACCCTATGGTCTTTGTCTTGATTTTTGCATTGATTTCCCCTTAAACTCCATATCAGATCATATCCTCATGACTTTTTTTTTCAAGTCTATAATTCATATCAGACCTGAAGGGCCTGGTATGAATTTGGAGGGAACGCCCACACCGTTTTTTTTTTTTTTAACACTATCATGTCCCTTTGTGTACATGACCGCTGGGAATTCCGGCTGACAGCTAAATAGGCCAGGCAGGGATGAGTCCATAGTCATTAGGACATCGGTGGGTGCCAGCTACCTGACAACTAGTAGCCCTGAGTAGGAGCTGTCACATTTAGCAGTGGTAGTATTACAGCTGCTACATTTTTCACTTCCTGCTGTAGCTGGTCTTTAATACAAAATAAAGTGATAAATATTGTAAAATTAAAAAATCAACTCATGCATAATTAATGTGTTACTACACCCACAACAGTAAAATCAGTCTGTATATGCAGGATAGCATGCTTGTTATACTCACTGTGGAACTTAAGGGGTTAATCCTCTGCATTGTATAAAAAGGCTGTGTGATCCTGTCACTCTGATTCTCCTCTTCTTCCACTGACTCCAGACCATTTCCTGATAGCACAGAGCATTAGGGGAAAGACTGCACATCAGTTTGTATTGATAGAGAGGTTTTTTTTTTTCTTGGGAGAGTGCATGTGATCAGCACAGGGCCAATCAGCACTGTCCAGACAGAGGGTCAGGGGAAAATAAAAACTCATCCTACAAGCTTTAAGCAGACACTGATACAGGACTGCTCTAACTGCTGATGAGAAAAAGGTATTTATCTGTTTGTATTTACTAAAACTATTGCATTTCCATGTTCTGTGTACTGTGGGAGACCGGACATAGTGAATGCAGGGTCCTGGGTTTAGTAACACTTTAGCAAATTTTTTTTAGTGAATTGACTACTTCTGAGATAAATATTGCAAACAGTAGTTATTTAAAGTGGATGTAAACCCACTCTAATCCTTTCTAAACCACTGCCATAGTGGTTATCCATAAGGATAGGTATAAAAAGCCTAGACGTGTTCAGATCCCCTGATGAAGTCACGTGATGACGTAACGCGTAGGGATTGGCCGGAGGTTGAAGTATACCGGAAGTGTTGTGAGAACGGCGTCCAGCCGCCATATTAGCTGTTTATGCTTGTTTTTTAAAATTTTTATGAGAACGTGGATGTGGAGCACCCATTCAGGGTATACACTTAGTGGAACGCAAGACCCCCTGGTGGTTGGTGTTAAAACAGCGGAGTTGATTCCTGTTTATGGTTTATGCCGTTATTTCAAGATATTAAGGTTTTAGATTTGATGAAAAGGAGGACCCCCTAGTGGTTGAAGTTTGAATAACGGAATGGATCCCTGTTGATTACCTTATGCTGACATATAAAGATATGAAGGTGAGGGTTCTGTGAGCTCATTTATGGGATTATAAACCTCCTCCCAGCCTGCTGTGTAATTTATTCAAACGTATTCTTGCATTATTAATTTTTGGACCTTCATTGAAAGAATGTGTAATTAAGAGATCATCATCATATTGAATCTTATGCCCCAAGATTAATTTACCAACGTATGGACTAATCACTTTTGCACTTTAATATTCCGATCGAACATTATTTATACAGTGTTTATTTATTTTGTTTATTGAGTATTTTTTTTGCATTTTATTGCTGTAGCGTGGAATCACTATATTATTGTATATTATCCATAAGGATATACATGCCTCCTGCGTGTATCCTTACCTGTCAAATGTCTCCCCTCTGTCTGTTATGAGACCCAAAAAACTGCAGATTCTGTGGGTGGGTCTGTTGTCTGGAGCTCGGTAGGTGGAGTCGTGATGTCCGTAGACTCCCCGCCCACCTCTACACTCCCCTTGTCAATATGCATTTTCTCCTGTGTATTTCTTACACGGAACTTCTGCTATGATCACTAACATCCAGTCAAAACCAAGAAAGGTCACCACATGACTTCAGCATGCCCAATCATGCTGAGGTGTGGAGCAGCCAATCCTTGCAGAGCTGGAGAAGAAAGGAGGAGGGGATCTGAAGTACACAGAATGTCTCTCTCAGGTTCATGCAGAAGATATGTAAATCACCTGTCACTCACAGCAAGGGGGAGAAATGAACTCTTATTTCTGTCTGTCCATTTTTATCTCACTCAAAAAAGATAAGAGGACTGCTCAGAGCTGGATTAACTCTTTGTGGCAAGACTGGGCACAGATGACATGAAATCCTATACTGTACAAGGTGCAAACCTTAATTTAAAAAAAATCAGGTTTACATCCACTTTAAAGCAGAGTTCCACAAAAAATGGAACTTACACTTTAAGGGAGGTGGCCCCTGACATGCCACATTTGGCATGTCATTTTTTTGAGGGGGATAGCCTCTTTTTAGAGGGTCCCAGCCCCACTTCCTCCCAGCACACCGCGACACCGGAAGGGAGATCACATCTCCCCCCTCCCTCTCGGCAATCATCTAGGACATGTTGCAGGTCCCAGATGATTGCCCGGCCAGTCGCCGTGCATGGCGCAGCTCACGTATGCGCAGTGGGTGCCCGGCTGTGATGCCACAGCTGGGCGCCCACAGTTACAATGCTGGCGCCACAGAGAGGAGGGGGAGATGAGTGGGGCTTTGTTCCCCCACATTGCTCGACCCTGGGACAGGTAAGTATCAGATTATTAAAAGTCAGCAGCTGCAGTATTTTATTTTTTTAAACATAACTCCTCTTTAAGGCAAAAATGTATGTGATATTAAAGTGTTACTAAACCCACAACAGTAAAATCAGTCTGTATATGCAGAATAGCACGCTTGTTATACTCACTGTGGAGCTTAAGGGGTTAATCATCTGCATTGTGTAAAAAGGCTGTTTTTATCCTGTATGCACAGATCCTCCCCTCCTGCACTGTCTATCTGGGGAAGGCCAGCTAACACAGGCAGTGTAGCCAACCTGCACATGCTCAGTTTTGTCTTTTATGCTGGAGAGAATAATTACTTGTTGATCAGAGATAGCCAGGTCACATGAAACTGTGCAGTTTATCACTAACCGTGGTATACAGATCAGCCAAAAAGGTATATAGTGGCAATATTTTAATGTACAAAGAAGATTTATAAGCTGTGGGCGCTGTGGGCGCTGTGGGCACTGGGGGGGGGGGGCTGGGCAGATGAACTATTTTCATATTACCGGGTTTAGTAACACTTTAATCTCTTAGTGAATTTACCCCGTTAATTTTTGAATATAGGCCAAATTTAGAACTTATGATAAGGATATAAGTAATATGAAAAAGGAAAGAAAGTCAACTGTGGTAGAATTTCTGCTTCATCTAAATACTTCCTGTAATGTCAATCATTTCAGTGTGGTCAGAGTCCTCTTCAGGTTTTGGCATATGCTGCCATATGGTGTAGATGAGATATGCTCAGCTCTCTCATTGTAAGTGTCTTGGCTTATTTAGAAGTGGAAGTAAAAACTACAATGTATGCTTACATGTGGCATGCAAACACATTTCAGCTTTTTTTTTTCTTTTTTAGGCTAACAAGAATTTGAATGAACAAAAATGATTATTTGTTATAAATGCACAAATCCCTGACTGGTGCACTCCCTGTTGTAAAGTCTTGTAAAATATGTTCATCTTTTATATAAATAAAATGATGGTAATATAACTTTTACTATACATGGCTTTTTATTTTTTTTTTTCCACAGAAAGCAAAATAAGGAAACGAAACACTCTGCATGATTACACCAAAACATCAGACACCACTTTAACTAGGATTAACAAGGCACTTGAGGTGAAAACAAAGTTTTTCAACACCACAGAGAACTGTGCCAAAAGATGCAGTCGTAACAAAGGACTCTCTTTTACTTGCAAGTAAGTAGCCAGATAGACAGTGCAAATGGTATTATATAGTTACACGACTTAACTTGTGAGGAAGACATTCTTTTGGTGGCTCTGTGTGTGGTACATGCCAATTGGTACTAATGTTATGAGTTGTGGCCTTCATCTGCTAGGCAGATGTAAAAGTTGGCTTAGTATGCCATGCTTCTAAATACAAAAGCTTTTATAATGTCTCTGCTAAATGTGAACATAGCTGTTGTTTTCAGCAACATCTAATTAGTAATTTATAAATAATATATCAACAGAGCACTGTTACTGCTTCAGGGAGACCTGGTAAAACTCATTCTTTACATATAAACTTTTTTATTCATGCACGTATTGCTCTTATTAATCCTGCAAAAAGGATTAGTACATCAAACGATTTAAGCATGGCCTGTAAAATTTACCCATCACAAAATCCTTCTAGGGCTAAACCATTCTTCTGATGTTGTTTCCCTGAGATGTGATACCGTAATACATCTTAAACGGCATTTCAATCTGTAGTTAGCAATACATTCAGCAAACTGTTCAGCTTTTTCATGCATTTACTTAAGTGGCTGAAAAACATAGGTCAAGCCAAAAGGCGTTATCTTCTAAAAATATATATATTTTTATTGGTAACAAAAATGGTTCCTCATAAGTAGATATATACACAGTCACATATTTCTTTAGTAAATTGAACATAATTAATAATTATCAGTTTTCAGAATTACCAAGTTCATACATTTGACACAATCACAAAAGCAATTTTTTTTTGTTCGAACAGCAAGCCTGATAAGCAGAAAAAGGAACCTGTGCATTTTTCAATCATAAGTATTGTTCCAAACAGGTTTACAAACAAACAAATTAAAGTGGTGTTCCGGCCGAAATTATACTTTTAAATAAAAATACCCCTATAATACACAAGCTTAATGTATTCTAGTAAAGTTAGTCTGTAAACTAAGGTCTGTTTTGTTAGTTTATAGCAGTAGTTTGTTATTTTATAAACTTACAGCAGGCCATGGCCATCTTAAGTTTGGGCATCTGAAGCCAGACTGTATTTCTTCCTGGATCTCATCCTTGCAGATCTCGCACATGCTCAGTGCAGCACAAGCAGTGTAATAGGTTTCAGGTCAGGTTTCCATAGCAATGGCAGTTTCAGAGGAAGTTTCCACCCCTTCCCAGAAGGCATTGCAAACAGGAAATGATGCCATGGGCCGCGGCCAGGGAGGAGGAAGTGAAAAATGAATACAGCAGATATACAGTAGGTGCTGAGAAAATTTTTTTTTAAATATTCAATTTGTTTACAGTGCACAGTTTAGTGAGGGATGCTGAAGAGTTGTAAAAGTGGGTGGAACTCCACTTTAAGTTAACCAGCACACTGGAAAATTTCTGAAGTCCACAAAGATATCCACTGGATGTTGGCTGCTTTGTAAAGTTTGTAATTACTTATGTAATACCTGATTATTGCCCACAAACAACAGATGCTATCCAACATGCAGAAAGATTTCTGATATTAAAAACAGAAATTATTGAGCATGCCGAAAGGTTTCTGATATCAGAAACAGAAGATAAATATTTCTGTAAATTCCTGTAATCTTTCTTTAAAAGGAAAAGGTTTGGGACTTTAAATGAAATGTATGTATAGAAACTAAGTGTAAACCTGGGCCTATGTACACTACTCAGCGCCAAAGTTACTTCACAGTTGTCAAGGTGAAATAAAACTTTAATATTCAAACATAGACTAAAAAGCAAAAACCTGCTTGATCGCTTTTCAGCGGTCAAACGGATAAGGGTATACCCTGTAAAAGCTGCTGTTTAAAGTATTCAAGAGTATAAAGGGTTAACAAAAGAAAGTTCAGATAAAATACTGCATTTCTGTTTCTGACCAACATCAATAACCTAATAGATAATTTGTATGTGATGACAATATAAATTGCTCTTTAAACACAGTGGGTGATCCTAGAAATTGGTCTGTGTGTGCACCTTCCACCAAACACAAAATCTTCACTTCACAAATGTGAGGCACGCTCCCCCAAGGGGTTAAACTCGCCAGAGCCTAGATAAACTCAAGCCTTTAAAAGGAGATCCTTAGATTGCTTAGAGAAGACAGTCATCAACACTGGAGGCAGTTTTGGTAACTATAATTCACTCCGATCAAGTGTATTCATAAAACATAAAATTGTGGATTTAGCATAATCCCGTTTCATGAATTTATAGAAAACCCATACACCCGTCCCTCATACAGAATACGTACAAAACTCAAACATCAATGAAGCATAAAAATCACAAATTGAGTGTAGTCACCGGCTTGCTGTCCAGGGAGACGTCTGTGTTGAATACACAACGATACTGTGTGTTTCCCAATAACTGACCAGCTGACGGTGGAATGCACACTTCACTTCCGGTTGCCGTGGTGATCATGGCCTGATGTTTCGTCACTTCCAACTTCAACTGAGGGCATGCAAAATCACAAAGTCAACTGAGGGCATGCAAAATCACAAAATCACACGTCACTTCCAGTTGCCGTGGTGATCACGCCCTGACGTTTCGTCACTTCCGACTCCAACTGAGGGCATGTCAGGGCGTGATCACCACGGCAACCGGAAGTGACGTGTGCATTCCACTGTCAGCTGGTCAGTTATTGGGAAACACACAGTATCGCTGTGTATTCAACACAGACATCTCCCTGGACAGCAGGCCGGTGACTACATTCACCTTGTGATTTTTATGCTTCAATGATGTTTGAATTTTGTATGTATTCTGTATGAGGGCATGCCCTCAGTTGAAGTAGGAAGTAACAAAACCTCAGGGCGTGATCACCACATCAACCAGAGGTGATGTGTGCGTTCCACCGTCAGCTGGTCAGTTATTGGGAAACACACAGTATCGCTGTATTCAACACAGATGTCTCCCTGGACATCAGGCTGGTGGCTACACTCACTTTGTGATTTTTATGCTTCATTAATGTTTGAATTTTGTACGTATTCTGTATGAGGGACGGGTTTATGGGTTTTCTATTAATAAATTCACGAAACAGGATTACGCTATGTCTACAATTTTCTTTATGTTTTATGAATACACTTGATCGAAGTGAATTATAGTTACCAAAACTGCCTCCAGTGTTGATGACTGCCTTCTCTAAGCAATATAAGGATCTCCTTTTAAAGGCTTTAGTTTATCTAGGTTCTGGTGAGTTTAACCCCTTGGGGGAGCGTGCCTCACATGGTGAAGATTTTGTGTTTGGTGGAAGGTGCACACACAGACCAATTTCTAGGATCACCCACTGTGTTTAAAGAGAAATTTATATTGTCATCACATACAGATTATCTATTGGGTTATCGATGTTGGTCAGAAACAGGAATAGACTAACAGTAGTGCTGTTTTAACATGGGACTGATGCAGTATTTTATATGTATATATGTGAATTACAATAACAATATGCCATCATGATATCTGTATGTATATGAAAGAATAAATGTGCCATCATGCATTTGACCACTTTACCAGCTATGTTTCACGTGCTTCATTTAACTGCTTCAGCCCCAGAAGATTTTACCCCCTTCCTGACCAGAGCACTTTTTACAATTTGGCACTGCGTCGCTTTAACTGACAATTGCGCGGCCATTCGACAATGTACCCAAACCAAATTTGCGTCTATGTTCCCCCACAAATAGAGCTTTCTCTTGGTGGTATTTGGTCACCTCTGCGGTTTTTATTTTTTGTGCTATAAACAAAAAAGTAACAAAAATTTTGAAAAAAAACAATATTTTTTACTTTTTGCTATAATAAATATCCCCAAAAGTTTTTTTTTTTTTTTTTTTTTCCAATAAATTTTTATTGAGTTTTACATATTACAGGTTATGAAGTCATAGTAAGGAACAGGAACATGAACATGTAAATGTAAGTTTACAGACTAGATATTGTAAATATAGTCTGAATAGCAATTTTATGAATAACGTTCTATGAGAAAGAAAAAAACGTTAACAAAGTGATTATAAACGTAGGGTAGAACAGTTAACCTGGAATAATAGGAGGAGGGGTGGGGTAAGGAGGGGTGCAAGAGGAAGGAGGGGCAAGGAGGGATAAGGGAAGGGAGGGGAAGGAGAGCTTCAAGTGGAAGGCGAGTAGAGAGACAGGGCATTCAATTGTTAAACCTTAATTCAATCGTTAATTCTTTTTTGAGTACCAAAGGACCCATGGGTTTCAGCGAGTTAGTGTCTTTGTATGGGATTGTTTGCTGCATGACAAAAGGGTTTCATAAGTGAAATGGGTTTGTACTAAGTTAGTAACTTCCGTAAGGGAGGGAATGTTGTCAGATTTCCAGTTTCTAGTGATCAAGAGTTTGGTAGCTATTAGGACGTGTGTAATCACTGTTCTTTGGTGTATGAGAAAATCTTCTATTGTCAGATTAAGAATGGCTAAGTGTAGAGTAATTGTAACCGAGCTATGGAGTATGTCTTGGAGTATGGATTCCCCATTTTTCCAAAGCTGGGTTACATTTGGGCAATACCAAAGAATGTGGAGGAGGGTGCCCGTATGGCCACAGTTTCTCCAGCAGTCATGTGAGGCGTGTTTGTGGAATTTGGCCAGTCTGGACGGAGTTAGGTACCATCTCATTAGCTTTTTTTGGGTGATTTTCCAAAGGGAGGTGCAAGTTGTTGCTTTGTAAATAGATGCAATTGCCTGTTGCCATTGGGCATCTGTGAATTGTGTCTGTAGGTCAGATTCCCAGTCAAGGAGAGGTTTAGTTTTGCTGAACATGTTTTTTTCCTGTAGGAATGAGTATATGAGGGAAGTCCCTTCAGTGTTAGAGTGTTCTGTAAAGAAGTAGTTCCATAGTTTCAAGGGTAGTCTTCCTTCTAGAGATGTGTGTGCCTTCAAGAAGTTTTGTAATCTGAAGTAGGTGAGGAAGTCTTTGGAGGGTGCATTGAGGTCTTTGCCGATTTGTGAGAAGGATTTGCAGGTTGTTAGATCGCGAAGTTCTTGTGTGTATGTTACCCGGCAGTAATCCAGGATGGGAGTGTTAAGTCAGGAGTAAGAAGCTTTAAGGTGTTTAAGGAATGTGTATTGGTTTTGTCAGTACATGTGACCATTTGGTGTTGTGTAGTGTACGCCACACTTTAACTGAGGCTTGGACAGTGGGTGAGTAGTGGAAAATGTGAGGATTATGTGTAGAGGTACTAAATAACAAACTGGCGAGGTTTGTGCCCGGTGTCTTGTGATTTTCTATATCGCTCCAGAGAGTTTTGGGTGAGGTATTCATCTATTCTTTCATTTGTGATAGAATGGTGGCATTGTAGTAGTCCTAGATGTCTATGTATCCCACCCCCCCCCCCCGCGGATCTGTGTTTAATAAGTTTTGTGTGACTACATCTAGATTTTTTCCCTTGCCAAACAAATTGGCTTAGGATGGATTGGAGAGATTTCAGGTAGGTAGATGAAAGTGGTATAGGAAGTGTGCGAAATATGTAGAGCAACCGTGGCAATACCATCATTTTAAAGGCTGCCAGGCGGCCTGACCACGAGAATTCATGTTTAGAGAGTATTGTGGTTTCAGTAAGTATCATCTGTTTGGCGTCTGTGTAGTTGTGTGCGAAAAGACCTCTAGTGGATTTGGTGAGATTAATGCCGAGGTAATGAATACTATCCTCCACCCATGGGCAAGGATATTGGGTCTGGAGTAGATTACTAGTGGTTGCATCAATGCCCAGGTCTAGAATGTAGGATTTATGTTCATTAACTTTGTAGTAAGATAAAGTACTAAACCTTTTCAGTAGCGATTGGACCGAAGCCAGGGAAGAGTGAGGGTTTTTTGATCATGATTATCACGTCGTCTGAAAATAAATTTATCTTGTGTTCTGTGGTACCAATGGTGAAGCCTGGTATTGTAGAGTGGGATCTGACATGTTCTGCTAAGGGTTCCATAATTAGGTTAAAAATGATTGGTGAGAGCAGACAACCTTGTCGGGTGCCATTAGTGATGGAGAGTGGCTTAGACAGCATCTCCGACATATAGACCTGTGCTGATGGGGAGGAATACAGAGCCATTATGGCTGTCAGAATGGGGCCCTGAAAACCAAATTTGCCAAGGGTTGCTTCAAGATAATTCCAATGGACCCTATCGAACGCCTTCTCTGCATCCAAGGATAGGAGCAGATAAGGCGTTCTAGATATCTCAGTGTGATGGATTATGTTGATAATTCTGCGAGTGGCATCAGTCGTCTGCCTCCCTTTTGTGAAGCCTGATTAGTCCTTATGTATTAGAAGGGGCATTAGATTGAGTAATCTGTGGGCTATTAGTTTGGCATAGATTTTTGTGTCCACATTGAGAAGAGATATGGGTCGGAAGTTTTGTGCAGAGGTAGGCTCTTTCCCTGGCTTCAGTAGTGTAACAATTAAGGCACTTAGCATTTCTGGGGGGAGAGAGGAGGAGGAGGCAGCGTCATTGTACACTTTGGTCAGATATGGTGTTAGCACAGTTCCAAATTGTTTGTAATACTCTCCTGTAAGACCATCTGGGCCAGGAGATTTGTTAGAGGGAAGTGATGAAATTATATTTTTGATTTCTAGATCTGTAAATGGGGTGTTCAGGGAGTCTAGTTGTTCTGTGGTCAGTTTAGGGAAGTTGATCTCATTGAGAAATGCCTCTATATCAGGTAGAGATGGCTGTGTGTCATCTTTTAAATTATAAAGTGTATTGTAGTAGTAACTAAATGTGTCTGCAATAGATTGTGGATCTATCAGTTTCTGTTTAGTAGCTGGGTGGAATAGATGGGTAATTTTGGTTTTGGAATAGTAACCTTTGATTCTATTGGCCATTGCCTTTCCGGCTTTGTTACCAGTAGAGTAGTGTTGAGCTCTAAAATGCTTATGTGCTCTTTCAAAGGATTCTAGAAGGAGAGATTTTAATTCCTGTCTAAGGGAGTCTAATTTAGTCTTGGTTAATGGATCTGGATTAGTTTGGTTTTGGTGCTCTAGCGTTTTAATATCGGCAGTAAGTGTGTTTAGACGCTGTGATCTCCTCCTCCTCTCTCTAGCAGTAAGTTGAATAAGGATCCCCCTTATGAATGCCTTATGGGCATTCCAAAGAACGGTATCATTGCTAACAGATCATACATTAGTATTAAAGTAATCTGTTAAATGCTCTCTAATATAAGAAGAATGGATCGTGAGTGGAGAATCGCAGCATTCGCTCTACATATCCCTGTACGGGAAATCTTCAGCGAGTCTTCTATGGTCATTGTAACCGGAGCGTGGTCAGACCACGTAATGGTCAACATCTCCGGGGAGGAGATTTTGGGCAAAGTCCATTTATCCACCAGGAAGTAGTCAATCTGAGCGTAGGAATTGTGTCTAGGGGAGAAATAGGAGTTGTCCCTTTCGGTGGTGTGATGGCATCTCCACACATCAAATAGGTCATGAGAACGAATGAACAGTCCCATAGGGGATGTAACTCTGGTTGAGTGGGAAGAGGAGTCGACGGAGTTGTCAGGTACTATGTTAAAGTCCCCACACATGACAAGGTGTCCTTGTTTAAAGTGATTGATTTTTTTAATCAATTTGGACAGAAAGTGAATCTGTTTCTTGTTGGGGGCATATACTGATACAATGGTGTAATTATCGTTGTTTAATGTACAATTCAATGCCAGATATCTCCCATCAACATCATGAAGGCTGTCATGTAGGGTGAATGAGCATGTAGATTTAATGGCTATCATTTTTTGTCAGGACCCGAGGCTTTAAAGATGTTTGAAAAATTCTTATTGGAGCACTGAGGTTCGGCGTTGGTTTTAAAGTGCGTTTCTTGGACGCACAGGACATTGCAGTGGGAATCCTGTGCAGTTTGCCACAGAGATGGCCTTTTGGCAGGGTGATTGAGGCCTTTTACGTTGACAGAAATTTGGGCATTTTGAAAGTGGTGCGTATAGGTAATAGAGTAAGGTACTACTTACAGTTACTCAGATGGGTAAATTGCTCGAGGAGGTTGGTTGTTGGTAGAATTCCTGGATCCGATGGACTTGAGCTCTCGTGGATAAGGAAGGAAGGGAGAAAAACAGCAAGGTAGTTAGTGATAAACAAGAGGGTAAGGGAAAGCAGGTGTCAGCAGTGTGTTAGGGACTGCTGAATGTGGCTGAGGGTAAAGTTCGTAAACTAACTGCAAAGAGCAGGCACTGAATCGGAGTGCTTATCTGAGATTGGATTCACAGCATCACTGATTTGGAAGTCCTTTGTTGTAGAGGTGAGAATGATCGGAGTTGAAGGATTGCGCGTTTGGTTTGTGGGTCACTGGGGTTGGAGGGTCACCATCAGGAATGATACCCCATGTTTTGAGCAATTGTATGCCCTCTTCGACGGTATGGATATTGTGGCGTGTTCCATTTCTGGTAACCATCAGCTTGGTTGGGAACCCCCATTGAAATGGGATCTTATGATTATTGAGGGGTTTTGTGATTGTTTGCAGTTGACGTCTCTGTTGACGGGTGTATTGAGAGATGTCAGCAAAAAGTTGCAGCTTTGTGTATGGATGTGGGAGCTGTCCCAGGCATCTGGATTGTGTAAGGAGCATGTCCTTGGTGTGGTAGAAATGGATGCGCATCAGAGTATCCTGAGGTACTTCTGCGGGTAGGTGAGGAGGTTTTGGGAGACGATGGATGCGATCGATGATCGTCTCGATCAGTTGAGATCAACTTCCTAGCGTAGGAATTGAGATCTGCTGGTAGGATAGTTTCAGGGATTCCTCTTATCTTGATATTTTGGCGCCGTGAGCGATCTTCAAGATCCGCCATTTTGGCACACACCCAGCGGTGTTCTTCTCTGGTGTGGTCATGTGCATCTACCAGGTCATTAACTGTTTCTGTCATGACGCTCATCTGCTTTTCAATAATCCCCACTTTCTGCCCTGTGTGCAGCATTTCTGTTTTAAATGCTGTAAACATTGAAGAAATGTCAGACTGGAGGGAGCTGTGAAGTGACATCAGCATTTCTTTCAGCATAGTGTCTATGACAGGCTGATTTGTAGTAGGGAAGGCTGCTATGGGGGAAGCTGCAGAAGGCTGTGTGAGGAGATTTTCTAATGCAGGCCTTACCTCCTGTGACTGTTCCGCTGTATCCAGTCGCACCCTTGCTTTTGCAGGGCTGTTGGAGGTGGATGTGGGGCCTGAGGATAGCTGGGAGTCCAAGGAGTTGTGCTGGGCTGAAATGGAGGATTCTTCATCAACAGGCAGGTCAGTGTAGGAATCCTCTGTGTGCTGTGCAGTGCCGCGGATGCCATCTTGGATTTTATCTCCTTGAGGGATGATGAGGAAATCTGTGATTTTTGTGGGAATCCTGTATTCTTTCCTCTTTCTAGAGGTTCCGGTCTGGTTCCCCAGGTTGTGGGGGTCTGAGGATTGCATTTTATGGGGTCTGAGGCAGTGATTTGAGGTGCGGTTCTCCGTTCAGTGCAGGAGCTGTGAGGTCAGGCTTCCATTCAGCTCGGCAGCTAGCCACACCCCCCCAAAAGTTTTTTTAAAAAACGAATTTCTTCATCAGTTTAGGCCAATATATATTATTCTACATATTTTTGGTAAAAAAGATCGCAATAAACATACAGTATATTGATTGGTTTGTGCAAATGTTATAGCGTCTACAAACTATGGGAAAGATTTATGGCATTTTTATGGCATTTTTATTATTATTTTTTTACTAGTAATGGCGGTGATCTGCGATTTTTAGAGGTACTGCAACATTGTGACGAATAGATCGGAGACTTTTAACACTTTTTTGGGACCATTGGCATTTATACAGCGATCCGTGGTATAAAAATGCACTGATTACTGTGTAAATGTCACTGGCAGGGAAGGGGTTAACACTAGGGGGCAATCAAGAGGTTAAATGTGTGTTCCCTCAGCATGTTCTAACTGTGTGGGGATGGGAGTGACTAGGAGAGGAGTCATATCATTTTTCCTACTTAGAAGGAAGAAACTATATGGCTCCTTTCCTCTGACAGCACAGGGATTTGTGTGTTTACACACACAAATCCCCATGCTGGCACTCATGCACGCAATCGTGCGTGGCCGGCAGTGATCGTGCCCGCCATCCACGTGCATCGGATCCCCCGCCATGCAGCAGGCTAGCATGTGACTTCTGGTGGCAAAAAACGGGTAGGACGTACCTGTATGGGATTTCGCTCAGGAATGCCATTGTGCCGCAATATATCTGCGTGACACAGTTGGCAAGTGGTTAAAGTCCCAAACCTTTTCCTTTTAAATTTCAGATTCAGGGATGGAGGCGTATGGCTATAGAATATCATAGGCCTCATTTAAAGTCCCAAAACTCCCCACATACCCACTTTCCTGTAATCATTCAATCATTCACCGTACATTACTCAATTACTGGAGACTTCTCATGAATTTTTGCTCTCCTTGGGCATATTGGTGGAAAAAAAAGTGTGCTAGTTCCATTGACACTGCTTATATTTATCAGAATTTTGCACCAATTAACCCTCCTATTTTTTTGTTGTTAGATAAAGTCTACACATTTGTATTGATTTTATCCTTTAATCATCCTGCCCTTATACAATCAGCAGCTTAATGAGTCAGCCTACATGCTTTTGATTCTGCCAACCTGTGTGAATCATAAAAAGAGAGGGATTTGTTGAACTACCATTAAAGAGATATGTACGTTTCATGTTAATAAGCATATTATTCTCTTCAGGGCGTTTGCTTTCGATAAAAGCACAAAGAGATGCCACTGGTTTTCTTTCAATAGCTTGTCAAAAGGAGTCAAGAAGAAATTTGATCGTGCATTTGATCTTTTTGAAAAGAAAGGTAACATTATTTTGTCTTTTTTTTCCTTCTCTGTACTTGTGCCTCATGTTCAATGTTTATCTACATATGTAGTCATAGTCATCATGTTCTTTGACAAGGTTAGTATTTTAAGATTTTTTTTTTTCATACAGGGAACTGTCCTTTCATGTTTTTGATGTTTCTTGCATGCATGCTTGTCAAAAAGACATTTGTTACATATAATATAATACATAATGTGTTACACAATTTATAATTACTAATTCATATATTTGTTCATTTCAGTATTCATACATTATGTTTATCATTAGGCATATGCTAGTGCTGCGTATTTTTAACTACAGTTGCATTATAGTGAGTAGAAGATGAAATAAGCAAGCAGGGGCAGGTAAGATTAATGTAAACCCTCACTCACCTACATCTCCTTCATAAAGCAAACAAGTATACAAGAGCCCTATTCCAGTCAGTGTCAGTCTGCTGTCTTGAGCAGGGACCCCATTTTGTTTGGGCTAGAGCTTTTGAAGGGGACCCTCTCTGCCAAACAGCAATAATGCCTAGTACTGATAAGAACCTCTGAAGAGTGCCCTCTATGTTAAAGAGTATAATGACTGATAATGACATACCCCTCTGAAGAGTGCCCTCTATGCCAAAGAGCATAATGACTAGTACAGACATGAACCTGTGAAGAGTGCCCTCTATACCAAAGAGCATAATGACTAGTACAGACATGAACCTGTGAAGAGTGCCCTCTAAGCCAAAGAGCATAATGACTAGTACAGACATGAGCCTCTGAAGAGTGCCCTCTAAGCCAAAGAGCATAATGACTAGTACAGACATGAGCCTCTGAAGAGTGCCCTCAATGACAAAGAGCATAATGACTGATAATGATATACCCCTCTGAAGAGTGCCCTCTATGCCAAGGAGCATAATTATAAACTACTGATATGAGCACCTAAAGAGTACCCTCTATGTCAAAGAGCATAATGACTAGTACAGACATAAGCCCCTGAACAGTGCCCTCCATGCCAAAGATCACAATGACTAGTACTGACACAAGCCTGTGAAGAGTGTCAAAATGCATAATGACTAATACTGACATAAGAATAGGTCCATGCATGCAAAGTCTTCTACAATAACTATACCAACCTGTATGCTTTGGGATGTCTGGCTACATTTTTAGAGGGGGGCACCCAGATTTAAAATTTCTAAAAACATTGTTTTATGAGTTTGATATTGGGTATGAAGCTGTACAGGATATACCTCCTGAAACGATCACTCATTTCTGTAGCATGTACCTAAATTGTAGAAATACAACACTGTTAGTGCCGACCAGTCTACTATAATGGTATCTGTCAAAAGATAAAAAGTCACAGTATTATTGATGTTATTATAGATAAAGAATCACTCAGCCTTTGCACGTGAATTACTGCTAAATCTTAGTAAGAGGGTAGTTTATTTGTCAATGTATGTGAAGATTGGTTGAATTTAAGGTGAGCTTAAAATGTCATTTTATTATGTTTTCTATTGAAAATCATAACAGTTTGGAGAGCTATCTGACTTTTGCTCCTATTACTATTAGTACTCTGTGACTACTTGATTTAAATCTGCTGCATTCCCCTGTCTGCGATTGTGCTGTACTGTAGAAGCATTATTTAAAGTGCACCTCTATTTCTGGCATCATTATGGTACAGGTAGCCAAAATAAAATAGAATGTAATTAAGCATTTAATTACCTAATAATTTAATTAATGTATTTGTTTATTTTTTTTACACCAGACTATGTCAGAAATTGTATTCATGGAAAAGGCAGTACCTACAAGGGATCAAGAAATGTAACTAAAAGCGGACTATCATGCCAACCATGGAGTTCAATGTTTCCACATGAACATAGGTAAGATTAGATTATAAACAAAACCTTTCCTATAAAGGATAGTGAGATCTTAAAATTATGAAAAAAATTGTAGGAAAGAAATAATCAATCTTACATGTTTTTCTTTATTTGGCATGGTTACTGGAATCAAAAGGGAATGCATAGTGGTTTTGTTTTCTTCCCTTAATTATGATGGTTAGGATTAAAAACTTAAACAAGTTTTTTTTTAGTAAGGTAAATATCAGTTTGAAACACGAAAGAGGGGATTTAAAGGCCTAGAAATTACGTGTGACAACTCAAACTAATATTCCATAATCACTGTTTACCTTATATAGGTAGTGTCACTCTATTCAATATACTGCATATAAACAAAAAAATAGTTCCCACTATAGTAGTGGGAAAACGGAATGACCAAATGAGCAACACAGCATACAGTGTAGGGATTATAGAAGGAGTTATTTATTGAATAATTAAAATTCATATGGCATCCTCCATTGGAGGTAAATTGAAGCACAAAAACAAGATGTAAATCCAGTGGCTACTGTGCTAATTAGTCATTGAATAGGGCAACACACACCACAATCGAAATAAACAAAAGGCATAAAGCAATTACACATAAAACATGTATACAATTGCCCGGAAGCCAGATAATCTATGCCCAGGTGGTCATGCCATGGCACATCACCATATGTGACAATAAAAAATGAAATATATGGTTTTACCGCCTGTGCAGAGGTCCCTGGGGGCTCGAGCCACTGAGGGATGGATAAGTGATGGTATAGGAGGAATGGGGAGAAAAGTGCTAGATGTATAATGGCTGTTGATGAAAATGATAGTCTCCAAGGAGTAGAAATGTGGATGTACAGCCTGTATAAAAGGATAATGTTCATCAACAGATGGAATGTGCACTTTCACTAATGATAAGCTCTTATACTCCTGAGGTGGTATACAGCAATAGTCCTGATCAGAGATCTTTGAGAGACCATGCGGTATCCTGCATATAGGCAGATGGAACATTGGAGCTGGGGGAGAGAAAAACAGGGAGACTATGGACCGCTGGATAAATGAGCTCATTGAAGCAAGTCAAGCTGTAATTTTTAATTAGCACACCGATCGTGTAGCAAGAAAAGACCTGCAGTCCATATTCAGTATAGGATTATGGGTGGCTAGGGTAGCTAGCCTTGTTTAGCATATTAATATGGTGTATCCTTCTATTCAGTCAGCAGAGGGAGCTCTAGTCTCCTAGCAGTGCTGACATGATGACCTCAGTGCTACTTTTTATGCATCATTGTATGTATGAGCAGCAGCATGCTGAGATGATTCTCCTCTCTCAGGATATTCTCAGACCCCTGGAAGTAAGGCCCCAACAACCCCCATCCTCCCACATGACCCTCCTTCATGTTTTCTGGGCTGCACTATCTCACCTGCAGGTCCACGACCCACATGACAGGTGTCAATGGGCAGAGGGGAGGAAGACCAGTGAACATCCATTTACTGATCTCCGCTGGCTATGAAGAAGCCAGACGCAATGAAGATTTCCTCACTTCCAGCTTCTGCTATCACTTTCTACAGGTTTTTTTGTCCAGGGAAGAAGCTACGGGAGCTCAATCTGCACTCCATTAGCTTCAATGGAGGGAAGAGGAGAGATTAGGGGTCTAATACACCCCTGATGTCTCATTAAAGGGAATATGACACAGTTTATATGCTATCACATAAGGGACCCCTATGTGATAGCAATAAAGCTAACTGAAAAAAAAAGCTGTAAAAAATGAAAGGTACTCTCAAGCACTTGAAACACAAACATTTGAACCCTCCTTCCCGCCACCACATACATACATATGCGTAAAAACGTGTCATTAATGCTTATGTATGAAAACATCAATTGCACCACGCGTGTTATTATGTTATTATATTATGTTACTATTACCACACACACAAAATTATCTAATATATTGCATTTTTTAGTAATTTTAATTTCATTTATTTTAACTTTAGTGTAATACTAATCGCTAATATCGTGTGGCATAAAAAAATAAAAGTAGCACCACCATATATACGTAATGAATATGAATATTAGCCAAGCTAATCAATATATAATACAAAGGGGAAACAGCAGACTTCCCATTTTAGGAAGCAGGGATGCCTAAAGTTGCAATATTACTGGCTGTAAGTGTAAACTTACTGTGCTGTAACCCCTTTGTTTTATATAGATTAGCTTGGTGGTTACCTGGTTATTTGCATTGATAACTATTGTTACCTGTTGGTGCTGTCCACCCCCTTAAACTTTGTATTTTTTCCCATTGTGGATGCGCATGTCTTGATTTGGTCCAGAGCTGTTTTCACCTCTAGCTGTGTCTGCCCCATATTCACTATATGTCTACACTATATGTCTGCACTATATGTCTACACTCTCAATACAAAAGAGTAGCTATTTTAGTGAATAACAGTAGGCAAGCCTGCAAGAGTAGGGACTAGCCAGAGAAGGATCGCTTTGCCTCAGTTGCCCAGTTTGAACATGTATTGCAATATATACTATATACTGTAACTAAGAATTCAGATTCCTAAGCAATATTTTGCTATAGGAAAGGGTTAAAAAGTGGCACACCTACTCAGTTTCTACTACTACACCTACTCTTTGTGTTGTACATAAGAATCTATTTGGACCCGAGCATTCATTTCTCCTATCTATCTATCTATCTATCTATCTATCTATCTATCTATCTATCTATCTATCTATCTATCTATCTATCTATCTATCTATCTATCCCCAAAGCAGGCATAGAGGCACTCACAGATAAATCAATGCAACAGTTTTTTTTTTGTTCATTTTTCAATGGATCTTAGTCCATCTTTCTCAAGAGAAAGATGGACTGAGTTCCATCAAAACATTCACAATAAAATACTGACGCTTTGTTTTATCTCAGCTGCAAGACCCGTGAGTGCCTCTCTGCCTGTTTTGGATTTGAATGTATTTCTTTCTGGCTGAGCACCGGGTCATTTACCTCACACATAGGGGTTAATTTACTAAAACTGAATAGAATCTGATCAGCTTCCAGGTTTTCTTTGTCAAAGCTTAATTGAACAAGCTGAAGTTAGAAGCTGATTGGTCACCATGCACAGCTGCACCAGATTTTGTACTCTCCAGTTTTAGTAAATCAACCCCTAATGCCCTGTACACACGGTCAGACATTGATCGGACATTCCGACAACAAAATCCATGGATTTTTTCCGACGGATGTTGGCTCAAACTTGACTTGCATACACGCGGTCACACAAAGTTGTCGGAAAATCTGATCGTTCTGAACGTGGTGACGTAAAACACGTATGTCGGGACTATAAACGGAGCAGTAGCCAATAGCTTTAGTCTCTTAATTTATTCTGAGCATGCGTGGCACTTTGTGCATCGGATTTGTGTACACACGATCGGAATTTTATTTTATAGCAAGCTCTCAAACTTTGTGTGTCGGAAATTCCTATGGAAAATGTGTGATGGAGCCTACACATGGTCGGAATTTCCGACAACAAGGTCCTATCACACATTTTCCATCGGAAAATCCTATCGTGTGTACAGGGCATTAGGGTGTGGAGGCTACTCTTGGAAATATACTGCATATATATATATATATATATATATATATATATATATATATATGTCCCTCTTAGATTGTAAGCTCCAAGGAGCAGGGCCCTCTGATTCCTACTGTATCAAATTGTATTGTATTTGTACTGTCTACCCTCAAGTTGTAAAGCGCTACGTAAACTGTTGGCGCTATATAAATATTGTATAATAATAATAATAATAATATAGTTACATAGTTACATAGTAGGTATACAACAACTAGGAGGTTGAAAAAAGACACAAGTCCATCAAGTCCAACCTATGTGTGTGATTATGTGTCAGTATTTCATTACATATCCCTGTATGTTGCGGTCATTCAGGTGATTATCTAATATATATATAAAGATACACAAAAACAGTAAAAAAAGAGGGATGGTCTTTATAACAATAGTTTCCCTTTAAGTAGTTAGTTTGATTAACCTTCCGGCTTCCAGTGCTCTGCTGTTATGTTTTCAGTGTCTGTTTGTGGTGAAAGTTACAAAGTACCATGTTCATTCCTTGACAGATAAAATCAAAATTCCTTCACACCTGGAAACAGTGCTAATTAGAACATGTAGGGAAATAACATTCACTGTCCTGGCCATTTAGTTTTTATTGTTTACCTATTGACCAAGAGAGATGGTAGATAATGAACTAATTGAAATTGCTGGGAGGCTTGTAAATTGTGATTATTAGGTGTCTATAAAGCGCATTGTTCCCATTAGTCTATATGAGTGATAACCTGAGAACATCATTTTTCAACATATTAGTCAGTGCCTCTGCCCTACGGTGATCACCTGCTTGAAGTAAACAGTGATTGACTGGACTGAGCAGAGTACAGATGTAATGACATTCCTTTCTATGTAGATAACCCCATAGTCAGTTGTAGAGGAACAGTAGAGTAACATTAACATTTTAGCAAAAATGATATATAATAATTAAATGTATTTTTGTTATGTAAGTAGTGTTACTTTACTCAGCAGTCATAAAAAATTATAAAAATAACAATGTTCCTGGAAGTTAAAAATGCCCATAACTTCATCCCAAGTGTTTCAGTAATGCTGGAAAATACTTGTTATGTGAATGTTTGGATTTGCACAAAAAAAACATTCAAGAAAAAAGAAGGATCCATCCATCACTAAGCAGGTGTTCCACTGTGAAAACAAATTACTTTGAAGAGCCAAATCACGATCCTTACAGGTGCTTGACTACTGTCTACTGTCTACTTGTCTACTGGAAGGGAAATTATTAATTGTGCTATATATAGATAAAAGAGCTGTCCACTGAGGTCTTGACTTCTGGAAGCATGGCAGGAATTCTAGGTGGTCCTTAGCACCCTTTCTGTTTAATGGTGCAGTAATATAGGCCACCATTAGCTGTGGCTAAATATAGGGTTGGTTGATTGCCCAATAAAGGTCAAATTGATTGGTGGAACTACAGACCTACAGACCATAGGACATGTAGCAATCTTTAAATTCCCCATTCTCCCTCTTTGTTTTTGTTTACTGTCACAACTTTTCTGGTGAACTTTTTGCCAGCATTGAAATGATCCCCTGAGGCCCTTGGT
The DNA here is from genome assembly GCF_042186555.1 of Aquarana catesbeiana. Classification (NCBI taxonomy): domain Eukaryota; kingdom Metazoa; phylum Chordata; class Amphibia; order Anura; family Ranidae; genus Aquarana; species Aquarana catesbeiana. The sequence goes on from NC_133326.1 coordinate 179,867,307, forward strand.
TTGTTGGATACCTGTCTGGAACTGATGGCAGGAATTTTGGCTATTAATGCTTGTTAAGTGCTTACAGTTTATCTGTGGTTGAAACAAAGGTTATTTTCAAAGCCCAAACTCTGGAAAAAAATGGAAGTTCTTTCTATTTTTACTTTACTGATCACTCCCTCTTCAAACATTGTTCCCTCATGCTCTGGCAGTGCAGTGTCCATTGGCATCCTCACATCTAATGCAGGGTTATGAATCCTGCATGGGCCTTGATGACATCAGAACTTTACAGTTCTAGAGCATGGGGGAGAAGATGCAGCAGGGACGGGCTCAGCAGCATAGAGGAGCCCATAAGTAAATTTACTTTGCCATGCCCCTTTATGGTTATTGGTTTAGACCTTTTATTGTAAATTTGGTTTATTCCAATAAATCTGTGGCCTTGGCCTTTCTAACATAAACAGCTCTTGCGAAGCTATTTGGGAAAAATATATTTTAAACCTATGTATTTTATGTTGCACACCTTCATCACATTTGTGCACAAACCTGCATTACTTATGGCTTTGCTCAACCACCAAGCACACTAAAACTAGAAATTTCGTATCTCCACAGAGTGGTGCTGTGGATACGACACTAAGTTAAATTTTGCCACGTCCTGATATTTTGAGTATAGGAAATTTAAGGTTTTCGGATGATAGACTTTTTAGGCATAACACAGTCTTATAAAAAAATAATATTTATTACAAATTTAAAATCAAAACAATTACATAGGCTTCTCATATAATTAATTCACAAAAAATAGCCTATGAGCATGAATAGCACACCACCTATATGCAATATAGTCAAACCCCGGAAGACCAGACTGATCACTCTTGAAAATTATAGAGCTTGACGAGGTAGCGTGTCATAAAGTGCTCAATTCTGCTCTACATGTTGCGCGTAAGGAAATGCTTCTTCAGGAGCTATGGCGAGTTATTCAATCATAGGTAAAAAAAGGGAGAGAAGGGGTGAGGCAGAGAGTAGTATCCTCAATGATGGTAAAGATTCACAGTGTTTCAGAGCCTTTGCTACTTGTGCGGTGCGATCGTAAGAGGAGACTCTGCCAGGAACTCAGTGTATAAGGGACCGGTACTTATAGGCTATTAGGCATGTACACAATGGGAGGATTCCCTACACTGAACAAGCCAGCATTTTAATAGCGGTCCTGTGCACCATTTTTTATCTCAAAGACCACTTTCTAATTGTTGATAGTGGCATAGAATTACCCTCTAGATTAAATTTATATGGTTCCTGAAGTGCTACCTTCCTAAGCTCCTCTGAATCACTATGAATCTTTACCATCATTGAGGATACTACTCTCTGCCTCACCCCTTCTCTCCCTTTTTTACCTATGATTGAATAACTCGCCATAGCTTCTGAAGAAGCGTTTCCTTACGTGCAACATATAGAGCAGAATTGAGCACTTTATGACACGCTACCTCGTCAAGCTCTATAATTTTCAAGAGTGATCAGTCTGGTCCTCCGGGGTTTGACTATATTGCATATAGGTGTTGTGCTATTCATGCTCATAGGCTATTTTTTGTGATTGAATTATATGAGAAACCTATGTGATTGTTTTGATTTTAAATTTGTAATAAATATTATTTTTTTATAAAACTGTGTTATGCCTAAAAAGTCCATCATCCGAAAACCTTAAATTTCCTATACCAAGCACACTAAGTCAACAGTTGTCACTCAATGTGACTTTGCAAATTCAACGTGGAACCAGAATATGAGTATATGCTCTTAGAACTATGAAACACTACTTTTATTACTATTGCTTTCACAGCATACTACACAGTGATGTTTTACAAAGGTCACCTGACAAATAAAGTATCCTCACACAATTTTGTTTATTTACCCTAAAAAAAGATGATGATGTCATTAGTACAAACTGATGTGCAAATCAATTATGGGAAATAATTAAATATATGAACATTTGTTGCTTGTTAATGTGTGGGCTGGAATTCACATAACGACATCATTACAACATCTGCTTTTGAGAAGGTGGTTTCCATGTTTATGTAAAGGAATGTCCTCTGTTGAAATTATAATTTGGGACTATTTTCTGCATTTATTTTACAAGGCTGGTTTGCAACAATGATCTGTTTTATGTAATTTGTGGAAAAAAAACAGAACTAAAAATTGAGCCAGCCCCTTTCTTGTTAATGACTTATTTCCTGTTCTTGTGTGTGTACTCACAAGTGCGACATTTAGAGAAAGGTCAAGCTCACTGTGTACATGAGACTTTTTCCTTTTTGTACTGTGATCTGTATTTGTCAACATTTCAATGCCTGTTTTCAATATATAATATGTAAGTGATGTTGCTACTATTGTATAGTGTAATACTATGTGAAATTGCTAATACACATGGAGAGCCATGTGTCCTGTCTAGGACTTGACCTTATTGAGTAGCATGGCACTATTACATGTAAACCACTGCACCACAACACATTTGCCTTTGTCTAAAGCAAACAACATATGATATAAAAGAGTGAATGATGTAACATATGGTATAAAAAGTATATGACATATAATAAAGTTGTAAGCTAACAGTTATTAAATTTTAACAATTTCATTAAATCCCAACATTTATGCAGTTGGTGATTTAAAATAGTTCTAAAGCCTAAACATGTTTTACCTTAATGCATTCCTTGCATTAAAGTAAATGTTTAGGTATCAGCATCCCCCTCAGCCCCCCCTTTTTAAAATTGTATTAAGTCACCCCTTTTACTTACCTGAGCCCTTATTTGATCCAGCGCTGTTCACATCTGCAACTCTTCTCTCCCCTCACATCCAGGTCTCACTGGCTTTGCTTTTGCTGTCAATCAAAGTCAGTGAGGAGAGAGTGGGGACAGGGGCGATTCCCGCTGTCTGTGTCAATGGGCGCAGCAGCAGGGCTTGGGAGTTGCACTCACAAGTGTCCCTATGGGAAGCAGCTTCCCATAGGGGCACTGGACAGAGAGGAGGGGCAGGATCGCTGGTGGGAGACCCGAGAAGAGGAGGTTTGCGGGTGCTCTGTGAAATTCCATTGCACAGAGCAGGTAAGTATAGACATGTTTGTTATTTAAAAAAACATTTACCTTTACAATTGCTTTAATCTTACAGACTTTGTTTTATTGACACTTAGTAAGATGCCACTCCTATTTTATAGCTGTTGACAAAACTGAATAATCTGACAATACAAAATATAACTTTATTGCTGACCAGCTTTGATCTAAAAAAATATTGAATGGACTAAGACAACTTACCACCTACAGTTTACATAATTAAATCTATAGACTAGATGTAAAAATTAAAACTCTAATAGAGTAACAATTAAAACATAAAAGTGGAGCTCCCATCAGTCAATTGATATAAAACTGACAGGCTAGTACAAAGTCACTACTATGTACATATTTTTAAAGATTTTAAAGCAAACAAAACAAACTAGGAATAAATCAAGTGGATATATAGGATGTAAACAGCAGATAGTTGATGAGTGCACCGTTCACCAAACACTTTTCCACCGCGTGCTCCACACACCCGCAAGGGGTTCACACTCACCAGAACCCAAAGATTATCAAGCCCCAATCAACATCCTATGGTCTGTATATTCTGGATATCCTCATAGGGTAGCTCAAAAACCATCTCCGAAATCCATATGCATGTAAGAGAGACTCCACATAGTCTAATTCCGTTTAAAAATGTATTTGCAAAATCAGGTATATAAAATCCAATAAAGCAAAACGCAGTGACAATCCAACAGTGGTCATGTAGCTCAAGGTCGGTTACTGAAAAAGCTTACATTGTCCACTTTCCCTGGGATTGAGAGGACGGGGTATAGTCCGGTGTAGATCGTATTGTTCTCAGCATCCAGCACTTCCTCCTTCCTGTTTGCTTCCCTTGGTCTTGGAACGCATAGCGCTGTGACATAATTTCCGGTCACCGTGAGGTCACACCCTGACGCCACATTTGGTCATCACGACTTTATCAAAGGGCATCAATTAAATCTATATGGTAGGAATGTTGGTTAGCGGAGTTATTTTGTTCACTTTTTTGTAATCAAAAGCTGGTAAAAGAAGTTAAAATTGGTAGAACATTTTTGTGTGTGTGGTGGGCATATACGTTTATCTTAACCTAATGCAATTTAATAGAAATCAGTCATTTATTACAGTCACAGGATTAAATATTCCATTTGGCTGGTTGCTAAGGGTTACTGCAAACTGAACTTTTCATCGTATAATTAAGGTCATTACATGATATATTTTTTTTTCAACCTGTAATCTAATATTAGTTTCATGTATTCATTATATTTATTTATTTATTTTACATTTTATACACTGTTTATCAAATGGAATAAAACCTTTTTTTTTTGTCGTAGTCTTGTGTTTATGCTTGTTACATAATTTACTGTGTATTTTCTATCATTTTATTTTCTATATTTTAGTAGCTTGTGTAGTGACTTATTATGTAACCTTACTTTAATGTATGCCGTTGTCTTACACATAATTTCAGTAGAAGCATATTACCTAAGAATACTTTCAGCTGTTACAAGCATGAGACTGTTAATTAATAATATTTACAGTATCATCTGCTAATTGATATTGCTAATTATGGGACTCCAGCAATGGCTTAAATTACCACTGACGTATCTGACACATAAGAGACATAGTTCATATAATAGGTGAAAAATGAATAGTATAGTTTTAGCAAGACATACTAGAGTAAAGTTACAGTCACAAAACACATGAATGATATGCTATAGTAGTAGTACTAAGATTTACTACAACGTTTGCTGTAATGTCATTTTAAAACTAGCTTTTTGCATTCGAGCTATCGTGGTAAAGATCTCACGGAAAACTATTGTCGGAATCCAAAAGGAGAAGAAGGAGGGCCTTGGTGCTTTACTCAAAACCCACAGATTCGCCATGAAGTGTGTGACATTCCTTTGTGCTCACAAGGTAGAATTTATTTCATTTTCTTATTACATTAAACACATGTTATGAAATAGTGTAGGGCATTGTCAAAGACTTATTCTGACCACAAAAAAATTGGTTTTGTCAACATTTCTATGTGGTTGAAACTAATACAAGTTTTTATTTCATGAGGCAAAAAGCAATGTGCAACAGCCTAAGCAGAGAAAACTAACTGTGGAAATCTGAAATAGGATTAGCTACCTTAGTGGCACACAATTGCTTTTTGCATCCTGTTGAAAATCATAGTTGAACATATGTAAGACTGGCCACAGATGTTGCATTTTTTTCAATCAGCTGAGGGGCTGATCGAATAAAAAGATTAATGGAGTCCCCCCATCGGTGGCCACAGCCAGCTGATCAACAATACTTTCCATCAGTCCCATTGTACAGAAGTCAATTGTTAGAACAACTTCTGTCAACTGGGAACAGCCATAGATAGACCAAAATTCAACCAATTCAATTTTCTGTGTTGACTATAAGATACATGCATTTTGTGTTACCGTAACTGAACAATCAGACTGTAACATATGTGATCAAATTTACAAAAACTATTGTACAAAAAAAAAAAAAGAAAAAAAAACTACAACATTGACAACGGTTTCTGCTTTAATATGCAAATCTTAATTGAATCCTTTACTAAATGCTTTTCTAGAGTAATGTACTTGTCACCTGTTCTGCCGTCCTCTTATCTCTGGAAGTTGAGTTAAAAAGATGAATCATTTGTTATATTAAATGTACATAAAGGCATTAGCAATCACCTGAAATCTAATTGGTTGTGATGCCCACCCTGTAGATTCAGATGTTTGTGGTCTAGGACAAATTTGCAACAATCAAATTCAGGTTGAAGTCAGAATTCCTGATCTGTATACCTGTATACTCTTTTTTTGGTCAACAACTTTAAGTAGAGGAATAGCATGAAAGACAAGCAACCAGCATCTTCAGAAGATGGGGATAACAGTCGCAGCCTGCACAATCCTTCCACACTCCATCCAAAAAATGTATACTTTAGCAGCTTGCTATACTGTGTTGTTCAAAATTATATAAAAGTTTACGATTGGTAATTTGTTTTAATCAATGCACCTCTGGTGTGTTTAAAACATGTTTTAGAAATGCTAAATATAAAGCTTTTACTGTAAAATACACAGTCTTAAACTTGTTTTAATGGAATTTACATTCTGACACATAAAACATATTCTTTTTTTTTAACGTACTCAATTCCTCAGAAATCATTCAGCACTAAGTTATGGAACTGCATAAAGAAAACAAAAGGAAGACTGGCTTCACCACATTCTAGCAACATCATTTTTATTTTATAACCATTGTATTCTATGGTTTGGCAGTTTTACTTTCTAAATTAAAACCAGGTGGTTCTGAGGAAACACAATAGCTGCAGACACACGCTGTTGAATGTCTTACCAAATCCATACAAATGTGTGGTAGAAATCACTTTAATAGCCTTTAACATAAATATTTTCTGTATAGAGCAACAAATTACCATATTTATCAGTGTATAACACGCACTGGGGTATAACACACACCCTAGTGTTAAGAGGGAAGTTTCAGGAGAAAAAAACTTTCCACTGCACCCTGCACATTACAAAGACCCCCTGCAGAATATGAAGCTCCCTTTACATTACAAAGACCCCCCTGCAGAATATGCAGCCCATTTACATTACATAGCCCCCTCCCCCTGCACAGTACACAGCCCCTTTAATTATACAGCCCCCCTGAACTCCCAGGAGACCCCCCCAACCTCCTGGGATAGCACTGCCAGCGTACTCTAAGGTTAAGAAAAAATTCACTGCCAGCCCCTTCTCATACACTGCTCCTCCTGTGTCACTGTCATTGTAAATCAAAGCCTCTAAATACTTAATTCGACCTGTTCTTTCATGGACCCAGTCACATGACTGCTCTCCTCTGATGTTTCATGGACAGTCACGTGACCGCTCTTCTCCTCAAATCCAAAGCTACACTTGGAGGAGGAGCAGGAGGAGGAGGAGAGAATGCAAAGAACGGAGCTAATGAGGTATTTAGAGGCTTTGTTTTACAATGACAGTGACACAGGAGGAGCAATGTATAAGAAAAGGCATGGCAGTGATTTTTTCTTAACTTTAGAATATGCTGGCAGTGCCAGGAGAGGAGGGGTGGCTGGCCTGACACCCCCCCAATATGTGGCACCCGGGGTGGACCACCCTATCCCTGCCCTCGTTGGTAAAGAAAATATCGGTGTTTATCACACACGCACTGTTTGCACTCTATTTTCAGGGGAAAAAAATGTGTGTTATACGCCGATAAATACGGTATGTTTATCTGAAGAATTTTTTCTCGCTGTTACTCTATACTTATCCCCAGATCCTAGTGGAAAATCTTGAAAGATCTCCCAGCATTTTGCCTTTTTTCAAAAGGTTTGCCTTTTGTTTTGCTTTAAGGAGATTTCAAATCAATAATGCATTTTGATTAACCAAAGAAAACAAAAACTTACAGTTTAATCTAAAATAAAGGCCAACATACCCACCAAAATAAATGAGAAACCCTCAAAACACCACCCACATAAAGCCTTTTTAGGTCTTTTAAAGGGAAGCCATAAAATAAAATAAAATTAAAGGGGTTCTTCACCCTGTTAAAAAAAAAGTCAGTAGCTACAATTACTTTAATTGACTTTTAATAATAGGACACTCACCTGTCCAGGGATCCAGCTCCATCCTCACCCGGGCCGGTTCTTATAAATTTTAAGCCTGGATTTTCCATTACCAGGATTCATCTGGTAATGGAAAACCCAAACCCATTCCATTTTAATGATTTAAAGTTCACCTGTGCCCAGACTATTGACAGAAATGTAATACATATTCTTAACAAGTAGTAAAAGAGTTTTTAACAAGATACTCAAAAATCATAACAAATACATTAACTTCAAGCTTCAGTGGATGTCTAACAGCTTAGAAACACTGGTAGAGAGGACAGACAGGGTTCCAAGGTTGTGTTATAATAGAAAATATCATAAGAGCTAAGATTTCAGTAATTCTGTCGTAAAATCTGAAGATGATTTCTCTGCAATGTTTGCAGCTACAGAGGTGAATGATGGCTTGTTTTAGATATATTTACTGCTTGTTCAACATAAATGAACACATTTGTGTGCATGGTTTGGGCATGGGTAATTTAAATGAATGTTTTCCCTTTTGCACAGATTTAAATTTTCCTTAATAAACAGGCTACATTTTTATTAAAGGATTGCTTGATTCAAAGGCCCTGCAATCAAATGTGGCATATAGAACATTGAATATCTGTGGGTTGTGCTCAACAGTGGTTCTCTACTGTTAAGTATTAAGAAGACTCCAATCTTTTACCATGTGTTGCTAGTTATTAGAGAGAAAGTAACAAAAAAGGGCCCCATACTACAATGTAAAAGGCTCCATACTAATCAATGCGTAATGGATTTCCCAGAAAGTCACTGCAATCTTTTGTCAGCTTGCTGTATCTAATTCAGTGTGGAAATTAAATAAACTAATTTAAGATCTTAAATGCAAAACATAACAAGGTATGATGTAAGAACAACTCCTATGGGAACATAGGGAGCAGGACTGAAATAACAAAAGCACGTCTCCTTTGGGGGATGTTTGAAATTACAAAAGATATCTCAGGCTCTTAGCAAGATTTCAGGATGACTTTACAAAAATTGATAAATGTTAATAATAGTAGTAGCTCATATCCTTAAGCCACTGTTTGATGTATTTTGTTCTACTTAACTTATCACAGCCAGTGTTGTTTCAATGGTTATTTGTTTTAACAATGCACTTGTCAATTTACTGATAATTGTAGCCCACAGCATAATTCAGTTTACTTCATTCCTTACTCTACAATTCAGCCCAAATGTTGTCCAATAGCTGTCCAATTAAATTTAAATCTTTATGAATTTTTTTGTGATACAATTGGATTAAAGTATAGATGGGGAGGGGTTTAGGTGAGGTTTGCATGTCATGTTTGTGATCAGACTCTATGGAGTTGATTTACTAATGGCAAACTGACTGTTCACTTTATAGGGGAAGTTAAACTTCGAAAGGAAGTTTGTCCCAGGTGAAGGTGAAATAATTGAAGCTCTACTGACTTCCATCACCCAATCATGTGCAAGCAAACATGCTTTTTTTTACTCTATTTTATTTTCCATGCATGTGATTGAATATTCTATCCAAAAGTGAAATTTCACCACATTCACTAAGCTCTGGGGAAAATTCCCTTGCAGATTGAATCTCTCCTTGCAAAGTAAACAGACTATTTGCCATTAGTATATCAACCCATTTATAAATGTCTGGTACTGGTTTTAAAGCACCAAGCTAATGTACTGTCTTTTTCAAATCTTCAGCAGAGCCCCAAGAACCCAAAAAACATATGTGCTCTAGTAAGGAAATTCCATAATTTCTTAGCAATATTGATAGCTGCTGGTTCCTGCACCCTTCTGAAACTCATTAAATTTAGCCATCAAGGTTATAAACTATAGGAAGGTAAGGAAGGCAGGAGGGATCAGGTCAGCACTTTATATTGCTACAGAGTGTTGGAAATTGCATACTAGATGCTCCTGGGGTTGTCTGAAGGCATGTGGGACATATATTCAATTGTATTAATTTTTTACTCTGACAAAAGTACTTAGGTATTTTTTTTCTCACAGTGAAAATCACCTTGCAGACATCAACCAGGATACTATCTAGCTATGTATACATGTGTTAATCATGCCAGTTTGTAGTTCAGGGCCCAGACATGCATCCAAGTGACATTTTATATGAATGTAACCATACGTTCGTTTTTTTGCTAAATAAACACTACAATTTACTTTTTAGTGGAATGTGTAACATGCAACGGTGAACATTACAGAGGGGTGATGGATTACACAGAAACAGGAAAAGAATGTCAGCGATGGGATTTGCAGAGGCCACATAAGCACAAGTTTCGTCCTGAGCGGTAAGTACTTTTAAAACACTTTGCAAAATAGTCTATGCCATGATGTATGAGGAATTTATGGATGTTAACGCCACATTATTTATATTATTCATAATGAACTAGTAATTATAGTGTTAAAACAGAAGTTAATTAACCTGCTTATGTAAACTTCCTGGAATGTTTTTGTTAATTGGATAGTTTGTAGAAAAGACTGTTGATCCACCACTGGGTTAATATGCTTGTGTTCAGAGAAGTTTGAAGGATTAGACTTAATGTACATGGGACGTTTTACAACCTCTCCTGAACAATTTAACTTGACAGATAGTAAACAATGTTTAAAAACATCCATTTTGCCGTTTTTACATGCCGCCTATAAACGAATTGCGAGTTGCCACGTTTACATGCGTTTACAAGCTGTTACAGGCATTTGGTGCTTCTAATGCCTCTGAATGTCCGTCCTGAACACATTTTTTTGCTTTCCAAAAAATGCTTCTAAACTCAACTGCCTAGAAACTACTATAAACCACCCTGTGTACATGTACAGATAAAATAACATAGATGAGAGTTCAGGGGCAGCTGAAAAAAATCCCAACTGCTTCTAAATGTCCATTTACCAGCAGCAGTGATCATGAAGTCTGAAAAGTTTGAAAACTGTTGTAGTGTTTAAAGCCTTGATGCTAAATAAATGGGTTCAAAACCAGAAATCTCTCCTGTGCTCAGGTAATGGGTTCCTCAATATGTGGTATGACCGAATGCCTCAGTGGTAATTGCCGTCTTGCAGCTCTCCTCAGAATAATGGGTATTCATAGACTACAGACTTTCCTCTTTTGTAGTCTATAAATAAATGGGTTCACCCTGCTCATATGTCAGGTGGGATTTTTTTGAGGCTGTGAAAACAACAGCTCTAATATCGTCCATTAGGGATGAGCAGCGTAATTTTGGCAACGTTAATTTTGCCATAAAATTATGAGTTTTATGAAATGAAAACTCTCAAGTTTGCTCACTGAACAGCTCAGACAGCATAAGCTTAAAAAATAATCTGAGCCAATAAGGTCCAATTTTCTGACACAAAATCAGCATAGTTGAAAGGAACTTCTGTAACCATCTGAAGCAATTTAAATCACATTGCACGCTTAAACACATCTCTAATGAGGCCTTACAAATTTAGTCCAATGATCTGCGGCAACATTTTGGTGACCCATAAACGTAGTTTCTCTCATCTCTCTTGCTCTGGTAACTATGAGTTCTTTCAAAAAGATTTCCATTAAAAAACATTTAAATCGATTACTCAACCTACCACCATCTCTTCTAAATTGAAATTGTTTATGGTAAGTTGATGTGATCTGCTCAGTTGTTTTTGCAATAAAAATCCAGATGAAATAATTTAAAATTGAAAGAACATAGCTAAGTATGGCATGCACTAGGCTGCAGGCCAGCATTGCTCATCCTTTATTGAGTCCCAGCCCTTGTACTGGAAACCTGTTGCTTCCCTTTCAAATAGGTCTTGCTTGTACCTGAAAGTCGTACAATTGATTGTATATCTAGTTGAATAATCATACTAGCTTCTGATAACTGGCAATATGGATGGCCACCTATTAAAATAGCATGACTGAACTGCAAATATTTGGTATTAGCTTCTTCTATCAGAAAGAAAGTTACTAGTCATCTTTATATAGAACAGAGTTGAGCTGATTTTATTTGATTACAGCAGTGTTTCAAATTTAGATTTCAGGTGGTTTTAAAGGCTATTCCTAAAATAAAAAAAAGAGGCTATACTTACCTGCTCTGTGCAGGTCACTTAGCTCCTCCTGATGCTTTCTGCTCCTCCTCTCTTCCAAGTGCCCCCATAGCAAGCTGGCTGCTGTAGGGGCACTTGTGTGAGTTTGCTCCCAAGCTGGGCTGTGTGCATCCATAGCCAAAGCTTGCCCCCCCATATACTCCTTACAGGATTTGATTGAGCAGCAGGAGCAAATGGGGCTGTGTCCTGTGAAGAGAAAGAGGGGAGAGTGGCGCTGCAGACAGGTGGAGTGCTGGTTCGAAAGAGGACTGGGGTAAGTGTCTGAGGGGGAGGAGGAGCATAGTAATTAGTGGGGTATTTTTTACCTTAAAGCAGAGAATGCATTAAGGTAAAAAACACAGAGACTTTGGAAACACTTTAAAAATGGAAATATCTACATGATAATTATGAAATATGGCCATTTGCAAAACAACTGGCAAATACCCATAGCTGCTGCATCTTTACGTTGCACTTCTAGGATTCATTTGCTGCAGACAGAGTGAAAACAGCATTCTTTTTTCTTGGGGAAGAGGGAATGACTGAACACTCAGACTCAAAGATTTTACAAACTTCCAGGAAATTTCTGTCTAGAGTGGTCATTTGCATTGCCTTTGTATTGTCTATACTACTGGTGTTCAGACATATTTTTCAAAAATTGGAATCGTGTATACCGGGAGCTGCAAAATTTAAGAATTTGTGATAGTAATGCAACATTTTTTCATACTGTACTTGACATTTGTTTTGCTAATGAGGAAAACAATATTGTTTTCTTTTAGTCAAGAAAAAATGGAAAGCTTTTGGTAAACAACATAGTGATTTCCAGTCATAGATTAATCCTTTACTTGAGAATATAATCTGCTATGACACTAAGCATACACAAATGTCATTTTCTCTTCTTCCTAACGTCCATCACACCACCCAGGGGATTGAATTTCATATCAATGCTGAATTCAATATTGACTTTAAAGCTTTCATTTAAACTGACCAGGAAATGTATCAGGCAAATAAACATCAATAAAGTCACATTTAAAATGGCAGGAAAATTGATGTAGTGTTCTTGTTTCATAGTGTTATCAAATTAGGTACACTGTTCAGAGAATATGCTAAATCTAAATTTTATATATGCATAACAAATTATGTAAACAAATATGTATTCATACAATCATTATAAACTATACTCAGTGTAATACATTTTCATGTTGCTTTGGTCACACCATGTTGCATTACAAATGGAGAACAAAGGGTCCTTCCTGGCCTAGCACCCCTCTCATGTTAAGGGCATAAGGTCTGGTATGGTTCTGGGGGAACACACTCATCCTCCTCTTTCCTGCATGCTTAGATTAAGATACTATTATTAGGGGGACTTTTTTCTCCTTTGTAGCCGCTTGCTGACTGACTCACGTAGGAGTACCCAGTATGTGATCCAACACTTCTGGGTAGAGGGTGTGCACATGACGCCAGCGTGCCAGCTGTGCTGTGATTAGTCACAGCACAAGCCGATCAGTGCGTGCCGTCCCATGGACAACCATCGGTATCAGCTGATCGGAGAGGAGAAAGATGGGACAGAACTCTGTCAATGTAAACAATACAGAGCTCTGTCCTTTCAGTGGGGATGTGACTGTTTTTGTTTCCCTACAAAGCAGGGAATAAAAAATGGCACATCCCTTAGTAAAAGCACCTCATACTAAACCCACCAAGCACTATTAGGCACACATTTAACACTTTGATCACTCTAGATGTTAAACCTTTCCTAGCTAGTGTTATTAGTACAGTGACAATGCATATTTTTAGCACTGATTACTGTATTAGTGTCAGACTGCCCGCCATACAATCTCTTCCATATTTGTCCAGAAAATGGGTTCAACATCTATTGATTTTTTTAATGGGGTTAGAGTTCAGCATCGGAACTCCTTTGAAGATCTGCAAACTCCTGTCCAACCAAACCCAGGGCTCGGTTAAATGAGGATCAGGTACAGGACATATGTTAGTAATGCAAGATTCTCATCTGCTCCTTATTTCATATATTTTGGACAATATATTCCTTTTTGTACAATTAAACAAACCCCATTTTCCAATTTTTAATGACAGAAAACATGATTAGGTAACACCTCAATACATAATGAATGAAGGATAATCTCACATAAAAAGTAACCTTTTTTATTTTTTTCTGACACTCCCAGTGGAGGGAATAACAGATACAAGGTAAACCTGGAATGCCTAGAAAGTCTGGCCTTATCCATCAGAACTGTATAAAACATCACTGTAAACAAGTTAGGTTATTTATTCTTGTGCTATTAAAAACTTGGGGGTTTCCCTGATGAATCATTCTTGGTTCATGGTTACCTTTAATTTAGGATCTTTATTCAGTGGGACAGATACATTTTTATAATCTGGGAGAACTCATAATTCTCTTCTCTAGACTCCCTTTCAACAAAGAATTTAGCAATATACTTTTATCTGCTAGCAGATTAAAAGCTCAGGAATCTTAAGTTGGATTTCTCTACATAAAACTGACATCTGATATAAAACAGTGGTGTATTACACCAAAGACGTGGATCATGGTACAAAGATGGACCTGTTATACTTTTTGCAGTGAACATAGATTTATATGGAACACAATTTTGTATCCTGCCTAATTGAAAAAATATGTTTCAGAAGCCAATGCTGCACTTCATTATGCTGACATATTGATGAATATACAAATGCAGATTGAGAATAAAGTAAACTTGACTGCTGCTTTGTGTAAAACTGACTTAGAATGTAGAAAATATTTGACAGGTTAAGTAGGGGAAATATTTTTTTACTTGGTGCCTTTTAATTGAGATCAGTGGATTAGTATTTTCTGTATTTCACCTTAGTACTTTATTTCCCAGAAACTGCACCCAATTCGATTTTCCAGAACAGCACGTCTGTACCGGTGGGGGAGATATACTAAAACTATTGCACACAGAATCTGGTGCAGCTGTGCATAGTAACCAGTCAGCTTATAGGTTGTATTGTCAAAACGTAACTGAACCAACTGAGCTAGAAGCTGATTGGTTACTATGCACAGCTGCACCAAATTCTGTGTGCACCAGCTTTAGTAAATGTTCTCCAAGGTGTTGCTAAACTGACAACATAAGTGAATAGGTGGTCTATCTATTTCCTACTGTGTTTTTAAAGAAGAGCTCAAGTGCTTAACACATGATTTCAACAATAAAAATAAGAAATATTTGTCCTTCTTAAAGTCCTTTTTTGGCGTACTGATACTTACACTTATGTGAGGTCTGTGTTTGTCTGCACAGGTATGCTCAGGTGTTCCATGCATCCCTGTACAGACAGTCACATTCTTGATTATTGGGGTGCAGCAGCTGCATGGACACAGCCACTGCTTCCACTTTGCCACCCATGTGAGTGTTGGTGCTTGGTCCAAAACGCACACTACCTGTGTACGGGGCAGCTCACCTGCACTTGCACTGCTGTCAAATTGGGAGCAGTGGCTGTGTCTGTGTAGCTTCTGCACTCCAAATGGCATGAATGGGATTGCATGCATGGGGATGCACAGAATATCTGTGCATCCCTATGTAGGCAAACACAGCTCTCAAATGGGCACACGCATAAGTACATCTGTGTGAATGAGGCTTAAAGTGTATGTAAAGCCCAAACTTTTTTTTGATACAGTACAGTTAGAAATGCTGTCTGGTTTTTAACAGTTTGTAAATCAATAGAAAACTGACTAAAAGATCATATTCAGAGAGTAATGGTCAATGATTCATACTCTGAATGGTCCGGGGTTGTTAGTGGTGTACCCCGAGGTTCAGTGTTGGGACTCTTACTTTTTAACATCTTTATAAATGATATAGAGTCTGGGATTAAAAGTACAATTTCAGTCTTTACAGATGACACTGAGCTATGCAGTGGAATAATGTCCTTACAGGATGTCTCCAACTTACAAGGCAACTATGTGGCAAATGAGGTTTAATGTTGATAAATGTAAAGTTATGGACTTGGGGGCTAAGAATATGTATGCCTCATACGTACTAGGGTTAATAAAACTGGGGGAATCAATGGGATAGAAGGGTCTGGGTCTTCTGGTAAATTATAACCTTAATAATGGCATGCACTGCCAAGCAGCAGTTTCCAAAGTGAGTAAAATCCTTTATTGTATTAGTAGAGGTATAGACTCCAGAGAGAGATATAATTTTGCCATTGTACAAATCACAAGTAAGAGCACATTTGGAATATGCAGTTCAGTTTTGGGCACCAGTTCACAAAAAGACTATTGGGGAACTGGAGAAAGTGCAGAGAAAGGCAAACAAACTGATAAGGGGCATGGAGGAGCTCAGCTATAAGGAAAGATTAGAGGAGCTGAATTTATGCTCTCTTGAGAAGAGGGAATTAACTTCCCTGGAGGTATGATTATTTCAGATTTTTGCTTCGGAAAGTGGTACCATTAATTTGCATGGAAATTTGGCGTTTTATATTGTAGGCCTGTAATTCTTAGGGATAACTCACTTAAATCTGTCCAAACCAGAGTCTAGTAGAGATCCCAGGTAGGATAAAGTTTGAAACACAAAATCATAAATTATAATATAATAAATAACTATAAATAATAACAAATAATAATATAATAATAATAATACTTTTTATTCAACAAATTTTAGTAAATAATATAATCAAAAACACTGACTTTTTTTGGGCCAAACAAGGGTGTAATATTAGTAGTCATATTGCTTCAGTAAACGTCCTGGGTATGGAAAATTTTAAAACATGGTACAGCACAAAGTCCGATGTCACAATCAGGACAATATAACCTGGTTTCTTTTCTGATTTTCCTTCCAGTGTCGTCACGCTTAGAGCAGCAAACCACACACATCCTTGTGGGTGCTGACTTCTTTTCCGTTGGTGGAATGTGGTCCATAAAGTGATGACCAGTCAGGTGTTCCGGGTTCACAACGCCAGCAGCACGACGTCCAGATCTATTTACAGTCGTTGGTGTTTGGTGCTTGAGAAATATAAGTTCGGCAACTTTCCAAACAAAGTCTGCATGAACCACAGGCTTGTCACTCCTTTTTTTATCAGAATGAAGGCATGCCACATGCACTGTTCAAGAAGATGCCTGAAGATTTTTTTGTAATTTTTTTTGTTGCTTTCTCATGGCTGGATAAAATGTCATGGCCTGGTCAGCTCTGTCAACACCTCCCATGGTGTTGTTGTAGTCCATCATGACTTATGGTTTCATTATGTTTTTTCCACCTTTTGTGTGTACCATGACAGTAGAGGTGTTGTGAATAGTACTCATTAGGCACACATCTTTTTTGTCGTGCCATCTCAGTTCCATCATTTTGCCTTTCTGCCAGGTAACTATTTCTCCTGCCTTGAGCTTTTTATTGCTAATGGTTGGCGGCATGTCATGCCGGTTAGCTCTAACGGTCCCTTATGCATCCGTCTTGTGCTGTAGAAGGAACTCATAGAGTTCTGTAGAAGTGTAAAAATTATCTGTGGTTACACAATACCCCTGATTCAGCAATGGCTCAATCAAAGTAAGAACTGAAGCCATTCCATAATTACTGAATCTTTTGTTGAATTTGGTTCCTTTCCTGGTGTAAAGGACCGAATTCCATATGTAACAATTGCTGGATTCACAGAGCATGAATGGTTTTATGCCAAATCATGCTCTTTTAGACGCGATATACTGTATCCAGCAGAGTCTTCCTTTGTAGGCCATTAGACTTTCGTCAATACTGATGTCTTTATCTGGTACATAGGCCTGCTGGAAATTTTTCTGAATAATTTGATATACCTCCCAAATCTTTTTCAGTTTTGGTGCTGGATGAGAAGTCTCATCAAATTCTTCATTATTTTGAAAGTGCAAATACTTTATTATCGGAGAAAATTTATACTCCGACATGACCGTGCCAAAGAAAGGAGTGACTAGTAATTTGTTGGTTGTCCAATACCACTTCTGCAGGGGTTTCCTCACCACTCCCTGAAGAATTATTAGGCCCAGAAACTTCCAGATGTCCTCTTTGGTCACTGGTTCCCACTTTCTGCTCCTTGCAACCTCTGATGCGTAGCAGCTTGTTGCTCCTTGTACCGATTTGTCTCCGTAACAATTTTTTCTATAACCTCATCGGTCAAAAAGAGTTGAAGTTGAATTCTCTAACAAGCCGGGGACCATGCTAGCCAGACTACTTCGTGGCCCGAGACAACGTACCTACATCCCCTCTATAGTGACCTCACAGGGAACTACGGTCCACACCTCTAGAGATATAGCCAATGAATTTGCTGCATATTACCAACAACTATATAATTTGCACAAGGGGGAACCTACTGATCTTTTAACAGAAAGAGAGGTGTCAGCGGGGGAATACATCAGGTCTTCGGGTATGCCTACTTTACCAGCTGATGTGGGAGACTCATTTGAGTCGGACATCACCCCTGAAGAACTCTCTCTAGCCTTGGCCCAAACGAAGCCAAGGAAGGCGCCCGGGCCGGATGGCTTCACCCTGACCTATTACCAGACCTTCGGGTCTCACTTATCGACACACTTCCTGAAAGCCTACAACGCACTAAAAGAAGGAGGCATTAACATGGTAGACTCCTTACGGGCATTTATTTCTTTGATCCCAAAAGAGGGGAAGGATTCTAGCCACTGCAGTAATTACCGCCCGATTGCTCTACTAAATGTGGACCTTAAATTGTTTTCCAAAATTCTGGCTAACAGATTACTCCCACATGTCCCACAATTAATACACTTTGACCAGGCGGGATTCGTGCCGCTGAGGGAGTCGAGAGACAACACCATAAGAGTCCTCAACCTTATTCACGAAGCGCAGACCGTCAAGAAGCCTTTTCTGCTACTTTCTACTGACGCAGAGAAGGCTTTTGACAGGGTGGCCTGGCATTTTATGCGGGCCACTCTGGAACATATTGGTGTTGGCCCAAACATGAGAGGCTGGATATCGTCTCTCTACTCGGCTCCCTCGGCGGCGGTAAGGGTCAATGAGTGGCGATCGGATTTCTTTGATATCTCTAACGGGACGAGACAGGGGTGCCCCCTGTCCCCATTAGTTTTTATTTTGACTCTTGAGCCGTTCCTGTGTAGCGTCCGCAGGAATCCCAATATAACCGGGATCACGAAGCCCTCGGGGCATCACAAAATTGCGGCCCTCGCTGACGATCTGATTTTCTTCGTCTCCAACCCACGTATCTCACTACCTAACATCTTGGAAGCTCTACGGTTGTATGGCGAAGTCTCAAATTTCAAGGTCAACTATGCCAAGTCCGCAGTGCTAAATGTCACACTACCAGTCACGGAAGCAGTAAATATTAGCAAATCCTTCCCGTTTCGTTGGGCGAAGAAATCTATCCGTTACCTGGGGGTGGACATCACTCCGGACTTGGCACACCTGTACACATGTAATTTTCAACCCTTACTCCAAAGACTTAAAATTGACCTCCAGACCTGGCACAAACTCACTTTGACCTGGTTTGGGCGATGCAATGCCCTGAAAATGACGGCCCTGCCCCGTGTTCTATATATACTCCAAACATTACCGATAAATTTACCCATGACCTTCTTTAAGCAAATACAGTCCATTGTGAGGGAGTTCATCTGGGCTCATAAAGCCCCCAGAATAAACATGCAAACACTCTCCAGACCCAAGGAGAGGGGGGGCATCGGTTTACCAGATATCTCTCGGTATTACCGAGCGGTACACCTTGCCAGGATTGTTGATTGGCATTGCAACAAAGAGTCCAAACAATGGGTGGGAATGGAAATTGAGGATTCCTCGATCCCCTTACTCCCATCCCCGTGGCTCTTGTCCCCACTTCCAGAAGACCAGAAAAACCACCCGCTAATAGGAGCTACCCTTCGGGTGGCGAGGAAAATATTCCGTAATACGGATATATCACCGTTACCTTCCCCCCTGACCCCTATCATCGGTAACCCAGACTTTTCCCCCGGACTTACAAGTCGTAGACTGAGACAACTAATCACCTCTGAGAAACGGTCCCTGGGGGAGGTTTGGCCCCAGGGGGAACTCCCATCTTCTTCCACGATCTCTAGACTCACAGAACCTCCGTTAGACAGTCTCAGTACCATCCAGCTTAGACATTTTCTGCAGACTCTTCAGAAAGCTCCCTATGTCCCGCGGGGTCACACTCCCCTGGAATCTCTGTGTAAATCAGGGGAACCGATAAGGCACGCACTCTCATTTTTATATAACCTCCTCACTACTCAGGGAGAGGACAAGGCACCAGAGTTTCTATTGAAGTGGGAAAGAGATCTAGAGACACAGTTTACTACACAACAACAAGAGAAGATCTTGGCTTTGACTCACAAGTCCTCGATTGCGAGTCACTATCAAGAATCGGGATACAAAATCCTGACCAGGTGGTATAGAGTCCCATATATGTTACACAAAATGAACCCTACGCTCTCGGATAGGTGTTGGAGGTGTGGCACAGAAGTGGGAAATATGCTCCATGTCTTTTGGTCGTGTCCGGTCCTGAGACCCTTTTGGGAGGAGGTGACTTCGACCATTCAAAGCTTGACCTCGGTCGAACTTAAAGACAACCCAGCTGCATGCCTCCTACACCTAACCACTAGACCCATTAGTAAATACAAGAAAACTTTGACAATGCAACTCCTGAACGCAGCGAGAGCCTGTATCCCTGTATTATGGCGAGATCCCCTCCCACCTACTAGGATCCTGTGGTATTCGAAAGTAAACTGTATTCTACAGATGGAGGAACTGACTGCAACTCTACAAAACAAGGAGGAACAATTTATGGACAAGTGGAGACCCTGGAGATATTTTGTTGGTACTGACGCATATCTACAGGAGTTGGTACAAGCACAAACCCAATCTACTTGAGGGGGCGTCCCCGTGGTTACTGCTAAAACAGGCACCTGTATATGCCCCTCTGGGGCCCGGCGGGTGGATCCGGTGGGGGGGCGGTGTCGCAGCCATACCCGTCTATCTCCCTTTCCTTGACCTCATCTCCCCCTTCTCCCTAGTCCTCCTGTCTCTCCTTCCCCGCTTTCCCTCTGATTCCCTACTGTTCCCCTCTTTTTCTGTTACTTTGTTCTGATAAGCTCACCAAGTAGCCGTGGTGACGGCGTTAACGAATTATTGAAAACATATTATTCACGGTGAGCTGGAAACATTTGTTCGTTTAGCACTAGACATATCTGTCGTAAAATATTTTAAGTATTATATTATATACCAATACTGTTAAAGATATGTTCGCAGTTCGTGCAAGGAGGCCCTTATCTAGGCTACCTTGCTTTATTACACTCAGAAATGATACATAGTTGGCTGGAACACACATGTATTACCCCACTTGTTGGGTGGTTAATCTGATTTAGGTCTATGGTTTCAATCTACTGTACCCCAAACATGTTAATGTATGAAAATGTATGACCTGTCTTATACTAGACAATGTATCCATGCCTTCTGTATAACAAAATAAAGGAATTTAAAAAAAAAAAAAAAAAAGAGTTGAAGGTATGCCAAGGGGTTGTTATCTTCAACCTCTACTTTGATAGGTGCTCCAGTAAACAGGAATCTTGGGGGCGCTACGTGCTCCGTACAACAGTCAATTGATCACCAAATCCACACATCACTGGGCACAGTCACAGGATCATCGCTGAAATCGCTTTCCGTGCCTGATAATGAACTTCCCCATGAATCACTATCACTCAATTCTGCAAGTTATTCTGTATCGCTGTCGCTGTTTTCCAGCAGGTCATATGCCGCTTTTGAGGTAGAGGCGTGCTTTTTTTATGCCATGGTCGTTCTGCAGTTTCCAGACAGAAAGTACAGTAAAACTTCAGGCAAGGGCACCCGATAAAGCACTGGGAAGCAAACTAAGGTCAATTTTATTTTATTTAGTAATGTAATCCAATAGGATTACAATGTATCAGTGTGTTTGTGCTTTATACTATTTGAATTTGCCACCGGTTCCACCCCCTGCATCGCGACGCTCGCAGGGAAATGAAGCCAGGGCACACAGTGTATCCGGTGGAAGGACTAGCCGCCGTGCACAGCAGGAGTACATCGCGGGATCCCGGGGACAAGGTAAGTAACCTCTTCCAGGATCCAGCGATGCGATCCCGAGTGTGGCTTGGGGTTACTGCTAATGGTACTGAAATCTCACCCCGAGCCACACTCGGGAATACCACCAGGGGGGTTAAAGGGGGATATAATCAACATGTATAAATACATAAGTGGTCCATATAGTGAACTTGGTGTTGAGTTATTCACTTTAGGGCCATCACAGAGGACAAGGGGGCACACTTTAGGTCTGGAGGAAAAAAGATTTAATATCCAAATACGAAAAGAGCTGTGAAAATGTGGAATAGAATCCCTCTAGAGCTGGTTCTGTCCAGCTCAGTAGATTTTAAAAAGGCCTGGATTCTTTCCTAAATGTGCATAATATAACTGTATACTATCATGTATAGTTAAAGTTGATCCAGGGAAGATCAGATTTTTTCCGTGGCTGGAGCAAATTGAATTGCTTTGCTGTTTTTGTTTGCCTTCCTCTGGATCAACTGTGGATATAGGATTGTGTATATAGGACTGTATAATTGTGTGTATATAGCTACTAGCTAGACTTGTGCCTTTTTTCAACCAAACTAACTATGTACAGTGCCTTGAAAAAGTATTCATACCCCTTGAAATTTTACACATTTTGTCATGTTACAACCAAAAATGTAATGCCGCGTACACACGGCCGGACTTGCGAACGGTCTTCATCGGAGATTTAGAACATGTTCTATATCTGAGTCCATCAGAAATGCTGACAGAAAAAGTCTGATGGTGCATACACACGGTTGGAATGTCCGACCGAATTCTCCCATCGGACTTTTTCTGTCGGGAAGTCCGGCCGTGTGTACGCGGCATAAGTGTATTTTATTGGGATTTTATGAGGTAGACCAACACAAAGTGGCACATAGTTGTGAAGTGTAACTAAAATAATAAATGGTTTTCAACATTTTTTACAAATAAATATCTGAAAAGTGTGGCGTGCATTTGTATTCAGCCCCCTTTACTCTGATACCCCTAACTAAAATCTAGTGGAACCAATTGTCTTCAGAAGTCATCTAATTAGTAAATAGAGTCCACCTGTGTGTAATTTAATTTCAGTAAAAATACACCTGTTCTGTGAAGCCCTCAGAGGTTTATTAGAGAACCCTAGTGAACAAACAGCATCATGAAGCCTAAGAAACACACCAGACAGGTCAAGGATAAAGTTGTGGAGAAGTTTAAAGCAGGGTTAGGTTATTAAAAAAATATCCCAAGCTTTGAACATCTCACAGAGCACTGTTTAATCCATCATCCGAAAATGGAAAGAGTATGACACAACTGCAAACCTACCAAGACATGACTGTCCACATAAACTGAAAGGCTAGGCAAGGAGAGCATTAATCAGAAAATCAGGCAGGAGGCCCATGATAACTCTGGAGGAGCTGCAGAGATCCACAGCTCAGGTGAGAGAATCTGTCCACAGGACAACCATTAGTTGTGTACTCCACAAATCTGGCCTTTATGGAAGAGTGGCAAGAAGAAAGCTATTGTTGCAAAAAAGCTATAAGAAATCCCACTTGCAGTTTGTGAGAAGCCATGTGGGGGACACAGCAAACATGTGGAAGAAGGTGCTCTGGTCAGATGAGACCAAAATTGAACTTTTTGGCCTAAAGGCAAAATGCTATGTGTGGCTGCAAAAGAAAACTGCACATCGCCCTGAACACACCATTCCCAATATGAAACTTGTTGGTTGCAGCATCATGTTGTGGGGATGCTTTTTTTCAGAAGGGACAGGGAAGATGGTCAGAGCTGATGAGAAGGTGGATGGAGCCAAATACAGGGCAATTTTAGAAGAAAACTTGTTATGCCCCGTACACACGGTCGGATTTTCCGACGGAAAATGTGTGATAGGACCTTGTTGTCGGAAATTCCTACCGTGTGTAGGCTCCATCACACATTTTCCATCGGATTTTCCGACACACAAAGTTTGAGAGCAGGCTATAAAATTTTCCGACAACAAAATCCGTTGTCGGAAATTCCGCTCATGTGTACACAAGTCCGACGGACAAAGTGCCACACATGCTCAGAATAAATAAAAAGATGAAAGCTATTGGCCACTGCCCCGTTTATAGTCCCGATGTACGTGTTTTACGTCACCGCGTTGAGAACGATCGTGTGACCATGTGTATGCAAGACAAGTTTGAGCCAACATCCGTCGGAAAAAATCCTAGGATTTTGTTGTCGGAATGTCCAAACAAAGTCCGACCGTGTGTATGGGGCATAAGAGTGAAATAATGACAGATGCTCCCCATCAAATCTGACAGAGCTTGAGCTATTTTACAAAGAAGAATGGGCAAAAATGTCACTCTCTAGATGTGCAAAGCTGGTAGAGACATCCCCAAAAAGACTTGCAGCTGTAATGGCAGCGAAAGGTGGTTCTACAAAGTATTGACTCAGGGGGGGCTGAATACAAATACATGCCACACTTTTCACATATTTATTGATAAAAAATTTTGAAAGCCAGTTATCATTTTCTGTCTACTTCACAATTATGTGCCACTTTGGGTTGGTCTATGACATAAAATCCCAATAAAATACATTTACATTTGTGGTTGTAACATGACAAAATGTGTAAAATTTCAAGGCGTATGAATACTTTTTCAAGGAACTGTAACTATATATGTCTGTGTCCCCACTGGGGAAATTTACTTCTCTATTTGTCTTGTGATCATTGACACCAGGACTGAAAGGTATGACAAATCCAAAAGATTTGAGCTTTCACCAGAAAAGAGTACAAAGCTTCCAAATGACACACTTGATCCAGTCACAATTATCTAAGAGGGCATTTTCCTGATTTTGAAAACATTTCCTATCATTTCCTACTGCTTTTACAGAACAGAAGTAAGGGGTGACTTCCCCTTTAATACACAGATGGGGAAAAGTCGACAGAAGTCTTAATCATGCCCTAGTATATCCAAAATGAAAACAAAAAGTTTTGGCCTTAAAATACACTTTTAAACACGACTGGTAAAAAATCTCTTACAGGATTATAGGACACACTTTACCATAGTTTGTACCATAATGTACTTTTAGTTTATTTTGAATTTTTAAGTCTTGCAAGTGTGCCATTATCTATTGGGTGATGTGTTCATGTGTGGTATATGCTGAAGTATTGCACAATGCTAGTCACCTCTTTCAGAAAACTCCATATTGTGAGGTAAATAAGTATTCTTTAAATGATTCTATACACCAAATTCTCTATCTTTCTGTGGCCCATCTAGTTATGTAGTTCTTGAGCACAGTGTTGAAAATAAATAAATGGCAGACTTTTTTAGATAATGCTTACAGAGTTAAATGAATAATAGAAAATCCACTATGTTGGCGATTCACTCAACCCATACCAAATATTTCACCTGATAATTAATTCTAATATAAAATAAACCCCGCCTCTCAAAAGATGCCAGTTTTGATACTCTAATAATGACATACATTCTGATACCCTTGGTAGTGTCTATGACGCTAACTAATTTAATTTACCCAATATGCAGGGACCATAATTATATCAGTATCAGTTTACAGCTCTCTAAATAGTTAAGGATCATATGTAGCTAAGAAATACTTACCTCCCAACAAATATTTTTGAAAAAAAAAAAATGTAAAGTAAAAATGTAGTTTTCTGTTTTTATACATCCTTGTCCAGTTCTCTTTTGTTAAAATCCCAACCAAAAGTAAGAATCCAAACAAAATGCTTAATATTTTTACACAAAGGTTTCCAGGCACAACCTGACTGATTCTGAATCTCAGTGGGGTTGATTTACTAAAATTGGAGGGTGCAAAATCTGGTGCAGCTCTGCATAAAAAACAATCAGCTTCCAGAATTTTTTGTCAAAGCTTAACTGAACAAGCTGAAGTTAGAAGCTGATTGGCTACCATGCACAGCTGCACCCGATTTTACATGCTCCAGTTTTAGTAAATGAACACCAGTACCTGAAGCTGGGTTGTGGGATTCTGAGAGATCCTTAACTACTTCAATATAGGGCACTTACACCCCCTACCTGCCCAGACCAATTTTCAGCTTTCAGCGCTCTCACACTTTGAATTACTCAGTCATGCAACACTGTACCCATATGAAATTTGTGTCCTTTTTTCACACAAATAGAGCTTTCTTTTGGTGGTATTTAATCACTAGTGGGTTTTTTTTTTTGTACTATAAATAAGAAATAAAAAGACTGTAAATTTTGTTAAAAATAATGCCTTTTTCTTTATTTCTGTCATAAAATTTTGCAAATTAGTAATTTTTCTTCATAAATTTTGGCCAAAATTTATACTGCTACATATCTTTGTTAAAAATAATCCAAGTTAGTGTATATTATATGGTCTTTGTGAAAGTTATAGAATCTACAAACTATGGTGCCATAGTTAATTTTTTTCCCACAATTCTTTGCAAAATGAAGATTTTTTTTTACAAAATTGTCATATTAACAGGTTATTTCTCTCACAGAGCATATGTATACAACAAATTACACCCCAAAATACATTCTGCTACTCTTCGCGAGTATGGCGATACCACATGTGTGAGACTTTTACACAGCCTGGCCACATACAAAGGCCCAACATTGAAGTGTCAAAACGTATTCAAAGTGTGTATACCACGCTAATATTATTAATATGAATATGTGAAGAAAAACAAACCTGTGAAAGAAAAAAGCAGCGTCACAAACATACGATATAATCATGTAAAGAACTAGTAAATGGAAGTAGTCGCGCTAATTAAAAGTGACCCAACTATGAATCTAAAAAACCAAACACGTTATAATTCATTGAAAATATAATAAAAAGTGACTCATAAAGCAATGTCTCTGAAAAGTGAAAAAGTGAATAAAGTAAATTGTGAAACAATGTCTCTGAGAAGTGGTAAGTAGATCATGTTCTACGGCGATACGGATCTGGAAAATGATGAATCCCTCCATGAGGCAAACGCCGAAAGAAATAAAAACTCTTACCGGAAGGAGTGGACCTCCTATTGTAGCGAGATCACACGCACCAGCAGATATAGCCCTCTGCAGGGTCTGAGATGGATCCCGGTTCCAAGATGTATAGACAAGCCCTGGGCATCCTCCTCACTCAATAGCCACCATCCATCCACCTTCCTCAAAAGTTCAAACTCCAAAAATGAGCACAGAGCAAATCGAAAAAAGGCTCTAATAGTGCGTTATCGTTTTTCAAACACAGCTCATTTATTGTATAAAAATTTCCAGTTGTATGTACAAAAACATAATAAAAACACTTGCCGGCAATAAAAATTTAAATTCGAACTAACACGCGCATTTCCAGGGTCAAGTGAGGTGTGATGACGTCAGCGCGTAGCTGCCCGGCATGTTTTGTCATACGTAACGTCTTCCAGGGGCCCCATTTTGGAAAGCAAACACCCCAATGTATAATATATGAGGCATAATGAGTCTTTTGAATGGTTCATTTTTTTCCAGAAGTTTTTGGAAAATGAAAACGCATTTTTTTTACACAAAGTTGTCCATTTATCAGATATTTCCAACATATAGTATGTACATAGCAAAGATGACACCCCAAAATACATTCTGCTACTCCTCCTGAGTATGGCAAAACCACATGTGGGAGACTTTTACACAGCCTGGCCACATACAAAGGCCCAAAATTGAAGTAGCACCTTCAGGCGTTCTAAAAGCATAAATTATACATCTCATTTCTCAACCACCTATTACACTTTTGAAGGCCCTTGAACACCAGGACAATGGAATTGCCCACAAAATTACCCCATTTTGGAAAGCAAACATCCAAATGTATAATCTATGAGGCATAATGAGTCTTTTGAACTGTTCGTTTTTTTCCAGACGTTTTTGGAAAAAAATGAAAACACTTTTTTTACACAAAGTTGTCCATTTAAAAGATATTTCCAACACATAGCAAATACATAGCAAAAATAACACCCCAAAATACATTCTACTATTCCTCCTGAGTATGGCGATACCACATGTATGAGGCTTTTACACAGCCTGGCCACGTACAGAAGCCCAGCATCCAAGTAGCACCATCAGGCATTCTAGGAGCATAAATTACATATATAATTTCCTCACAACCTATCATTTTTGAAGGCCCTTCATATTTCTAACACATAGCATGTACATACCAAGAATTACAATGCAAAATAAATTCTATTGTGGAAAGGGTAAAAAAAAAACATTATCTGTGCTTTTAGTAGTGTCCACAGATGAAAGCACTGGTCCAGCAATAGTAATTATCCAGGCAGAAGGCAGGAATATTGTCTATAGTCAGCACAAGGATATTGTCAGCACAGCACAGTCCATAGAAATTGTCCAGGCAGAGACAGTCAGCACAGCCATAATATTGGTCCTGGTACACTGTTACCCACAGACAGTCATTATTGTACCGCTCTCCAGCCCTTCATAAACATACTGCCTCTTGCTACAGCTAATTATTTGCATAGTCCAGGTAGCAGGCAGAGGTGTGGTCCATTCATGCAGCAGTCAGAGGCATGATGGCAGTAAGTTCACAGCAGGCTGAGGACCGCAATCAGGTAAGACCTGTGCACAGGGGCACAGGGGTAGAGGCTTCGCCCACCCAAATCTTTATGAAGCCTCCAGACTCCAGACCCTAATCCGGAAATTCTGAAACCTGGAGAAAACAAAAAAATGTTTTCTTCATCTGGAAAAACAATTCTGGAGCCCCTCACATATGTGAGACCTCTGTGTACTACAGTAGCAGGGCAACAGATCAGCCAAGCGGTAGGCAAAAGCTTAGTCCATAAAACAGGCCAGGGTCAGTTTACGTGCAAGTAGTCCAAGCGTTAGGCAGAAGCATAGTTGATAAAACGGGCCAGGGTCAGTTCACGTGGAAGCAGTCCAAACAGTAGGCAGAGGCATAGTCACAAAACAGGCCAGGGTCAGTTCACGTGGAAGCAGTGGCATGGTTATTTGGGAAAGCATGGAAAATGGTCAGCACAGATGATGAAAATGGGGAATTGGTAAAAATATGGGCTAATATTTTAGGGATGTATGATAAAGTTGGAAACTTTCACCAATGCAAAGGCCAGGTTGGGAAGGAAACTTGGGACAAATCTAAATCTAAATCCTTTTTTGCTGCACATGCACCATTTTTTTTGGCTTCTTAGGCCTGCTTCTGATGGTGGAATGTTGTACAGGAAGCGGCGCTCATGAAGTCGGCTAACAGCATCAGAGCGAAGGTCTTCTGGGGGGGTCTTTGTTGATAGATGACAGATGTGAACTTCTTCTATGAATTTTAGGAAGGGGGCAGGGCTTTCCTTGGATTTGGGGTAGACTACGTAGGAATTGTAAATGGCCAAATGGATAAGTAATTTGCTACCTTCTTGTACCAGAATCAGGACCTCCTTATTGACAAATAGGGCTGAATAATTTGATCATTGAAATACCCCTCCCATGTAGAGATTCTAATATTGGACACGTGTTGGCTTTTTAAGCACTTAAGGACCGGACCATTATGCTGCTTAAGGACCAGAGGACTTTTTCCAATTTGGCACTGTGTTGCTTTAACTGCTAATTGCGCGGTCATGCAATGCTGTACCCAAACGAAATTTGCGTCCTTTTGTTCCCACAAATAGAGCTTTCTTTTGATGGTATTTGATCACCTCTGCCATTTTTATTTTTTGCGCTATAAACGGAAAAAGACCGAAAACTTTGAAAAAAAATTATATTTTCTACTGTTTGTCATAAAAAAATAATCCAATAAACTCAATTTTAGCAATACATTTAGGCCAAAATGTATTCGGCCACATGTCTTTGGTAAAAAAATGGCAATAAGCGTATATTTATTGGTTTGTGCAAAAGTTATAGCGTCTACAATCTAGGGTACATTTTCTGGAATTTACACAGCTTTTAGTTTATGACTGCCTATGTCATTTCTTGAGGTGCTAAAATGGCAGGGCAGTACAAAACCCCCCAAATGACCCAATTTTGGAAAGTAGACACCCCAAGGAAATTGCTGAGAGGCATGTTGAACCCATTGAATATTTATTTTTTTTGTCCCAAGTGATTGAATAATGACAAAAAAAAAAAAATATTTACAAAAAGTTGTCACTAAATGATATATTGCTCACACAGGCCATGGGCCTATGTGGAATTGCACCCCAAAATACATTCAGCTGCTTCTCCTGAAGATGGGGATACCACATGTGTGGGACTTTTTGGGAGCCTAGCCGCGTACGGGGCCCCGAAAACCAATCACCGCCTTCAGGATTTCTAAGGGAGTAAATTTTTGATTTCACTCCTCACTACCTATCACAGTTTTGAAGGCCATAAAATGCCCAGATGGCACAAACCCCCCCAAATGACCCCATTTTGGAAAGTAGACACCCCAAGCTATTTGCTGAGAGGCATGGTGAGTATTTTGCAGCTCTCATTTGTTTTTGAAAATGAAGAAAGACAAGAAAAAACATTTTTTTTTTCTTTTTTCAATTTTCAAAACTTTGTGACAAAAAGTGAGGTCTGTAAAATACTCACTATACCTCTCAGCAAATAGCTTGGGGTGTCTACTTTCCAAAATGGGGTCATTTTGGGGGGTTTTGTGCCACCTGGGCATTCCATGGCCTCCGAAACTGTGATAGGCAGTGAAGAGTGAAATCAAAAATTTACGCACTTAGAAAGCCTGAAGGCGGTGCTTGGTTTTCGGGGTCCCGTACGCGGCTAGGCTCCCAAAAAAAGCCTCACACATGTGGTATCCCCATACTCAAGAGAAGCAACAGAATGTATTTTGGGGTGTAATTTCACATATTCCCATGGCATGTTTGAGCAATATATCATTTAGTGACAACTTTGTGCAAAAAAAAAAAAAAAATTGTCTCTTTCCCGCAACTTGTGTCACAATATAAAATATTCCATGGACTCGACATGACTCTCAGCAAATAGCTTGGGGTGTCTACTTTCCAAAATGGGGTCATTTGGGGGGGTTTTGAACTGTCCTGGCATTTTATGCACAACATTTAGAAGCTTATGTCACACATCACCCACTCTTCTAACCACTTGAAGACAAAGCCCTTTCTGACACTTTTTGTTTACATGAAAAAATTTTTTTTTTTTTGCAAGAAAATTACTTTGAACCCCCAAACATTATATATTTTTTAAATAAAAATAAATAAACTGCGCTAAAACAAAAGTTATATGTGTTGGGTGAGTTAATAGTGTGACCAAACCCCAACAAAATATAAAAAACAAGTCCAGAAAATAAAAGTCCAAATTCCCAAGGTAGTAAGTATTCAGTATAAGTGTGGATGCTGTTCCAAATGAGCTATGATTGCTCTTACCAGAAATCCAAAGATATAAGCGGATGGCAAAAAACCCTTGCCAGGGCCTCTGAGGTATTGGACCAATCAGCACCGTCCGTGGTCAGATCAAAATCCCCTCAATAAATGCAGGAGAAAAGCAAACACAAGAAAAAACTGGCCATAGTGTAGTATGTTAAATGTTAAACATGGACATACGAACATACCAATCACCCTGGTGTGCACATAAAAACAACCAAAAAAAAGGGGGGGAGGGAAGTGAAAAAAACCCCACCACCGTGGCTGTAGATTGTGCTTACCAAATCACGATGATAAACAGATTCTTAGTAGGTTAGGAGCTGACATAAAGCACCTTGATACGTCCTCATTAACCCGAAGTTCACATCGTCAGTAAACCACCCAGAATATAAAAAGTAAACTCTCCATGGTGAAGTACGTTTAAAAACGAATTTAATAAATAAAATATTGCACTCACAGAATAAAAGCACTTATATCGCATAAGTATATGTCGCCGGCCGGCATACAGGCATGGAAGCGAAGCTCGTCCTACTTCCTGGTCTCGTGGTAGCGTCGCTGCGTGCGTACCCAGACGCGTTTCGTCATCAAAAGGACGTTCTCAATGGGGACGAGCAACGCAGTGAGCCACCACTAATAAATAGACATCCAAGCCTCGTTCTGAGTTGCGAGCGCGAGGACGCCATCTTAAATATGGGCAAAAGCCTTAATTCTCCCTGAAGCGTGTGGTTAGCTGATATACACACAATGTCAACAGGAACAGGTTAAAACACCATAATGAGTATGGGCAAGTACCATTCAAGATGGCGAGAACGCCATTTTAAATGTGGGCAAAAAGCCCTAATTATCCCTGAAGCGTGTAGTTGGCTGATATGCACACAATATCTACAGGAACACGTTAAAACACCATAATGGGTATGGGCAAGTGCCCTAACCATTAAAAAACGGGCAAAAAAACGCACCCTAAATTAGGGCACGAAAAAAAACAAACAACGTGCCCAAAAAAATATATTAACTAACAATTCTACCAAAATGTGGAAGTTTAATATCGTGAAATATTAAACTAAAATAAAGAATAAAAAATATATTACCACATACCTAAATGTGAAAAAGTGACCGAAACCCCTTGTAATAAGACTCATAGTGAGAGGAAATAGGTATTGTAGGAGTATATTCAAACCTCCAAACAATATAAATAAATATAAAAAAATAAAAAGTGAATAAAGAGGAAAAAAGAAGAAAAATATCTATAAGTAGAATGCATCAAATAATGAACATGGCGTCCTCTAGCGAACATCTCAGAACGGGTAATTTCACACATATAGACATATAAAAAATATAGATAAAAAATACAATAAAATCACCTCATGAGTTATCAATAAATGCGTTCACATCCATGTCAATGTTTAACCCATAGGGTGTATACGTCCTTAACCTATGGATCCAGCTCATCTCAAGCTGGGATATACCCCTAATTAGTGCACTACCCCTCCAATGAGGTCTAAACTTATCTATCCCTAAAAAAAGGGTACCTGAGGGGTCCCTGTCGTGCACCAATAAGTAGTGCTTAGACACTGAATGATACCTGAATCCCGTGATAATATTAGTGATGTGTTCGTTAAGTCGCACCTGGAGAGGGCGCTTAGTCCTGCCCACATATTGAAGGCCACACGGGCACTGCAACAAATAAACGACCCTCTCGGTGGTGCAAGTAACGAACTGCTTAATGTTATACGTTTCTCCTGTGCTAGTGGAGGTAAAGAAGGTAGTCCTTCTATGAGAACATGCATTTAGCCTACAAACCCTGCACTTTCTGCACTGATAAAAACCGATCAGTTGATCAAAAAATGTTGGTTTGGTGATTGGAGGATTTAAAATATTGGGGGCCAACTGATGGCGTACCGAGGGTGCTCCCCTAAAGACGACACGAGGCCTATCTGGCAAGATGTCATTGAGGGTTATGTCACTCTTGATTACATGCCAATGCTTGTATATTAAATTTTTTATATTATGATGCTGTAAAGAAAAGGACGTGACAAAAGGGACCCCTAAATTGAACTGGCCCCTATCAACAGAACTCCTCTCGACAAGCAAATCATCTCTATTGACAAGTTGTACATTCTCAAGAGTCTTAACAAGAGAATCCTTTGAATAACCCTTTTCCAGAAATCTCTCAGTAAGGATTCCAGCCTGTGCATCAAAATCTACATGGCTGTATTATATATTTTTTAAAGCATTTTTTTTTCACACAGTATTTGCGCAGCGATTTTTCAAACGCATTTTTTTGGGAAAAAACACACTTTTTTAAATTTTAATGCACTAAAACACACTATATTGCCCAAATGTTTAATGAAATAAAAAAGATGATCTTAGGCCGAGTACATGAATACCAAACATGACATGCTTTAAAATTGCGCACAAACGTGCAGTGGCGACAAACTAAATACATTTTTAAAAGCCTTTAAAAGCCTTTACAGGTTACCACTTTATATTTACAGGGGAGGTCTACTGCTAAAATTACTGCCCTCGATCTGACGTTCACGGTGACACCTCACATGCATGGTGAAATTGCTGTTTACATTTGACGCCAGACCGACGCTTGCGTTCGCCTTTGCGCGAGAGCAGGGGGGGACAGGGGTGCTTTTTTTTTTTTTTTTCTTTATTATTTTTTTGCTTTTTTATCTTATTTTTAAACTGTTCCTTTCATTTTTTTTTTTATCATTTTTATTGTTATCTCAGGGAATGTAAATATCCCCTATGATAGCAATAGGTAGTGACAGGTAATCTTTTTTGAAAAAATTGGGGTCTATTAGACCCTAGATCTCTCCTCTGCCCTCAAAGCATCTGACCACACCAAGATCGGTGTGATAAAATGCTTTCCCAATTTCCCAATGGCACTGTTTACATCCGGCAAAATCTAAGTCATGAAATGCACGTAGCTTCCGGTTTCTTAGGCCATAGAGATGTTTGGAGCCACTCTGGTCTCTGATCAGTTCTATGGTCAGCTGGCTGAATCACCGGCTGCATTCTCAGGTTCCCTGTTGAGACAGGAGAGCCAGAGAAAAACACGGAAGACGGTGGGGGGGCATTCCCTCCCACTGCTTTTAAAAGCAGTCTAGAGGCTAATTAGCCGCTAGGATTGCTTTTACATGAAAGCCGACCGCTGGCTGAAAAGAATGATACCAAGATGATACCTAAACCTGTAGGCATCATTCTGGTATAACCACTCAAAGTCGTGAATGCGTACCTGAAGACAAAAAAATGGTTAACAATAAAACACAGTAAACGGTAAAGTATAAAAAATTGCATACCTGAAAAGCAAACATGATAAAACATAATAACAATAAAACAGAATAGAATACAGTAAAAAAGAGCAGAACAATAGACAGAGAATAGAGAGAGAGAGAACAATAAAACGACAACTATTTTTTTTTATTTTATAATTTTTTTTTTTTTTTACACTTTTTTTTGTAACTAACTTTTATAACTGTAACTGGTTCCAGGTTCGGGTCTCTCAAAATGCGATGGCATCTTGGGAGACCCTGTGAAAGTGTGCCTAGTCTGTGCAATGCTGTACCCTACGCTAATACTCAACTAGTGAATGGTAGCGTTCAAACATTCACCAATGCAAAGACCAGGATTGTCAGGACAGGAGGGACAATAATAGTGGGTGTCACACCTATATCCGCGCTTGCTGCAGATACGACATCTTTATTGGGGGGGGGTTCGTTGGGTAGGGGTACTCGGGAGGACATAAAGAAAATGCCTCTCATGCAGCCGACTGCATTTGGTTGGGGATGTGAATGGGGGAAGTACGGGCGCTGCAGAAGCGGTGGGTTCCCAATTAGGATTGGCGAATGCAGCAGGAAGGGCATTATGGGCACGACGGGCCTGTGTTTGTCTTCTTCTTGGTGGCAGCGGGCCACTACTTGTGCTTGCCACCTCACCAGCTTGAACTGCACTTATGGGACTCACCACGTCACCAAGTGTTACTGCAGTGCTGGTTTGACTACGACCGGGGTGTACTAGGCCACTGGTGCTTGCCAGTTCACCAAAACGTTACCAAAAAAACTGTTAGCGATCGCAGGGATCAGGCCTGACTCTGCGAACGCTGCAGTTATGCGTTTAGTGTTTTGTAAGTGACAGTGATCGATCGATACTGCACTTGGGTGGGCTGGGCTGGGCCGGGCGGAGGGGCAAAACGCAGGTGCTAGCAGGTATCTGGGCTGATCCCGCTAACACTGCGTTTTTGGGAACCCTAAACTGCTGGGGACACTAGTATAGATCTGATCGGATCAGATATTGATCCGTTCAGATACTATACCACTAAGGGAGGTGTACGGTGCGTGCGTGGGTGTTAGCGCTACTGGCGCTAATCTGACGCTGCTTGGGGCTGGTGCTTACCAGTTCACCAAAATGCTACCAAAAAAACTGTTAGCGATCGCAGGGATCAGGCCTGACTCTGCGAATGCTGCAGTTATGCGTTTAGTGTTTTGTAAGTGACAGTGATCGATCGATACTGCACTTGGGTGGGTTGGGCTGGGCCGGGTGGAGGGGTAAAACACAGGAGTTAGCAGGTATCTGGGCTGATCCCGCTAACACTGCGTTTTTGGGAACCCTAAACTGCTGGGGACGCTAGTATAGATCTGATCGGATCAGAAGCGTTCAGATACTATACCACTAAGGGAGGCGTATGCTGCGTGCGTGGGTGTTACCGGTACTGGCGCTAATCTGACGCTGCCTGGGTCGACGCATATCACCGCCGGGCGATCAGGGGGCTAAACCTTTATTCGGTAATAAACGACGGGTGCCCTGACACTATAAAAAATAAACAAACTAACCAGCGTCACCCGTAACAGTTATACGGTGATCAGTGGTGAAAGGGTTAACTAGGGGGCAATCAAGGGGTTAAAACATTTATAAGATAGTATATGGGGGTCCCTGTTGCTATAAAACGCTGACGGCGAACCTAAATATTTACGTCCCTAACTAGCGTCACCAGTGACACTAATACAGCGATCAGAAAAATGATCGCTTAGTGACACTGGCGACAGTGGGTGATTGAGGGGTTAAAACTTTATTAGGGGGGTTAGGGGGGTACCCTAGACCTACAGGGGGCTAATACTAACTGCCCTAACACAGTAACTGTCACAAACTGACACCATGCAGTAATCAGAAAAAAAAAAAACTGCTTGGTGTCAGTGTGACAGGGGGGGGGGGTTGAGGGGTGATTAGGGGGTGATCGGGGGGGATCGGGGGTAAAGGGGGGTGTTATGTGTGCCTGGCATGTTCTACTGGGATGTGCGTGTGTTGTGCACTCACATTTCAGTCTTCTCTCCTCGGCGCTGGAATGGAAACTGCCGAGCCGAGGAGAGATGACATCACGTCCTCTGCCTCTGTGTACTACACAGAGGCAAGGGAAGCATCTCATTGGCTGGGAGCGATCGCGAGGGGGGGCCACGATCGGATGGCCTCCCCCTCATCTCTGATCACTGCCAGACCAAAGGCGACAGCCTCAGGCACCGGGGGGGTCCGATCGGACCCCACGCACGCGGGAAGGCAATCACGTACCAGGTACGTGATTTTGCCTGCCGTGCCATTCTGCTGATGTATATCAGCGTGAGGCGGTCGTCAAGTGGTTAATGGGACCTTCTTTGAACCTCAGTTGTAGTGCCGTCATGGATGGTGGACATCATGGGCAGGTCCCTTTTATCCTTCCACCTCAAGGCCAGCACTTTGTTGCATCTCAATGTTGCTATTTCCCCCTTCGCACCTTTTTGTTCACTAGAGATTGTGGGAAGCCCTTCCTATTCTTTTTGGAGGTTCCGCAGGCCAGGGTTTTTGCGATGTATAAGTGTTTGAAAAGGGGCAGGCTGTTGTAGAAGTTGTCAAGGTATATATAATATTCTTTGTTCAGAAGTGGGTATGCCAGGTCCCATACAATTTTTCCAGTTTATGGAAGTTCATGTTTATGGTGAGGCCCATAAACAATTTGAACTCTTCCAAATTCAGATCTCGCCACTCAAACGGACGGGCATATGATGATTGGGGGTTGTTGGCAATATGCTGCTGGGCATATAAATTGGTTGGGTCCACAATGAATTGCAGCAAAGTGTTGGGCGAAAACAGATAAAAACAAGCAATCTCTGTGACATTTTGGGTGTTGACCTGCACACCTGGCTGTGCTGTGAAAGGGGGAATAATTGGTGATCCTGAGTCGGAAGGCAACCATTTTGGGTTGGCAAGAACATCTGGCATGTATGTAGAGGCCCTGGCTCTTGGGGGACGTTACACTCCAGTATTTGGGGGATTTGAATTTCCTGTGCTGGTACTCAGGCATGATGTGTCAGCACTGGTACTGGGCCTGGGCATTTGTTCCCGGGGCCTATCACTGGCGGCAGCACTGGTACTGGGCATTTGTTCCTGGTTGCTGGCAGCTGCCTGGTTTCCAGAGCGCGTGCCCTTTTAGGAGGGACCCATTCTTCCTCCAAATCATTTGCCAATTCACTACTCTCAATCAGTTCAAATGCCGAATTTGATGTGGAATCAGAATTGGAATCTGAGAATATGAGAACTCCCTGCTGCTCTCATCTGTCATGGAGAGGAGCTGGAATGCCTCCTCACTGGTATATAATCTTTTGGACATGATGCTGATGGCTGTGTGACAGGTGGCAGGTGACTGATGGGCTGTGCGATGGGTGGCAGGTGATGTTCACTGATAGGTGATGACGGTGTGACGGGCGATGGTCACTGATGGGTGCCAGGCGACGGTCACTGATGAATGACAGGCCACGGACGGTGACGGTCACTGATGGGTGACAGGCCACGGTCACTGATGGATGATGGGTGATGGATGACAGGCCAAGGTCACTGATGGGTGACAGTTGCACTGCTGGCGATCACTGATGGGTGACAGATGATGAGTGACAGGTCACGGTCACTGATGGGTGACGGGTGCAATGCTGACAGTCACTGATGGGTGACAGGTGATGGGTGACAGGGCACGGTCAATGATGGGTCATGGGTGCACTGCTGACAGTCACTGATGGGTGACAGGCCATGGTCATTGATGGGTGACGAGTGCAACGCTGACGGTCACTGATGGGTGACGGGTGATGGGTGACAGGGCACGGTCAATGATGGGTGACGGGTGCACTGCTGATGGTCATTGATGGGTGACGGGTGATGGGTGACAGGCCACGGTCACTGATGGGTGATGGGTGCAATGCTGACAGTCACTGATGGGTGATGGTTGACAGGGCACAGTCACTGACCGGTGACAGGTGCACCGCTGTCAGTCACTGATGGCAGTCTCTTATGTGACAGGTGCACTTTATGGGGTAACTGTGGTGACTGTTGAGTGACAGATGAAGTTCGGGGGGCGATGGGACAAGTGTGGTGTTGTTGCAGACACTACAGAACACAGATCTGTAACTCACTGCTCCTGGCTCTTCTCTCCTCACACTGGAAACGGTATGTGAGGAGGGAAGAGCCAGTAACAGGTAGTTACCGCTCTGTGTTTACATTTAGTGATCAGCTGTGAAAGGATCAAAGCCGATCACATGGTAAACAGCCGCTGGCCAATGGCTGTTTACCAGCATCGGTGATAAGCAATGTTCCCGGGAACACGCTGCCACCGACGTGCACACGCAGCGTGCTCGTGACTGTGAGCATGTGCCTCTTAAAGTGGGGAGGTACCCTCTATGATCGTCCGTGACTTCATCATGGCCAATCATGTGGTAAACAGCCATGCCCAATGGCTGTTCACCCCCGTCGGTGACGAGCGGTGTCTTGGTGACACGCAGCCACCGACAGTACAGGGCTGTGCGCACACGATCGCGTGCATGCCCTGTTTAAATGGACGGATGTCATATGACGCCCGCCCTGAACGAGGGCCGCACCGCCCAGCCGTCATATGATGGTGGGCAGGCAGCAAGCGGTTGAATACAATTTTTATCGTACTGTTTGGTTCCTCTTCTGATTACCTAGCTGGATGACTGTTACCTCATTTCTTTGCTAACTGTGTTGGCACTTTTGTACTCCTGGTTACTTTCTTTGACAATTTAAAAAGTAATTTCAATATCTTTGTTCTGTTTTTATGTTCTCTATTTTCCCTTATTCTGCATTTTCAACATCTGCCTATTGATTGCCTAATTGTCAAAGCCTGCAGCACTTGATAAATTCTCCTGCATGTTAAGTGACCTGTCAGCTATAAGAATACATTGGTGAGCTTGTGTTCAAGAGCACTATTCTCTCAATGCCCTGGCAACAACCACTTGTCCAACAAAGTATTGCAGAAAAATTACCTACAGTGTAGCAGTACCCCACAATTTGATGAAATAGTAAACGTTCCTCAAAATGAAGTCTATGTAAACCCTGTAAGAACTTACCTCAGTTTTGTTTCGCCATACCCATTCATGCTAGCAGTGAACATTTCAACATTTGTTATTGATTTTAGCAATACTTAACAATAACATTAACTTAACAGTAACATTTCTTTCCATTTCAACTCTCATTCATATGGACAAGGGTGTTTTTATATGAGGCAAGATTAGCCAGATTTCCCAGGTGGCACCCATGGAGATAAGGTGGAGGTAGAAAAAGGCTAAGTGGCTTCCACGCTAGCTACGGCCTATGGATATATATCTTACCTTTCTCAGTAAACAATAACAGACAATTATAATTTAACTATTGGCATCGTCCTACTGTTGCTTTGTAGAAAATTAAAGAAAGATCTGATTGGCTGATAGACAATTCCACAGTCTGTCTATGTACTAGCTTCCTGAAATTCTCCCATATGAGTATGTCTTCACAACAGAATTCATGGCCAACGGCTGCATGCTCAACAAAAATCAAACTGAAAGCTATGTTTGCAAAATCTATTTTTAGCTACAGATCCACTTTTTCAAAGTCGTCATGTTAACAGTATTTTATGAGGATAACCACTTTAGGCCTTTTAGTAAAAAAAATATATATGCGTTAGTTGGCAGTTACATGAACCGCATAAATTCATTATTATCTTTTTAAGTTTTACATTATCTCAAGACAACATTATTATTTTCATCTATTCCCTCAGGTTTAATCCTGAGTTTCCTTGCTCTCAAAACTACGTAATGTGTCTGTGCTTTACAGGCACTGTGCTAGATACACCTTTAGGCTAATCTACAGCTGCATAGTTTTTTTTATGACATCCTAACTCATTTAAAAAAATCATACAATAAAATAATATAGAACCTAAGCCTCTACAATCATCTCATAATAACATGGTTGTTTTCATAAAGAAATTACAAAATATTAACTTCTACCATAAAATCTGTGCAGCTGCATGCCCTAAAGACTGTGTTTCTGTCATGATCTGTAGTGGTTGTTTGTGATGCAAAAGTATTTCTTGTTTTATCTGCTTAAAATAATGCACATTCATTTTATTAGCTACAGTATCTAGCTATATACATCCTGGCACTGAAGTTCCATGTGGAATTCTACCTCTCCACGTTTATCTGCAATATAATTTTAAAGCTTAAATGCAGCTAAAATTAAAAAAACAGAAAAAAAAACAACACAAGGGACATAATTTAAGGTCAGTAGGATGTGTCCCTTGTACTGATGTCTCTTCCTTTAGTTGAAATTCTCTTCTGTCCATGCCCCCC
Organism: Aquarana catesbeiana; assembly: GCF_042186555.1. NCBI lineage: Eukaryota > Metazoa > Chordata > Amphibia > Anura > Ranidae > Aquarana > Aquarana catesbeiana. Next base: position 179,907,977 of record NC_133326.1, read on the forward strand.
TCCCCCACCCACACTCCCACATACACTGTAGTATGGCTGCTATTAAAGAAGCAACTTATCAGGAAGGGCAGGCCTAGTTGGGTTCTCTTAATGAGAGTCTGTGACAGATCCCTTAAATGTATTGACTATTTTTAGTTAATAGATAGGAACATATGTCATATTTACATTAGTGAATAAAAAGGAAACAATGTCATATTTACTTACTTTCTGTTTTCCAGACCTAGGCAAAAAAAAATCACACATTCCAGGAGTCCTCAGGAAGGGGTAAAGGGGTTTTCTCAGTTAAGCTTTAGTTAATAGATAGGAACGTATGTCATATTTACATTAGTAAATAAATAGAAAACAATGTCACATTTACTTACTTTCTGTTTTCCAGACCTAAGGAAAAAAAATCATACATTCCAGCAGTCCTCAGGAAGGGGTGAAAGGGTTTTCTCAGTTAAGCACACCCTTCTGCCTGCATACCTGAGCTAAGGGCAGATGGATTCCAGGAAGTAAATGCTACATGAATCATCTGCCCTTACTCAAGATGGCCATAGCCAGAAATGATAGGGGGAATTTTTCAAAGTGATTTCTCAGCAAAATAAAGCATTGAGACATGCATGGATGGGTGGGTTTGCTTTGAATATTAAAAATTAATTAACCACTTCAGCCCCGGAAGGATTTACCCCCTTCCTGACCAGAGCACTTTTTACAATTTGGCACTGCGTCGCTTTAACTGCTAATTGCGCGGTCATGCAATGCTGTACCCAAACGAAATTTGCGTCCTTTTCTTCCAAGAAATAGAGCTTTCTTTTGATGGTGTTTGATCACCTCTGCCGTTTTTATTTTTTGCACTATACACGGAAAAAGACCGAAAATTTTGAAAAAAATGATATTTTCTAGTTTTTGTTATAAAAAAAATCCAATAAACTCAATTTTAGTCATACATTTAGGCCAAAATGTATTCAGCCACATGTCTTTGGTGAAAAAAAATGTCAATAAGTGTATATTTATTGGTTTGCGCAAAAGTTATAGCGCCTACAAACTAGGGTACATTTTCTGGAATTTACACAGCCTTTAATTTATGACTGCCTATGTCATTTCTTGAGGTGCTAAAATGGTAGGGCAGTACAAAACCCCCACAAATGACCCCATTTTGGAAAGTAGACACCCCAAGGAAATTGCTGAGAGGCATGTTGAGCCCATTGAATATTCATTTTTTTTGTCCCAAGTGATTGAATAATGACAAAAAAAAAAAAAATTACAAAAAGTTGTCACTAAATTATATATTGCTCACACAGGCCATGGGCATATGTGGAATTGCACCCCAAAATATATTCAGCTGCTTCTCCTGAGTACAGGGATACCACATGTGTGGGACTTTTTGGGAGCCTAGCCGTGTACGGGGCCCCGAAAACCAATCACTGCCTTCAGGATTTCTAAGGGCGTAAATTTTTGATTTTACTCCTCACTACCTATCACAGTTTTGAAGGCCATAAAATGCCCAGATGGCATAAACCCCCCCAAATGACCCATTTTGGAAAGTAGACACCCCAAGCTATTTGATTTGAGGCATGATGAGTCCATGGAATATTTTATATTGTGACACAAGTTGTGGGAAAGTGACACTTTTTTTTTTTTTTTGCATAAAGTTGTCACTAAATGATATATTGCTCACACAGGCCATGGGCATATGTGGAATTGCACCCCAAAATACATTTAGCTGCTTCTCCTGAGTATGGGGATACCACATGTGTGGGACTTTTTGGGAGCCTAGCCGTGCACGGGACCCCGAAAACCAAGCACCGCCTTCAGTCTTTCTAAGGGCGTAAATTTTTGATTTCATTCTTCACTGCCTATCACAGTTTCGGAGGCCATTGAATGCCCAGGTGACAAACCCCCCCAAATGACCCCATTTTGGAAAGTAGACATCCAAAAAGTCCCACACATGTGGTATCCCCATACTCAGGAGAAGCAACAGAATCTATTTTGGGGTGTAATTTCACATATTCCCATGGCATGTTTGAGCAATATATCATTTAGTGACAACTTTGTGCAAAAAAAAAAAAAAAATTGTCTCTTTCCCGCAACTTGTGTCACAATATAAAATATTCCATGGACTCGACATGCCTCTCAGCAAATAGCTTGGGGTGTCTACTTTCCAAAATGGGGTCATTTGGTGGGGGGTTTGAACTGTCCTGGCATCTTATGCACAACATTTAGAAGCTTATGTCACACATCACTCACTCTTCTAACCACTTAAAGACAAAGCCCTTTCTGACACTTTTTTATTACATGAAAAAATAATTTTTTTTTGCAAGAAAATTACTTTGAACCCCCAAACATTTTATATTTTTTTAAAGCAAATGCCCTACAGATTAAAATGGTGGGTGTTTCATTTTTTTTTTTCACACAGTATTTGCGCACACTTTTTAAAATTTTAATGCACTAAAACACAATATATTGCCCAAATGTTTGATGAAATAAAAAAGATGATCTTAGGCCGAGTACATGGATACCAAACATGACATGCTTTAAAATTACGCACAAACGTGCAGTGGCAACAAAATAAATACATTTTTAAAAGCCTTTAAAAGCCTTTACAGGTTACCACTTTAGATTTGCAGAGGAGGTCTACTGCTAAAATTACTGCCCTCGATCTGACCTTCGCGGTGATACCTCACATGCATGGTGCAATTGCTGTTTACATTTGACGCCAGACCGACGCTTGCATTCGCCTTAGCGCGAGAGCAGGGGGGACAGGGGTGCTTTTTTTTTATTTTTTTAATTTTTTTTTTTGCTTTTTTATCTTATTTTTAAACTGTTCCTTTCATTTTTTTAAAATCATTTTTATTGTTATCTCAGGGAATGTAAATATCCCCTATGATATCAATAGGTAGTGACAGGTACTCTTTTTTGGGGTCTATTAGACCCTAGATTTCTCCTCTGCCCTCAAAGCATCTGACCACACCAAGATCGTTGTGATAAAATGCTTCCCCAATTTCTCAATGACGCTGTTTACATCCGGTAAAATCTAAGTCATAAAATGCTCATAGCTTCCGGTTTCTTAGGCCATAGAGATGTTTGGAGCCACTCTGGTCTCTGATCAACTCTATGGTCAGCTGGCTGAATCACCGGCTGCATTCTCAGGTTCCCTGTTGAGACAGGAGAGCCAGAGAAAAACACGGAAGATGGTGGGGGGGCATTCCCTCCCACTGCTTGGCTTGCAAAAGCAGTCTAGAGGCTAATTAGCTGCTAGGATTGCTTTTACATGAAAGCCGACCGCTGGCTGAAAAGAATGATACCAAGATGATACCTAAACCTGCAGGCATCATTCTGGTATAACCACTCAAATTCGTGAATGGCGTACCTGAAGACAAAAAAATGGTTAACAATAAAGCACAGTAAACGCTAAAGTATAAAAAAATTGCATACCTGAAAAGCAAACATGATAAAACATAATAACAATAAAACATTGCAGAATAGAATACAGTAAAAAAGAGCAGAACAATAGAGAGAGAATAGAGAGAGAGAGAACAATAAAACGACAACTATTTTTTTTTATTTTATATTTTTGTTTGTGTTTTTATTATTTTTTTACACTTTTTTTTGTAACTGTAACTTTTATAACTGTAACCAGTTCCAGGTTTGGGTCTCTCAAAATGAGATGGCATCTTGGGAGACCCTGTGAAAGTATGCCTAGTCTGTGCAATGCTGTACCCTACGCTAATACTCAACTAGTGTATGGTAGCGTTCAAAACATGTCACCAATGCAAAGACCAGGATTGTCAGGACAGAAGGGAGAATAATAGCGGGTGTCACGCCTATATCCGCGCTTGCTGCAGACACAACATCTTTTTTGGGGGGGTTCGTTGGGTAGGGGTACTCGGGAGGACATAAAGAAAATGCCTCTCATGCAGCCGACTGCATTTAGTTGGGGATGTGAATGGGGGAAGTACGGGTGCTGCAGAAGCGGTGGGTTTCCAATTAGGATTGGCGAATGCAGCAGGAAGGGCATTATGGGCATGACGGGCCTGTGTTTGTCTTCTTCTTGGTGGCAGCGGGCCACTACTTGTGCTTGCCACCTCACCAGCTTGAACTGCACTTATGGGACTCACCACGTCACCAAGTGTTACTGCAGTGCTGGTTTGACTACGACCGGGGTGTACTAGGCCACTGGTGCTTGCCAGTTCACCAAAACGCTACCAAAAAAACTGTTAGCGATCGCAGGGATCAGGCGTGACTCTGCGAACGCTGCAGTTATGCATTTAGTGTTTTGTAAGTGACAGTGATCGATTGATACTGCACTTGGGTGGGCTGGGCCGGGCGGAGGGGCAAAACGCAGGTGCTAGCAGGTATCTGGGCTGATTCCGCTAACACTGCGTTTTTGGGAACCCTAAACTGCTGGGGACGCCAGTATAGATCTGATCGGATCAGATATTAATCCGTTCAGATACTATACCACTAAGGGAGGTGTACGGTGCGTGCGTGGGTGTTAGCGCTACTGGCACTAACCTGACGCTGCCTGGGGCTGGTGCTTGCCAGTTCACCAAAATGCTGCCAAAAAAACTGTTAGCGATCGCAGGGATCAGGCCTGACTCTGTGAACGCTGCAGTTATGCGTTTAGTGTTTTGTAAGTGACAGTGATTGATTGATACTGCACTTGGGTGGGCTGGGCTAGGCCGGGCGGAGGGGCAAAACGCAGGTGCTAGCAGGTATCTGGGCTAATCCCGCTAACACTGCGTTTTTGGGAACCCTAAACTGCTGGGGACGCTAGTATAGATCTGATCGGATCAGATATTGATCCGTTCAGATACTATACCACTAAGAGAGGTGTATGCTGCGTGCGTGGGTGTTAGCGGTACTGGCGCTAATCTGACACTGCCTGGGGCGACGCATATCACCGCCGGGGCTAAACCTTTATTCGGTAATAAACGGCGGGTGCCCTGACACTATAAAAAATAAACGAACTAACAAGTGTCACACGTAACGATAATACGGTGATCAGTGGTGAAAGGGTTAACTAGGGGGCAATCAAGGGGTTAAAACATTTATTAGATAGTATATGGGGGTCCCTGTCGCTATAAAACGCTGAACCTAAATATTTACCTCCCTAACTAGCGTCACCAGCGACACTAATACAGCGATCAGAAAAATGATTGCTTAGTGACACTGGTGACAGGGGGTGATCAAGGGGTTAAAACTTTATTAGGGGGGGTTAGGGGGGTATCCTAGACCTAAAGGGGGCTAATACTCACTGCCCTAACACACTAACTGTCACAAACTGACACCATGCAGTAATCAGAAAAAAAACTGCTTGGTGTCAGTGTGACAGGGGGAGGGGTGATTGGGGGGTGATCGGGGGGCGATCGGGGGGGGTCGGGGGTGTAAAGTATGTCTGGCATGTTCTACTGTGTGTGTTGTGTTGTGCAACTCACATTTCAGTCTTCTCTCCTCGGTGCCGGAACGGAAACTGCCGAGCCGAGGAGAGATGACATCACATCCCCTGCCTCTGTGTACTACACAGAGGCAGGGGACGATTCTCATTGGCTGGGAGCAATTGCGAGGGGGGGCCACGAATGGATGGCCTCCCTCCCATCTCTGATCGCTGCCAGACCAAAGCCGGCTGCCTCAGGCACCGGGGGGGTCCGATTGGACCCCCCGCCCACGGGCAGGCAATCACGTACCAGGTATGTGATTTTGCCTGCCCGTGCCATTCTGCCGACATATATCGTCGTTAGGCGGTCGGCAAGTGGTTAAACAGCATTCTTGGTTTGTGGTGCTCAGATACAGTGTAGTTCCACTTTAACATCTTGTTTATGTAAATAGATTATTTAAACCACTATTCTTGTTCCACTGACAACTTGTTGGTTTCCCATCTTTTACTTTCTCAGTACCAAAGGTCACTAAAATAAGCAAAAAGAGTGAATATTTTCAGTTGGAGCAAAGACAGGAAACAAAACTGACACAAATTTGACCTTTGAAAAGCTATCCAAAACAAAAACAAAAGTTTTGGCTTTAGATACACCTTAAGGAGTATCAGTAGAATCCCAATATGGGGTACATAATGTACCACTCACCTCTGACCTCTAATGTAAAGAGATATAAAGAGGATTGCATTATATGCTACCTGCAACTGATGGTGGAACTCTCAAAAGTTCACTACGGGGCCCTGTAATTTCTACATTCCTTGTAAAAGATTCACAATTTATGAATAATATTTCTAGATTGTAAGCTCTAACGAGCAGGGCCCTGATCCCTCCTGTATTGATTTGTATTGTAAGTGTACTGTCTGCCCTCATGTTGTAAAGCACTGTGCAAACTGTTGGTGCTATATAAATTCTGTATAAAACTAATAATAATAATAATATGAGGTACTGAAAGCCTAAGAGCCGGTTCACACTGGGATGACTTGTCAGGCGACTTTGCCACCTGACAAGTAGAGTTCCGTTCTGTACAATGGAACCGTTCTAATCAGAGCGACGCAAGTCACTCTGACTTAGAAAAGGGTTCCTGTACTACTTTGGGGGTGACTTGAGGCGACTTGGATCGACTTCTATATAGAAGTCGTTTTGCAAGTCGCCGCTGCAGTCGTGTTCAAGTTATCTGAGGCAGTCGCGCTGCAAGTCGTGCTGCCTCAGTGTGAATCGACCCTAAGTTTAAAAAAATAAAGACTGGGCATAAGAGATATTACTTACCTTTAGTGAGATGTGTCCCTGGTGTTGCTTTGTCCTCATTTAGCAGAAATTTTCTTCTTCAGGTGCCCCCCCACAGACATAGGTACTCATCAAGCCTTTCTGCCCAACTCCTCCATTCATTGAAGCCATACTACAGCTACTATGAATGAAAATTCATCTATAAACAAAGGACAGGTTGACAGATTTAAAAGTCTGCCCCCTCCAATCTTAGATCAAGTTTAATTTGCCGTAGCACTGGCTTCTAAGAGTAGAGGAGCTGGGATGAAAGGGTGGGTGCAGTCGGGCACTTATGATGGGTGCCTGTGAGAGTTCTATTAACCCCCGCTGCATCACTAGCTTACAGTTGCGGGGGGGGTGGGAGATATTGGATAAGTACGATTTCTGCTAAACAAGGACATATCAACACAAGGGCACATCTCACTGAAGGTAAATAATGTCCCATGTGCTTATTTTTTTTATAATAAATTTAGGCTTTTACTCCATTTACATTTCCTGTGGAAACTAGATTCATGATGGGTTGCATTACCAGACACAGGTATCAAGCCTTTCCACCCAGCTCCTCCATTTTTTAAAACCATACTACAGCTACTATGAATATAAATTGATCTATAAATGAAAGACGGGTTGATAGATTGAAAAGTCTGCCCTCTCCATTCATAGATCATGTTTCATTTGCTGTAGTGCCAGCTTCTAAGATTGGAGGAGCTAATTGAAAAGGGTAGGTGTATTTGGGCGCTCTTTATGAGTGCCTATGACAGTTTTATTAACCCCGCTGCATCACTAGCTTACAGTTGTGGGGTGGGAGATATTGGATGAGTAAGATTTCTGCTAAACAAAGACATATCAGCACAAGGGCACATCTCACTGAAGGTAAATAATGTCCCGTGTGCTTATTATTTTTTTAAAACTAAACTTAGGCTTTTACTGCATTTATATTTGCTATGGAAACTAGATTCATGATGGGTTACATTACCAGGTATTTTAATCTTACCACAGCTGCTTGTATTATGTATTATTTAGTAAGGGGAAAGTCACGTGTGTTGGATTGGTCACATGCTAATTGTGCTTTTATAAATAGTTGTAATTTGGTATTTTGGTCTGATAAATAATATAAATATATGATAGTAATGCTGATATAAAAATAATAGTAATAATTTTCTTTTATTTCAAATACCTTTTAAGCCATACATATTTTATTATTAGAGCTCATAGATGAGGTTTAGGAATCTCTTTCTGTCTGCATTGCTTCTAGGACATTGTGATTTAATGAAAGCATGTCTATACATATACTTTTTGATGTATGGCAAATAGCAACCAGCGAATTGCTTCCTTCCCCAAACTCATCAGAACAATTGAAGTTTTTAGAAGTTATGCTGGTTTATGGATCTATTAAATCATTTTGGGTATTTATGAGTTAAGAAAAGTACAACAGCCTCTGAGCTTCAGGTGGTTTTAATTATACAGGAATTTACATATACACAATGACCTAATAAAACCTTTTCATTAATCCGGTTCCAAGAACTGCACATCTATCTCTCTAGTATCTTTCCATTTTCTAATTGCAAAAAGTTTAATAAAGTATAAGTGAGTTAATAAGAGGGAATGTTTAAGAGTTTTGTAGTACATATCTTGAGTTTTGTTTAAAGCTTTGGTTAACATTTACAAAATTAGCAGTGGGTGCAAATAGCAGCTTGTACCAACAATACTTTTTCCATATTTACAAAACAGCAATATTATTCAGAGCTTCTCAGAAAGCACTGACCCAATAAAATAAATTCCTCTCGATGAAGTCGCTTGCAGTAATTTCCTTTGTCCCCCTATAATAAAGTTTTGGAGAGAGTTAAGCATGAAGCCAGTGTGGGGGAATTCAATAAAGCTGCTTCACAAATTTTCTGGCATGAATTTCTCTTCTTAATGTGTTGTGCCTAATTCAAAAAACATCTGCAACAGTTTTGGTTCTGACAGCAATTTGTGTGCCAAATTCAGGGAGTTCTAATTTGCTCCACTTCTGCATTGTGGTGCAACACCTGAGCAAAATTCAAAATAAAATACAGACAGTTCATATCCTACAAAAGTGGAGCTAATTAGGACCAACTTTCTTTTGGCATAACGTGACAGATTTTACAAAAGCAGGGGAAGTGTGCGCAAAATTTAAGTACAAGTCCTAGACAGGTACATCAATTTGGTCTATGCTGCACCACTTCTAGAACATATGTGAGACACATTTTTTGTTTCAAAATCTGTCTGCCCCAGTCTTTATGAATTCTAGGGAATGTGTTCTAGGAGTGGGCTAAAACACCAGGAGAATTAAACTTGGAAACAACACACTAACTCAATGAGTGTACTTTATGGGAATTATACAAACCAAACCAGTGTGCAATATATATATAAATCCGGACATAATGAAATGGCAACACTTCTGGTCCTTCCTCTGGCTTTCCCCAAAACTCTTGTTCTTTGTAGGAGTATTTTCTGAATTAAAATAAATACTTATTGAGTGTTGCAACCTCTGTCGAATCATTTGTTTTGAGTGGGGACTTTTGGTTAGGGGTTGGGCCCATGGTGACCATTTTTAGACCATTGTGTATTCTGCTTGTTAAAGGTGGGCTCTGACTTGCTGATATGTTGGTACAACATAGCTATATCATACGTCTTGTTCACCTGTGACAGGCCTTTGAGTGCCCACAATACATGTTGCTACATTATTTATTTTGTGAGGAGCACCAAGACATTTATTTTGGATTGTGTGTTTCTACAGACTTGCTTTGCTTTTACTGTATGTGTATACAGTGTATATATGATTATATATTAATTATATACATATATATAACTGAGAAGTTTGAGTTGAAATTGTATGCAAGCTTTGCTAATGATTAATGTAGCTGGGAGGAGAGAAGGGTGGAACAGAAAGAAAATAAAACATTTAAATTTGGTAAGTATATATTTTGGATTCTTAGAAGATGAAGTTGTCTACAGCCCAAAAATTTTGGACACTGAAAAATGTTTGGGATCAATAACACCAGACAATGTTGAGAAGTCAAAATGTGATAAAAGGCAATTCATTTTTCCACTTGTCACCTTATTCACATTCGACAGGGCAGAAATAAACCTGCTATGACCAAGTAAACACTTTGACTAAACACAAATTAAACCTTTATAACTGTATGCAATGCACTGGGTGCAAATGAACACTTATTGTAATTTGATCTTTAATAGTTACAGAAATATATTATTTAAAATATTAATATTAACATATGATTTTTTTAGTGAATGCACCTGTGGTGTATACTTTCATTACTAAATTAAATAATTACTATAAAATAACTTTCTTCTATTGTGTTGCACAATTTGCAACTTTGCGCTATAAGTCGATACTTATACTATAAGTTTGACTACCCTGTTTTAACAAGAAACAAGATGATGGAAAAAATGAATAACCTTAGGCCTTTAAATGCTCAAGAAACAAGCAGAATATCACAAACCTCATTACCAGTTAAAAGGATGGGGTTTCCTCCTGTTATCATCAGCTTCCCTAATGAGTTGAAATACCATGCTGTGCTCATGAAATCCACACCTAATTGGGTGCTTTAAAAATGAAAGGTGATCTTGCTCTGTCAGTCTGCTTGGATGACACATGATGTTTTCTTTTTTCTCTAACTGCATTTTCCAGATATCCTAACAAGGGACTAAATGATAATTACTGCCGCAACCCTGATGGCAAGGCCAGACCATGGTGTCACACACTTGACCCTCTCACCCCCTGGGAGTTCTGTGCAATTAAGCCCTGTGGTGAGTGGTAACCAAATATATGCCTTCTATGTTCACTTTATCTTTATTAGCATGCCAAACTGCAAATAAATTAAATGCTGAAAACATTTGCTTTGACTATTACATTTCAAGCATACCAGCTAATTAATTTTCTAGATACAACCTTCTTGCTAATGCATAATAGCTGTCATTTACAGTATGTGCAACAGGGACTGGGTGCAAATGGTTTCAATCATCTTGCAGCTTTTCATAATGCTTGGAAATATTGGCAGGGTAAATCCTGAAGATCACAGCTCTGACCACTCTGCCATATGATTGGAAGAGTGGTCTTCTGATTCAGACAAATTCTATTTTTTATGAACAATCCAGTGGGGAGACAACTAACCACTTGTTGTTATGTGGTCTGAGTGAGGATGTGATGAGAATTTCAGGGCTGCTAGGGTCCATGTATGTTTTAAGAATTTTAATCCTTCACAAGTGTCCATAGTAAATTGAATTACGAGTTCTAGATGGTTTTTCGAGTTCATTGTGTATATTTAACCTTTAGGAGAAGCCTTCTGCAGATTCAGTAATAGACGTGTATGTTTGGGTCCAGTGTGCATGAAAGTTTAAGGTAGGAAGTAGTACAATCAGACACTTTTAACATTGACAAACCTTTGATTAAACAAGAGACTTTTAAAGTTCAACTACAGGAAAACTAAGAGTCCTTTATTGAAATGGGCCTGCACACACACACTGCAAGGTTTGACTACTCGTTTCTGTATTGGGAAAGAAAAAGCTGCTTCACTTACCTGATCCTCTGCTCCCAAGGAAGATGGTGCTTTCCCATGCTTTGGTGCAGGGCTATTCGCTCTGCATCAGTCATGCTGACATCAGAGGACCTTAGACCACAAGGGTGCAGGGGAAAAGAGACTTTAGGGACTGTTCTAGCAGCAAATGAGAAATCAACCCTATCAGAGTGGTTATAGTTCCAAAGCAAGGAGGGCTTTTAGTATTCCCAGAGCTCAGCTTTAAGTCTGTCAAATCCATCTTTTTTGCTTAGTATTTAGCAACTAGCAGTTTCTGTTCTATTGAGGAAACAAAGGTCAGATCACACAGTGTGTGCTAAAAACTCTTCCTTGATTCAGAATTATTACAGTATACAAGATAAAAACTCTAGAAATGTAAATTATATACTGTTTTAATTTGGAATGAAGGAGAGAAGTTATTTTATGGACACACTAAGGTTCAGTTACTAAAGGTGTTGGGAATCTTCACTCTACAAATGTGAAGACTCCGATTATCCAGTTTAAGATTATGATTATCCAATCATATATGAAAATCAAACTGCTTTTTCATTTCATGTACACATTGGATTGGTTAAATGAGGTGAACATTCACACAATTTATTTAATGAATATTGTCATCTTCTTTAGTAAATCAGGCTCAATTCGAGATATGAACTGGCTATGTATGGCTCAGCCTGAAACAATTGTTTTATTATATACATATCACTTCAGCTTCTATTGTTGTCCATAGATATGAGACTGTCTCTTGCTCTCAATCTAGTTAAATTGTCTAAACTGGGGACCAATCATGTGATATCAATGGTTACCCTCACTTTAGATGTGCTTTTGCTTATCTTTGTTCTTAAAAACTTAAGACATAATGCTGTAATGTTTATTAATGTTTAATTTACTAGCCATCATAAGTCTGATTTACATGTAGTTGCATAGTTAGCATCAAGATTAAAGCAAATGACATCCTTTGGACTCTGTAAAATTTTGCATAGCATTTTCCAGTCTTAACTACCTGATTCTTTGCAGTCACTGGAGATAAGTTTTCCCAAAACTATTGCTATTGTGATTGGGCATTTTTGACATAAACTAGGAAACCACCATTTTAGTTTTAAGAAAATAATTACTTACATTGACATATTCAATTATTATGCATGTTTATATATCCTGCATTGATTCTGATTTGCAAATATTTGTTGTGTTTGGGAGTAACAAAATTATATTGAATTCTTAGGTATAAAGAGGGTTTATTGTGCCTGATACAAGATATTGGGAATGTAATATTGAGAAGGAGCAAAGAAAAAATGTTCTATAGCATAGTCATGTTATTGTCTTGAGTAAGTACAGAGAAACCATATAAACAATTGTTGATATAGTTTGTGTTCCCAAACAAATAATAAAATAGATGCTAAGTACAGTGATTATGCATTGTTTTATTGATTGGGTAGGCTATAGAAAGAAGATCTGATAATACTAGCCAGTTTGGCACATTCATGTTCTTGAAGTATGTAGTGTTCAAACAATAAGCAACATTGCAAGGTGAGTCAAAACCAATTGCTAATGTCTGAAAGAAATAATGACTGTGCCTTTTAAGGTTTCCAAAAACCTGTCTAGACATGCGAATTATTCAGATTTGGTCATTAACAAAGCAGACAAATTAAAATGCAGTCTAGGTTCATTATAATAAAATTCAATTTGCCAAGCCAGCGTTCATTATTTTGTTCGCTAAAGCAAAATCCAAAATATTTATTATCATCTACTTTTTTAGGCCTTTACAAAACACAATAGCACTTTACGTGCTTTTCAATAAATTAGATTTGGCCTATCTTTGATTATACACTTACGTGTTGTAAAATACAGTGGTCTGGCATCTCAAGGAATGAGAATGCCAAAAAAAATATTTGAATACATCAGAACATAACGTTGATTACAGTGAGAGCTCATGCTCCAGATGTTTCTAACTTAGATAAGGGAACTGCTGTTCATTAACATAAGTGGCACCATTGATTCATTTCTGAAAAATACATGGGACCTGTGTGTAACCTAGGCTTACAGCAGTTGTTGATGCAGATTTTGCCACCCCTGAGGTCAGGAAATATTAATAACTCTGCTGCCATATTATCACATTACAAAATATAAAGGGAAAGCATTTATCTTACTCTTCATATTAACATTTTACAAAGGTAGTAATCTTTCTGTTATTGATGTTTTGGTTGTTCTTAGCACACAGCATTGTCAACAATACTGATATTACAACAGACTGCATTAAGGGCCAAGGAGATGGATATCGTGGAACTGTCACAACAACATACAATGGAATCCAATGTCAGAGATGGGATTCTCAGTTTCCACATCAGCATAACGTCACTCCAGAAAACTACAAGTGCAAGTAAGAAAACTTTTTTATGTCATTATTAAGTACTATACAGTATGTGGAATCATATGTTTTCTTTTTTTGAATTTTCAATAAAACATTTCAACATTTCTGGGCACAAATTATTTTCAACAGGTATTCCTGTGTAATAAGAATCTCTGTCAAGCTATGACTGAACCCCAGGCAAACAGCTAAATACTAAATATTTTTGAGTTGTTTTACCTGCCAAAGGATTTGTACTTCTGTCCATCAGCAATGAGGTTTTGGTATCCCAAAGCCATCACTACCATGGGTTTGTGGCAAACCCCAGGGATTTGCAAAGTTGAGATTGACATTGAGATGCAAGAGGCAATACTTTATAGGAATGCATAACCCAGCCCCCATTTCAATGAGAAAATGTGGTTTTTATTTATCCCTATATTAGCCCTAGAAATGGTCAGAATTTATTACCCCCCCCCCCCCCCATAGGCTTCAATTCAGCTTTGATTTTTGAGCAAGATTTGCAAAACTGTTAGTGAACTGAACTCAGGCAAACCATTTCTGAGATTTATACAGTCCTGTCACACAGTCCTGTCACTGAATCTTTTAGATATAATAAAATATAAGAAATTATTAGTCTATACAGAACTGCATTAATTGTGTGTTTTGTATATGCTTGAAGTTCAGCTTTAAGATTTCTAAAAATATGAATTCTAGAAAGCACTATATGTGTCCAGCATTACCACATGACATAGCCCCAATATAATGTTAGAAAAAACAATAGCCATTGTCTGTATAAACAACCTCTCCCTTAAAATAATGCAAGGACAGACAACATAGGATAATTATTAAGGCCTATGTGTAGACACTTCTCATTTAAACAGGCTGCCCTACCCACCACAATGGACCAAAATCATTCACACATTATTTTTGGCAGAATAGCACATCACAATGCACATTAGTGCATTGATGCACGTTGCTGTGTTCACCTCAGAATGAATGGCATTGCATTGCAGTAGATTGCATCATATTATCCTCCCTGGCAGTAATCCCAAGTGTGGCTCGGGGTTACATTTGGTTACCATTAGCAGGAACCCCAAGCCACACTTGGGATTGCATCTCAGGATCCTGGTCCAGATTACTTACCTTGTCACCAGGATCCTGTGATGTCCTCCCGCTGTGTCTGCGGGCTGTGTCCTCCGCTCGATGCTCTGTGTGCCGGGCTCCGTTCCCTCCACAACGCATGGGGCAGAGCCCCGCAGCAAATTTGAAAAGTACAAAAAACACATACAGTACACTGTAATCTTACAGATTACATTACTGTATCAAATCATTTCACCTCCCTTTGTCCTTAGTGCTTTTCCAGTGCCCTGCATGTAGTTTTATATTATATATACTGTTCTTTCTGCCTGGAAACTTGAGATTGTCCATGGCAGCCAAAAAGTGTCCCTTTACGTCAAAAGCGTAGGTCTGCGAGTGCACGTAGTTCTGTGAGTGGTCTGCGAGTGCACATAGTTCTGAGAGTGCACGTAGTTCTGCGAGTGTTCTGCGAGTGCACGTAGTTCTATGAGTGCACGTAGTTCTGCGAGTGGTCTGCGAGTGCACGTAGTTCTGCGAGTGGTCTGCGAGTGCACGTAGTTCTGCGAATGGTCTGCGAGTGCACGTAGTTCTGCAAGTGTTCTGCGACTGCACGTAGTTCTGCGGGTACACGTAGTTCTGCGAGTGGTCTGCGAATGCACGTAGTTCTGTGAGTGCATGTAGTTCTGCGAGTGTTCTGCGAGTGCACGTAGTTCTATGCGTGCACGTAGTTCTGCGAGTGGTCTGCGAGTGCACGTAGTTCTGCGGGTGGTCTGCGAGTGCACGTAGTTCTGCGAATGGTCTGCGAGTGCACGTAGTTCTGCGAGTGTTCTGTGAGTGCACGTAGTTCTGCGAGTGGTCTGCGAGTGCACGTATTTCTGCGAGTGCACATAGTTCTGCGAGTGCACGTAGTTCTGCGAGTGGTCTGCGAGTACACGTAGTTCTGCGAGTGCACATAGTTCTGCGAGTGGTCTGCGAGTGCACATAGTTCTGCGAGTGCACGTAGTTCTGCGAGTGTTCTGTGAGTGCACGTAGTTCTACGAGTGCACGTAGTTCTGTGAGTGGTCTGCGAGTGCACGTAGTTCTGCGAGTGGTCTGCGAGTGCACGTAGTTCTGCGAATGGTCGGCTAGTGCACATAGTTCTGCGAGTGGTCTGCGACTGCACGTAGTTCTGCAAGTGCACATAGTTCTGCGAGTGGTCTGCGAGTGCACGTAGTTCTGCGAGTGGTCTGCGAATGCACGTAGTTCTGCGAGTGCACGTAGTTCTGCGAGTGGTCTGCGAGTGCACGTAGTTCTGCGAGTGCATGTAGTTCTGCGAGTGGTCTGTGAGTGCACGTAGTTCTGCAAGTGTTCTGTGAGTGCACGTAGTTCTGCGAGTGGTCTGCGAGTGCACATAGTTCTGCGAGTGCACATAATTCTGCGAGTGGTCTGCGAGTGCATGTAGCTCTGTGAGTGCACGTAGTTCTGCGAGTGGTCTGCGAGTGCACGTAGTTCTGTGAGTGCATGTAGTTCTCTGAGTGGTCTGCGAGGGCACGTAGTTCTGCTAGTAGTCTGCAAGTGCATGTAGTTCTGCAAGTGCACGTAGTTCTGCGAGTGGTCTGCGAGTGCACGTAGTTCTGCGAGTGCACGTAGTTCTGCGAGTACCTGTGTATTGTCTTGCGTATTAGTGTCAGGAAGCTAGTTGTTAGGTAATTTGGACAGAGTATAATCCCCAATCCTCATTAAATTTAATAGGTACGATGCCCGGCGGGTGTGGAGAGGTGACTCTTTGTACATCTTGCAGCATGTATGCGTTCCTTGATCATCCGATCGAGGGTGAATACTGCTGTGCAAAATGTAAGCGCACTGTTTCCCTGGAAGCCCAGGTTCTGAATCTGGGGAAGCAACTGTCAGCACTGAGAAGTCCCTCTATACTAAAGGAGAGCCAGGAACGTACACGGCAGATGCCGGCAGGGGCCAGCACAGAGGCGGGTGGAGACAAAGAGGTGCAGGCACTAGCAAAGAGTAGATGGGTGACAGTCAGGAAGGGTAGAGGGGGAAGTGCTAGGGAGGCTGATCCAGGGCTGGAGCATCCCAATAAGTATGCTCCATTGAGTGACATTGGTGAAACCAGTCGGGGACCAGCACTGTTGGAGCTGAGGGACTCTCCTAGCTGCCAGGGGAAGAACTCCTCCAGTGAGAGTGGGGGGAAGCGAAGGGAAAGGAAAGACAGATTTTGGTGGTAGGGGACTCAATTCTTAGAAGGACAGAGAGGCCAATCTGTAACAAAGACCTGAAGCACCGAACAGTATGTTGTCTACCGGGCGCTTAGGTTCAGCACATCACGGATCTGGTGGACAGATTATTGGGAGGTGCTGGGGAAGACCCAGCTGTCATGGTGCATGTTGGCACCAATGACAAAGTCAGAGGCAGATGGAGTGTCCTAAAGAATGATTTTAGGGACTTAGGAGCTAAATTGAGAAAAAGGACCTCCAAGGTAGTATTCTCAGGAATACTACCGGTACATCGAGCCACACCAGAAAGGCAGAGGGAGATTAGGGAAGTAAACAAGTAGCTGAAGAGCTGGTGTAGTAAGGAGGGGTTTGGGTTCTCAGTCGATAACCAGTACTATAGAAGGGACGGACTGCACCTAAATGAGCAGGGTACAGATCTGCTGGGAATGAAGATGGCCAAAAAGTTAGAGGGGGTTTTAAACTAGGTGATGGGGGAGGGTCCAGAGGTAGAGATAGTCAGCGCGGAACATATTCCAGAGGGTAGTATTGGGGGCATTAGTGGTAGGTTGACCAAAGCACATAAACCCAAGGTAAGTATAGTAGCAAGTCCTAGTTGCAATCTCGGAACACCCAATAAGAGGATAATATGCGACCGGTCTAAACTACGTGGCATGTTCACCAATGCCAGGAGCCTGGCAGACAAGATGGGTGAACTACAGATACTGTTGTACGAGGAGGATTTGGATTTTGTGGGAATTTCAGAGATCTGGTTTAACAGCTCTCATGATTGGCTGGCAAACATTCAAGGGTATACCATTTATCGCAAGGATAGAGAGGGTAAAAAAAGGGGAGGGGTATGCCTATATATCAAGAATAATGTACAAGTGAATGTAAGAGATGACATCACTAAGGGAGATAGGGAGGAGGTGGAATCCTTATGGGTAGAGCTCCAAAGAGATCAAGCTAAGGGGAAAATAATACTGGGAGTATGCTACAGGCCCCCTAACCTGAGGGAGGAAGTGGAGACAGATCTCCTATCACAATTTGGATTAGCAGCAAGGATGGGAAGTGTTATCATAATGGGGGATTTTAATCAGTTCCCACCGAGCGTACGCAGATATGCAGTATTAGCTTTAGGGGGTTATACCAGGATGATGCTCACAGCTGCAGGTATCATCCTGGCACCATTTTTTAGAGTGGGCGATCGGCTATTCAGGGATAACAACCGATGCAGCTAAAAGCTGATCAGTTGTTTTCCCGGAGGAGCAGGAGGGGACATCCCCCTTCCCACCACCTTCTGCCGCTCTTACCGGGCCTCCCGTCCCACCGGGAGACCCGATCTTCGATCCGCCACTTCTAGCAGCTAGAGACAGACTGGCACGAAGCTGGAAATGGCTTTGTTCAAGTCTCCTCTCTGTAAACACGGAAGTGATGTTACGTCACTTCCTGTTTACTCGGCTGCCAATGGCGCCAGTTTTAAAAAAATATACAGTATTCAGAATTGCTGTTTTCAGTGATCTGAATGCTTTGAAGTGCAAAGGAGGGATCGGGGGTCTTTTAGACCCCCGATCCCTCCATAAAGAGTACCTGTCACCACCTATTACTATCACAAGGGATGTTTATATTTCTTGTGACAGCAATAAAAGTGATCAAATTAAAAAAAAAAAAAAAAAAAACACAATGTAAAACAATGTAAAAAAATAAAAATAAATGAAATAAAAAAAAAAAAAAATTTTTAAAGCGCCCCCCGCCCCCGCGCAGCAAAGAAAATGCATACAGAAGTCGCGCCCGCATATGTAAATGGTGTTCAAATCCCACATGTGAGGTATCGCCGTGATCATCAGAATGAGAGAAATAATTCTAGCACTAGACCTCCTCTGTAACTCTAACCTGGTAACCGTTATTTTTTTTTAAAGGTCGCCTATGCAGATTTTTAGGTACCGTAGTTTGTCGCCATTCCACGAGTGTGCACAATTTTAAAGTGTGACATGTTTGGTATCTATGTACTCAGCGTAACATCATCTTTCACATTATACAAAAGAATTGGGCTAACTTTACTGTTTCGTTTCTTTTAAATTCACGAAAGTGTCTTTTTCCCCAAAAAGTTGCGTTTAAAAGACTGCTGCACAAATACCGTGTGACATAAAATATTGCAACAATCACCATTTTATTCTCTAGATTCTCTGCTAAAAGAATATACATAATGTTTGGTGGTTCTAAGTAATTTTCTGGCAAAAAATACAGATTTTAACTTGTAAACACCAAATGTCAGAAATGGGCTTAGTCACGAAAGGGTTAATTATCCAGACATAGACTGGGTGCAGGGAACCGCACATTCATCTAAAGCTCACCAGTTCCCAAATGTCTTGCAGGACAATTTTATGGGTCAGATGGTGGACGTACCAACTAGAAATAAAGCATTACTGGATCTACTGATTACCAACAATACAGACCTGATCACGGATGTGGAAATACGGGGCAATTTAGGCAACAGCAATCACAGGTCAATTGGCTTCAGTATAAATCACACAAATAGGAAACATAAGGGGAATACAAAGACACTGAATTTCAAAAGAGCCAACTTCCCTAAACTACGAACCTCGATAGAAGGCATAACTTGGGATAAAATTTTAGGAACAAAGAACACGGAGGAGAGATGGGTTTGCTTTAAGAGCATATTAAATAAGGGCATTAGCCAATGCATCCCATTGGATAATAAATGTAAAAGAGCAAACAAAAGTCCGGGATGGCTTAACTTCAATGTAAAGATGCATATAAAAGCAAAGGAGAAGGCCTTCAAAAAATACAAGGTTGAGGGATCATCATCAGCATTCAGACTTTATAAGGAATGAAACAAGAAATGTAAGGGTGCAATAAGGACGGCTAAGATAGAACATGAAAAATACATAGCGGAGGAGAGCAAAAAAAATCCCAAGAAATTCTTTAAGTATGTAAACAGTAAAAAAGGGAGGGCAGACCATAAAGAATGAGGAAGGACATCCGGTTACAAAGGATGGGGAGATATCGAAGGTATTGAATGTATTCTTCTCCTGAGTCTTCACAAGGAAATCTGGGGGCTTCAGTAACTAAAACTGCAGTGTTTATCCTCAGGACACATCACATGAAGCACCTCCATGGTTAATAGAGGACAGAATTAAAATTAGACTTGAGAAACTTAACATTAATAAATCACTGGGACCAGATGGCTTGCACCTGAGGGTACTTAGGGAACTCAGTAAAGTAATTGCCAGACCATTGTTCCTAATTTTTACTGGCAGTCTACTGACTGGAATGGTACCAGCTGATTGGAGAAAAGCCCAATATTTAAAAAGGGCCCAAAATACATTCCTGGGAATTACAGACCAGTTAGCCTAACATCAATAGTATATAAAATCTCGGAGAGGATGATAAGGGACTATATACAATATTTCAGTAATGAGAATGGTATCATTAGCAGTAATCAGCATGGATTCATGAAGAATCGTTCTTGCCAAACCAATCTACTGACTTTCTATTAGGAGGTGAGTTGCCAGCTAGATAAAGGAAGGCCGTAGACGTGGTATATCTGGATTTTGCAAAAGCATTTGACACAGTTCCCCATAAACGTTTACTGTACAGTAAGTGTGAGTACATGGATTGAAAACTGGCTACAAGGGCGAGTTCAGAGGGTGGTGATAAATGGGGAGTGATTAGAATGGTCAGAGGTGGGTAGTGGGGTCCCCCTGGGTTCTGTGCTGGGACCAATCCTGTGTAATTTGTTCATAAATGACCTGGAGGGTGGGGTAAACAGTTCAATCTCTGTATTTGTGGACGTTACTAAGCTAAGCAGGGCAATAACTTCTCCACGGGATGTGGAAACCTTGCAAAAAGATCTGAACAAATTAATGGGGTGGGCAACTACATGGCAAATGAGGTTCAATGTAGAAAAATTTAAAATATTGCATTTGGGCGGTGAAAATATGAATGCAATCTATACACTGGGGGAAGAACCTCTGGGGGAATTTAGGATTGAAAAGGGCCTGGGGTCCTAGTGGATGATAGGCTCAGCAATGGCATGCAATGCCAAGCTGCTGCTAACATAGCAAACAGAATATTGGCATGCATTAAAAAGGGGATCAACTCCAGAGATAAAAAGATAATTCTCCCACTCTACAAGACTCTGGTCCGGCCACACCTAGAGTATGCTGTCCAGTTCTGGGCACCAGTCCTCAGGAAGGATGTACTGGAAATGGAGCAAGTACAAAGAAGGGCAACAAAGCTAATAAAGGGTCTGGAGGATATTAGGTATGAGGAAAGGTTGCGAGCACTGAACTTATTCTCTCTGGAGAAGAGACGCTTGAGAGGGGATATGATTTCAATATACAAATACCGTACTGGTGACCCCACAATAGGAATAAAACTTTTTTGCACAAGAGAGTTTAACAAGACTCATGGCCACTCATTGAAATTAAAAGAAAAGAGGTTTAACCTTAAACTACCTAGAGGGTTCTTTACTGTAAGAGCAGCAAGGATGTGGAATTCCCTTCCACAGGCGGTGGTCTCAGGTAAGCACATACAGGGATATACAATGTAATACTGACATATAATCACACACATAGGTTGAACTTGATGGACTTGTGTCTTTTTTCAACCTCACCTATTATGTAACTATGTAACTATGTAGACCAGCTAGAAAACAGCGATAGTAAATTAGAACACTTGCAGAATTGAGTGATAGTGAATCGTGGGGAAATTATTATTTTTTTATTATTATATTATTATTTTTTATAATTATTTATAGTTATATATTATATTATAATTTCGTGTTTCAAACTTTATCATACTCGGGGTGTCTACTAGACTCTTGTTTGGACAGATTTAGGGGGGTTTTACTAAGAATTACAGGCCTACAATATAAAATGCCAAATTTCTATGCAAAACAATGTACCACTTTGAGATTAAAAAATCTGACATCATACCACCAGGGAGGCTACTGTGTGTGTGTTACCACATCGCAGTGGTATAAAAGGGCCCATTTGATATTGTTAAAGGACCCATTCCCGTTCTATGAGGCAAATCACACCAAACTGCATGTTTCAACAATGCGTGCCAATGCACCTGCCAAAGTGTATAGCCCGTACACGATTAGACTTTCCGATGGGAAATGTTCAAAGACAGGCTGTTGTCAGTAAATCTGACCGTGTGTATGCTCCATCGGACAACTGTTGTCGAACTTTCCGCCAACAAATGTTGGCTAGCAGGTTCTCAAATTTTCCGCGGACAAATGTGTGTTGTCGGATTTTCCAAGCGTGTGTAAACAAGTCCGTCGGACAAAAGTCCAAAGTACAAACACACATGCTCGGAAGCAGAAGCGGTCGGTCTTGTAAACTAGTGTTTAAAATTGAGAATTAACATTTGTGACGTGGCAAATTATGAAATCTCCAAATGCAGCGCACATTCTCTTCTTCTTTCATGGGATAATAATGAAGCTGCTTTGCTGGTGATACTGATGGAGTTATTGCAAACACATTTTCAAAGGCTTTTTTTTCTAGTGATATCAAGAATAATATTATTATTATTATTTTTTTATTTGGGCAAGTTACCACAACACCATTATCCCCTAGTTTTTAAGATCAAAGATATAACTATGTTGGTGTCCCTTGTCAATTTTACATTGTATTTTTTTAAATGTAACTGCCTTCTCCCAAACTGTCATTTTCAGTAAAACATATAGCCAAGTATTATTCTACACAATTTATTTATTGTGCATTAAAAAAAGAAAACAAATAAAATTAGACATGATATCTGCCAATAGAATTTAACCAAAAAGTGCATTCTATGCATCCAAAAATACAGAAAATATACCAAATCAAATGATTATTCAACCAAAGAAATAATGTCAAATCAATAACTCCAAGGCCAATAATAAATAACACATTATCTGCTCCAATTCCGCAACATGTCTGGTTGATGAACAGCTGTTCAGAAACAAACTGAAAAGCACGAAATGAAAAGCGCGAACTGAAAAGCGATAAATGAAAAACGCGAAAAGAAAAGCGTGAATCAACACTCACCAAACTTCTACTAACAAGAAATTAGAAGAAGCCCAAAAGGTGGTGCTAAAGAGCTGAAAAACCGCGTTGTACGTCACTACGTTCATAATTGTTGGCCAACATTTGTGTGACCGTGTGTATGCAACGATGTACGAGTTTGAGCCAACGCCCTTCAGACAAAATTCCACGGTTTTGATGGCCAGCAATCCGATCGTGTGTACGAGGCATAAGTGTATTGCCATTCATTGGTAAATGAATTGCACAGTAGAGCACAGCATACCACAGTGCAACACAATGTACATACCACCATGTTTATTTATTTGTTGTGTTGCATGGGCAATCAGTTAAAAATAAATGTGAGTTAATGTACTGCTCAGTACCATAACATTCATTAACCTACTTCAATGGAACACATACGTGTGAATCAGACTATAAAGTGTGAGATCATAAACAAGATATCACCAGCTGTTTCATGTGTGTCTGGATCTCTAAGAGGTTGCTAAACCTTTATGGAGGCTAGGTTATTCCACATCTAAGCTTACTCTCTATTTATCTCTGGCTACACATGTCCCAACGTTGATATTACTAGATTAGAATAAGGCCACACTTTACAGAGGTTGCTTGGCCTTCCACCCACTGTATATCTGTATGCATAAACATATTATACTGTAACTAAACATATTGTATATTTATATGTATTATTATATGTCCCTCAGATTCCCATTCTAAGTATAACTTTAGAAACTTGTTTTATTTATGTATCCTGAACTGCGGGGTCAGCAACGTGTGGATCGCGAATTCCCCGTCAATCCAGGGAAGGTGACGGGTAGATCGTGTCCCTTTCTTGCTCCTGTCCAGAACCTGTCCCTATTACTCCTGCAGCCACTGAAAGCTGCCCCTCCTCCTCTCCCTCCCACTGTCTTTCATTAGCTGTAGGAAGAAAGGGGAACAGTTCCAGTAAATGCCACCCTGCTGCCCCTCCTGTCCAAGTTGCTCTTCCTTCTGCTGCCTGATCAACCCTGTGTGCTCCCCTGTTCTCCCTGCAGGGTTGCAAGATCCCCACCCCTCCTCTGCAGAGTGATCTTTTCAGGATAAAGAGCAGAGAAAGAGGCCAGTAAATATGTAATTTACTGGCCCCTTCCTTTTCTAAATGAACACAATGAGTGATCAGTACCGGTTACTTAAGCCTAGTACACACTACTAGTTTTTTTTTTTTCTCAGGTCAGAGCTACTATACTAAAAATACGATGTTGGTACAGCGATCTCCCCTGCTGTGCTATTGTGTTCTGACAGGGTGACGGCCCCTGCCAAAACACTCCGGTCACCGCTCTCAGCCATTGGCTGAGAGTACTGATCGGGAGCTGGTCGACAGACCATTTGCAGACATAACCCTTCTGTCGGACTGGCTGCCATACACACAGGACGAATGTCGGACGGTTTCTATTGAACCGGACAATATTGCCTAACATTTGGCCCGTGTGTACTAGGCTTTACTGTGTTCATTCGTAACTGAAACATAGTAAACATTGCTGCAGAGATAGAGATTATGGAATGTGTCCTCAATCTCCTTTCCCAAAAGTGAGTTTAAACTCTTGATATTTTACCAAAGTCCCTCAACAGGGTTGCTAAAAAAATGTAAAAAATAATACAAAATTAAATTGTAAAAATAAAAAATAAAATAATAAAAATAAAAAACAATTGACACCATCCACTGCCCTATTGACACCAACCTTTGCCCTACTGACATGTCCACTGCTTTACTGACACCATCCACTGCCCTACTGACACTGTCCATTGCCCTACTGACATTGTCTACTGCTTTACTGACTGACACTGTCCACTTTTAAGGTAGGCTACATTCATATTTTTACAGTGACATTTTTTATGATGTTTTCTTTTTGCTTAGTTAGGCCTTGAGTAAAAAAAAAAACAAACTCTCCTCTCTTCCTCTTCTCACAGGACACACAGGCAGCAGTGAGAGCCATAGGCTCTCACTGCTGTCAGTCACATTCTGTGAGGAGGGAGCAGGAGGTTAGGCTCAGCATCTATAGGCACACACAGCTCAGCTTCAGGGTGTGACCAGGTGTGACCACATGGATGCCCCTCAGCACATGGCTTGCTAAGGGGGCAATTGTAAGAAGAAGGGGTGGATAGTGCTGGCAGATGGACTCCAGAAGAGGTGGCAAGAGACCACTCTGTGCAACACCATTGCCATGTGCAATACAAGAAGTGTTAAGAGACCACAGAATAGGTAAGTACTGTATAACATCTGTTTTTATTTTAAATGTAAAAATATCACTTTAATTCTACTGTATATAAGCAGAGCAAGCACAACCATTTACCGTGGATTTCAATTGGCGTTTTTTATTTATTTCCCTTACATTCTTTACAGTTTCCTATATTTAGCAGTTGTTTTTTATCAACCAGTTGTTTTGTATAGAAAAAACATGCAAGTGTTGTGCAATTACTCACTCTGGGCATTCACTTTCAATAGTTTAAAAGAAAGAAACTGTTACTATGTCTCTGGATGATAAATGTTATTTTTTATGGCTTTGTATAAATGTGTTATGAATTGTATTAATTATTTTAACTAAATAATGTTGTGTATTTATTGCCAGTAGATCACATACATTAGACATTTCATATGAAACATTTTGTTACAGAGAATATTTATTTCTGTCTAGGGCAAATGCAGTGAAGCAGATAAAATAAGTTGGGCACCAGCTGTTCTTGCCTAATGTGCACCAATATGTGCATTCGTAGTTCATCATTCTGTGCCAAAACACTTGTGCTTTGTGTGGTGCATATTGTATGAATAGGAATACACAGTCTTTAGTAATAGAGCCATGTAATACTGGAGATAAATCTGAAGATATTTTCTGCAGCCTGGAATACATATATAAACAAACCCTGCTTCCCTTATGGTGGGTGTACTTTAAGGGGTCTATTTTTTCCAAGTTTCACAGATATTCACATAAGATTTAATCAGAAAAGCATGTAAATCTGAGGTTAAAGTTGTGTAAATATTAGGTGAAAAATAGATTCCCAAAAAATAGCACTTTGAAAGAAAAACCATGTAACTATTTAATTTACTGTATGCATTAATATAGTCCCATCAATTTGTGCAGTGGTGTATATACCAGTGTTTCCCAACTCCAGTCCTCAATGCGCCCCAACAGGTCATGTTTTCAGGCTTCCCATTATTTTGCACAGGTGATTTGATCAGTTTCACTGCCTTAGTAATTACCACAGCCGTTTCATGTGAATGAAATCCTGAAAACATGACCTGTTGGGACGACTTGAGGACTGGAGTTGAGAAACACTGGAATATACTATTTATTCACATCAGTCCCTGCCCTCAAGGAGTAATAAAACAAAATCCCCTGGTGGTGGACTTTTAAGGCACAGAGATAATAGAGAATATTCTAATATGAAAAAATATTTATTAGAGTATGAAAAATACAAAACATTTAATAAAAAACACATTTAAAGTGAACATTCCAGTGTTTTCATAGAATACATATAGCAAGCTAGTATTTCTTGTATCCAATGCATTTCAGAGTAAACATGTGGTTCTCCTTCAACACAGAGACATACTTCAAAAACAGAAGAATGCCTAGCCCATAAATGCTGGTCCAGCTCCCCCACGCCCACACAACACCGACCCAAAAGGGGGACACCAGAGGACCCACTGGGGCCAAGAAACAGGAAAAGACCCTGCAAGATGGTGCGTGGAGGTTGCTCGGCTATACACGGAGGAGTGTTGTTATTTGTATAGTAAAAAAGAAGAGGCTGTTTGCAGACGCCACAACTGGTGAAATCCTGTGACCACTCGCACCAGCATCCAGCCCAAGACTGAGCTGGGCCAGCATTTATGGGCTAGGCATTCTTCTGTTTTTGAAGTATGCCTCTGTGTTGAACTCTCTGGCTCAAGCAATTTGGAAACAACCATCCTTGGTACCTTCATGTTTTTAATTGGCAACAACTGTCATTCCAGTCTATAATACTGGTTTTCTTCTCTAAACTTTACCCCTGAAGAAGGAGAACCACAATTTTACTCCGAAATGCGTTGGATACAAAAAATACTAGCTTGCTATATGTATTCTATGACAACACTGGAATGTTCACTTTAAATGTGTTTTTTATTAAATGTTTTGTATTTTTCATACTCTAATAAATATTTTTTCATATTAGAATATTCTCTATTATCTCCGTGCCTTAAAAGTTCACCACCAGGGGATTTTGTTTTATTTCTTGTAAACACTGGATATGGCACAACTATATGCCCAATCATAACCGACTTACCTCTGCCCTCACATGCACAAACAAACTATGACCAGTTTAGACAGGAGCCAACCTACCAGCTTGTCTTTAGTGTGTGGGGAGGAAACCAGAGCTCAAGGAGAACATGCAAGCTCCATGCAGATAGTGTCTTGGTAAGGATTCTAAACAAGGGGAGAAAAACAAGATGCGCCACAAACTGCGGCAGAAGATGCAACGAATGGTATATTTAATTAAAATCAGCCAAATGGCTATTCACAGTAATATAAAGATCAATAGGCATATAATAGTATAATACTGAGGTCAATCAGCTGGTCCCCGGTGGATGGTGGTGTGTAGATGTTAACACGAGAGGAGAGGAACAACCGGCCGGACATCCGTCTTGTCGTCTCGGAACCAGCATGAAACACACTTGGAGTTGCATTGGAAGTGACGTCAGAACATGGAAATAATGCTTTAAAGTATCCGCTTCTTCTTTAGATCTAAAAATCCCTTTAGATCTGACAAAGAAGTTGATGCTTTAAAACATTATCTCCATGTTCTGACGTCACCTTTGATGCGACTCCGAGTGTGTTCCATGCTGGTTCTGAGACGACAAGACGGGTGTCCGGCCGGTTGTTCCTCTCCTCTCGTGTTAACATCTACACACCAACATCCACCGGGGACCTGCTGAGTGACCACAGTATTATACTGTTATATGGCTATTAATCTTTATATTAGTGTGAGTAGCCATTTGGCTGATTTTAATTAAATATACCATGCATTGCATCTTCTGCTGCACTTAGTTTTTGACGCACCTTGTTTTTTCCCCATTGTTCTTCCAGAGACTACTTCACTCTCAAGGGAGCTGCCACTAATGCTGCATATGTATACTTCCTGGACTTTATAGACTTTTAGTTGTGTTATAAGTGTGTTTCGGTACCCTCTCGTGCACCATTCTATTTTTGTCTTAGGATGCTAACCAAGGACCACAGTGCTTCAAGGCAAATGAACTAACCATTGAGTTCTTTTTATGAATTAAAGCCTATGATGTTTCTATTATTAAGCTAAAGTTTCAGGGCTTAATATGCCTTTTCCAGTGCTACATTTATTGTGCAATATTAAGTAATACTGCATGGGGAACAAAACCACATATTACGTACATGGTAATTTTATGGCTAGAAGTAAAATAAAAAAATAGTCAGTGGTGTTTTTTTTTTTTTACTCTCTGAGTAGTTTTCCAAAGAAGGGTTCTTTGTTAATTTTGTAACCTGTTAGCTAAAATAACCTACATGATTTGTGTACTTTCAAACAACATTTTTAACCCTCCACAACACACACAATGTGCTCCCTCCCCAGATGCACACTTACCTTGTAATCTCAGTTTGAACACTTTGTATGGTATCAAGCATGAGAATATGTATCCCTTTGTAAAGAATATGTGTATGTGATTTAGTAATCTATTTTGCAACTGCTTTGTTAACCACAGACAGGACTGTGAACATGGGTTATGATGTGATGCATATTTTCACAATATAATATACCGTATGTATAAACTTAGCAAATCAACAATGTTTATGTTTGCCATTCACTACATATTACAACTGGACAGCCTACCCTTTAGGTCAGATCTGCAGACTGTAGGACCACACTACACATTCCTTAAAGCTGAACTCCAGCCTTACCTGCAGTCCTGAATGCTTGTACAGGCTTTTCTCCTGTACTGAAAAAGTCTGATTTTACTACACACTGAGTTACTCCCAGTGTACATTGGAAGCTGCAGCAAGTCAGATGGAGTCTGTCTTATTTCCTGGCTGAGCATCCAGCATCAAGCCCTTTCCCCCACAGCCTGATTATCTCTGGACCACCCATTTTTCAGATCTATCAATCATGGGGGCTCAGCATAACATGCGGACATTAACTAGGGTATTCTGCATGCCATTGTAGCCTGCCTGGGAACACCAACTCCCACCCTTGATGGCATTTAATATCTTTATAATTCCTGCCAAGAGCCAGTTTTTAGGAAGCTATATAGGAAGCTATATATACATATAGCACTCTGCTGGTTCCCCCCACCAGTCGTGATCTACCTGTATTGTATAGAGAAGAACAGAAATCCAGTGGTGATAATACTTCATCTAAAAGAATGTATATAATGAAAACAGAAAGATTTTATTTAGAAATGCCATTAGCATGTTTATGGGGAAAGGCAGGGGTAGCTGGAAGGTGAAAAATAACCAGTTTAAACTTCAGCTTTAGTGGCAGTATTATATAAATTAAGAAAAAATATGCAATGCAATATTTACAAGATGAAAAATAGTTTCTTGATATATCTGCATCCCCATGTTTATAGTCATAGTATATATTACATATATAGGTATGAGCTAATTCTGTAATAGTACATAATAACTTCTTTGATTTAACCTTCTGTTCCTCTGGAAGACAATCTCACTTCAGATGATTTCTGAACTTTAGAGATATCCCAATAAATAAAGTACAGTATAAGTTCTCTTTAGCTCTACACAGCTCATACAGATGTAACAGCCACAAAGCAAGTGATAATAAACTTCCCACTGGTAGGATTTCGGTCTATAACTTATTAAACCTGACAACATGAATGTGCTGTGAAAATGCTTGCTGTCCATCCCTGAACAGACAATTGAAATAAAAAGTAGAAATTGCAGGTATCATACAGCGATGCCCACTGTTTATTGGTACTTAAAGAGGAGCTTCAGGCTCCTTAAAAAAAAAAAAAAGTCAGCAGCTACAAATACTGTAGCTGCTGACTTTTCATATTATGACACTTACCTGTCCACAAATCCAGTGGTGTCTTCACCCCAGCTGATTTTTCAATCATCTCTCGGGTGCTGCCACTGCCATTTCTTGTGTGGGAAACCAGCAGTGAAGCCTTGAGGCTTCACAGCAGGTTCCCTACTGCGCATGCACGCTGCGCTTTGCAAATGGTCTGGCAGCGGGGGAAGGAGGAGGGGGGGCTGAACTTCTGGGTGACTCTGCCACGGCGAGATCAGCCAGAAGTGGGAGCAGGTACCTGTCAAAACCAGGTACCTGCTCCCCCCCCCCCAAAGGCTGCCATATGTGGCAGAAGTGAGGAGGAGGAGGCAAACAAGTGGAGCTTCCCCTTTTGGGTGGAGATCCGCTTTAAGTTCAGCCAGTTAATGGTCTCCTGACAGCAGTTTTACCTTCACACATGAGCTATAAACATTGATGTACAAGGAACAAAAGGTAAGAAAAGCATTTTTGGCTAATATTTACTCATTAACCACTTGCCGACCTGCTGCCATCATTATACTGCGGCAGGTAGGCATGATCTGTGAACCGTCGTAGCTATACATCGGTCCCTTTAAGCGGGATAGCAGGCAGCCTCCGGTGGCACGCGTGTCCCCGCTGCACAGCGGGGGGTGCCGATGCTCATGACCGGCGGTCGCGATGACCACAGGCCACGAGCGATCACGGGCACGAGAGGCAGAACAGGAATGTGTGTGTGTAAACACACACATCCCAGTTCTGTGAGGAGAGGTGAGAGAGATTGTGAGTTCCTACAAGTTGGGAACCACGATCTCTCATCTCTTATAGTCAGTCCCATCCCCCACAGTTAGAACACACACCCAGGGAACACAGTTAACCCCTTGATCGCCCCCTAGTGTTAACACCTTCCCTGCCAGTGACATTTACACAGTAATCAGTGCATTTTTATAGCACTGATCGCTGTATAATTGTCAATCGACCCAAAAATGTGTCAAAAGTGTCCGATGTGTCCACCATAATGTCGCAATCTTGATAAAAATTGCAGATCGCTGCCATTACTAGTAAAAAATAATAATAATAATAAAAATGCCATAAATCTATCCCCTATTTTGTAGACGCTATAACTTTTGGCAAACCAATCAATATACCCTTTTTGTGATTTTTATTACCAAAAGTATGTTGAAGAATACATATTAGCCTAAACTGAGGAAAAAATTATCTTTTTTTAAAAAAAATTGGGGCTATTTATTACTAGCTGTATACACAGATGTGATGCATATAAGAATCTGTTTTTCTTATCAATGTATTTCATTTTCTGTCTATCAAGTTTTGAGATTTGCAGCACATCCAGGCAGATGACACCAATTTCTGCATTACGCTTGTAGACTGTATAAGGGATACAATGTTGTCCTCTTCCACCTCCACTCTACTTATTGGACAGTGAAGGAGTAGCAGCAGACTGATGAGGTAATATCTCAATCTGCTCTCTCCTCCTATCAGAATGTTCCTTGTAAGAACAATTGCATATGGCACAACTGATTGACTGCTAGTCCTGCCCCTCCATCTCAGAGTGCTACTGTATAGGGAATTACAAGAGACTGATAACCATATAAAATCAGGAAAAAATACCTTCATGATATATTGAATACTAGCTACACCAATTTGTGTATTTTACAGTATATCTATCTGGGTTTCAGTGTTGTAATTTTTTGCAATAAAATCTGACAGGGATTCTGACTCTTCCCCATTCTGTCCAAAACAAAAACAAACTTTGGGGTATAGATACACTTTAAAGGGGTTATAAACCTTCGTTTTTTTCACCTTAATGCATCCTATGCATTAAGGTGAAAAAACACCAGGCAGTGACCGGTCCCCCAGCCCCCTTGTTTTACTTACCTGAGCCCTGGAACTTGACCTGGCGAGGACGGGCTGTCTCTCTGCCCGGGGTTCTCGGCTCTTGATTGGATAGATTGATATCAGCGCAGCCATTGGCTCCCGCTACTGTCAATCAAATCCAATGATGTGGGGGGCGGGGCCGAGTCATACATTCAGTGGGAGAGCGCTTCTCCTAGGGGGTTATCTGATGTGGGGAGGAGCTGCAAGACCTGCCTGGGGACCCCAGAAGATGAGGTTCGGGGCCACTCTGTGCAAAACGTGCTGCACAGTGGAGGTAAGTATGATATGTTTGTTATTAAAAAACAAAAAACAAAAAAAAAAACGAACCCTTACAATCTCTTTAAGGTTCACTTGTCTTTTATTCTTAGTGTATAAAACAAAGAATTCAAATAATCCTTTTAAGACTTTGGCATATAAATTTCCATAAATATTTATGATGTTTAGTATTTTTACTATAGTTTATTTAATTGTCATAGCGAAAATCTGCAATTATTTTAGAAATCTTAATTTCAGAATAAAACTAGTTGTTGGAATATTTGTAATCATTAAAATGATGAATAGGTACTGACATGCAGACATAATTATGTTTTATCTCACACATCCCTTATCTCCCCATCAGTTGTAGAATAGTGTGATATTGTGGTTTTGGATAAGTAGTTTTGAATACATAATGTGCACTTAATTGCGGCATAAACTTTATCTTGCAAAAAGTATATGCCTTTGGAACAAAAAAACAGTTAGTCATACATGAAATGTAACACTGTTCCCGATAATATTAATGTGTTCTTTTATATCAGTTGTAGTCTTAATTACGGCACATTCATAACAATATTTCTAAATAAGATCCATGTGTGTCTTAAAGAACATTTTCAGGCAATAAATGAGCTGCTAGTGCTGTCTACTGCTATCCAAAACTTCACCTTTGGTGAAATCAAGATTAACCCCTAATTTACCTTTGGATTTGAGTACTATGTAAAGTATTGTAGTCAGATTACATGGCTAGTTGGAATTTTTTTGGTGGCTGATGGGTTTAGTACAGCTATCTACCGTATATACTCAAGTATAAACTGACTTTTTCAGCATATTTTTTATGCTGAAAAAGCCCCCTTCGGCTTATACTCGAGTGAGGGTCTCCCGCTGTGTCATGCAGTCTTAACTATTCGGTGGCCGTCCACTGTAACAAAGTCCCGCCTCCTCCTTGTCTGTGATAGACGGAACACTGAACACTGATACAATGCTGGGAAACTGAATCAGTGTTCCGTCTATCACAGACAAGGAGGAGGCGGGGTTTGTTACAGTGAATGGCCGCCGAAGACTGCAGTTACAAAACACAGCGGGAGAAACCCGCTGTTTGTAATCAAAGGTACAGGTGGGCACAGTGAGGCTGCAGATGGGCACAGTGAGGCTACAGATGGGCACAGTGAGGCTGCAGATGGGCAAAGTGAGGCTGCAAATGGGCACAGTGAGGTTGCAGATGGGCACAGTGAGGCTGCAAATGGGCACAGTGAGGGCTGCATATGGGCACAGTGAGGCTGCAGATGGGCATTGTTTACCAGTAGCTGCTGTATTTCCCACCCTAGGCTTATACTCGAGTCAATAAGTTTTCCCAGTTTTTTGTGGTAAGATTAGGTGCCTCGGCTTATATTCGAGTTGGCTTATACTCTAGTATATATGGTAATTTTCAATGATACAAGCAAAGACATTCCAAGATTATTGCTGAAAAAGGTCTGGTGAACAATGGCTATTCCTAAACAGATAATGTATTCACAAACAGATTGATTCTGCTCATTGTATGAATGTAATGCTTACTACCTAGTTCAAGCTGACATGTACCTTTTAAACTATTACTATTTTTGTTGACTTTAAAGAGGTATTAGTGTAGTTATATTCCCTGTGTTGTTTTTCTATCTATCCTTGCAGTGATAGGCTTAAATGTTGCGCTGCAGTGTCATTTCTGATCGATACCCCTATGTCCATGTATTCATTCACCTAGCTTGTCCCTATTCTCTGCAGGTCAAACAGCATCCAATTCATGCCTAACCATTACCTCTGTGTTGCATCACAAATAATGCTAATGTGGGGAAAGCACATCTCTTTCCTCCATTGATCTGCCTGCTTGTGTCAGATCTAATTGCTGTGCAGCTTTCACCTGCAGAGCATCAGACTGAGAGATCCAGGACTGTGGAATATGTAGTTTCTTCACAAGAAGTGTCAGTTATTAGACTACAGACAGAGGTCATACATTAACCTGTGCAGTACCATGTGGCATGCATCATATTTAAGTACAAAGAGGAACTTCTGACATTAGAATGTGAAGATTTACTCTGCTACTGTATAGGTTGTGCATACAAGGCAACAAATGACACCATGAAACCACACACTCAATACAATCTTGTGTGGCTTACATTTATTAAAACTAAAAATTTAATCCTCATCAAATCATTCTTTGCAGCTATTACCTCTTGTACCACCACCCCCTCCCTTTAGAATGTAAGCTCTACGAGCAGGGCCCTCCTGTACCTTTTGTATTGTACTGTAATTGTGTTGTCCCCCTTATACATTGTAAAGCGCTGCTTAAACTGTTGGCGCTATATAAATCTTGTATAATAATAATAATAATAACCCTACTATAAAATAAAGTAAATAAAAAATCATTAACCACTTTTAGATTTAGATCACTGACGTTTGTGTTTTTAGATTAGGATCGAAGAGTTTTTTTACACTACTGTTCCTATATGGAACACATGTTACAAAATGAATTATTGTGTGTTGCATTATACTGGTATTTCTGCACTAACAGGAAAAACAACACCGAATCATAAAAAATAGGAAAAAATAAAAAAAACATTTTTTTTTTTTGTTTTCATAAAAAAAGAAGAAGAAAATGTCCATTCTTAATAATAAACCTTTTAGGTTTCATTGCTTTATTTCCTGCATTCTGAAATCTCACATAGACAACTAGCCTGTCAAAAAAGAATGCTTATAATACCAAATGTAGACAAATTCATATAAATATAGAAAGCTACTAGTGTCAGGATTACTATTAGAGTGTAAAACAAATACAGTGTGGGTGCAGCCTTCTTGAAGAGCTATCTACTCTAACCAGAGCCAAGCACGTAGTGGTGTGGTTTGACATAGTGATGTGGAGCAATGACTGGTCTTTATTACAGCTCCTGCAATGAGGAAAATTTACTGGATTACAACACAGATCTAAAAAATACAGAAAGCACACCAAGATTCAAGTATGAATACACATGTCTTTTGCAGACGATATGGGGGAGATTTACTAAAACTGGTACACACAGAATCAGGTGCAGCTGTGCATAGTAACCAATCAGCTTCTAACTTCAAAAAACAAACACAAGAGGGCGCCTCCATCTAGATGTAGCTATTTATTTAAAAAAAAGTATGAAAGACAAT
Source organism: Aquarana catesbeiana (assembly GCF_042186555.1). Classification (NCBI taxonomy): domain Eukaryota; kingdom Metazoa; phylum Chordata; class Amphibia; order Anura; family Ranidae; genus Aquarana; species Aquarana catesbeiana. The sequence continues at coordinate 179,943,218 of NC_133326.1, forward strand.
AAAAATGCACTTACTAAATAAAAGGGGATCAAGTCTTGTCATAGACCCATATAGACCTCCCTAGAATCTAGGTCTATATGGGTCTACAATAAGCCTTGATCAACTTTTATCAATTTCCTTTTTTTATTGTCTTTTATACTTTTTAAAATAAATTGCTATACCAAGATGGAGACGCCCTCTGGTGTTTGTTTTTTATATGTGCAAATCTGAAAGGGGCTGCATCCACTTTTCCTGGTGTTCTCTAGCACCCTCCTGGCCCTCTCATGTCCCCCGTTTAATGATGGTTAGGTTCAAGTCAGGGAGTGTCCAGGGAGCCTCCAACCTTGATGCACAGGGAATTCAATTCTTGACTTGAGCTCTGTGATACAATTATTATATGTTACCTGAAATCCCAAAATTCAGTGTGGAATCCTCTTCTTTGCTTCTAAGGCCCGATTCACACTTATGCATTTTTAGTGCTTTTTGCATTTTGCAGATTTGCACCACAGTCCATTTACCATGGTTTCCTATGGAACACGTTCTGTAGTGCAAATCAGCAAAATGCAAAAAGCACTGAAAATGCATAGGTGTGAATCAGGCCTAAAGTCAAATTTACCATTTCAAACCTTTAACAAGACCTTTATCTTTATTGATAGCCTGTTTTAACCAAATGTCAATATTAAAATAATACATGTTTATTGTTTAATTATTCAAACATTTTAAATATAATAGTGTATTTGCCTTTAATTTTTTTCAGGGACTTGAGGGAAAATTATTGTAGAAATCCTGATGGGTCTGAATCTCTGTGGTGTTTCACTACAGATCCAAATATTAGAATTGGTCACTGCTCTCAGATACCAAAATGTGATACTTCCACTCATCAAGGTAACATATTACATTATACATTGTTAACATGTTTTACTTGTATGTATGGTTCATATTGGTTTATATCACCATCTTATGTATGATAGTACCCCGTATAATGTAAACATAAGCATGTGTGGTCAAATATGAATTTCAGTTGGTTGGGGCTTAAGTCTATCAGGTGTATCTTCAACTGTTCAAATGCTGAATAAATATATCCTAACAAGTATACATTGCATGCATCTAGAGCTACCTACACATTAAGAACAACCAGCAGTCTACAGTCTGTCCACAATGCCTAAATTCCAGGCCATTCTGATCTGGCAAAGGTTTCACACTTTCTAGTAGTGTCTAAATGGGCTTTCTCCATCCTCCTATGTATTCTATTTGGTCTATCTCTATGATGTGCTACCTAACTGGCTATTAGAAAAAGACAGGATGCAGGAAGGGATGGGTAAGCTACAATACTAACAGAAAGTGTCAAAGGTTTGCCTGATCAGAACGGCCCCACATTTGTGCCTAGCATTAGTAGGACAGCGGGTTGTCTCAGATGTATGCAAGCACATAGATACTTTACATCTATCAGCAGCATTTTCTTTTTTAAGTGACTCTGTCACGTTAAGTGAAAGCAGCCACTCCTTAAACAAGTATGTTAAGAAATATTCAAGCAGCCAGAATGATATATAGTAAATCATTTTCATACTGGAAGTAGATCAAGGTAACAATAAAGTGGCTTTTCACTAACTAAACATGTGTAATAAAATGGTATTGAATTCTTGGTAACAGTGACTGATATATATATATATATATATATATATATATATATATATATATATATATACATACATTAAAGAGATTTTAGAAGGATGAAACAGGCAGAAAACTACCCTTTGGTAAAGATCACAATGACTAATCCTAGCTGGAGGCCTAAAAGTGATTAGTGTGAGAGGGGTCATTGTAGTATAAGTGATAGCAGGAGTTATTTATGTGGCTATGATGAGTCTGACTATGTAAAGGCATTTACAATGTAAACATACAATGCAGAGAAGTAATATAAATTAACCCTATCTGGGGCTTCTACAGATCTGCAGGTACAATGAGCTGTGTGACAATAATGAATATCATGTACAGATACTGTATATACTGCAAGTAATAGATATTTTTAAAAGTGGTGTTAAAAAGATAAGGTAGACTTTCCACCCACAGATAGCCAGTGAAAATAATTATTTTTATCTAATTGGTATCAAATCATAAAACTCCAGATGCTATTTTATATTTTTAAACCAATTAGGCTTGGGTATTTTGGGTATACAGTATGTTTTTGCAGCTGAACTGTTTACAAAGAAGTTTGGAAGAATTTGTAATGCAATGTTTGTGTTTGCCTATGTTTATTACTGGGTTTGCTGTGATTTGTGTTTGCACAAATTCAAGAAATCCTATTTCTATGCTGCCCTGAACTGCTTTTTGGAGTTGCTTGCAGGTTTTTGAATTCATGATGATAGTGGATCATTCCTGAGTTAACATGGAAATCCAGGTTAAACACAAATATCATAGTTAAAATACAAACTTTTACTGTTTTACATACCAAAATGATTTACTTTTACCACATGCTATAAAACCCTGATAATCAGGAAAGTCACTCTGCTGCTTCCTCGTTTAGTAGTACTACTTCTTGGGTTAGCCCAGTGGACAGATGTGATTAAAGAATAATTCCAAGTATGTATTTTTTTTACATAGTGTAACTATGTATACCAAACTTGTGGGATCCTAAAGTTAGAAATCATTGTAGTAGATACAACTACTCAAATGATCTCCACTAGCTTCCTAACTGAGTGACTGCCTTGCTATATCTGAACATGAGAGGTTAGCTACTCAGCATGGGGACCATTTAGGGAATGCTTTACATTTTCTCAATGAATGCAAAGTGGTCTCTGATTGGATAAGGTATCATTCATTTAATCAGAGAATGCTTTGCATTCTTTGAGAAAATGCAAAGCATTCTCTGAATTGCCCCCATGCTGATTGGGTGACCTTCTGTGTTTAGAATGTAGCAGGGAAGCCACTCGGCACAGGTGGAGCTCACTGGAGGAGTAGTGTCTACTACAGTGGTTCCCAGTTTCTAGAGAGATCCCATATACAGGTGCATCTCATAAAATTAGAATATTATCAAAAAGTTAATATATTTCAGTACTTCAATTCAAAAAGTGAAACTCATAATTTTTATATAGATGCATTACAGACAGAGTGATATATTTTAATCATTTCTTTCTTTTAATTGTGATGATTATGGCTTACAGCCAGTGAAAACCCAAAATTCAGTGTCTCAGAAAATTTGAATATTACATAATACCAATAAAAAAAGGATTTTTAATACAGAAATGTTGGATGATTGAAAAGTATGTCTATGTACAGTATAGTATGCACTCAATACTTGGTCGGGTCTCCTTTTGCATAAATTACTGCATCAATGCAGCGTGGCATGGAGGCGATCAGCCTGTGGCACTGCTGAGGTGTTATGGAAGGCCAGGTTTCTTTGATAGCAGCCTTCAGCTCATCGGCATTGTTGGGTCTGGCGTCTTTCATCTTCCTCTTGACAAAACCCCACAGATTCTCTATGGGATTTAGACCAGGCGAGTTTGCTGGCCAATCAAGCACAGAGATACAATGATCATTAAACCAGGTATTGGTACTTTGAAAATGCAATCAGCATCTCCATAAAGCTGATCATTATACACACAATTTTGCATTTAATTTGGAAATAAAGGTCCCAGAATCTGGAGGAAGAGTGGAGAGGCACAGAATCCAAGTTGCATGAGGTCCAGTGTGAAGTTTCCACAGTCAGTGATGATTTGGGGAGCCAGGTCATCTGCTGGTGTTGGTCCACTTTGTTTTATCAAGTCCAAAGTCAGCACAGCACTCTACCAGGAAATTCTAGTGCACTTTATGCTTCCCTCTGCTGACCAGCTTTATGGAGATTCTGAGGTTCACTTTTTGAATTGAATTACTGAAATAAATTAACTTTTTGATGATATTCTAATTTTATGAGATGCACCTGTATATTGTATATGCATACTTATATTTATCCAAGCTGGACCAGGTAAAAAATTCCATACCTGGAATTCTTCTTTAATTGTTCAACATATGTATTTCAACTGTACATTTAGCAGTTTTTCTAGATTTCAACTTTAATTGCAACTTTGTTTGCAGTAAGGTAGGAGGCATGTTTGCTGTGTGCTGAATGTCTAAGCTGTTGTTACTGGTGGCACAGTGGCTAGTGTATCTAGGAGGCATGTTTGCTGGCATGCCAGCAGTGTATCTAGGAGGCATGTTTGCTGTGTGCTGAATGTCTAAGCTGTTGTTACTGGTGGCACAGTGGCTAGTGTATCTAGCTTTTTGAAAGCGAATCACTGGGGGCATACAGTGGGGAACTTTTGGTATGCGCGTGTATATTGTAGATCATTAGTTTTTGTCTGGATTTGTTTCCACATTTTGTCTCTCATAGTTGAGGTATACCTATGATGACAATTACAGGACTCTCACATCTTTTTAAGTGGGAGAACTTGTACAATTGGTGGCTCACTAAATACTTTCTTGCCCCGACTGTATGTGGTTTCCCTGGCTGGCATGATGATCCAATGGCTTTAGCACTTTCAAAGTCACGGCACTAAACAAGTACGTGGTTTGGAAGGTCTGGCTTTACTCTGACACTCCTGATCTGCATTATTCTGTCAGTGTCTAATTGTACTGAAACCAGGGACAGCCAGGTAACTAGCTTTATAAGAAGGAAAGAAGTAGAAGCCACTGTATTCATCTCATAATAGGTTTCTTTAACATTTTTTGATCCTGTATTGAATGCAGGTTAATGTTTTTAATCTTGAGGATGTCATTATCAATTGGTTGCATGTAGTCAGGTCTTATGACTTACAATTTTAATACAAAGGTCTATTCTGAGTGTTTAAAAGGAAGGCAGTGCTTCCTCTATTCAAAGCCACAGGTATATAAAACCTAATCTTTAGTTTAAAGGCTAAGTTCACAGTTCTTTAAGAGCATGTTACATATTGCACCCAGATTTAGGCTTTAAAATATAACATGCTTCTAGGGACCCACCTCCTGCCACCAGCACTCTCCGCTCTGTGATAGTGGGCAGGGGATCTTCTCCCGCACCTACTGTCACAATTTGAAAACAATGTGGCCATGCAGGGCTCTGCCAACATGGCCACATAATTGAGTCAGTTTGACATCATCTCTCACCGCCCGCCCTGCATCACCGCTCTCCTGCCCTCACTCAAGAACGACCACTGCTCAGAGGCCTGCCGCTGTGCTAAATGAACCAGTGACAATCCACATCTGCTGGCACTGGCAAGTGACATGGCAAATGGCATTCCTCATCTGGTGGCAGGCAACATGGCAAGTAGCATTCCTCATCTGGTGGCAGGCAGTGTGAAAAGTGGCATTCCTCATCTGGTGGCAGTCAACGGGGCAAGTGGCATTCCTCATCTGTTGGCAGGCAGCATGGCAAGTGGCATTCCTCATCTGGTGGCAGGCAGGGGGCAGGTGGCATTCCTCATCTGGTGGCAGGCAGCATGGCAAGTGGCATTCCTCATCTGGTGGCAGGCAGCATGGCAAGTGGCATTCCTCATCTTGTGGCAGGCAGCGTGGCAAGTGGCATTCCTCATCTGGTGGCAGGCAGCGTGGCAAGTGGCACTCCTCATCTGGTGGCAGGCAGCGTGGCAAGTGACATTCTTCAGGGGCAGGTACAGTGTCATTCCTTTGAGTAAGGAAGCAGCTCCTTACTCAAAGGAATGACACTGTACCTGCCCCCTTCCCCAGCATGCCCTATTTGACTTTACAACAGGAGGTGCTGGCAGCTAGAGCGAGCGGGAGTGGGAGGAGTAAACACAACCTGCAGTGTAGGACGGACTTCAGCCTACCAGGAGAAGCTAAGCTGGTCTAAGCACAGTGTAGTCAGTACATATACAGACACATGCATGTATGTGTGCTTGAGCTTTTGGGTGCACACCCTAATGCAATAAGCTGCGCACACCTATGGTGATCAAAGGTTATTGTCTACTGGGTGCCGCTGATGTTATAAACATGATGGCAGCACCCAGCAACAATTCCACAGTGTTCTGAAGCACATGAAAGGAGAGATCATTTGGGCCATAGATCATGACAACAATTATGTGGAGGCCCCTAAACAATTAATATATACCGTAATGTTATATGGAAAAAAGGGACGTGGTCTTTTTAGATTTGCACTGCTCTGATACACTGTACATGTGGAGAAAAGGAACTGGAATTCATGTCTATGGTAAGTGGGAATACCAACTTGCATATACGCTTTATAGTAAAAAAGTAATGATCCATGAACAGGGCTTTTTTACAGAGAATAAGTGCAGGTATTCCCCCTTCTGGGTCACCCCTTGTCTCCGCCACCCTACCCACCTCTGAGCACCATCCCTTGGTTCCATCCCCTACCCACCTCCCAATACCATACCTTTTAGAAAATACAGAACCAAGTATAATTTAGTCATGTTAAATATTTTGTATGGAACTTATTAATGATAACTAGAAAAGCAGTAAAAAAGATCCCCTGCAGCCAGCAACAATAGACAACCCAGCGACAATAGATCCCCGCACAATAATAGACTCCCCCAGCAACAATGAAACCCACCACAGCAACAATAGAACCTCACAACAAAAATAGATCCGACCCCAGCAACAATAGACCCCACACAACAATAGACCCCAACCCAGCAGCGATAGATCTCCCACACAAAAATAGACCACCAACACAGCAACAATGGATCACCCAACAACATAAGATCCACCCCAGCAATATTAGACCCCCAGCAGCAACAACAGATCTCCCAGCAGCCAGCATCAATAAACCCTCCATCAGCCAGCAACAATAGACCTCTCTCTGAACAGTAGAGCCCTACCAGCAACATAATATCCTCCATCAACTATAAATCCCCCACCAGCAACAATAAATCCTCACACAAAACAGATCCCCCCCCAGTAACAATAGCTCCCCCAGCAGCCAGCATCAATAGACCCTTCAGCACACCCCACACCCCTTGAAATCACATACCTTCAGTGCTGGAGGTGCCGGAACTGCATTGCCCTGCGTTCCCACTGAAAAAAGCCCTGCATACCGCACATACTAATAGTTGGGATAACTCAGGTTTTACTGACATACGACTTAGTGTGTTGCTTACTCCCATCAGTACAGGGCATCAGTTCAGGGCACAGTAACATTTCTTTATATAAATGTTGGAGAGCATGTAGATATGAATAATAGCTTAGTTGCACAATTTGACCATTGTACTATCCACATATCCTAGAAATTAATGACCATGCTTGGAAGCATGTCAATGTGAATCCGAAAAGCAAGATATACGAGTGTGTTGTTTGGGTTAACAAAAGTGTTTTTCAAGTGAATGTGAGGATTTCTTTGTTGAGAGACAAGTGTCAACATGAAAACATAACTCAGTTTAGTAGAATGAAAAGACAGAAGAGGTGAAGAAATATTGATCAATGGCACACAAGTTCAGAATTAATGAGCAGAGAGGGTAAAGTATCAGCAACTGAGAGAAGGATGGACAGCACTCATCTAAACATGCACCAAAGAGTTCTTAATGGTCAATAGGAAGGTTGATGAAAGCAGAGGTGAGACTATAGCCATCCTTCTTGTGATCTTCTGGGATGGAATCATCAATGTGTATTTGTACATTCACTTCAGTTATTATCCATGACTTAAGAGCCTGCAGGAAAGAGCCGTAATGATAACCAGAGTCATCACAACACTTCCTTTTACCCACACTGTAGTTATTTGTTTAATGGCACAACATCAGTTCTAAGGGTGATTCAGTTTAGCTTTTGCAACACATTTTTGGTAGTATTGTTGTGTTAGGGAGTTTAGCACTGATTTCATGTAACCTGTGCAACACACTCAGAGAAAATCTGACATGTGCTGCAGATTATAAAAAAAAGTCCTATTTTGTGACATATTTCAAATATATTGCTATGGCTATGCCAGATTCATTAAGAAATATCACCACTTCATAGTTAAGGAAACTGTTGATAAATAATTTGTGAAAATTGTTGTTGTAATAATTTTTGGCTATTCTGGCACATCATTGTGACAAATTCATATAATTTTTATCTGATGAATGCCCATGTTTCTGACAGATACATGAATACTGTATGTCGCATTCGCCAACACTTCTAAAGAGTGTCTATGCTACTTTATGAATTCCATAAATTGTCTTCTGTATTCACTAACCTGTATTTACTGTGTTAATGTTTACTGTATTCACTTGCTGGTAAAAATTGCCAATTTGGTTATCACAAGAAGGGTGTCGGCCCTTTAACCATTTTGCTGCCAGAGCCGTTTTAGAATTTTTTTTTTGCACATGTGTTAACATGCACATTTTAAAAAAGAATAGTTAAAACCCCAAACATTATTGATTTTCTGAAAGTAGAGACCCTAGAAAATAAAATGGGAATAGTTGCAGTTCTTTATGTCACATGATATTAGAGCAATGGCTTATCAAACCCCTATTTTCTTAGAAAAAATACATTACATTTAATTTTAGTGAACTTAAATGTAATATTGTATCCAATTTTTTGGTAAAAATAAAATATGAGGTGGCTTCTAGTAAACAGATACCAAACATATCAAAGCTTAAAATTGTGCACACTCATGAAACAACACCAAGCTTCAATACCCAACATTTCCTTACATAAAAATACATAAAAAGCCTTTTACACAAGATCATCCAATCATGTGCAAGCAATAATGCTGTTTTTTTTTTTTTTTTTTTTCCTTGCAAACAATTGGGTATTCTTTGCAAAGTGAAGCTCCATCTAATTTACTAAGCTCTGGAGCAACTGCACTTGAAGAGTACAACTGCACAGTCTATTTGTCTTCAGTAAATCAACCCCAGTGTGTCAAGAAAGCTCCCCATTTAGCTCTGTTCAGACCAACACCTGTTTACTGAGCAATAGTTTCATTCCTAGCCCAAGGCTCCAGTCCATGTTAATTCCCATGCTTCTGAATTCCTTCCTGTTTCTTTGGTTACTGACTTTGGCTTGTATTTTGACTATGCTTGTTCTCTGCCCAGCCTGACCCTTGGTCTGTTCCCCTTTTGTGAAATTGCCTGTTGACTTCATACCCTGTTCTGTTTTTTCTCTGCTTAGCTGCCACCTGCACAGGTGTGTCCCAGGGTGTAACCTGGTATACACACTCCAAATGTACAGAAAACATAGAGGATTTACTATGAAGTTTGGCCATGGTCCAAATCATTTGCAAGATAGAAAAGTTCCCATATTATTTTAATCTGTGCAATTAGTTGTTTGCCCGGAGAGCAGCTTTAGTACTGATTGTTACCAACTTACTAGATAGATAGATTAAAACTGTTATGTGTTTCTATATTTTCTAGCATACATTGCTGTAACTGCTAAGAAGTTTGCTAAAAATATATTTGCACTCTATCCACTTATTATAAAGAATACAAGAAAAAAGATCAATGCTGAAAAAATATATACATATAATGCAGCTGGGTTTCTTTTAATGAAAAAAAAAAAGTTTTAATCCACTTGTATATTTATTCAGCTTTTTGGTCTTTTTTTCCTAATCGTAATCGTGTTTGGTTTAAGTTGTAAAGCTTTTCTTCTCTTCTATTATGTAAAGCAAAAAACAACTGGAGCAGCTGCTGCTCACATTCTCTGCTGTTTGCATTTGGATGACTTGTTTTGTCAGCCAGCTTTCTTCTGTTTTTCCTTCTTATAATATAAATGTATTTGGCATTTTCAGAGTGTTACTATGGCAATGGCATCACCTATAGAGGCACAATATCTAGAACACGATCCAGACTGCAGTGTACCATGTGGGAGAAGAATATGGGCGATGTACGAAGGTATGTGCAGAGATCGTATTACTAAAACAACACTATTATATTAATGTTTTCTGGAAGCCACAAATTACCTGCAGTACCTAATGCCATAATTTGGTTTGGCCACCTATCCATTTAGTTATAGTGTCAAGTACACTATAGCCCTATTTTATTATGCATTCAGGTTGATTTACTAAAGGAGTAGAGTATGTTCACTTTACAGTGTGAATTTTCATTTTGCATGGGAGTTTTCACTTAGTTTAGTGAATGTGTTGAAAATTCACTTTGCAAAGAATATACCATAACATGCAAAGACAATAAAAATAAATGAAAAAAAGTTGCATTTATGCTTGCAAATGATGGGATGATTGAAGCCAGGAGAGCTTCATTTCATTTAATAAACTAAGCAGGTAATCAGTTTCCTAAGGAAACGGTCTTTACTCCTTTTGTAAATCAGTCCTATAGGGTTTAAACCCTTTCTTCAAGAATTGCCACAGAAATATCCTCATAGAAAAAGTAATTCAAATGGCGAGATAGGTAATCTTTTTGGGGCTTCAATATGGATTTATGTTAGATTGTGTAATTTGTATTAAAATTTCACAATATTTTTCGCACATACAACTTGTGTTATAAAGGCACCATACTAAAAAAAAAAAAAAAAATCACACCCAAAAATTAGTATTCACAAAGACTTAACCCCATGCCTTAAAGCAGAACTTCACTCAAAAGGGGAAGTTCCACTTGTTTGCATCCTTCCCCCTCCACTGCCACATTTGGCACTTTTTGGGGGTAGAAGGAGAGCGGATATCTGTCAAAACCAGGTACTTGATCCCACTTCTGGTCAGATGTGCCACAGAAATCTGAGCCTGAAGCCTTCTAGGACAAATCACAGGTCCCAGAAGACTGCAGGACCATTCACAGAGCACAGCATGGCTCACACATCTGCAGTAGAAAACTGACTGTGAAGCTGAAAGGTTTCACTATCGGTTTACCTTACTTAAGATACCGGTGTCAGTGCCTGCAACCAAAACCGATTGAAGAATAAGCTTGGGTGAGGATATCGCTGGATCCCTAAAATAAAAGTATGCAGCTACAGTGTGATGGGAGTCACTTTGGGCATGGGGGGGGGGGCTCGTGGAACCCAGCTTACCTTAGAGAGCTCTAGAGACCCATTTTCCAGCCCCCCAGACCCTCTTATGTGTAAGTCATCCTGTGTCTATTAGGGGCACAGGGTGACCGAGAACCCCAGTCGGGTCTGTCCTAACCAGACTCACCGTACAACCACACCAGACTCAGCATTTCCTTTTACCCCTGTTATTCGGGGTTCTATATTTGTGGTTTGTGTTGAAAGAATGAAGGGATTGTTTCACTTGGGACAATATTCATGAACAATATCCTTTAAAGAATATATGAAAGTAAGTAATTCCGCCTTTCAGACTGCTAGAATATTGTAGGAGTGTTTCATAGACCATTGATGGGGTAGGGGTTGCTATGTGTTTATTGTTAAGTGGCTGTATCTCGTTGTTCTATTGTTTCTGTCTGCCTTGGGAGAAACCTATTATGGGATGTATATGTCCATGTGGATTAGCTGCTAGAGGGGAGGCAAGATTTCTCATGCAACCCTTTCTAAAAGGCTGTCTGTGTGTCTCTTGTTACTGAATGTAGTTTACTTCACCCTGTGTCATTATGCAAAGAAGGGGAAATTGTCCCCTGAGTGTATATTTCTTTGTGCCTGTGTTTGAACAAACAGTCTTGTGTTTTGTGCTACCCTACACTGATGTCTCGACAAGTGAATGGGTGAGCTAAGGGATCTTGGATCAAGCTGGTACTGGACAGGGGAAGCTTATATGGCGGACATACTCCTCTTGAGTACGGGGGTCCATCACATACAATCTTTGTAGCTGCTGACTTTTAATTTTTTTTGGGGGGGGGGCCTGGAGCTCCTTTTTAACTTACCCCTAAAATAAACCCTTACCACAACCTAACCCATAAACCTAACTTGTAACCTCAAACCCCTACAATTAGCCCCTAACTCAACCACTAACACTCATGCTAAGTCTAAGGTGAAATTTAAAAAAAATCATGGCAACAAATGTATGATATAGCACACAATACTATTGGTACTCTGCAGAAAAGAAGCTTTCACTTAAAAAATATAATGTGATCGAAGCTTTAGTGTCTATGTACCTATGTACTATGTAATAATCATGCTGAACGACTTATACAATAAAAACGACTAGTACATTAAAAAATAATGATTTATGTCTTTTTATTTTAGGCATACATTCAAGGAGCCAGATATATCCATGCTCGAAAAAAATTACTGTCGCAATCCAGACAACGATGCCCATGGACCGTGGTGCTATACAGATAATCCCCTAATACCCTGGGACTATTGTCATATTTCTAGATGTAAGCTTTTATTCATTCTTTTGTTCCTAACAATCCATTGGCTAAGGGAAAACAATTGGGTGTTTTAGAGATTAAAAGTTTCAGAGATGCATAAACAGGCAAAAGATGCCTTAAAGAAAAAGTATGGCTAAAACAATTTTGGCCCTACTTCTATGGATCACAGGAGTGCACTTTGTTTTGCACTCCTGTGACCCATTTTCAGCCAACAGTGGGCTAAAGTCTGCTGTTTGCTGATGTCACTCAGCCAGTCCAGGCTCTTTGCAATCAGGATCCACTCAGATGCCTGCGCTGGCAGCTGGCACAACCTCTTAGCGAGCCTCTGGGAAACTGAGTCAGCTGCTCCTGGCCATCCACAGTCATGTGCTCCAGTGAGATCTCTGCAGACTGAATACTGAGAACTGAGCAATCAGTGGTCTTTGACCTTTAAATGCTTATCTATTGGTTTAAACCTGGCAGGGGACAGCTAGTAATGACCTATAAATTTGGGTGGCTTTAGCCATAAATACAGTATAAATTCATAAGAGAAATACAACAAAATGTATTTTTTTTACAGCAAAACATTTCTATAAATGTAATACTCAAGCTGAACATGCTGAATGAATGGAACAATATAATACAAAGTAAGGTGGAACTGCGGCTCTCTTAGTTGGCTGTAGAAGATAGTTTCACTTGGCACAATAAGCTCTAAACTCTGAATAAAAAAGCTTTCACAACACTCAGTAGAAGTAGACTGGTATGTTTCACAGAATGTGGAATAAAACATTAAAGTAAAAGAGGTAGGAGAGTTTAAAAAGCTTATGAAATTAATTCCAGATAAAGGGTGTTGCTATGTGAAAGAACACCATGTAAGCATCACATTGTTTCCACATAAAGCAAAAAAGCATTTTGCTGTATTTACAGATGATGTGCCAACACTTTACAACTGGAAAAACATATATGAGCAGCACAGTAGTGTAGTGGTTAGCACTTTCACCTAGCAGCAAAATGGTCGCTGGTTCAAATTCCAACCACAACACCATCTACCTGGAGTTTGCATGTTCTCCCTGTGCCTGTGTGGGTTTCCTCCAGGTATGCCAGTTTCCTCCCACACTCTAAAAGACATGCTGGTAGCTTAATTGGATCCTGTCTAAATTGGCCCTAGTATGTATGAAAGAGCGTTAGGGACCTTAGGTTGTAATCTCCTAGAGGGCACTGATGTGAATGTTCAATGTATATGTAAAGCACTGTGTAAATTGACAGCGCTATATAAGTACCTAAAATAAATAAATATGAGCATGTATAAACACTGAAAAGTTTAACCACTTGCCGACCGCCTAACGCAGATAGACGTCGGCAGAATGGCACGGGCAGGCAGAATCACGTACCTGTACGTGATCTGCCTCCCGCGGGCGGGGGGTCCGATCGGACCCCCCCCCCGGTGCCAGCGGCGGTCGGCATTTCACTGGGAGCATGGGAGGCCAGGGGGAGACCATCCGATCGTGGCCCCCCCCCTCGCGATCGCTCCCAGCCAATCGGAATCCTCCCCTGCCTGTGTGTAGTTTCACACAGGCAGAGGATGTGATGTCATCTCTCCTCGGCTTGGCAGTTTCCGTTCCAGCGCCGAGGAGAGAAGACATGTAAGTGCACAAAACACAAACACACACAGTAGAACATGCCAGGCACATAAAACACCCCCGACCCCCCCGATCACCCCCCGATCCCCCCCCAACCACCCCCCCTGTCACAAACTGACACCAAGCAGTATTTTTTTTTTTTTCTGATTACTGATTGGTGTCAGTTTGTGACAGTTACAGTGTTAGGGCAGTGAGTGGTAGCCCCCTTTAGGTCTAGGGTACCCCCCTAACCCCCCTAATAAAGTTTTAACCCCTTGATCACCCCCTGTCACCAGTGTCACTAAGCGATCATTTTTCTGATCGCTGTATTAGTGTCGCTGGTGATGCTAGTTAGGGAGGTAAATATTCAGGTTCGCCGTCAGCGTTTTATAGCGTCAGGGACCCCCATATACTATCTAATAAATGTTTTAACACCTTGATTGCCCCCTAGTTAACCCTTTCACCACTGATCACCGTATAACCTTTACGGGTGACGCTGGTTAGTTCGTTTATTTTTTATAGTGTCAGGGCACCCGCCGTTTATTACCGAATAAAGGTTTAGCCCCCTGATCGCTCGGCGGTGATATGCGTCGCCCCAGGCAGCGTCAGATTAGCGCCAGTACCGCTAACACCCACGCACGCAGCATACGCCTCCCTTAGTGGTATAGTATCTGTACGGATCAATATCTGATCCGATCAGATCTATACTAGCGTCCCCAGCAGTTTAGGGTTCCCACAAACGCAGTGTTAGCGGGATCAGCCCAGATACATAACTGCAGCGTTCGCAGAGTCAGACCTGATCCCTGCGATCGCTAACAGTTTTTTTTGTAGCGTTTTGGTGAACTGGCAAGCACCAGCGGCCTAGTACACCCCGGTCGTAGTCAAACCTGCACTGCAGTAACACTTGGTGACGTGGCGAGTCCCATAAGTGCAGTTCAAGCTGGTGAGGTGGCAAGCACAAGTAGTGTCCCGCTGCCACCAAAAAGACAAACACAGGCCCGTCGTGCCCATAATGCCCTTCCTGCTGCATTCGCCAATCCTAATTGGGAACCCACCACTTCTGCAGCGCCCGTACTTCCCCCATTCACATCCCCAACCAAATGCAGTCGGCTGCATGAGAGGCATTTTCTTTATGTCCTCCCGAGTACCCCTACCCAACGAACCCCCCCAAAAAAGATGTCGTGTCTGCAGCAAGCGCGGATATAGGCGTGACACCCGCTATTATTGTCTCTCCTGTCCTGACAATCCTGGTCTTTGCATTGGTGAATGTTTTGAACGCTACCATTCACTAGTTGAGTATTAGCGTAGGGTACAGCATTGCACAGACTAGGCACACTTTCACAGGGTCTCCCAAGATGCCATCGCATTTTGAGAGACCCGAACCTGGAAACGGTTACAGTTATAAAAGTTAGTTACAAAAAAAAGTGTAAAAAAAAAACACAAAAATATAAAATAAAAAATAATAGTTGTCGTTTTATTGTTCTCTCTCTCTCTATTCTCTCTATTGTTCTGCTCTTTTTTACTGTATTCTATTCTGCAATGTTTTATTGTTATTATGTTTTATCATGTTTGCTTTTCAGGTCTGCAATTTTTTATACTTTACCGTTTACTGTGCTTTATTGTTAACCATTTTTTTGTCTTCAGGTACGCCATTCACGACTTTGAGTGGTTATACCAGAATGATGCCTGCAGGTTTAGGTATCATCTTGGTATCATTCTTTTCAGCCAGCAGTCGGCTTTCATGTAAAAGCAATCCTAGCGGCTAATTAGCCTCTAGACTGCTTTTACAAGTAGTGGGAGGGAATGCCCCCCCCAACGTCTTCCGTGTTTTTCTCTGGCTCTCCTGTCTCAACAGGGAACCTGAGAATGCAGCCAGTGATTCAGCCAGCTGACCATAGAGCTGATCAGAGACCAGAGTGGCTCCAATCATCTCTATGGCCTAAGAAACCGGAAGCTATGAGCATTTTATGACTTAGATTTCGCCGGATGTAAACAGCGCCATTGGGAAATTGGGAAAGCATTTTATCACACCGATCTTGGTGTGGTCAGATGCTTTGAGGGCAGAGGAGAAATCTAGGGTCTAATAGACCCCAATTTTTTCAAAAAAGAGTACCTGTCACTACCTATTGCTATGATAGGGGATATTTACATTCCCTGAGATAACAATAAAAATGATTTAAAAAAAAAAAAATGAAAGGAACAGTTTTAAAATAAGATAAAAAAAATAATAATAATAAAGAAAAAAAAAAAAAAGCACCCCTGTCCCCCCTGCTCTCGCGCTAAGGCGAACGCAAGCGTTGGTCTGGCGTCAAGTGTAAACAGCAATTGCACCATGCATGTGAGGTATCACCGCGAATGTCAGATCGAGGGCAGTAATTTTAGCAGTAGACCTCCTCTGTAAATCTAAAGTGGTAACCTGTAAAGGCTTTTAAAGGCTTTTAAAATGTATTTAGTTTGTCGCCACTGCACGTTTGTGCGCAATTTTAAAGCATGTCATGTTTGGTATCCATGTACTCGGCCTAAGATCATCTTTTTTATTTCATCAAACATTCGGGCAATATAGTGTGTTTTAGTGCATTAAGATTTTAAAAAGTGTGTTTTTTCCCCAAAAAATGCGTTTGAAAAATCGCTGCGCAAATACTGTGTGAAAAAAAAAAATGAAACACCCACCATTTTAATCTGTAGGGCATTTGCTTTAAAAAAAATATAATGTTTGGGGGTTCAAAGTAATTTTCTTGCAAAAAAAAATTATTTTTTTATGTAATCAAAAAGTGTCAGAAAGGGCTTTGTCTTCAAGTGGTTAGAAGAGTGGGTGATGTGTGACATAAGCTTCTAAATGTTATGCATAAAATGCCAGGACAGTTCAAAACCCCCCCAAATGACCCCATTTTGGAAAGTAGACACCCCAAGCTATTTGCTGAGAGGCATGTCGAGTCCATGGAATATTTTATATTGTGACACAAGTTGCGGGAAAGAGACAATTTTTTATTTTTTTTATTTTTTTTTGCGCAAAGTTGTCACTAAATGATATATTGCTCAAACATGCCATGGGAATATGTGAAATTACGCCCCAAAATACATTCTGTTGCTTCTCCTGAGTATGGGGATACCACATGTGTGAGACTTTTTGGGAGCCTAGCCGCGTACGGGACCCCGAAAACCAAGCACCGCCTTCAGGCTTTCTAAGGCCGTAAATTTTTGATTTCACTCTTCACTGCCTATCACAGTTTCGGAGGCCATGGAATGCCCAGGTCGCAAGAAACCCCCCAAATGACCCCATTTTGGAAAGTAGACACCCCAAGCTATTTGATGAGAGGTATAGTGAGTATTTTGCAGACCTCACTTTTTGTCACAAAGTTTTGAAAATTGAAAAAAGAAAAAAAAAAATGTTTTTTCTCGTCTTTCTTTATTTTCAAAAACAAATGAGATTCTAATGCCCACCTAACCTCCTGCCCCCAGGACCCTGTTCCTTCTCAAATACTACGGTCACCATCTGACTCTATCCTACACTCCTTAACTCATATCTTCAACCTCTTACTCTCTTTTGGCATCTTCCCCGACCCTCTAAAACATGTACTAGTCACTCCCATACCAAAAAAGGCCTCACTAGACCCCACCAATCTTAACAACCTAAGACCCATCTCTTTACTCCCTTTTGCCTCCAAACTCCTTGAACGTTTAGTCTACAACCGACTGAGCAACCACCTCATTAAGAATAACTTTCTTGATCCCCTTCAGTCTGGATTTCGCCCACAGCACTCCACAGAAACTGCCCTCCTGAAACTCACAAACGACTTACTAACAGCCAAAACCAATTGTCATTGTTCCGTACACTTACTCTTGGACCTTTCCTCTGCCTTTGATACAGTTGACCACCCCCTCCTCCTCAAAAAACTCAATTTGCTTGGTCTCCATGGCTGCACTCTCCGTTGGTTCGAATCTTACCTATCTCATTGCACCTTCAGTGTCACTTACAACTCCACTTCCTCCTCTTCAACACCTCTTACCGTTGGGGTCCCCCCAAGGTTCTGTCCTTGGACCTCTACTATTTTCAATCTACATGTCCTCCTTGGGTCAGCTGATAGCCTCCCATGGCTTCCACTACCACTTATATACTGATGACACCCAAATCTATTTCTCTGCCCCCCCCAGCTCACCCCATCAATCTCCTCACACATCACTGATTTACTAACTGACATAGCCTGGATGTCAAAACACTTCCCGTGCGCCCCCTATGGACGGGCCACCACTGATTGTGTCATGAAGTTTACTTGTTTTATGAAGTCTAAAAGAATTGTTATGAAGTATGTAAAACTGTGAATTTTATTTTAGGTGAAGGCGATACCACCCCAACAATGACAAATGTGGACAGTAAGTATTATTTATCTACCATAGGTTTCATTGTTCTCTTCACACACAAAAACTGCACAACCTGTAGAAAATATGCATGCATATGCTGGAACTTTATAATCATATTTGTATATTTCTATGTGTAATGTACTTAAAATAATGGCTTCACCTTTTGTTGGGGATGAAGTTGCATATTTAGATGGATTGGAGACAGTTCCAAAGCTCAGATGATCAGAGGGTTAGAAATGTTTTCATTGCTGTCTGTGTGCTAGCAACTAGAAATGTCTGCCTATAGTCATAGGGACTGAACGTATAGAATAATCTCCCTAAACAACATAGATTCCACCTAATCTGAAAAAATAAGGCTATAATTGTGTTTTAATATGTATATAGCATTTAAAATGTATACGTACTAGGGGATCTTTTTGTAAAAAAAACACATTTTATTTGTTATATTCTTTGATTTTAGATCCAGGATCTTGTGCCTCAACAAAACAGCTAAGGGTAGTAAATGGAAGTCCAGCACAAGGCAACGATGGATGGATAGTTAGTCTAAGACACAGGTAATTTCCAATATTTAGAGTGGAGGGTCATTCAAAATAGCTTTTAACTTGCATAGATACTCGCTGTAGAAATTAAATAAGTTATATTAACAAACAATGGTCTTGGGCATGTCTGCTTTTAGCATCTCGTGTATCTGAGGGTTATATTTTTTGATGCAGACATTATGAGGCGTATGATCTCCAATATAAAATGTATATCCAAAGGAGCTACTAATTGACATACAAATACCTCTTGTTTTTTTTTTTAATTCTTTAGAAACACATACTGCTCAGTTTTTCATGATGATGGTAACATATTATCTTTGCTATGTCATAAAAAGAGTTCAGACATCTGCAGCTTTTGAGTAATATAACTCAATGTAGCTGGCTTATTCTTGCATTCACCCTGCAGTGCAAGAAAATGTAATTTGTTTCAGATAGACCCTTAGATCTGATAATCTGCAACTATGGGGCTGTGA
This sequence comes from Aquarana catesbeiana, assembly GCF_042186555.1. Lineage (NCBI taxonomy): Eukaryota > Metazoa > Chordata > Amphibia > Anura > Ranidae > Aquarana > Aquarana catesbeiana. The sequence goes on from NC_133326.1 coordinate 179,962,336, forward strand.
TATCCATTCTGCATGGATGATATTCCTGGCAAAGTGAACTGAGAATTGTTAGGGCTGAGATTTTAAGTGATCACTCACAGGGACCACACAAAACCATGTTATTTTAGAATGGAATGACCCCCTTTAAAATGTTTTTTAAATAAAAGCATAACTCTTAATAACAAAATTAGTTTGAATAAAGAATGAAGAGCATTTAAATTATTCAAGCACAAGTGTTGCTAGGTGATATTTTAATCACAATACGTGTACACAATTTCACACAGTATGCAATCTCATTGTTCAAATACGACACATCCATTGTTGGTGACTTTTAGCAATGTAAGTACATACTGCTTTTTTAGAATAAACCAACATTATTATAACAACTCGTGGCACGTTCTGACATGTAAAATAGCAGGCTTGCCTCCCACTTTCTCATGCTTCTGCTCTTGCAGTCTTCGCCCTCCTCTGAGAATATTAAACAAATATATACCAGTCGTTGCAATAACGTTGGCTATATCTGTAGGCAGTGGCTGCGTTTTCAGAATCTTGGCAAGTGAGCCCACTGACTAATACATAGTTTGCTCTGAGCTATTAAAGATTAGAACAGGGCATAAGTGAATCAGATTTGCTTAGTTTAACCAGATGTTTGATCCACTGTCAAAAACAGACCTACAGGAAACAAAAAAAAAAAAGAAAGAAAAAAGAAAAAAAAAAAAACAAGAAAAAACAAACAAGCATTTATGTTATCCTGCTGTCTTTCCCTTGCAATAAAGATCAGCCGTAAATTAGTCTGGGATTTATCCAGTCAGGCTCTCTGAAGTTTTAAACATCTGTGTGATTTGGATTAACTGTGTAAAGCTAACCCCTTTCCTTTAATTGCTGCCCTTTTGGATTCTAGTACTGGAGCAAGAGTAACAAATCTCATGTTAGCCAGAGGTGAATTGAAACAAAATGCTTTTGTGCTCACATAACATTTATATTCTTGGATAGCATCCATGACATGTCACATAAATGATAACCTCCCCTACACTCCCATATTTTTACATGTCAGATATAAACTCTAGAGCAGGCAAGCCGTCTCCCTTCTTTGGTAAAAAAAATGGTTTAATATTTAACGTTCTATTTTTTCATCTTCTCATTCATTTTGTTTTGCAGGAACCAACATAAATGCGGAGGATCTCTTTTAAATGAGAAGTGGGTTTTAACAGCAAGTCAGTGTTTTCTTTCTAGGTTAGTGCTTTACAAAATTACTATTTATCCTTGTATTATATTGTTTCCATTAAAGTAGTGTTCCGCCCAAAAAAAAAAAAAAAATTAAAAGCCAGCAGCTACATATACTGCAGTTGCTGGCTTTTAACAATAGGACACTTACCTGTCCTGGAGTCCAGTGATGACGGCATCGCCATTGCGGCTTCATGCCGGGAAAACTACTGTGCATACGTGAGGCCCCGCTCCTCTCTCCTACTGGCCTGGCGATAGGGAGAGGAGGAGGGAGTCACGGGCTGTGGTGATGTCACGGGCCATGGCCCGGACTCCCGGAAGTGGGAACAGGATACCTGTCAAAGACAAATGAGCGGAAGTTCCACTTTTGGGTGGAACTCCGCTTTAAAGAGGAACTTCACCCTTGTTTAAAAATTAAAAGTCAGTAGCTACAACTACTTTAGCTGCTTTTAAGAAACAAACACTTACCAACCTATGAAGTCCAGCGCGGTCCTCCCTGCAGACCAATCTCCTGTCCAGTCTATGCTTCTGTTCTACTGTGCCACCATATTGGATTTGGGAGCTGCCTGTGACTTCCTGATGTCTCACAACCAGCTCCCCACTTTGCATCCACAGTAATAATGTGAGACTGTTCCTGCAGCCTCCTTTGACATATGACATGTCTCACGTGGTGGTGGGGGAAAGAGGCATCCCAAGTGGACATTATTCTTGTCTAGGCAAGGTACCTGTCAAAAAAAAAAAAAAAAAGGTAATTGCCCCCACTACACAAAAAAATCCCAAAACACTTCAAATGTGTTAGAAAGATGAGTGGTATGTTTACTTTTCAATTGCACTCCTGTATTCAACAATGTGCTTAAAGTGGAGCTCCACCCAAAAGGGGAAGTTCCGTTTGTTTGCACCCTCCACTGCCACATTTGGCCCTTTTGGGGTGGAGCGGGTACCTGGTTTTGACAGGTACCTGCTCCCACTTCCTGGTAAGATCGCTGCACAGTGATCTGCGTCATGTAGGCCCCCCCCCGCTGCCTTCTGGGACCTGTGTGTGTCGCAGAAGATGACAGGACCATTCAGAAAGCATAGCTCAACTCATGCATGCACAGTAGGAAACCAGCTGTGTAGCCTGAAGGCTTCACTGCCGGTTTCCCTTTTTTGCAATGCCAGCGCCTGCACCTGAAGCCAATGGACGCATCGGCCTGGGGTGCTGACATTGCTGGATCCCTGGGCAGGTGTCCTTATATTAAAAGTTAGCAGCTACAGTATTTGTAGCTGCTGACTTTTAATTTTTTTTACAGGAAACTGGAACTCCTCTTTAAGGACATCTAAATGCTTCTGCATTTCTCAGCACAAAGGCTGATTTACTAAATGAATTGAGAATGTTCACACAATAAATTGTGTGAATATTAACTTTACTTCAATTATCCAATCATGTGCAGATAAAATAAGTAAACAAGGATTTTCTTTCCACATGATTGGGTAATTGAAGTTAATGTTCACACATTTTATTGTCCTTTAGTAATTTAGTAGTAATTTAGATAATTGTATTATCCTTTAGTAAATCAGCCAAACAGCGTCTGAAAAAGTTCTGCGTGATGGATGCCAATATCAATACATATGGGCAGTTTTCCGGATCCTAATTACCCTTTAGGCATTACATTCAGCAACAGAAAATGATCCAGAGCTTAACAAAGCAGGAATACAAGATGCAGGAAAGAGAAACTGTCCTCACTAGGAGAGTGAAGTTGATTTACTGAATTAACATAAATGTTTTACATCACAAAGTGATTACCAGTAAATAAGGTAAACGTGTGTTTACTTTGAATGTCCAATTATGTGTGAAGATATTTTAAAAAAACAAGAATTTTGACAGGACATGATTGGCTGATAGAAGCGAACACAGCTTCTCTGCTTTTACTAAGCTCAATGAACAATTATTCACTTTACTTTTGAACATTTACTTTATTAAGTGAATAACTTCTAAATAGAACTGTGGGACTTTTCAGTTATTTTTGTACAATAAAGCTAATTGTTTTTTATAATTTATTGTGAGGTATATGTTCTCTTTGGCACCTGAAAAGTCCCACAGTTCTATATTTTCAATTTGTATACCTTATATATGACATGTGGTGCATTTTGGTCTCCCCTCTTCCCATTGTCTCTACCTTAAGTAGGTAATCAACACTACTGTTTTCTACAGTTCTCTCTTGAAGTATGGGTGCGGGCAGAGGAAGTCATGTAGAATAGATCAATGTTAACAATGGTTTGAATGTTGCATGTAACACTTTCATTAGCATGACATGAGGCCACCCTTGACAAACATAGAAGTACAAATGTGTGCTAAATGCCCCCTTTTGATGTTTGTCTCTATATAGACATGCATTTGCTTTTATGGAGGACTTTTTACATATGGGGCAGTATCATAAAAGCTTCAGAATGGCAAATTTGTTTAAATGTAAGGTCCTAGTTAAACTGCATCGTTTACATTTAATGGATTTATGAAATGCATTATTTACAGGGTGGTATTGTAACCTTTACTTGAAGAAATGTGGATTTTGACATTTTGAGATACTTCTGAAAATGTTAGCTGCCTGGCTTTTTCTGGCTACAATACTTTCAAAGTCACAGACTGAGAAAAGTATGCAGCTTCTAAAATAAAAACTCCAGATTTGTGTACTTGCTCCAGCTCAGTGAAGGTAATGCAGCCAATTGAATAGTATTACAGGCAGCCAGCTAATGTTCTATAAGGAAGTTCCCAAATGAAGCCTATATATTCCTCGCACCCTCTTCTTTTTTATATAACTATATTAAATAAGTTTCATTATTACTGGAGGAAAATAATGATGAGGTAATGTTCATATAGCTAAATATTCTACAATTGTTGTCTATATTATTACAAAATAGCTGAAATCTTATTGGCTGCCAGTGGGCAACACAGATCTAAAGTATCATTACAGAAATAAATACATTTTATTTCTCTATAGAAATGTTGACCTCAACGAATATGAAGCATGGCTGGGAGTCCAAAACATCTACAGGAGAACACAGGACCATAGACAAAGTTTCAGAATTTCACAGCTAGTTCATGGACCAATGGGATCAAACCTTGTTCTTTTAAAACTTTCCAGGTGAGTTATAGGAAATGTTTATAATTAATTATCACTTTTATTTCTAGACTGCTTTCACACTGATGTACTGCGGTTTACCCGCATTGTGGGTACAAAGCAGGGCACCTGCGGCTTTCCTGCGTTTTAGCTGCGCTTTGCCATACACTTCTATTATATCTTGCAGGTGTGATGCACTTTCTGAAAGCGCACCAAAACTCCTACATTCAGTGCACACGGGTAATAATAGCAGTCTATGGCTCAGTGCAGGTAACTTGCAGGTAAACTGTGCTGTGCCCGCAGATCAATTTGAAACCTTGATATATATATATATATATATATAATATTTTCATAAACTGACCTTTCATTTAATGATCCTTCATTTTCTGATCTCCAGGAATTGCCCTTTCTGTAAAAATCACTGTGTGCTGGCTGTAGTAATTTTGCTGTCCTAGGCGGAGTGCATTTGGTATCAAGCCACCTGGGACAGGAGCTGGCAGTATGGGGGAAGCATTGACTTATACAGGTCTGCTCCCTCCACAGCCACATGCTTCCTGTACCGCCTTCTCCATCTACAACACTGATGCTCTGGGATGGCAGGTCAGCAACCCACGACCTGAGCTTGCCAACCCACCATCCCAGAGCAGGAGGTTGCGGACCATATCAGAGGGCTCCATGGGCCACTGATTGGGCACCCCTGGTATACAGAATGGAGAAGCATAAAATGGTAACAATTTAAAAATATATATGTAAAAAACTTGTTGAGTCAGTGTTTTTCAAAGTGTTTTTCACATTTGTGCTGTCTTAGTTTGTTTTGCAGCAGTGCTAACCTATAACCTAACTAGCTTCATTAAATATCTTACATGCCTCACACCTGTTACACCCAGTGTAAGACATCCCAATGGTGCACCTCTGGTGGACCTTGTGGGCCTCATGTAACTGCCATTTCTGTAGTAATCTTTCATTTTATATTTAAAAAAAAAATCCAGGTTTGTGTGTGCTTATCCTGTGCCTGGTAAATAGAAAAAAATACTACTCACCATCTTCACACTCCAGTGCTTCTCTCTGTGACATTTTCTTGCATCTGGTCCTCTTTTACACTGAATGATTTACAGTGTCATTTAACCGGCTTCCTCTGAGCTTAGACCATCATATGCACATTTTCATGCATGCATTACCATACCAACCTGGACAACAACTGAGGGGGACAATTACTTAATGTGGGCTTTAAGCTAGCAATAGCAGAGAGTTCATCATTAGATGCTCACTAGGATAAAGGTGGTCTGTAGTTATTTCTACTACTTTGGAAGCTAAAGTTGGTACTATAGCTATTTAGCCAGACGCCGCAAGTTATTAATAATGCTATACCTTGTACAGTCCTGTTAAAAGATATAAATTGTTGTTTTTAAATGTGAAATCCATTGCTCATTTGTGAGTGGTAGTTCCCACTTTGTATAAACTCAGATCTTAGAAACTCGTTGGACTATTTGCAGAGTCAATTTATTTTCTTTAAGTGTTACAGCTTGGAGACAGATCATTAAAATGCAGCCATATTATGTCTAGGTGTAGGGAACATATGTTTTTCATAAAAGACATCCCAGTGAGCTGCTGTTCTTAAATGTACAAATGTAACCTCACTCACGATGTACCTTAATGGTGATGATTAGTACTGTATGCTGTTTCATCGGCTGCTAAGAATGTGACTTACCCATAGAAAGCATATTACTCAAACATTAAAAAAGGCTATAAAGTAGTACACAAATGTACGAAGAGGCAATTTTATAAAATCAAATTGTTAGAGTCTGTTTAAGTATTTGTGTTATACATTTTTAGGTATTTCACATCATATATTGAATACTTTACAACAATGTATAATTATGAATGCACATTCTCAATGGATTTAAAAAAAGCCTACAAGCTACAGTAACATAAGAGTGTCTGTTTTCAAAGATAAATATATTTCTTTAATTATGTTGTTTTATACAGGATAACTGAAAACTGATAACACATTGATCAAGAACAATTATGATGATAGTTCTTCAGATAGAAGAAGTTAGCTTATACGTTATATTTTTTTTCAAATAGCACAATGAATATGTGCTCTTTTTAAATACTGTATCTATTTGTGTGCAGCAGTATTTGAATAAAATTGAGTTTAACACAACGAGATGACTGAAGAAAGCACAGACTGACTTGTAAAGGTTCAAATAATAGCATCAGTAATAATCAAAGCACCTTGTCTCCATGTTGATGGGGACAAGAGCCTCTCCTCACAGCCTCTCCCCACAACCCTGGCCGGTGATTGTGGGGGTCTGTGGACAAGGGGCTTATCGGAATCTGGAAGCTCCCCTTAACAAGGGGGGCTCCAGATCCTGGCCCAACCGTATATGAATTATTATGGGGTACATTGTACCCTGACTCATTCACCAAAAAAAGTGTCAAAAATAAATAAAAACTCTCAGAGATTGTTTTTGTTTTTTTAATAAGGTAATTGTCAAAAACTGTCTCTGAGAGTTTTTATTTATTTTTGACACTTTTTTTGGTGAATGAGTCAGGGTACAATGTACCCCATAATAATTCACATACGGTTGGGCCAGGATCTGGAGCCCCCCTTGTTAAGGGGGGCTTCCAGATTCCGATAAGCCCCTTGTCCACAGACCCCCACAATCACCGGCCAGGGTTGTGGGGAGAGGCTGTGAGGAGAGGCTCTTGTCCCCATCAACATGGAGACAAGGTGCTTTGATTATTACTGATGCTATTATTTGAACCTTTACAAGTCAGTCTGTGCTTTCTTCAGTCATCTTGTTGTGTTAAACTCAATTTTATTCAAATACTGCTGCACACAAATAGATACAGTATTTAAAAAGAGCACATATTCATTGTGCTATTTGAAAAAAAATATAACGTATAAGCTAACTTCTTCTATCAGAGTCAGGGTACAATGCACCCCATAATAATTCACATAGGGTGTGAATAATTATGGGGTACATTGTAGATCCATCATCAAACACGACGCCCACTGCCACCACCAACCCAAAAAAAGAAAAATTCAATTCTCACCGAAGGCTCCCACTGTCTGCCTCCTCTGCCACCTGACAGTTCTTAACCACTTCAATACCAGGCACCTAGACACCTTCCTACCCAAGCCAATTTTCAGCTTTCAGCGCTGTCTCAATTTGAATGACAATTGCGTGGCCATACAACACTGTACCCAAACTAAATTTTTATCATTTTGTTCCCACAAATAGAGCTTTCTTTTGGTGATACTTGATCACCTCTGCGGTTTTTATTTTTTGCGTAACAAATACAAAAAGACCGAAAATTTTGAAAAAAAAACAAGTTTTTCTTTGTTTCTGTTAAAAATTTTTCTTCTTCAATAATGGGCACTGATATGGCTGCACTGATGGGCACTGATAAGGCGGCACTGATGGGCACCGATGAAGAGGCACTAATGAGGTGGCACTGATGAGGTGGCACTGACGGGCACTGATAGGTGGCACTGATAGGTGGCACTGATGGGCACTGAAAGGGGGCACTGGTATGCGGCACTGATGGGCACTCATAGGTGGCACTGATGGGCACTCGTAGGTGGCACTGATGGGTACTTATGGGTGGCACTGATGGGTACTTATGAGTGGCACTGATAGGTGACATGTATGGGCAATGATGGGCACTGATGGGCACTGATGGGTGGCACTGATGACACTGATTGGTGGCACTGATGACACTGATGGGTGGCATTGCTGGGCATCACTGATGTTACATGTTATATAATGGTGCCAGTCAGTGCCCATTTGTGGGCACTGATTGGCACAGATTGGGCATAATTTGCACATGTGGATGGCCATGGGGTACATACCTGGCCATCCACATGTTTCCCACTTCCCTGGTGGTCCTGGTGACTTCCCTGGTGGTCTAGTGTGGGCATCCGAGGGGGGGCTGCACTGATAAACAATGAGCGCAGACCCCCCCTATCAGGAGAGCCGCCGATCAGCTCTTCTCTACTCATGTCTGTCAGACGCGAGTGAGGAAAAGCCAATCAACGGCCTTTCCTGTTGACATCGTGATCAGCCGTGATTGGACACGGCTGATCACGTGGTAAAGAGCCTCCGTTGGAGGCTCTTTACCAAGATTAGTGTGGCGGTGTGTCAGACTGCCACACCGCACCACCGATCACCGCGATGCGCGCCCCCATGGGTGCGTGGTGGCTGTTATCCTGTAGGACGTCATATGACACCCAGTCAGGCAGGGTAACTGAACCACTTCAGTGACGGCCGGGCGGGAAGTGGTTAAATAGTTAAGGGGTGAGGCCACCCGGTGATGTCACCTGGTGGCACCGCCCCCTTGTGTTGTCACTGACCCAGCATGCACCAGTCAATGATGTCACAAGGGGCAGTGCCACCAGGTGATGTCGCCAGGCAGCCCCATATCTTAGCTATTTAAGAACTGCCAGGCAGTGGATCAGGCAGACAGCGGGAGCCTTCAGCACGAGTGGGTCTTTCTGTGCCCTGATTACAGTATAGCAATACAGCATCACCATACAGTGCCCACCATTGCCCACCAATGCCAGCAATCAGTGCCCACCAGTGGCAGCAATCAGTGCCTACAAGTGCCACAAATCAGTGCCCATTAGCGATGCCAATCAGTGCTGGCAATCAGTGCCGCCTATCAGTGCTGCCCATTCATGCCCATCACTGCTGTCGATCAATGTCCATCAGTGTCACCTATCAGTGCCACTCATCAATGCTGATCAGTGCCCATCAGTACCGCCTGTCCATGCCGCCTATCAGTGCCCATCAGTGCCGCCTATTAGTGCCCATCAGTGCCACCTAACAGTGCCCATCAGTGCCACCTATCAGTACTCATCAGTGCCACATATCAGTGCCACCTATCAGTGCCCATAAGTTCAATATATTAGTGCTTCCTCATCAGTGCCACCTCATCAGTGCCCATAAGTGCCACCTCATCAATGTCCACCAATTCAGCCTATCATTGCCCATCAGTGTCGCCTCATTAGTGCACATCAGTGAAGGTGAAAAATTACAAAATTTACTGACAGGAAAAAAGTAAAAAACATTTTTAAAAATATTTGGTCTTTTTCTTTTTGTAAAAAATAAAAAAACCAGCAGTGATTAAATACCACCAAAAGAAAACTCTATTTGTGTGAAGAAAATGATAAAAAATTTGTTTGGGTACAGTGTAGCATGACCGCTCAATTGTCATTCAAAGTGCGACAGTGCTGAAAGCTGAAAAATGGCTTGGGCAGGAAGGGGGTGTAAGTGCCCAGTAGGTAAGTGTACAATGTACCCCTACTAATTCACATAAGCGGGGACTGGGAACTGGAGCCCCCCCTGCCCACAACCTGCACAACCACTGACCAGGGTTGTAGGGAAGAGAGCCCTCCTGCCCTAAAGCACCCCCCCCATGTTGACGGCATTTGGCCTGGTATAATTCAGGTTGGGGGGTGCTTGTTCATCCTCCCTCTCCTGGCCTACCAGACTTCATGCTCGGATAATGGTCAGGTATGGATTCTGGAGGAAATCCACACCATTTTTTAAAATTTTGAAGTGGGGGTTCACCTCAAAATCCATACCAGAACTAAGGGGAATTTTAAAGCGCCATGCCAAAATTAAAAAAAGACGGCATGGGGTTTCCCTTATAGTCCCTAAAGGGCCTGGTATGGATTGGGAGGGACTCCCATGCTGTTTTTTTTTTCTGGATCAAACTCATGTTCAAAACTGATCAGATGTGCGATTAAGATGCATTACCATAGAAGGCAATGAGCCTGGATGTCGCATCTGAACTGCACCGCAGTGCTCAAAAAATGTGCAGGACTCTTTTTCAATTTGCAGCAAATCTGCAACATTCCATGTCCACCTGCACACTCAATGCTTACCTAGGTTAATTCTCCCACTATAGAGAAGGTCATTGAACTTTTATCCGATGCGCATCTAACTCCCTGCCCCCTAGACACCATAATCTTGCAAATAATACGGTCACCCTCTTGCTTTATCGTACACTCTGTAGCCTCCCTGGTGGTATGATTATGTCAGATTTTTGAATGTCAAAGCGGTACGTTGTTTTGCATAGAAATTTGGTGTTTTATGTTGTAGGCCTGTAATTCTTAGTAATAAAACACTTAAATCTGTCCAAACAAGAGTCTAGTAGACATTCCGGGTATCATAAAGTTTGAAACACAAAGTCATACATTCCAATATAATAAATAACTATAAATATTGATAAAAAAATAATAATAATATAATAATAATAAAGAATTTCCCCACAATTCTCTATCGCTCAATTCTGCAAGTGTTCTAATTTACCATTGCTGTTTTCTAACTGGTCTAAAACCGCTTTTGACGTAAAGGGACACTTTTTGGTTGCCATGGACAATCTCAAGTTTCCAGGCAGAAAGAACAGTATATATAATACAAAAGTGCAGGCAGGACACTGGACAAAGCACTAGGGACAAAAGGGATGTGAAATGATTTGATACAGTAATGTAATCTGTAAGATTACAGTGTACTGTATGTGTTGTTTTTTGTACTTTTTGATTTTGCCCCAGGGCTCTGCCCCCCATGCATCACGACGCTTGCAGGGAACAGTGTGTGCAACCTAAATATAAAGAGTGCAGTGGTCAGAGGTATGTCATATACAGCCAAGCATAAACAGTGCAGTGGTCAGGAGTATGAAATACTCAGTGGTTGATTTACTAAAACTGAACAATGCAAAGTCTGGTGCAGTTGTGCATGGTAGCCAAGTAGCTTCTAACTAACAGCTAGTTCAATTAAGCTTTGACAAAAAAAATCTAGTAGCTGATTGATTTCTATGCAGAGCTGCACCAGATTGTGCACTCTGCAGTTTTAGTAAATCAGCTTCACAGTATAGTGTATATAGCGCAGGGCATAGAAGTACATAACACACAGGATGCAGTGGGTAGGGTAGGTAATGCACAGGGGTCTGAATCACTCACACAAGAATCAGGGGAGCATAATGCACAGGTTGAAAAACAGAATACAACAGGTAAAGATCCAGTAAATATATTTTCCTAGTGCAGATCTCTCCTTTAGTACAAATCTACTACAAACAAATGGCATCCAGCCTTTTCAGCAAGAGGCACATGGAAGGGCAATACACATCAAAAACAAACTAAATTTCACAGCTCACCTACCAGCTAGCCTGCAACAAAACAAAATTAGCCCTGTCTAACAATTTATGTTAAACACAAGGAGTTTAGTCATACACATTTGTAATCATATATGTAAGCCTTAGTGGCCATTTCAAGGCACCCCAGTTTATTGCAGTCCTAACTATAATTTTGAAAGTCTCCCAAATTGGAGCATATATATAGCAGTTTAATAGATTAAGGGCAGGTGTGCCTGGAGGGAGCCCACCCCTCCTTAAAGGTATAGGGATGCACGGGACACATAAGGGCACAATGGCAGCTGAAGGTATCCTATGTTTACCCGCACCAGTTCACAAACTACAAACAAATGTCAACCACCCAAACCTACAACCAACGTTTGCAGCGAGGAACACATGGGCCTCATGTACACTGCTGCTGCTAAACGGACGTTTAGGAGCAGTTGGGCATTTTTTTCAACTGCTCCTGAACTCTCCTCTGTTATCTTATCAGTACATGTACACAGGGTTGTTTATAGTCGTTTCTAGGCAGTTGAGTTTAGAGGCATTTTTTGGAAAGCAAAAAAATTAGTTCAGACGCTGAGTTTAGAAGCATTTCAAGTGCCAAACACTTCTAAACATGGCTAAACTTGGTAACTCGCATTTAGCTTACAGGAGTTTTTCATTTTTGGCTATTTTGAAAACATTTTTTTTTCAAAATACACTTAACCCCTAGTGTTTAACCCCTTCCCTGCCAGTGTCATTTACATAGTAATCAGTGCATTTTTATAGCACTGATCGCTGTATAAATGTCACTGGTCCCAAAATAGTGTCAAAAGTGTCCAATGTGTTTGCCGCAATGTCGCAGTCACAATAAAAATCGCAGATTGCCGCCATTACTAATAAAAAAAAAATAATAAAAATGCCATAAATCTATCTCCTATTTTGTAGACGCTATAACTTTTGTGCAAACCAATCAATATACGCTTATTGCAAATTTTTTTTACCAAAAATATGTAGAAGAATACATATCGGCCTGAGAAATATTTTTTTTTAATATATTTTTGGGGGATATTTATTATAGCAAAAAGTAAAAAATATTGCTTTTTTTTCAAAGTTGACGCTCTTTTTTTGTTTATGAAAACTAAAAACCGCAGAGGTGATCAAATACCACCAAAAGAAAGCTCTATTTGTGGGGAAAAAAAGGATGTCTAAATTTGTTTGGGTGCAACGTCGCACGACCGCGCAATTGTCAGTTAAAGCGACCAGTGCCATATCGCAAAAAGTGCTCTGGTCAGGAAGGGGGTAAATTCTCAAGGGGCTGAAGTGGTTAAGCCTAAGGGCAACACACATCAAAAGCAAACACAATTTCCCAGCTCACTTACCAGCTAGCCTGCAACAAAACTAAATGAACCCATTCTAATATTTCATGTTAAAATCAAGGGGTTTAGTTGCACTGTTGGTTTGGGCTAGTTTTGTTTTGTTGCAGGGTAGCTGGTAAGTGAGCAGGGAAATTTTGTTTGTTTTTGATACACATCTCCTTATCCAGTTTATATCTCTTCCTAGTACATATGCCTCATCTAGTACAGATCTCCCCCAAATACAGATCTCCTCCATCCATGAAACCCACTCATCTGACCAGGCAAATCAGAGTGAGGGGAAGTACTCCTGCAGCTCAGTTATGTGTCTGGAGTCAGGAAAGATCTACGGCGAGCCTCCCCTATTCTGAATGAACTCTGAACTGACACTTTGCAGTTCATTTACTAAAACTGGAGAATGCAAATTCTGATGCAGCTGTGCATGGTAACCAATCAGTTTCTAACCTCAGCTTGTTCACGTAAACGTTGACAAAAAACTTGGAAGCTGATTGGTTTCTTTGCAAAGCTGCACCAGATTTTGCACTCTCCAGTTTTAATAAATCAACCCCATGATGTTTCTGAGGTCTAACAGGTGTCAGAAGTGGTGGCTGCAGTGCAGTTCATTAAGAGATCCAAAGCAAGTGTTTTAGGTGCTAGGTGCTAGCTGCTGTGCTGCGGACACTTGTGGATTTTGGACATCCCTATCTACAGTCGTGTTTATGGCTAAGCTCCAGCTGCCAATCTCTGCCCCATTAGAATTTCCCTATTGGTGTCTGAGGAAGTCTGACTAGGCAGGTGAATAGCAGTTGAAATGAACTGTCCTATAAAATGTATTTCAAGCATCTTTTTTCAAGCATAAATAATGAATATGAACACATGTTAGGTTATTTTAATTCCTAATGTCCTTTTTGTGGTGTGTGATTGATACGTGAATTGATACAGCTGTAATGCTATGCTTTGTTTTTTGCAATTAATAAAGTCAAATTATTATTTTTTCTATTGTATTTTTTTCTATTTACTCAGATCAGTTATTTTACTGTTGATCCATATATACAAAAGAGTAATTCACTTTATATTTTTCCTTAATAGATCTGCAGTGCTTAATGAATATGTAGCACAGATCAAACTGCCATATTACGGATGCACAATTCCAGAAAAAACAGAATGTGCTGTGTATGGATGGGGACATACAGGAAGTATGATACTTTATTTATGTTCTGAATTACAATAACAATTATATAATGTTCTTTAAAATCAAGTTAAAGTTGAATTCACATATAAAATATATAAGGTTTTCCTAACCCCTAGATGGGGAAATTGCAATGAGTGCTCATGCGCTACCAAGCAATGTCAAATTTTGATCTAGTTTTAGTTATAGTCTTTTGACTAAAATGCCATTTTAGTTTTATTTTGTTCATCTAAATTGTTTTAGTTTTAGTCGTATTTTAGTAAACTAAAATCTCCAGTGCATTTTTTTCATCTAAAATCTAATGGATTTAGTTTTAATTCATTATTTAAGCATTTCTTTAGAATTGCCAAACTTATATACTCCTGGAGTAAAAATCTAACAACATGTTATAATTTATGGTATTAAGGTTTGAACATGCACTGCAGACACAGATTTAGCTTTTGCGATATATAACATCTTTATAAATAAAACAAAGTTTCTTAACAAACAAATATAACAAATATATTGCTTTTTGACAGACAGAAGTACAACTTGAAAATATAAAAAACTGTAAAATCTATTGGCTGTAATGCCATTGCACATATCACCTGAATATATTACCAACATTAAAAATGAAGAAAAAAAATAACAAAAGAAAAGGGCCACAGGTTGATCACCCATGATATAGGATATGCTCATTTTTGTATTGAAATGTTCCTAAACCCAGATATCTGCCCCCTTGCATAGCTAGGGCACAGCCACAGCCACAGGTCTACAGTATATGCAAATAGTTTAAAAAATCATGGTGTTTCTACCTTTTTTTAAATAATTCTCCTTGGGTTACTTGATTAAGGTTTCCATTATCACTGTGGCACAACGAGGGCAGGGGCAGAGCTAAGTCAATATCAGTGGCGTCACTAGGGTTGGTGTCACCCGGTGCCCAAAAAATTGGTGTCATCCCCTCCTCCACCAACTACCTCAGTACAGACCCCCCCCCCCCACTAACTACAGACCCTACTCCATCAATATAGACCCCCTCCCTCAGTACAGACCCCCTTCCATTAATATAGACCCCCGCTCAGTGCAGACCCCCTTTCCTCAGTATAGACCCCCCCACTAAGTACTGACCCCCTCCCTCAGTACAGACTCCCCTCCCTTATTGCAGACCCCCCATGAGTTCAGACACCCTCCCTCAGTGCAGAGTCTGCAGACCCCCCTCCATCAGTATCAACCTCCCACCTCAGTGCAGACCCCCCCATCAGTACATACTCCCCCCCTCAGTGCTGACCCCCATCAGTATGGAATCCCCCTCTCAGTGTAGACCCCTGCCCATTAGTATAGAATCCCCCCTCAGTGCAGAGCCCCCATTAGTATAGAATCCCCCCTCAGTGCAGAGCCCCCATCAGTATAGAATCCCCCCCTCAGTGCAGAGCCCCCATTAGTATGGAATCCCCCCTCAGGGCAGAGCCCCCATTAGCATAGACACCCCCCCTCAGTGCAGAGCCCCCATTAGCATAGACACCCCCCCTCAGTGCAGAGCCCCCATTAGCATAGACACCCCCCCTCAGTGCAGAGCCCCCATTAGCATAGACACCCCCTGCACCCACACATACATAAAGTTTACAGACCTCAGAACAGCGCGGATAAACAGAGAGGAGGGGGAGGCGGCTTCAGTCCGCTGCGCTGAGGGACACAGCGCAAGTCCGGAGGAGCAGATCAGGGCAGCGGGCAGTGTTAGCGGTGCGTGCCGCTACCTACGGGTGTCACCCCTCTGGAGGGTGTCACCCGGGTGCGGCCTGCACTCCCCGCACCCACCTAACAACGCCACTGGTCAATATGTCACAATCTTTGAAAAGAAAAAAGTGGAAAATTCCCCACGGGGCTTTTTAGCAGCAAATAGGAGTCAAATATTTTGTAAAAAATCACAGATTTTTTATTATTATTTCAAAGGATGGTTAGACACAAAACATATATAAAAAAATAATTAAAATATGAGCTCTGGTATATACAAAGTGAGAAAAAATTAGGCTAGGAAAGGTTATACATCAAAGGTGATACATTGTTACACTTGAAATTGCACTATCCGATGTATGATTCTCATATATGTGTTGCTATGATGTAGATGTTATAGCCAATATGTCACATGACGTCACTTTAGCCATTACATGCTCTCCCTTCCAGGCCAGAGTGGAGTGTGCTGTCACTCAAGCATCTGATCTGTTATAGGGAGCAGAGCACATGCCTGGCTGACTGTGCTCTGAATGGTCTGGAAGGGAGGGCATGTAATAGCTAAGGTGACTTCACATAACATGTAACACGCTGTGGTTTAGCTCTGACCTCCTCTCTGGCCATGCTGTAGTGATTGAATTAACATCTATCACGTGACCTAGGAAGTAAGTCATGTATAGCAAGCAACACATGACTTACTTATTAGGTTAAATGGGGAGCATGCAAACTATGATGACATCACTACAGTGGCTCTATGAGCCTGCAGATCATTGCCATCAGAAGAAGGGAAGCATTAGGAATGGAGGAATCACCTGGTTCTTTCTATTAGAGGAAGAATCTTTATGAAATACAATGGGAACAGTTATATATTAAATGTAATTAGGAAGTTTGAGTTTTTTTTTCTGTGGGGGTTTATAGCACTTGCTAGAAATAAAAATAGGTGTATTTATCATGGGAGCATATTGCAACGCAATACTGTATCTCAGTTGCTTCAAAGTTTAATAAATTAGGTGAAGCTTAATTTTGAAAAGAAAGAATACCCAAACATATGCAAGTAACATATATATATATATATATATATATATATATATATATATATATATATATATATATATATATACTGTATATATATATATATATATATACAGTGTATATAAACACCATGTTTGCTTACACATGATCGGATGATGAAAGTCAGCAGAGCTTCCTCTAATTTAATAAGCTATAAAACTGCAGACTGCACAGGGCAAAGGACAGCACTGAATTTCTGTACTAATAGGGTTTACACAACCTTTGAATACCATAGTGGAACCTAAAAAACACAAAAGCTAAAACTGTGTGGTAATCAAAAATCTTTTTTTGACACCACATAAATAACATAAGTGAAGCGGACTTTTTATTGGGTCTTCTTGCTAGGCTACTGAAAATGACTGCTCTTTGTTCAGCATAATTTAGACACCTATGTAAAAATGTCTAGTGCCTTATGGGGTTTATTGCAATTTCTTGCAGTAATACTAAACTTAGGCAAACCGTTTACACGAGACAGTGGCTGGAAGGAGTGACCGATGCACAATTTTATTTGTTAAACAATCATGACATAAACCGCACATGGCTGGCAGTGGATATTTTCACACTGTGCTGTCAACTGTAGCACCAGCCTTATCTTGGAGCAATCATGATCAATTGGAAAATCCATGAATGCACAAGTAGGGGCAGCCCACAGATATACAGTAATATTGTTTCCTGATCTGACCATTATTGCCTTGATAAACTGATGATCATCTCTAGTTTGTGGCTAACCTCAGGCTCCCCAGACAGTTTATGTGGGGCTTAATCCTCATTAGCACAGTTTTATTTCTTCTTAAAGGAGAAGTAGGACCAATGCTCTTTTGGCCTTACCTCTCCTGTGGGTCACAGCAGTGCACTTAGTTCTGAGCTGGTCCAGGCCCTGGAGGGATCCAGAATGTATTGTTGGGATACACCCAGATGCCAAAGCAGCAGCTGACTCATCCTCCTAGTGCACTGCTGAGAGTCTGAACCAGTCCCTCCCACCCCCTCCAAAACCTGGTGCTCCAGTGAGTGCTGGAGGGGCAGAGCAGAGAGCAAGTGACTCACAGTCATCATCTCTCTGCTCACTGAAGACCAAGAACTGAAAGATCAGCGGTCTTTGATCATTCAGTTCATGGTCTTAGAGGTGGTGGGGACAGATGCAGCATTGGATCAATGCTGCATCTACCTAGGTGAGGATGTTGTTTTGGTTTTTTTTTTGTTTTTTGTTTTTTGGAAAAGCCTTACTTTTCTTGTAAGTAGTGCCCACAAACAACAACTATGAAAAAAGAAAAAAATACTTAAGCATACCATATGTATATTCTGTGTGTATATACAGTAAATTGGAAAAATATTGTAATATAGTAGACTGTTGGGTCTAAGATTACATTCTTAGATTGTAAGCTCTAAGGAGCAGGGCCCTCTAATTCCTACTGTATCAAAGTGTATTGTATTTGTACTGTCTACCCTCAAGTTGTAAAGCGCTACGTAAACTGTTGGCACTATATAAATCCTGTATAATAATAATAATAATCTCATCTATTCAACCAAACACTGAACCTGATTTACTAAAATAAAGGAACATAAATAAGTATAGTACACCTACACTGAAGTCTTGCATGTGTAAGTACACATAGTAATCGCAGTCCCCAATCTCTAGCTCATTGTACTTTGATGTTCAGTGTGTATGGTCATAAAATATACATATGGATAGTATGTCTAAATTGCATACCCACATCAGCATCTGCCCTAAAATGAATAAATCAAAATAAAGACACCTAATCAAACAGAATCAATAAGAAATCAAATATGCTTGCCAGGCTAAATGGCATGTCAACAAACCTTGTACACTAAACAGTTGTAGCAAAAAAAAAAAAATAGAGTGCAAGTATTTATTTGATGCAATCTCCATTTGAAGCCCCAGCATATGGAATCTCATACAACAGATGGTGGCTGAACTTCTTCACATGCACACAAAGATATGCTTATGCACAAACCTATTCTGTGAGTATACAAGTGCTGCGAGTGCACTTGGATTGTGAGTACACGAGTGCTGCGAGTGCACGTAGACTGAGTACACGAGTGCTGCAAGTGCACGTGGACTGTGAGTACACGAGTGCTGCGAGTGCACGTAGACTGTGAGTACACGGGTGCTGCGAGTTCATGCGGACTGCATTGTTGAGTATTAGTGTCAGGAAGCTAGTTGTTAGTTAATTTTGGACAGGGTATAATACACAATCCTCATTAAATAATTAGTAGGTACTATGACGGGTGGGTCCAGTGAGAGTGGAGGAGAGCCAAAGGAAAAGGAAAGACAGATTCTGGTGGTAGGGGACTCAGTTCTTTGAAGGACAGAGAGGGCAATCTGTGACAAAGACCTGAAGCGCCTAACTGTATGCTGTCTACCGGTTGCTCTGGTTTGGCACATTTTAATTATCCAGACATAGACTGGGCGGAAGGAACTGCGCATTTGTCTAATGCCCCGTACACACGGTCGGACTTTGTTCGGACATTCCGACAACAAAATCCTAGGATTTTTTCCGACGGATGTTGGCTCAAACTTGTCTTGCATACACTCAGTCACACAAAGTTGTCGGAAAATCCGATCGTTCTAAACACGGTGACATAAAACACGTACGTCGGGACTATAAACGGGGCAGTGGCCAATAGCTTTCATCTCTTTATTTATTCTGAGCATGCATGGCACTTTGTCCGTCGGATTTGTGTACACACGATCGGATTTTCCGACAACGGATTTTGTTGTCGGAAAATTTTATAGCCTGCTCTCATGCCCCGTACACACGGTCGGATTTTCCGATGGAAAATGTCCGATCGGAGTGTGTTGGCTCCATCGGACATTTTCCATTGGATTTTCCGACACACAAAGTTTGAGAGCAGGCTATAAAATTTTCCGACAACAAAATCCGTTGTCAGAAATTCCGATCGTGTGTACACAAATCCGACGGACAAAGTGCCACTCATGCTCAGAATAAATAAAGAGATGAAAGCTATTGGCCACTTCCCCATTTATAGTCCCGACGTACGTGTTTTACGTCACCGTGTTTAGAACGATCAGATTTTCCGACAACTTTGTGTGACCGTGTGTATGCAAGACAAGTTTGAGCCAACATCCGTCGGAAAAAATCCTAGGATTTTGTTGTCGAAATGTCGGAACAAAGTCCGACCGTGTGTACGGGGCATCAAACTTTGTGTGTCGGAAAATCCGATGGAAAATGTCCGATGGAGCCCACACACGGTCGGAATTTCCGACAACACACTCCGATCGGACATTTTCCATCGGAAAATCCGACCATGTGTACGGGGCATAAGGCTCACCAGTTCCTAAATGTCTTGCAGGACAATTTCATGGGTCAGATGGCAGACGCACCATCTAAAAACAAAGCATTACTAGACCTACTGATTATCAACAAAACAGACCTGATCACGCATGTGAAAATAAGGGGCAATTTAGGAAACAGTAATCACATGTCAATTAGCTTCAGCATAAATCATACAAATAGGAAACATAAGGGGAATATGAAGACTTATATAAAGACTGAATTTCAAAAGAGCCAACTTCCCTAAACTACGAACCTTGCTAGAAGATATTAATTGGGATAAAATCTTAGGAACAAAGAAAACAGAGGAGAGATGGGTTTGCTTTAAGAGCATATTAAATAAGGGCATTAGCCAGTGCATCCCATTGGGAAATACATTTAAAAGAGCGAACAGAAGTCCTGGATGGCTTAAGTCCAATGTAAAAATGCATATAAAAGCAAAGGAGAAGGCCTTTAAAAAATACAAGACTGAGGGATCATCATCAGCATTCAGACTTTACAAAAAATGCAACAAGAGATGTAAGGGTGCAATTAGAGCAGCTAAGATAGAACACGAAAGACACATAACAGAGGAGAGCAAAAAAAACCCCAACAAATTATTTAGGTATATAAACAGTAAAAGAGGGAGGACAGACCATATTGGCCCCATAAAGAATGAGGAAGGGAATCTGGTTACAAAGGATGGTAAGATGGTGAAGGTATTGAATGTATTCTTCTCCTCAGTCATCAAGAGGGAATTGCGGGGCTTCAGTAACTAAAACTGCAATGTTTATCCTCATGACACATCACAGGAAACACCCTCATGGCTAACAGAGAACAGAATGAGAAATAGACTTGAAAAACTTAACATTAATAAGTCACTGGGACCAAATGGCTTGCACCTGAGGGCCCTTAGGGAACTCAGTCACGTAATTGCCAGACTATCGTTCCTAATTTTTACTGACAGTCTACTAACTGGAATGGTACCAGCTGATTGGAAAAAAGCCAATGTAGCACCAATATTTAAAAAAGGGCCAAAATACATCCCTGGGAATTACAGACCAGTTAGCCTAAAATCAATAGTATGCAAGCTCTTGGAGGGGATGATAAGGGAATATATACAAGATTTTAGTAATGAAAACAGTATCATTAGCAGTAATCAGCATGGATTCATGAAGAATTGTTCTTGCCAAACCAATCTATTAAACTTCTATGAGGAGGTGAGCTGCCATCTAGATAAAGGAAGGCCCATAGACGTGATGTATCTGGATTTTTCAAAAGCATTTGACACAGTTCCCCATAAACGTTTACTGTACAAAGTAAGGTCAGTTGGCATGGACCATTGGGTAAGTGCATGGATTGAAAACTGGCTACAAGGGCGAGTTCAGAGGGTAGTGATAAATGGGGAGTATGGTCAGGGGTGGAAAGTGGGGTCCTTGCAAGTAGATCTGAACAAATTAATGGGGTGGGCAACTACATGGCAAATGAGGTTTAACCACTTGACCACTGGGCACTTAAACCCCCTTAATAACCAGACCAATTTTCAGCTTTTGGTGCTCTCACATTTTGAATGACAATTACTCAGTCATGCAATACTGTATCTATATGAATTTTTTGTCCTTTTTTTCACACAAATAGAGCTTTCTTTTGGTGGTATTTAATCACCGCTGGGTTCTTTATTTTTTGCGCTATAAAAGAAAAAAGACCGAAAAATCTGTAAAAAAATAAATTTTTCTTCATTTCTGTTATAAAATTTTGAAAGTTAGTAATTTTTCTTCATATATTTTGGCCAAAATTTATACCGCTACATATCTTTGGTAAAAATAACCCAAATTAGTGTATATTATTTGGTCTTTGTGAAAGTTATAGCGTCCACAAGCTATGGTACCAATATCTGAAAATTGATCACACCTGAAGTACTGACGGCCTATCTCATTTCTTGAGACCCTAACATGCCAGAAAAGTACAAATACCCACCAAATGACCCCTTTTTGGAAAGAAGACATTTCAAGGTATTTAGAAAGATGCATGATGAGTTTTTTGAAGTTGTCATTTTTTCCCACAATTCTTTGCAAAATCAAGTTTTTTTTTTTTCTTTTTTTTTTTCACAAAATTGTCATATTAGCAGGTTATTTCTCACACACAGCATATGC
This sequence comes from Aquarana catesbeiana, assembly GCF_042186555.1. Taxonomy (NCBI): domain Eukaryota; kingdom Metazoa; phylum Chordata; class Amphibia; order Anura; family Ranidae; genus Aquarana; species Aquarana catesbeiana. The sequence goes on from NC_133326.1 coordinate 179,984,527, forward strand.
ATACCACAAATTACACCCCAAAACACATTCTGCTATTACTCCCGAGTATGGCGATACCACATGTGTGAGACTTTTACACAGCGTGGCCACATACAGAGGCCCAACATGCAGGGGAGCACCTTCAGGCGTTCTGGAGCACCCAGGCCAATTCTGACATTTCTCTCCTACATGTAAAAATCATCATTTATTTGCTAGAAAATTACATAGAACCCCAAAACATTATATATGTTTTTTTAGCAAAGACCCTAGAGAATACAATAGCGGTCATTGCAACTTTTTATCTCGCACGATATTTGCGCAGCAATTTTTGGAACGCGTTTTTTTTGGAAAAAAAACTGTTTTTTGCTTTAAAAAAAAAACAAAACAGTAAGGTTAGCCCAATGTTTTTGCATAATATGAAAGATGAAGTTACGCCGAGTTAATAGATACCTAACATGTCACCTTTCAAAATTGCACACGCTTGTGGAATGGCGCCAAACTTCACCACTTAAAAATCCCCATAGGCGACGCTTTAAAATTTTTTACTGGTTACAAATTTTGAGTTACAGAGGAGGTCTAGGGCCAAAATTATTGCTCTCGCTCTACTGATCGCAGCGATACCTCACATGTGTGATTTGAACACCGTTTTCATATGTGGGCGGGACTTACGTATGCGTTCGCTTCTGCATGCAAGCACACGGGGACAGGGGCGCCAAACTTCACCACTTAAAAATCCCCATAGGCGACGCTTTAAAATTTTTTACTGGTTACAAATTTTGAGTTACAGAGGAGGTCTAGGGCCAGAATTATTGCTCTCGCTCTACCGATCGCAGCGATACCTCACATGTGTGATTTGAACACCGTTTTCATATGTGGGCGGGACTTACGTATGCGTTCGCTTCTGCATGCAAGCACACGGGGACAGGGGCGCTTTAAAAAATTTTTATTTTTTTTTTTTGTGCATTTTACTTTATTTATTTTAGTTTGACACTTTTTTCCAAAAAAAAAAAATGTTTTGATCACTTTTATTCCTATTACAAGGAATGTAAACATCCCTTGTAATAGGAATATGGCATGACAGGTCCTCTTTACAGTGAGATATGGGGTCAATAAGACCCCACATCTCACCTCTAGGCTGTTCCTGAAATAAAAAAAAAAAAAAAAAAAAGATCCTGGCTTCGATCATAGCGGTGAGTCGGTAGAAGCACCGGAGGGCGGCAGGAGGGGGGGCGTCCCCTCTCGCCTCCCGTAAGAACGATCAAGCAGTGTAACAGCCGCTACGATCATTCTTATGGTGTAGGGAATCGCCGGCTGAAAAAGATGATATCTGAATGATGCCTGTAGCTGCACCCATCATTCAGATATCCCCGCACAAAGTCAAGGACGTCGTATGACGGAAGGCGGGAAGTGGTTAAAACGCTTTTTTTTTTTTTAACACAAAGTTGTCCATTTATACAATATTTCCAACACATAGCATGTATATACCAAAAATGACCCCCCAAAATAGATTCTCCTACTATTCCTGAGTACGGCGATACCACATGTGTGAGACTTCCACAGCCTGGCCACATACAGAGGCTGGGTACGGCTGAGCATGGCTGGGTATTGCAGAGTATCGCCGAGTATGACTGGGTATGGCAGAGTATGGCTGGGTATCACCGAGTATTGCAGAGTATGGCTGGGTATCACCGAGTATTGCAGAGTATGGCTGGGTATTGCAGAGTATGGCTGGGTATCACCGAGTATTGCAGAGTATGGCTGGGTATGGCAGAGTATGGCTGGGTATGGCAGAGTATGGCTGGGTATGGCAGAGTATTGCGGGTTATGGCAGAGTATTGCAGATTTTTGTGGGGTATTGCAGAGCATGGCTGGGTATGGCAGAGTATGGCTGGGTATCACTGAGTATTGCAGAGTATGGCTGGGTATTGCGGGATATTTCAGGGTATTGCAGGGTATGGCAGAGTATTGCGGGGTATTCCAGGGTATGGCAGAGTATTGCGGGGTATTGCAGGGTATGGCAGAGTATTGCGGGGTATTCCAGGGTATGGCAGAGTATTGCGGGGTATTGCAGGGTATGGCAGAGTATTGCGGGGTATGGCAGAGTATCGCAGGGTATGGCAAAGTATTGCGGGGTATGGCAGAGTATTGCGGGGTATGGCAGAGTATTGCGGGGTATGGCAGAGTATTGCGGGGTATTTCAGGGTATTGCAGGGTATGGCAGAGTATTTCGGGGTATTGCAGGGTATGGCAGAGTATTGCGGGGTATTGCAGGGTATGGCAGAGTATTGTGGGGTATTCCAGGGTATGGCAGAGTATTGTGGGGTATTCCAGGGTATGGCAGAGTATTGTGGGGTATTCCAGGGTATGGCAGAGTATTGCGGGGTATGGCAGAGTATTGCGGGGTATTCCAGGGTATGGCAGAGTATTGGGGGGTATGGCAGAGTATTTTGGGGTATTGCAGGGTATGGCAGAGTATTGCGAGGTATTGCGGGGTATGGCAGAGTATTGCGGGGTATGGCAGAGTATTGCGGGGTATTGCAGGGTATGGCAGAGTATTGCGGGGTATGGCAGAGTATTGCGGGGTATTGCAGGGTATGGCAGAGTATTGCGGGGTATTGCAGGGTATGGCAGAGTATTGCGGGGTATTCCAGGGTATGGCAGAGTATTGCGGGGTATTGCAGAGGGAATTGCAGAGTATTGCACAGCATTGCAGGGCATGCAGAGTAGTAGGGATGGCTGAGCATGGATGGATGGATGGCTGGATGTCTCTGTGCAGCGCTGTGGGCACTACAGATGCAGCCCACAACGCTGCAGCCATCCATCCATCCGCCTCTTCGGTCACTGTGTACCGATCGGTACACAGGAGGGGAGGAGAGGGGGAGGAGAGGAACCGGCGTCATCAGATGACGCCGGTTTGTTTACATGTGATCGCTCCGTCATTTGACGGAGCGATCACATGGTAAACGGCCGCGATCAGCGGCCATTTACCGGGATCTGTGATGCGCCGGGTCCTGTGGACCCGGCGATCACGGATGCTCTCGAGTGCGCGCCCTAGGGGGCGCGCGAGAGCAGAATTCTGGGAGGACGTCCCTGGACGTCCTCCCAGAGTTAAACAACCACCCTGTAGCCGTCATTTGGCTATGGGCCGGTTGTTAAGTGGTTAATATGGAAAAATTTAAAATAATGCATTTGGGTGGCAAAAATATTAATGCAATCTACTTGCTGGGAGGAGAACCACTGGGGGAATCAAGCATGGAATAGGTCCTGGGGGTCATAGTAGATGATAGGTTCAGCAATGGCATGCTGCTAACAAAGCAAACAGAATATTGGTATGCAGGGGATTAACTCAAGAGATAAAGCAATAATTTTCCCACTTTACAGGACTCTGTTCCGGCCTCACTTGGAGTATGCTGTCCAGTTCTGGGCACCAGTCCTCAGGAAGGATGTGCTGGAAATGGAGCGAGTATAGAAAAGGGCAACAAAACTAATAAAGGAACTGGAGGATATTAGTTATGAAGAAAGGTTACGAGCACTGAACTTATTCTCTCTGGAGAAGAGACGCTTGAGAGGGGATATGATTTCAATTTACAAATACCATACTGGTGACCCCTCAATAGGGATGAAACTTTTTTGTGCAAGGGAGTTTAATAAGACACGTGGCCACTCAAATTAGAAGAAAAGAGGCTTAACCTTAAACTGTGTAGAGGGTTCTTTACTGTAAGAGCGGCAAGGATATAGAATTCTCTTCCACGGGTAGTGATTTCAGCGGAGAGCATTGATAGTTTCAAGAAACTATTAGATAAACATCTGAACAACCACAACATACAGGTATATACAATCTAATACTGACATAAAATCACACACATAGGTTGGACTTGATGGACTTGTGTCTTTTTTCAACCACACCTACTTTGTAACTATGTAACTCTTCCTCTTCACACACACTCCGCGTTCACTGAGACTTTTGCAAATAAGAATTTTTTGCACTTCATGCTCTTTTATTCCATGGCATGCACATTTAATAATGCAAACAGTGGTTAAATAGACCCATGAACACATTTTTGACAATACTATGGCTTACTAGAGATGCTGAAACATATAGTATATTGTATAGTAAACCACACTTGTTAGTATATTTCTTGTATATAGTTTGTTGCCCGCTACTTACTTCTGCATGCATCACAGGCACATAGTAAATTCAGCAGGAATGCAATTTGTCTGTCCATGTATAATAGATGTAATGGCATTATTTTGCTAAACTGATATCTAACATTAATCTTCGAAATCAAGTCAACATGATCTATTTACAACATACTAATTACAGACTGACTTGCGTGAATAATTGCTTTTCTCTGGATGAAAAATGTATACATTTAAATATGAATACCGAATATTAAAATGAACTATGAAATTGTATCGCAAACATTTTTATTTTCAGAATGAATGTACTAATAAAATTTTATTTCCCAGCAAACGACTATGACGGTGATCTTCAGCATGGGAAAATGATTATTGTAGGAAATGAGAAATGCAATGAGTATCACAAGGGGAGGATTACTGTCAATGAGTCTGAAATTTGTGCCATGAACGAGACTGCCAATGTTGCACCCTGTGAGGTAAGACAAAGAAATTATTATTATCTTGGAATAATCAAATGTACTTGATCATTTTTAGATGCTAAAGAAAACAGTTATTTGCCATAGGCAGATGTTTTTGTTTTATAAAGTGGAAATAAATGTAGTATTTTCATACACAAAGAACAGATGGTGTGTTAACTATCTCACAGCAGAACATTTCCACCTAAATTCCAAGCCTAGTCCTTATTAGGATTTCTTACACTAGATGTTTAGCTAGTCTTATGCCGCCTACACACAACCGGAATTTTCATTGGAAAAACCTTGGATGTTTTTTTTCGACGGAATCCCGCTCAAGCTTGGCTTGCATACACACGGTCACACAAAAGTTCTCTGAACTTTCGACCATCAAGAATGCGGTGATGTACAACACTACGGCGAGCCAAGAAAATTAAGTTCAATGCTTCCGAGCATGCGTCGAATTGTTTCCGAGCATGCGTAGGAATTTTGCGCGTCAGAATTGCCACAGACAATCGGAATTTCCGACGGAAAAAAAGAGAACCTGCTCTCAATCTTTTGCTGGCGGAAATTCACACGGTCGGAATTTCCGTCCAAACGCTCACATCAGACTTTTGCTGGTGGAATTTCCGATCGTGTGTACGCGACATTAGAGGTACTGCTTCTTGATGAGTATACACACAAAGCTGAACAAAAACAAATGATCAATCACTATACTAACACACACAATGTTAGTGCAGTGATCTTCCTTGCTGTTCCTTTTGTATTCTAACAGGGGGCCTGCCCCCTCCCACCAGAACACACTGATTGGCTGCCAGCGCTGATCGGATGCTGGTTTTCCAGCATGTTCCTTTGATAAAAGCTGGTCCTTAGATCGGCTTCTGTCAAAAAGACAGCTGTACACAATGTCCAAATGTTGGGTCGGTTCTGTTGAATTGGCTGATATTCGGCCCATGTGTACCCAGCCTTATGCTTATGTAGCTGAAGTCTGCTGATTATTATTATTATTATTATTAGGATATTATTAGGATAGGCAGCCCAACAGCCAACTGAAGGAGCCAAGTTCTACTTCATGAACATAAAATTACACACCAATTATTCTGTCTGGCAGAGCAATTATGATATATAACATGCAGCAAAAAGCACCAATTAATTACTTTGTTTTACCATCCATTCATTTAGACCAGTTGGAACAGTGAAGAACTGTCAGGTTCACTGTGCTTTTTTGCACTGTTTATGTTATCATATTGCATAGTCATCTATATATTTGGCAAAGCAAAGTTTACATTGCTACTTCTAACCATTTTTTCTCTGTATTTAATTAGCAGGATTATGGTGGCCCTCTTGTTTGTGTGGAAAACAGAACAGATCTAGTACAAGGAGTGATAATACCTGGACGTGGATGTGGTTCTCAAAACAGGCCGATTGTTTTTGTCAGAGTGGCATACTATGCAAAATGGATACACAAGATTATATTAACCTATAGAACTCCATAATTATAACAGAATCAGAACTATTACAGTAATTCTTTGCCTAGACTTGATAAGCAAGGTTTGCAAATTATTTTTTTTTTGTTTGTTTTTTTTTTTGTTTGTTTGTTTTTTTCATTTAATTTATTGTCAAATTTCTTGTTGTTGAGTTGATGTTGGATGAACTGTGATATGTGGAAAATGTGGTGACATAATTCCTGAGTATACTTGAACAACTTTTTCTATGAACAATAGGGATAACATGTATTTACACAGACTTTTGCTGCTCTAAGGGTTCATTTTATTTAATGAGCCAAATTGTTACAGTAGCTGCCATTCCTGTATTTAATTCTCTTGAACTAGCGCCCTAAACATGACTACAAGTTAAAGTTAAGTTAGACATATCTTTAAATCACATATTAGCTATTATTTTATTTTATTTTAATTTTATCAAGAAAATGCAAACAGAACCACAATCCAACATGATTCTCCAAGTTCACTTTCAGAACAAATGCAGCATATGCCAATTTTGAAAATCGCACATGAATGCTTAAAACTTTTGTTTGTTTACATAATTTGAGATTATACTTGCCACTTTTTAGCAAGAACCTACAAAGGCAACTAATAAGAGTCCTCCAAATAATGAATATACTATTGATTCAGATCTGGATGCACATGCTTTTATCAGTAGATGTGTAAAAAAATGTAGCAATTATAGGCAAAATAGAGTAACTAGGGATGGCATAAGTGGACCAGAGCTCACAAAATAGAATTACCACTGAATCGTGGCAACTTTGGGCAGAAAATAATTCTACTTGTTAGTGAACTGGCAAAAAAACATCTCTTAGACCCATTAGAAGTTTGCATTCCTGCACCATTTATGGGATGTGTGTGCACTTTGATGGGATAAAAGTTCCCAACCCCTCACTACTACAGAGAATGAATGGCCAAATTTCAGTTCATGTGACATCACTGACATCACAGCCTTATAAGGAAGCACTATACTGTATCCTGCCCAGATAAGGAAGTGCTATCATATATATCATTATATATGCTTTAGATATTACTTTTATTTGTATTATTTTATTAGACAGTGGTGCAACATGGGCCAGGGAATTCAATCCAGCAATCCTCTATCTCAGAGGTAGTCAACATTGGCCCTCCAGCTGTGGTGAAACTACAAATCCCATCATGTCTCTGCCACTAGGAGTCATGCCTTTGAGTGTTAGGGTATTGTTGCAATGTCTCATGGGACTTGTAGTTTCAAAACAGCTGGAGGGCCGAGGTTGCCTACCCCTGCTCTATGTCATCCATCTGTAATTAAAATCATTATTATAATCAGTAAGTCCTTCATTATTCTGATTGGAGAAAATGAAAGGGCCAAAGAACCCCTTTACTAGTTTACCACAAGTTGGGCTGGTAAAAAATGTCTATCTGGTGGAACAAATCAGTGGTATGCTCATTACTAGCAGTAACCTTTTGAAACCAGTCAGATTTAATATTATTAAATGTCAGGTTTGTTGATAATCTTTTTTGGTTGCTGTCATTGGCTGCTTCTGAACATCCCCATTACTCTTTGCATTTGCGTTTGAATAAGACAGTATTTTTGCAATTAATACATTAATGCTATCACTAATATTCTGTTTGGTAATTGGTTGTAATACAAATACATGTTCATTTGGTGAAAGACTCATAATGGCAAAGACTGCATTGTACAGTAAACGTTATCAATGGAATAACTGCCATTCTTTCTGCTCAGTAGATTTTTTTGTGTAACGTATGTAGGCATGTGTGCAAACAAAGTTATACATATATATAAGTGCCACATATTTAAGAACTAAAGGAAAGATATTGCCTGTGCTGCCCACAATTTGTACTGTGCATAGCAGCCAACCAGTTCTCATTTATCCCTGCAAAAGCAAAGAACAATGCGGTTGAGCAAAATATAGATACTTGTAGCATGCAACCATAGTACAGTTCAGATCCAATGCTATGGGGAGATATACAAATATATTTTTTTGGTATATTAGTTGACAGCTGTTTTTGTTTTGCAGTCCGAATGCAATGTCAGACATATGTATATGTTATTACATACATGTTACATTTCATACATATTACATGACGTATTACACATTAATTACAAATAATCATTTACCATGGACCTAGGACTGAGATATAGGACATGAGTGTATAACCAATATAACAATATATTTTATTAGAAAAAACCAACAATACACAAGTCATGTGTGTCACACTTGGTGCAGTATACTTGTACACTTGTTCATATCGGCGCAGTATTTTTTTAATACAGTTCATGATTTATATAGTTACCCATAGTGTTATTTAGATACAGGTATGTGTATGTCTTGTTTTTAGTTGGTTTTGTTTAATAAAATATATTGTTATTTTTTTCATCCATTTGGATCCTAGATCTCAATCTTGTTTGACCTAATTTCATCCTATTTGGGAATATGCATCAATTGTGCCTTGTGGTATTTTATCACATCCGGTGGAGGAGTGTAATGTGCCACACTAGTTTCTTGTTTTCTTAAGCAATTATTCCCTTACAAAGGATCTTTGATTTTTTCATGCATGCTATGAAGGAATAAATGAAAACACACACACACACACACACACACACACACCTCATTGCAAAAAGCCCTCAAACTGATTTTTATAGGTGAGATTAGAAACTTAACCAGATTACACACAGTTAACTCAGGAAACACCTGATCATGTCAGTTCATTGATACTGGGTACATAAATAAACAAAGCAAGGTTGGATTCATATCAAGTAAAATGAGCAATTATCTACCTATCCCTGGACTATGTTTCAGTAGTAGTAGTGTAAGACTCCTTTCACACCGAGTGCGTTTTGCAGGCGCTATAGCGTTAAAAATAGTGCCTGAAATCCGCCCTCAAACAGCTGCAGCATTGTCTCCAGTGTGAAAGCCCGAGGGCTTTCACACCGGAGCGCTGCGCTGGCAGGACGGGAAAAAAAGTCCTGCCAGAAGCTTCTTTGGAGCAGTAAAGGAGCGGTGTGTTTACCGCTCCTCCACCGCTGCTGTCCATTGAAATCAATGGGGCAGCGCTGGGATACCGCTAGCAAAACACCGCTGTTGCGGCTCACTGTGGGCGGTTTTAACCCTTTCTTGGCCGCTAGCAGGGGGTAAAAGCGCCCCGCTAGCGGCCGAAATGCGCCGCGAATCTGACGGTAAAACGCTGCTAAAGATAGCAGTGTTTTACCGCCAATGCTATGGGCGGCCCGGTGTGAAAGGGCTTTTATATTTTTAATATGTAATATGTGTGAAATGTTCACTTGTTTTTTATTCTTTTTAGAAATGGCAAGTATATTAAAAAGCATACTATTAAGTAATTTGCATTCCCACCTTACCTAATTATGATTATGATATATCAAATATATTGAACAATTAATACTGAACATATGTGCATTAAGTATTATTGTTACAGCTGTGCACCTATGCAGATACATTAGTGCACAATAATGTGTGATCAATGTAATCGGCCTCAATTATTTCAGTGCAAAATGAATGATTTGGTTCAATTACTTCTCATCAAATTTCATTACTTCACAATTATAAAATCATTTCAAACACTTCAGCTATTAGTCTGCAGTTCATATATACCTAATGAAACTTGTTTTAATGTGCTTTAAGAAATGTATTTATTTATATGTCGTATTTGTAAAGAGTGCATACACTTATAAGAAAACAATGAACTTTGAGGTTCGAAATAACTTACAATTCCATTAAAATTCTGATATACAATGGGGTAATAGATATATTATACAGTATATCATTTAAATGAGCAACACGTTAAAAGATTTAATACTGAGCTCCAGTAAAACTGCTAAATATACAGATGAAAGACATATATATTAGATGCAGCGCCAGGACAAGGTCATCCAGCACCAAGGGCAAAGATGCCAAACTGCCCTCCCCCACTCCCTTATGTGCAAGCTTAGGGGATTCTACCCCCAACAGTCATCCACTTTTCAAAATCATTGTGTAGCTCCAGATCTGTCAGTCAGGCTTTGCATAAAGCTGGAAGTGCGCAGTTATATTTTGGGACCTTCCTGCTGTGTTTCTTGCCTCTGCTGGTCTCCTTGTGTTTAGTAGCAAATCCATTCATTGTTCTGATCTGTGAAATGAGTACAGTGGTGAGTCACCATTTTCCTTACTTCAGATTTACACATTCATTTGAATTCCTTGGTTTACCTTCAAACCCATTCATATAATGTGTCTGACAGCATTCAAAGTCGTTCATACCAGCAAGGTTGCAGTCAGATCGGTACTTTGCAGGGTTTTGGGTGGATGACAGAAGAAATATGAGTGGAGGTGTGTATAAGAAAATCCAGCACTGTCACAATCTGACAGTGCTCCTGTATTCAGTAGCCAGCAGCTGTGTTTACACCAATACAGGAGCACTGCACTGTTAGCAAGGAGGGGCTGAAGGGGTTGGGAGAACTCTGCCCTGTCTCCTCCCAGCTCTCTCCTTCTCCCCTGGCCTCCTCTATCATTCACCTGTGTGAGTTGTGGGCCCTCTCCTCCCTCCTTCCAGTGCAGTTCCTGTATGTCTGTGGACACCACCTCCAGCTTCTGAATACAGGATTACTGCACTGGCCTTAAGGAGGAAGGGGAGGGGGAACATAACCTGCACCTCCTCCCGGCTCTCTTTGTCACTCCCAGTGCTGAGCTGACAGGAGTATTGATGCAATTGTCACTATTCCTATCAGCCTTGTAAACAGAATGAGCTCACCACATGGAGTCCCCATCTGTACAGTACATTGCTGCACCCAGGGCAGCCGCTTTTCTGGAAGCTTTTCTGGAAGGCATGTGCGCATGCATTTGCCATAGCGGTCTTTCACATTATAGAACACCTACTTATATCAGAGTATGTTTTCCTCCAGCGAGATGCAAGCTACCCACTGTCATTGCCATCTCCTTCTCCTCTTCTTCTGGATCTAACATCTTCTTGTTTTGACTATTAGGCACCATGCAGGCGGGACATTAACCCAGGCCTGTCTCCATTTTTGATATCTTAAAGATGCTGAGAATGGGCCGGGAAAGCAATACTGTACATGCACTGCATCAGGGTACAGATAAAAATTGGTGGCAGACAAGTAAAAGGAGATTTTGACAGAAAAGCCTTTTGTCTCTTTTACAATTAAAAAAAAAAAAAAACCTCCTGGCCAATTTTTGTGTGGCAAGTTTAGCTCCATTTTAAATAGCACTTGCAAGTCTTGACAATGAAAGGTGAAGCTGCAGACTGATAAGTTAATCCCTCTGTCACTCTGCTTTTTCCTCAGCAGGTCCATTGCTAGCATATAAGAAATTCATTATAATTGATTAGCCATTTGTTTTGCTTCAGGTGCTTACACTGCTTGCAATTAAATACATTTACCGATATGTTCATAAATACAGAGATGCATTCAGCTGCACACTTTGGGGTTATATAGTAAAGGCAAATATACTGTGCGCATTGCAAGTGCAGTTGCACTCTGAACGTACAGTTGCTCCAGAGCTTAGCAAAAGCTTCACTTTGCAAATAACACCCAATCACTTGCAAGGAAAAAAAACAAAACAAAAAAAACAGCATGATTGCTTGCTTATGATTGGATGATGGGAGTCAACAAAACTTCCCCTCATATACTAAGCTTTGCAGCAACCGCACTTCAGCATCTCTATTTGCCTTTAGTAAATCAACCCCATATTTATATATATATATATATATATATATATATATATATATATATATATATATATATATATATGCCTGAAGTTCAGCTTAAAAGCATAAATGCACAAAGTACCCACCAAAAAATGAGCATAGCTTTGTGTTTTGGAAATGGTATGTTAATTTAGTTTATGGCTCTGCAAAAAATTAATCTTCAACACAGCAGGTTCCAGTTTTCTTAGATGCAGATACAAATTAGTATTTCTTTAAATCAGAACTTTAATAAATATTGTTTGAGCCTTTAGGCACTTTCTAGAAAACATAATTCTTTAAATTATGTTCACAATAATTCAAGCCAAATATAGCATAAAATGAAACAAATAAATATACCTCATGGTAAAATACTGAGACCATAAGATACTAAGATATAAACAAACATGTTTTAAACTGCCACAGACATATAAATGTACTATACACATCGTAGGAAATGTAAACATCAGTAATGTATAAGTTGTTTTTAACATATGCAACATATTTTCACCTTATTTTACATTAAAAGTAAATTTACTTTTCACGTTTCATGACAGTATTATGTATATAGACAAATATTTAATCTTCTTGCTGTGCAAGAGCTTGTCATTTACTAGTTGGTACTCTTTTGTATGTGTAGTAAAATACTATATGTAAAAATGTATATATTTCTGGCAAAATATAAAAAAAGATGAATTTAAACAAGGCCATCTATTGGTATTATATGTGCTGTATGTAAATGTAAAATGCCCTCTGAAAATTCTGTACTTTCTTGTATGATTTCAGGACTGTCCAACTACACATACATAATTTTTCCTTTAATACATGACAATTTTCTGTCTAAAAAAAGGTAACTTTTTTCCTAAAATATTTATAGCACATATCAATAACATAAAAAAATCATATATCCAGCAAAAATAAAACTCAAAAAAGACCTTTTTCCAAGAGGTGACTGAGATTTACATTACTGGATCTTAGAGACACTTTTAGAGCCCAATCCACTTCCTTATACTGCAATACATACACAGAAAATAGATCTAGCATCATTTAGAATGGTATAAATAAACCTATAGTAGCTTAAATGTAATTTAATTTCCATCATTCATTTTAAAAAAGATGCCTTTAAACACAAGTTTTTATTAAGTGTAATGGTAAATGTACCTTGTCCAATGCTACTAATAATGTGTGTGTGATGAGGCAGCTTGTACGTACAATTATACATTCTTTTATAGTCCTAACGTGAAGGGCCAGGCCAGCATAGTAAAACTCCTCTTCAGATCCCCAACCCAGGCTGTCAACATTCAAGAAATTGATGTTGTCCTCTTTGCCTTCCCTTTTTTTTTAACTGAAGTTACCTGGACTTTAAGTTAAGTTAACATTGATTTTACTAAGCAAGGCTTCTCTCCTTTAGTAAATCAACCCCAGAAGCTGAATGACAGACAGCAATGGGTAAGAAAAAGGAAAAAAATATAGGGAACTTCCCAGCGTTTACATTGAACCTGCAAACATAAGAATTCCTTATACACACAAATGCTCCAACACCTTCTTTCTTGAACACACTTTTAGGAAGTTCCCTGATAACAAACTAGTAGAACATTTTATGTCCTACTTATTCCTTAAGAACAAACTTAAAAAGAGATGACAACACAACATATTATATTTTTAATGGATATAACCAGCTAGTACCAACAGTACCAATGATTTTGCAAATTGATGTTATATTTTCATGTTTAAAAACAAAAATTGTTGATGGCGTATTAATGGCTTAGAAAATGAAATAAAGGGGTTTTGTGAATGAAAATTTATGTTATGAGTTTTATATAATACAAATGATGTAATAAGATGCACAAACTCTTTATATTTGTATTTTTGTAATCTTGATCCTAATAAACTACTTTAATACAAAAATAAAAGTCTGTTTATTATGTTTAGAATGCATTGATCTTTGAATATGTGTGTTTCAGATACTTCCAACCAAACTTCAAGTTTCTTAAATCCAAGCACATTAACGGGAGTTCCTGTTTCCACATTTTTTTAAGAGTGGATCTTGAAACAACCTGCTTGACTTTATAGTTAGAACATTTGTCTTGAAGTTATTTTTTTTGGCAGAGTTGACACACGATTAGAGATGACATGGTTAGTTATCTTATCTACCTGCTGAAGTATGAGATACCTAGGTTGCTGAGTACTCAAGCAAAGTCTAATTTTGTCTAATAGACATGTGCAATTTGTTTCCGTCCAAATATAAATTCGGACAAATTTTTGGTTATTCTGAGATTCCGATGTATTCGAATCTCCAAATGAAATAAGAATGAATAGTAATGAATTTCGTTGCAATTCTTTAAAATGAGTTTTGTTTATTCATTTTCTAACAAAATTCCAAATTTTCAGAACAATTAGAATTCGGAACAATTGAAAACTTATCATCTGTTCCCTACTGAGAGTTGAAATGTAAACAAAACAATGCCGGCAATAGAAAAAAAACAAAACAAAAAAAAAACAGCGTGGGGTCCCCTCAATCCATACCCCAATCCATGAAAAATTATTTCAAATATAGTGCCTAGGGGGGTGTTTCCCTTTAATCTGCTTGTAAAGTGGTGCATCTGTACCATGTAAAGAACCTGCTGCAGCAAAAATGAAATTTCTAAAGAAAAAAATTGAGTCAAATCACATTTAAATGTACTCGTGGTTGCAATTACCAGCTCGGCTAATTAAAAAAAAAAAAAGGAAGGAAAAAAACCCACCCCCCCCCAAAAAATCCATACCAGACCCTTATCCAAGCACGCAGCCTGACAGGTCAGGAAAGGGAGGGTGAGCATGTGCCCCCCCGAACCATACCTGGCTGCCCCCCACCTAAAAGCACCTTTTCCCCAGATGACTGCTGGACCATTGAGGAGGCTCGCACATGTGCAGTGGGCACTCGTCTGTAAAGCTGCAAGCTGTCACAGCCGGGGTGCCCCCAATTGACATACCGGTGCAAAGGAGAGAAGAGGGGGAGAAGGGACGGCTCAGGTGAGAACATCATTGGATCATGGGACAGGTGAATGTGTGTTTATTAAAAGTCAGCAGCTAAAGTTTTTGCAGCTGCTGACTTTTAATAGACACAAAAATGATTGACTCTGCTTTAAGACGAGGACACCATAATGCTACCATAATCCAATCTATGGGTGTACAATTAATATTGAAACAATTTTTCATAAACATGGAGTTCTCAACAGATTAGTAGCAGAACACAGGGATCAAAATTTCAGCTCTACCCAATGCTGGAGACTAATTGTGTTTTGTGCTCTCTTGACTTGACACTCTGATAATGTTAATACATAGGTTCAAGGCTTATGCAGTCTCACACCATAGCACTGAGGTCTTTGAAGAGAATGATTCATGATCTGTATTTTTTTTTTAAATTATAATTGTAGTATATTTAAATTTATTTAGTCAGCATGACTTTATAGCCAATACTATTAAATTCTTGAAAAATTCTTACATTGATGTGCAGTATGGAAGAATGTAATAGAGAACTTAATCATGATTTTTTTTTCACTTCTGCATTTTGCTGCACATCCATTTTGTACAGCTTCTAATTCTCTTAAACCAGTTCTGGCAACACTGGTCTTCTTTTTCATGCTCTGATCCCTTTTGGTATTCTAGAAGAGTGTTTTGAATTAACATGTCAGCCTGATTATGGGTCTTTAGCATGCATTCTCTCAAAGGCTATTTGGAGACTCAATATCATGTGATTATGGTTTTCTATTGAATTATGAACTTATGGGCAGGAAATGTTCATAAACATCTATATGAATTTGTTCTATTTGTTTCAGTACCATGATGACAAAAACACTTTCACCAGCAAGCTTATTCTTTTCTACCTAGCAGTCTTCTAATTATATAATTCTTTACAGCCCAAAACTGAGTTTCTTAGCTTGGAACTGGCAGCAAACAAAGAAAACAGATGTTTTAAAAGCACAGAAAATCATATATAAGAATGGCTATTGCAAATGGCAGGTATTACCCATATAGAGTTATCCCTAGGCAGTGCTTGCATAAACGTGCAGTAAATCAAAAGTGTACCATAATGTGTTATCAAAAATGCCAAACTTTAAAAGGCTAATATAAAAATTGCAAATATAAAAAGTGAATATACATAATTATGAGAAAATCATTAAAGTGATTGTAAAGTCTCGTTTTTTTCCTATAAAAATAACAAACATGTTATACTTATCTGCTCTGTTGCAATGGATTTACACAGAACAGTCTGAATCCTCCTCTTTTCGGGTACCTCTTCGGTGCTCCTGTCCCCTCCCTCCTGTTCAGTGCCCCCACAGCAAGCAGCTTGCTATGGGGGCACTCAAGCTAAGTCACAGCTCCCTGTGTCCATTCAGACACAGAGCCCCGGCCTGGGCCTGTCCCCTCTCTCCCCTGGTTGGCTAGCTGACTTTGATTGACAGCAGTGGGAGCCAATCTGCTATGTCTCAGCCAATCAGGAGGAGAATATCAGATGGCTGAGACACTTGTGGACATCTCTGGACAGAGAGGTACCTCAGGCAAGTGTTAGGGGGGCTGAACACAGAAGGCTTTTTATCTTAATGCATAGAATGCATTAAGATTAAAAAAGCCTTCTTCCTTTACAACCCCATTAAAGTAAACTAGTGCAAATGTCTTTATAAATGTGAAATCTTGAGTGCTTGAGTGCCAGGTTCCCAGGGCGCCCCCTATAGTCAATATTCCACCTCATGCTGAGTAATGCCCCGTACACACGGTCGGATTTTCCGACGGAAAATGTGTGATAGGACCTTGTTGTCGGAAATTGCGTCCGTGTGTAGGCTCCATCACACATTTTCCATCAGATTTTCCGACAC
Source organism: Aquarana catesbeiana (assembly GCF_042186555.1). Classification (NCBI taxonomy): domain Eukaryota; kingdom Metazoa; phylum Chordata; class Amphibia; order Anura; family Ranidae; genus Aquarana; species Aquarana catesbeiana. The sequence continues at coordinate 180,001,150 of NC_133326.1, forward strand.
ACAAAGTTTGAGAGCAGGATATAAAATTTTCCGACACCAAAATCCGTTGTCGGAAATTCCGATCGTGTGTACACAAACCCGACGGACAAAGTGCCACGCATGCTCAGAATAAATAAAGAGATGAAAGCTATTGGCCACTGCCCCATTTATAGTTCCGACGTACGTGTTTTACGCCACTGCGTTCAGAACGATCGGATTTTCCGACAACTTTGTGTGACCGTGTGTATACAAGACAAGTTTGAGCCAACATCCGTCGGAAAAAATCCTAGGATTTTGTTGTCGGAATGTCCGAACAAAGTCCGACCGTGTGTACGGGGCATAACACAAACCACACACACCAGATTTCAGTGAGTTCCTTACTTTACAGTAAGCAAAGTCATTAACGCTTGTAGGTCATTTGGGAGACCTATCCCAATCTTCATGGTGGCTTCCTGGCACAGATCCTTTCTCCTTCTCAATATGGTCCCAATATTGTTCCAATGAGATTAATGGACAGGCAGTATGATAAAAATAAAAACAGAGAGGGAGCCTCTCATAATATAAAATCTCTTGGTAGAGTTATTAAAAGTGATTAAAAGTTGATACAACTTCCATTAGATATCATCCAAAACGGTCCGCTATTATAATCAAAAAGATGCATGCAGCCCATAGCATGGCATGCATTCCACCTGTGGATCAGAAGTAACACACAGGAAGAACCGATTAACACGTTTTATCATCAAACAGCGACATCTTCAGAAGTATTACCCAGTAGTAGATTTTAACTGTCATGTCTCAGGCAAACATGAGAGTCTTATTGTAAAAAAGTTCTTACTTCTTATAAAGGTACCTAAAGTGATTGTAAAGGTTCTTTTTTTTTTTTTAATAATGAAAAGGTTTTATTTACCTGCTCTGTACAGTGGTTTTGCAGAGAGAGGCCCTGAATCTCCTCTTCTGGGGTCTCCTCTTCTGGGGAATCTCCTGAATCTCCTCTTCTGGGGTCCCCTGTCAGTGCTCTCAGCTCTTCCTCCCTTCTGAGTGCCCTCATAGCAAGCCACTTGCCCTGAATCTCCTCTTCTGGGGTCCCCTGTCAGTGCTCTCAGCTCTTCCTCCCTTCTGAGTGCCCTCATAGCAAGCCACTTGCTATGGGGGCACTCATGCAGGCTCAATACCTAGCCAGGCTGTGTGCGTCTATTAACACACATGGCACAGTGCGGCCCCGCCCCCACCTCACAGGATTTAATTGACAGCAGTAGGAGTCAATGGCTCCTGCTGCTGTCTGAGTCCCATGAAGAGAGAGAGAGAGCAGCGCTGCTGCTCTCGGGCACAGTGCTGGATCGAGATGAGGCTCGGGTAAGTATTTAGGGGGGGCTAGAGGGAGCTCAACTTTTAAGGTTTTTTACCTTAATGCTGAGAATTCATTAGGTAAACAACCTTTAGCCTTTACAACCACTTTAATTACTATTGTGTTGCTGCTTTTTAAAATCAAATACATACATTTTTATTGTTCCTTCACTTAGCTGTATCTTAAAACATTTTGAGATAAAGTCTGCCTTTTATTTCAGTCTATATTTATTGTGCTAATCATATAGCTTACTCTGTATGCACTGTGCCAGGTACGTTTTACATTATGAAGTTAATTTAAGAAGAAAGTTTGGATGCTATTTTCTTATTGCTGCTTGATGTACTGTTTATTTACAACAGACTGCTAATGCCCCGTACACACGATCCGAAAATCGTACGAAAAATGCCGCATTCGAAACGATCGTACGATAATCGGATCGTTAGTACAGAGCTTTCGAGAGCCGATCAGGACAGTTCATCCGATATTATTCTATCGGACATGCACGGAAATTTTTTCCGTACGATGCCCGATCGTACGATTTTCGTTTAATCGTTACAGCTATCGTTCGAAAATGCAATACAAATGCATTGCAACACATGACATAGTTTCCGAATTTTTATTCTGTCGTACGGGAATTTTCGGGACTTTAGTAAACTCATCAGATTCGATGTGAGATTAGCAGGCAAACAAAAACGGACGATCATTCGTCCGATATTCGGATCGTGTGTATGGGGCTTAAGTAGTATCTGAAGGACAATTGCAAAGATGAGTCAAGGTCCATCTGTTGGCTAAAAGAATACAACATAAAGTATTATTATGCAAGAATTTGTTTTTACTTATGTTCATATTGAAATGAAAAAGAATATATTTTTATAAACAAGGATGTCCCAACATGTCACACTGCCTAAATGCTAATTTCTTTGGTATGCATGCTTTTAATATTACAACAGAATTGAATTTCCATAGCAAAACCTAAACCTTGTCCTAACATGTAAATTACAGAAGATAGATGTTTGAGATATTTACTATTCACAGGAATTTCAAGGTTATCTTAAAAAAAAAGAAAAAAGCTCCAGATGTCCAATTATGTCCCCATAGAAAAAAAAGACAGTATATTTATTTTCAAAGAATTTTAGTAAATTCATTTGAATACAATTTGGTCAGATTTTACTAAACACTATAAATTCCTGTTATACAGTATAATACTAATCCTTAATGTTAAAAAATAAAACAAATTATTTTCTTTGTGCCCTGTTCACTCTAGTCCTGTGCACATGTCTGCATTTTTATACAGCAAGACGCATTTCACCATGTCACCACATGTCAAAGAATTGCAATGCATTGACTTGACTGAAACTTTATTTTGTGACATTTCAATAGAAAATGTATTGTATTGCCTCTGTGCTCCTTGTGTTTCTTTTTCTGTGAACCCATGCCTGTACCTCTGTCTGTCAGGGCCAGGATCTAAGCCTACAACCAAGATGCCTATGCCACTAAACCCTGGAGATACTTCCAGTATATCAGATGTCACTTCAGATGTGGAAGCACAGCCATCTTGGATTATAGTGCCTTAACCACTTCAGCCCTGGAAAGGTTTTACCTCCTTCCTGACCAGAGCACTTTTAACAATTTGGCACTGCGTTGTTTAACTGGTAATTGTGCGGTCATGCAATGTTATGCCCAAACAAAATTTGTGTTCTTTTTTTCCCCCACAAATAGAGTTTTTTTTGGTGCTATTTGATTACCTTTGCGTTTTTTATTTTTTGTGATATACGCAAAAAAAAAAAAAAAGAGTAACAATTTTGAAAAAAAAAACAATATTTTTTACTTTTTGCTAAAAAACAAATTTCTTCATCAGTTTAGGCCAATATATATTCTTCTACATATTTTTAGTAAAAAAAAAAAAAAAAAAAATCGCAATAAGCGTATATTGATTGGTTTGCGCAAAAGTTATAGCATCTACAAACTATGGGAAAGATTTATGGCATTTTTATCACGTTTTTTGAAATTTGTTTTTACTAGTAATGGCGGTGATCTGTGATTTTTAGCAGTATTTTGACATTGCAGCAGACAGATCGGACACTTTTGACACATTTTTGGGACCATCGACATTTATACAGTGATCAGTGCTATAAAAATGCACTGATTACTCTGTAGATGACACTGGTAGGGAAGGGGTTAACACTAGGGGGCAATCAAGGGGTTAAATGTGTGTTCCCTCACTGTGTTCTAACTGTATGGGGATATGACTGAGTAGGAGAGGAGAAATTTCGCTGTTCCTATTTACTAGGAACAAATGACATGACTTCTCTCCTCTGACAGCACAGGGATTTGTGTGTTCACACACACAAATCCCTGTGCTGGCGCTCGTGCACACGATCGCACATGACCGACGGTGACCACCGGCCACACGCATCGGGTCCCTCGCCATGCAGCGTGCACCCTCTGGCGGCTCTTAAAGGAAACCCTGTATATATAAACAAAGTTTCACGCAGTGGTTGTGCCACAGTAAATGTACGCGAGCTGGTCAGGAATCGGTTAAAGGCAAAACATTATTTTCTTTTTTTATTCCAAGAACTTTATTACGTTGTCAAGGAAATACAAAGGCTTTAACCTTATCATCTGAACAGTACAATTATGAAGATGTCAAATGGGGCACATACTCCTGCAAAGAAGGTAATACAATAAATGGATACATCAACATGTAGGGAAACATAGTAACTGAATAAACAGTAATAAACATTTCCCCCTCCCCCCCATATGTCATTATTATAATTGCAAAAGTTCTTGTTAAAGAACTTCAGAATCATTGTTTAACCAGGGCAGTCTTCGGTTGGATGAATTATCTATAGGCTATCAGTATTAGTAGGATGCATACTCTAAACTTGTGGCTCTACTTACAGGCCAGACATTTTTGGGCACATTGGGCTCCATTTACAAAGCGGTAGTTACCGCTTTAAGTAATGTGGTAAAATACTGCAAAGCATGTTTAATCATTTTTTGGGCTATTCACCAACAAACGCTTCTAAAATACAGCATATGGTATTTTTCCAAGACATGCGGTATTTATCTCATGAAACCATGTTGTATTTTTTCTCATGCAATATCCAGTGCGATGGATTCAGTGCAAAAGTATTAGAACCCCTCTCAGTTGTGGCGTACAGTGAATCCGATGCATAGGAATTTCACATACTATTCCACACCTCATGACCAGTACTCCCTAATAGATTAGGTTTTCATTATGCAGAAAGACCTACTGATCCTGCTTGATGCTCAAATTACTCAGACTTTTTCAGACCACACGCCCATCTCACGCACTCTATATCGATCTGAAATTCGTGCCAAACCTTGTATGTGGAGACTAGACTCATCTCTTCTTACTGACACTGACTCGCTCCAAAAAGTGACAGAAGCCCTTCATAAATACTTTACCCTAAATTGCACAGAAGATCTCTCTCCTCTAACAATTTGGGAGGCTCATAAATGTGCCCTTAGGGGAGAATTCATTAAATTAAGGGCCCAGCGCAAACAAGAATCAGAACGGCAGATTGCAAATTTGGCTACCAAGTTAGTGCAGTTGGAAGCACATCACAAATTCTCAATAGGGACACAAACGGCAGCAGAGCTTCTTGAGGCCCATCAGGAACTTCAAAACATACTTGAGCTTAAGGCTAAGCGAGTCCTTTTCTTTAATAAAGAAATGTATTATGAACATGATGATGAAGCAGGCAAATACATAGTTAGGGTTTTGAAAGAAGCCTCCCTGTCCACCAATATTCTGTCAATTAAATCAGTGGGAGGTACTCAAAAATTGAACAGATAGACTTGCCGCAACTTTTCAACAACATTATTCCAAACTTTATAATATTCCTCAGATGCATAAGCCACCTGACCTACAAGGAGATAGGTTACAAATTATTCATGACTATCTGGCCCATAGCAGCATGCCCATTTTGTCTAACGCAGATGTGGAGTCTTTAGAAAGTCAGATATCCTCTGAGGAACCATTTCCTGCAAATAAAGGCCTTAAGCCTGGCAAGAATCCTGGACCTGATGGCCTTACTTGTCACTACTGCAAGACTTTTCCTAACATCCTTGTGTCTCCCTTACTGCGAACTGTAAACTTTCTGATAGTTCCCCAATAAATCTTGAACATGTTCCTGATGGCACATGTTTCTATGTTCCCCAACCTGGGCAATGATCCAACAGACTGTTCTAGTTATAGGCCTATTATTCTGTTCAATATAGACCTGAAACTGCTTGCTAAAATTGTAGCTTATTGTCTGTGTCCATTCCTCCCCAAGCTGATAGGCCCTGAACAGGTTGGTTTTATGGCAGGAACAATGTGACAAAGGCCTTAAACTTAATACATTGCTGCCATCAAGATCATTTTGAAGGCTTTCTCCTGTTAACTGAATCGGAAAAAGCCTTCAACAGGGTGTCATGGAACGTTTTGCTGGCTACCTGTTCCTACATTGGTTTGAAATCTCATATGTTCACTTGGATTTCTTCTCTTTACGAGAATCCAATAGCTAAGCTGAAGATCACAGGCACCTTGACGGATCCAGTATCAATTAAAAATGGTACTAGACAGAGATGCCCACTATCACCCCTGCTATTCATATTACTTTTAGAGCCATTCATTCATACTGTAAACAAGGCTGCCTGCATCATGGGTTTTGAAATAGGTAATAGAACCTATAAAATTGCTGCATACGCGGACGACCTTTTATTTTTCTTAACACAAACGCACACTTCTATCCCTAATTTACTACAAGCTTTCACCAATTATGGATATATTTCCAATCTCAAAATCAATTATACTAAATCAGAGGCCATGTACCTTACCCTCCCTCCAAATGTGGTGGTAAGGGCACAACACAATAGCTCCTTTAAATGGTTACCCAGTGCTCTTAAATATCTCAGTTTGGCTCACCCCTAAGATCAACAACATTTTTCCACATAACTTCAAACCTCATTTACAGCAGATTGAGCAGGACCTCTCTAATGGATCACTAACATTTCTCTTGGTTTGGTAGAGCTGTCATCATTAAACATGACAATACTCCCAAGGTTGCTATATTTTTTCCCACACACTGCCAGTCAACATACCTGCCAGTTTTTTTTTTTTAAATTACAATCTGTGCTTTGGAAATTCCTGTGGGCACATAAAAAGACCTTGTATCAATTTACACCTACTCAGGAAACCTAAGGTTGCGGGAGGCTTGGGTTTCCCGAAATTCAGGTACTACTACTATGCTACGCACCTGGCTAGAACTGTTGATTGGCATTGTCATTCAGCTCATAAAGATTGGATGTCATTGGAGGAAAGTTTCACTGAGGTATCACTGAGATTTTCATCTTGGATCCCTTGGTTTAAATGCCCATCAGACCTCAAACAACATCCAATAATTCGTGCCACTCTGAAAGTTTTCCACAAAGCCGCTCAATTATGCCAGATTTCCACATCCCCAGGTCCACTAACATTGTTTTTATTAATAATCCTGACTTTCCTCCGGGAATGGCTTCAAAAATATTTTCTTCTGTAGGCGACATCACCCCTATTGGTCGCACATTGTGTAGCTTCGGGTCGGACACTGCCTTATAATAGATTGCTGAGTGACCTTGCACCTTCTTCTAATACACATTAGAATTACAGGAAAATTTGCCATTGCCTCCTTTCTCCCGAAAGGAAGGGGGATATGATTCGGAAACCCACCTCGTTTGAATTTGTCTGTCTGCCTGATACTCAGATTGAGAAAACAACCTCTTTAATGTATTAATGGCTCCAGCAGCCTGATCCTGAAGATTTGGTCAGATTTAGAGGTAAGTGTGAAACCACGCTCCAAACGCACATTTCTGACTCCCAATAAAAAAATGCATGTATTTTAGCCCATATGTGCTTAATTAGCATGAGGTTGCAAGATACCTCATACAAACTACTGTTGCAGTGGTATGCGACACCAGTGAAGGTAAATAATTGTACCCACTGACTTCTGATTTGTGGTGGATATGTGGTTTGGCTGGGGGAGACATGATGCATGTCTGGTGGGATTTGGGAATTAGTCCTCCACGTCATAGAAACTAAGATTAACCTCACTCCCGCTTGCTATCTTCTGCACATCTCCAATTACCCTTTGGGTAGATAGAAGCAATCTCTGACTAAATACCTTTTGATAGCTGCAATGTCTTTAATTCCCAAATACCGGTAAATGCCGAGTGTACCCTCCACCAGGAAATGGTTACGAACTGTAAATCACATCTCTAAAATGGAAGAAACGTTTGCTATAGCAAAAGAGACAACTTATAAGTTTCACAAAACATGGTCTGCCTGGTTATAGTTCAAATACTCTGAAGCCTATGATAGTTTGGCAACAGGGTGATTAGGCACTCGATCATGTGTTGATTTTGACACACATTCCCTAAGAGGCTGATCGCCTTCTGTCATTGGTAGAATATGACTATCTGTGTCCCCTTTTGGGGTTTCTTTTTCTCTCATACCACATTGAATTAGATGACTTCATCCTATTTACACCAGGACTGTTAGTCCTAAACATACTGTAGGTTAGGTGCATTTGCATTTTAACCGCTTGCCGACCGCCGCGCGTCGATTTACGTCGGCAGAATGGCACAGGCAGGCAAAAGGGCATTAAAATATAAAGTGCAGCGCTAGAAATATCTAACATGTACTAATAAACATGTAAAATAAAAAAAAAATGCACATTTAAATGCGAAAAGTAACAAATTGTGATCAAATGTCTTTTTGTGAAATATGGAACAGCAAATCCTGAAAGTCCATGTAAGAAGAAATAGTGAAGAGATATCTCCTCCAGTTAGAAGGCAACAGTAGACACTGGAAGGCGTGTGGATATTCAATGAAAATAAACGGGTACCCTTACCGGATCCGTAGGACGCACATACCTTATAGCAGTGCATCAAAAAGGCATAGGGAAGATCTCCAGTGATGTTCAACCAGACGGTATCTTGTGGGCCCCGAGCACCAATGGATGGTGGTGATCACAGGCGGAAGTTGAACAGCTGCCACTCACGTTCTCCGTTTCCAGGGCGGAATAGTCCAGAGATGGTGATTTAGTATGGGGACGTGGAAAAAGAAAAAGGGGTACTCCACATGGTGTAGGTCAAACAAATGGGGTTTATTGTACAAAACACCATACACAATTAAAGTGATCACATTAAAATAGAAATGGCAATGTGGGAAGCTGAAAATGCTAGCCCTACACGTTTTGACTAAACAGTCTTCAACAGGGGCATGAATCAGCCTCCCCACATTGCTCTTACTTATAGACTGTACAAGAAATTAAAATCAAGCAGATCCGCCCCCATCATGGTGGAACTGGAAGTAAAACTCAATGGATATGGTATGATCATATACAAGACATACACAGTCCTGACACCCCAAATCCAAAGGGTTAAAAGATAATCTGGCAGGCGGTATTGTCTAAACCCTAAAATATAATAAGACAAGGCTATAAACCTTGGGGAAATATAAGGTTATGGTATCACAAGAACGGCTTGTGTTCCAAGCCTTGTATGAGTAAAGAAAACCACCAGGACGAGATGACGCGTCATCTACAATCAGCGGCCGGTGCCTAATACACTTCCACACAGGTGCCTTGCGTTCCAAGCCTCGTGTGCATAGAGGGGATAGTCAGACCCAGACGCGGCTTCACCCCCACCTGGCGTTTAGTGATTGGTCTCTCACTCAGGAGTGAACGACCAAACCCTGCCCAGCTGCGTCCAGCGCCGACGCTGTAAACACAGCGCGAGACACCAAGGGCATAACTAGAACAGACTAATGTATAATATAGTGAGACACAACAATCTGGGCATGAGGAAATAGAATATAACAACAGCTTAAAGTAAAATTAAATACAATACCATATCCATTGAGTTTTACTTCCAGTTCTGCCATGATGGGGGCGGATCTGCTTGATTTTAATTTCTTGTACAGTCTATAAGTAAGAGCAATGTGGGGAGGCTGATTCATGCCCCTGTTGAAGACTATTTAGTCAAAATGCGTAGGGCTAGCATTTTCAGCTTCCCACATTGCCACTTTTATTTTAATGTGATCACTTTTTAATCGTGTATGGTGTTTAGTACAATAAATCCCATTTGTTTGACCTACACCATGTGCAGACCCCCTTTTTCTTTTTCCACGTCCCCATACTAAATCATCATCTCTGGACTATTCCGCCCTGGAAACGGAGAACGTGAGTTGCAGCCGTTCAACTTCCACCTGTGATCACCACCATCCATTGGTGCTCGGGGCCCACAAGATACCGTCTGGTTGGACATCACTGGAGATCTTCCCTATGCCTTTTTGATGCACTGCTATAAGGTATGTGCATCCTACGGATCAGGTAAGGGTACCCATTTATTTTCATTGAACATCCACACGTCTTCCGGTGTCTACTTTTGCCTTCTAACTGGAGGAGATATCTCTTCACTATTTCTTCTTACATGGACTTTCAGGATTTGCTGTTCCATATTTCACAAAAAGACATTTGATCACAATTTGTTACTTTTCGCACTTAAATGTGCATTTATTTTTTTTATTTTACATGTTTATTAGTACATGTTAGATATTTCTAGCGCTGCACTTTATATTTTAATTCTCAGTGGACTTGGTTTGTTTGTGTGTCAGCTGCTTTTGTTTTTCACATTTTTGGGTTTAGCGCAGCATTTTCACTCCTTAGGCAAAAGGGCGTACCTGTACCCGCGGGTCTGGCAAACTTGATGTTTGCTGGCGGCCTGCAATTGCAGGGAGGAGAGGCAGAACGGGGAGATGCAAACAAGGCATTTCCCTGCTCTGCCTAGTGACTTGACAGGGATCTATTGCTCCCTGTCATCGGGAGCAGTGATCTCTGTCATGTTTAGGGATGAGCCGAACACCCCCCTGTTCGGTTCGCACCAGAACATGCGAACAGGAAAAAAGTTCGTTCGAACATGCGAACACCGTTAAAGTCTATGGGACACGAACATGAATAATCAAAAGTGCTAATTTTCAAGGCTTATATGCAAGTTATTGTCATAAAAAGTGTTTGGGGACCTGGGTCCTGCCCCAGGGGACATGGATCAATGCAAAAAAAAGTTTTAAAAACGGCCGTTTTTTCAGGAGCAGTGATTTTAATAATGCTTAAAGTCAAACAATAAAAGTGTAATATCCCTTTAAATTTCGTACCTGGGGGGTGTCTATAGTGTGCCTGTAAAGGGGCGCATGTTTCCTGTGTTTAGAACAGTCTGACAGCAAAATGACATTTTGAAGGAAAAAACTCATTTAAAACTACCCGCGGCTATTGCATTGCCGACAATACACATAGAAGTTCATTGATAAAAACGGCATGGGAATTCCCCAAAGGGGAACCCCGAACCAAAATTAAAAAAAAAAAATGACGTGGGGGTCCCCCTAAATTCCATACCAGGCCCTTCAGGTCTGGTATGGATATTAAGGGGAACCCCGGCCAAAATTAAAAAAAAAAAAATGACGTGGGGTTCCCCCTAAATTCCATACCAGACCCTTCAGGTCTGGTATGGATTTTAAGGGGAACCCCGCGCCAAAAAAAAAAAAAAAAAAAAAAACGGCGTGGGGTCCCCCCAAAAATCCATACCAGACCCTTATCCGAGCACGCAACCTGGCAGGCCGCAGGAAAAGAGGGGGGGACGAGAGTGCGGCCCCCCCTCCCTCCTGAACCGTACCAGGCCACATGCCCTCAACATTGGGAGGGTGCTTTGGGGTAGCCCCCCAAAACACCTTGTCCCCATGTTGATGAGGACAAGGGCCTCATCCCCACAACCCTGGCCGGTGGTTGTGGGGGTCTGCGGGCGGGGGGCTTATCGGAATCTGGAAGCCCCCTTTAACAAGGTGACCCCCAGATCCCGGCCCCCCCCCTGTGTGAAATGGTAAGGGGGTACATAAGTACCCCTACCATTTCACGAAAAAAGTGTCAAAAATGTTAAAAATGACAAGAGACAGTTTTTGACAATTCCTTTATTTAAATGCTTCTTCTTTCTTCTATCTTCCTTCATCTTCTGGTTCTTCTGGCTCTTCTGGTTCTTCTGGTTCTTCCTCCGGCGTTCTCGTCCAGCATCTCCTCCGCGGCGTCTTCTGTCTTCTTCTCCTCGGGCCGCTCCGCACCCATGGCATGGGGGGGAGGCTCCCGCTCTTCTCTTCTTCTCTTCTTCTTCATTTTCTTCTCCGGGCCGCTCCGCAATCCATGCTGGCATGGAGGGAGGCTCCCGCTGTGTGACGGCGCTCCTCGTCTGACAGTTCTTAAATAACGGGTGACCCCGCCCCCCTCTGACGCACGGTGACTTGACGGGACTTCCCTGTGACGTCACGGGGAATGCCACAGGGAAGTCCCGTCAAGTCACCGTGCGTCAGAGGGGGGCGGGGTCACCGGGTGGCCCCGCCCCCCCGTTATTTAAGAACTGTCAGACGAGGAGCGCCGTCACACAGCGGGAGCCTCCCTCCATGCCAGCATGGATTGCGGAGCGGCCCGGAGAAGAAAATGAAGAAGAAGAGAAGAAGAGAAGAAAAGAAGAAAAGAAGAAAAGAAGAAGAGAAGAGCGGGAGCCTCCCCCCCATGCCATGGGTGCGGAGCGGCCCGAGGAGAAGAAGACAGAAGACGCCGCGGAGGAGATGCTGGACGAGAACGCCGGAGGAAGAACCAGAAGAACCAGAAGAGCCAGAAGAACCAGAAGATGAAGGAAGATAGAAGAAAGAAGAAGCATTTAAATAAAGGAATTGTCAAAAACTGTCTCTTGTCATTTTTAACATTTTTGACACTTTTTTCGTGAAATGGTAGGGGTACTTATGTACCCCCTTACCATTTCACACAGGGGGGGGCCGGGATCTGGGGGTCACCTTGTTAAAGGGGGCTTCCAGATTCCGATAAGCCCCCCGCCCGCAGACCCCCACAACCACCGGCCAGGGTTGTGGGGATGAGGCCCTTGTCCTCATCAACATGGGGACAAGGTGTTTTGGGGGGCTACCCCAAAGCACCCTCCCAATGTTGAGGGCATGTGGCCTGGTACGGTTCAGGAGGGAGGGGGGGCCGCACTCTTGTCCCCCCCTCTTTTCCTGCGGCCTGCCAGGTTGCGTGCTCGGATAAGGGTCTGGTATGGATTTTTGGGGGGACCCCACGCCGTTTTTTTTTTTTTTTTTTGGCGCGGGGTTCCCCTTAAAATCCATACCAGACCTGAAGGGTCTGGTATGGAATTTAGGGGGAACCCCACGTCATTTTTTTTTTTAAATTTTGGCCGGGGTTCCCCTTAATATCCATACCAGACCTGAAGGGCCTGGTATGGAATTTAGGGGGACCCCCACGTCATTTTTTTTTTTTAATTTTGGTTCGGGGTTCCCCTTTGGGGAATTCCCATGCCGTTTTTATCAATGAACTTCTATGTGTATTGTTGGCAATGCAATAGCCGCGGGTAGTTTTAAATGAGTTTTTTCCTTCAAAATGTCATTTTGCTGTCAGACTGTTCTAAACACAGGAAACATGCGCCCCTTTACAGGCACACTATAGACACCCCCCAGGTACGAAATTTAAAGGGATATTACACTTTTATTGATTGACTTTAAGTATTATTAAAATCACTGCTCCTGAAAAAACGGCCGTTTTTAAAACTTTTTTTTGCATTGATCCATGTCCCCTGGGGCAGGACCCAGGTCCCCAAACACTTTTTATGACAATAACTTGCATATTAGCCTTTAAAATTAGCACTTTTGATTTCTCCCATAGACTTTTAAAGGGTGTTCCGCGGCATTCGAATTTGCCGCGAACACCCCAAATTGTTCGCTGTTCGGTGAACTTGCGAACAGCCAATGTTCGAGTCGAACATGAGTTCGACTCGAACTCGAAGCTCATCCCTAGTCATGTTGTAGTGAGCCCATCCCCCCTACAGTTAGAACAAGCAGAGGGAACACACTTAACCTCTTGATCACCCCCTAGTGTTTAACCCCTTCCCTGCCAGTGTCATTTATACAGTAATCAGTGGCTATTTGTAGTTCTGATCGCTGTATAAATGTCAAAGGTCCCAAAATAGTGTCAAAAGTGACCGATCTGTCTGCCATAATGTCACAGTTCTGATAAAAATTGCAGATCGTGCCATTACTAGTAAAAAAATAATTAATAATACAAATGCCATAAATCTATCCCCTATTTTGTAGACGCTAAAACTTTTGCACAAACCAATCAATATACACTTATTGCGTTTTTTTGACCAAAAATATGTAGAATACATATCGGCCTAAACTGTGGAAGAAATTCGTTTTTTTATATATTTTTTGGGGATATTTATTATAGCAAAAAGTAAAAAAAAATAGCTTTTTTTTTTCAAAATTTTTTTGTTTATAGCGCCAAAAATAAAAACCTATCACCAAAAGAAAGCTCTATTTATGGGGGGAAAAAAAGGACGTAAATTTTGTTTGGGTACAACGCTAAAGCGACGCAGTGCCGTATCGCAAAAATTGGCCTGGTCATTGAGCATCCAAATCTTCCGGGGCTGAAGTGGTTAAACATGGTACCTGTTTTAAACGTGATAGGGAAGTTAAACTCACTGCCTTGCTCTCTGACATACACAAACTAGAACTCTCCCATAAGAGTAATCCGGTTGTCAGGACAGAGAGGGAACTTCTAAATCTTTGACCACATCCCTTCTTAGTTACGGAGCCAAAGCCATGCTCAAATCCTGCATTAAACATTACTACGTATATAGAGATAAATGCAGATGTTCGTTAGCTCGAGCCCTACAAGACCAGCAATCTTCTTTTTTTTAATTTCAATAGTTTTTTATTGAGAAGTCAACAAAAAAAGATGATCAAGCTTACAGGTACAACAAAAATCCAACATTTACCCAAATAGTAGCAGACAAAACAAACTGCATTTAGGACAGAGAAACATATGTTGTCGGCAGTAGATTGAGTTCCATAAGACAAACTCCGATAAGAAGGGCCACTCCCCTACCCCAGAACCCCTCGTGGGAACTCGCTGTGCCGGGAGGGGAGGTCCCCCCCTCAGGAGAAGCCACACCACTAAACCTATGATATATGATGAAATAAAAGTGAAGCAAAATCTTTAGAAGGAAGAGTGAATTCAAATATGAAGTGTCTAACATGAGTTTTATACCCAGAATGTCAGGATAACTAGTAGAGCTTATGGTGAAATTTGCATGTGGCTGTCCAATAAGTGAAGAAAATCGAACCATAGGTCCCGTCTGCATTAAGTAAGCTTTGTTAATCATCTGGAGAAGCCTATCACCTGTAAGAAAGTAATGGGCTGAAATAGCTTCTTCAAGTGTTAGCAAACTAGTCAAACCTGTATGCCAATAATCCATAATATAGAAGAAGAAGAAGATAGGAAAGGGGAGAGAAAAGAAAAGAGAGGATAGAGAAAAAGGAATGATACATCCTAAGACGGTGCGGTACTCGCTCAGCCACAGGCGTCCGGGTTAAGGAGAAGCCAAAGGCGGTGGAGATATGTATCTAACCCATGGATCCCAGACAGCATCGTGTTTAGAGGTAGTGTCCAGGAGAAGACTAACCGTCTTCTCCTGGGCCATGATCCATGAAATCTTTCTCTTAACCAAGAGAAAGGAAACAGTTGGTCTTTTCCAGGTCCGATCAATCGTGAGTTTGGTCCCTAGGAAAATGAACATAATAAGTCGTTGGACTACTTTAGGGGTTTTTGGGCAGGGAAAGTTCAGGGGAGCTAGCTGAGGAGACTTTTGGATTGGGAAGCCCGTTATTTTCCTAATGATAGTAAAGATCCTATTCCATAAACCCCGGAGCCTAGGGCAGTCCCACCAAATGTGTAGCATGGACCCAATATGCCCACAATTTCGAAAACACATAGGGGAAGCACTTGGGTAGATTTTGGAGATTTTGAGAGGGACCATATACCACCGCATGAGGACTTTCATGTTTGCTTCAATTAAAGCTATATTCAAAATGCCCTTAGATGCTACAATAGAAGCTCTATGCCATTCCTCAACACTCCATGTGTGTTGTAGATCACTTTCCCATTCCCTCATGAAGAGTGATTTAGTCTCAGCCCTAGCAAGTGATCGGTAAATCACCGAGATCCTGCCCCTCTGTTCCACAGCTTGACCACCAATCTTCCTTTTTTATCTTACACATCGTCCACTCATGCGGCATAAAAATGACACTATCTAATCAAATTGCGGATGCATTCAAAGACTTCTGTAGCTCTTTATATAATATCTCCCCTAGATCTATGCCTTTCACTTTACCCCATTCAGAGTCTAAAATCGAGGATTATTTGTCACTGCCCATCTTCCTAAACTAAGTATACTTACTAAACCTGCTTTAGAGACCCTGATCACTACAGAAGAAATCCTGATGGCCATAAAATCATTCAAAACAGGTAAATCCCCTGGCTCAGATGGCTTTACGCTGCAATATTACAAAATGTTCTTACCACTCTTAGCCCCACATTTAGAGAATGTGACTCATCATCATTTCCCTCAGTAACCATTAAAGCCCATATCAAAAATGATTATGTGCTACTGAAGTAAAATTTAAGTATCTTCGTCCTATGAATACTAACGAAAAAGATGGGTATTGAGGCAACCTTGGACTTTCATGGTACGGTATAGACTTACAATGCTGAAACAGATTTTTATAAAAATACCAATTTTTTTTTACAGATCATTAATTAAAAAACACCCACATGGGCAGACATGTAACACACAACCTGTGTAGAGTATCCCATGACAGGAAACACCCTTAAATACGCAAATTCCTCTGATGTAAACTGGAAAAGGAATAATGTATCCACCCACAAAGGGGAATTTCATATTTGTCTTAATACAATTATGAACTCACATGTTTCACAGTGAACCTCTTCTTCAGGAGTATGATTTAGAGGAAATCTTTTTGTAGGAAAAAAGAACATATACACATAAAGAATCTTCGAATAACAAATAATGGTAATATGGTGGTACTGTAGGATGTGGAGCAGACCACCAGGTAACTGCCACAATAGTGGGATGCTCCACAGCCACAGTCAAAGATACAATACATAACAGATACATTCATTAATCCCCAACCACCTGTGGCCACCAGGAGGAATACCCCATAGGCAAGAATACTCACCAACAAGGCCAGCACCACCACACCAGGCAACTCAAAGGCAAAAATGTAAACATATAACATAATATCAAACAATAACATAGTGCCAATAGAACATCAAAAGATGAAATTCTATACTATATATATATCTCTATCTATCTATCTATCTATCTATATATATATATATATATATATATATCTATAGAGATTATATCTAATCTCTATAGATATATATATATATATATATATATATTTCTATATCTATAGATATATATATTATATATATATATATCTGGTCCAAGCTTGCAACCCCACAGATACAAGACCAAAAGGGTCAAGCAGCACCTCAATGGCCATCAGGACAGTGCCTCTATCTATGGCACTATGTTATTGTTTGATATTATATGTTTACATGTTTCCAATTATTAGTTATATGTTAGGTGTTTCTGAGTTTTTCCTTTTTCATTTATTTTTCCCTTTCTGCCTTTTGGTTTACTAGGCATGGGCATCTATCTCCACCACTGTTCTATCCGGCTCCTGTATGTCTAGATTTTCCCAGGCACGTGTGTGATTTCCTTTCTTGATGGCTGTTTTTGGTCCATCCACCTGATAGTGCCAAAACATGCCATCCTTTGTTGGAATGGGCAGACGGCATCATTACATAGACTTTCTCTGTGATGCACTATTTAGCGGTATTGCGCATGCGCGGTGTTCGCGCATGCGCGGTCCGAGATCTTGTCCACTGATGTCATTTGTCCGCGCCTCAGCACAGCTATGATGTCATCAACTGGACAGGAGCCAGGTGTATATAATAGGAACATGTGTCCCATTGTTTGTGAGTGGCGGTGCTAATGGCAGTGGGGATCATCTCTGGAGTTGGCATCGTGGCGAGTGCTTTATCCACTTAACTCATGAACTGATTGTGTGTTCATATAGGGGCAGTGGTGGTCATTTACCCTATGGATTATGGATTATTTTTTCTGACTGATTACATGTTTGGCTGTATGTAACCTGCAGCCATACTGTCACCTATATCATAATTTACCACCCCGCAATGACTGGAGAAAACACACACCCCAGATGATGTCTCCTTAGACTTAGACGAAATGCGTCAGTGAGCTTTGCTTTTATCCATGAGTACAAGCGCTTATTTTACTCTTCCCAAACGTGAGTGTTCCCAATTTTTCTACATTAAACTTAGTATACCAACGGGTTTACACTATGTGGAGTCTTCTGTTTCTCGGTTATACTGCATATTACAAGACTTGTGGACACCGGTCTTTCTAAACGGAGCCCGGTTGGAGCCCTTTTCGGTATATTGAAGCATCACCCATCTTGGCATAAACCCTACGTGCGGATGATCCATCCTCTGGTGTTTACATCATAAAATTTGAGTCCATTTGTTTCACGGACATTATTACTATATATATATATATATATATATATAATTATTATTTCTGTTTATAGATAGATGTGATTCCCCTTTGTGGGTGGATACATTCTTCCTTTTCCAGTTTACATCAGAAGAATTTGCATATTAAAGGGTGGTTCCTGTCATGGGATACTCTACACTGGTTGTATGTTACATGTCTGCTCATATGGGTGTTTTTTAATTAATGATCTGTGCTAAATTTGTATTTTTATAAAAAGCTATTTCAGCATTGTAAGTGTATACCGTGCTACCATAAAAGTCCAAGGTTACCTCAATACTCTTCTTTTTCTTAAAGCCATCCGGGGTGATTAGTTTCAAGTGGTGCATGCAGTTTTCCAGAAACGTGCCACTCCAGACTGCGTTTTTAGGGCATGGCAGCCCAATTTTATTTAAAGATAACGAAAAAGTTCAAACAGTAATTTTCCCTCACAGGGGGGTTCCACCATCATTGTATAAACACAAACTATAGCCTCCTGGCTTACTCACTGTCAGCTTCCTGCTGTTTTAGTCGTGGGCCACATCTGCCTGCTACAGACATGCACACACAGGCTGCCATCTGCAGCTTTAGACTCCGAGACTTCTTGTCTCTTTCTCCTGGAGCCATCTCCTACTGGGTCCCTCCCGACCTCCCAGGCCAGACTTCCTGTCTGCTGGAGCTGTCGCCAAGTCTGAGCACTGACCTCTATTCCTGGGATGACTATGAAGCCAGCGCACAGGTGTGCAATTAGCAAGACTACCAAAATCATGCATACACTTCTCATATGCACCTGTGACGCAGGATCACATCTCCATATATCCTCCCCCCTGTTTCGCACTGGAGGGAGAAATACAACACCCTTCTTCCTAAAGGGGCACTACACCCACCTCTTTTTCCGAGTGTGCTTCCATGCGTACTTCTTCCTAATCTTTGAGAGGTTACATTTCTTCTCACCTCCCCCAGATCTACTCTCCCAAGACTGTAGGGGTCCTCTTTTGACATCTGTCTCAACTTTACTCAGCACATTTCATTTTGGGTTTCAGGTTCGCTGATACCTGCGTGGTTACCCCTGGCAACCGCTTTGTCAAAATTACCCAGTTCAAAACCACCAGGAACTCTGGTCCCATCGCTTGCTAGGACACTGTCTGAGGAGGGACCACACACAGGGAAGCAGTTATTCTCTATGGGACCTTCCCACAGTTTCACATCACCCCCTGTTGTCCAACACATCATCAGCGACTGTTCTTGCACAACACTTTTTTCCACACCTTTTTTCAATACATCAGACCTGTCCAACAGTGCTCCAGAGTGCCTCTCATACCCAAGTTTTGTGTGGAGCAATCCAGCGCACCGTGAGGTAACTTTCCACATTAACACCAAACATCACATTAAATGCTTCAAGCATTTGCAATTTCTGCACAGTACAGCCTGAAATATCCAGCTCCAATCAGCTGTAAACCGTGGTACCAGTTCTCCAAACACAGGAGAGGATGGCAGGATATATACTGACTGTACACTCCATGATGCTAACATTTCATTAAGCATGTCTGTCACAAAATACACATTTTCTCTTTTTTTCATTGTGGACACAATTTCCGCTGTGCGTTTACACTCGCTTGGACCTTCAGTCATGAGAGGATTAGTCTCTGCAACAACCCGTGCACCTTGGCCTATAGGCTATTCTGCAAACAACTCTCCTGGCACAGCAGCCATAGCATCTACTACTCTTTTAGCAGCAAAAGCTTCTTCCAGCATTGCTATTAGTCTCTTGGCCAAATCATCCCAGTAGGTATTGCTCTGTTGGACTACACCGTCCCAATGTGACCTAGACAGACCAAGAGGCTCAACAGCATCTGAAACACTGCTCTTGTCTGTTTTACACTTCTCAACTTAAACACATCACTTTGTTTTAGCCTGCATTGTGGCAACACATTTCCAACCACACCATGTTGCTGTACTCCACCCTCATCAGCATGAGTAGATGGCGTTTCATTGTCGACCTCAAGCTTTTAACTTTAACGCTTGCCTCCCCACTAAACAGAGCACTGCAGCAAGGCAAGTTCATTTTAGCACAAACAGGGGATCTCCCATTTGGGGTCACTTCCACTCCCGTGTGCATAGTCACATAGTCAGTCTTTCTCACCCAGTCTGCAGACTTGGAATTACAGGTGTTGCTATGGGCAACCACTCTCCTCTTGAATTTCCGGTCAGCCTGTTGCTCTCTCCTGCTGTATTTCCCCCTGCGGTTACCTGGTGAAATGAAATATTCTCGGGCTTTCCAGCCCTCTTTGTGGGAACAGTGAGCCACCTCTTCATAGGAGCCCCACCATGCAGACGACACTTCACTGGTTGCTATGGGAGACTGCATTCTCCCTGCAGAGCTTCTCCAGCAACTGTAACAATCCTCTTGAGCCCACCAGCCAGGACTCTCATCAGGATCATTCCACCAGTCACCATAGGTCTCACGACCGACCTTGCCTTTGTTGCTATGGGAAACAACATGCATCTTTGCAACAACAGATGCAGAGTTCCTTAAAAAAAAATTTTTGGCGTACTGTCTCCTTACAGCTGAGTCACAGCACCCATCACTTTGCTTCACACAGCAACAGCAATACACACAGTCTCTGACTCTCACTTTTTTCAGCATGTGAGGATCTGGACCAGTGCCATCTGTGCCCAATGCCAATTTCTCCACCAACTGTGACGATCCGGGGTGATTAGGTTCAAGTGTTGCATGCAGTTTTCCAGAAACGTGCCACTCCAGACCGGGTTTTTAGGGCACGGCAGCCCACTTTTATTCAAAGGTAACGAAAAAGTTCAAAAAAACAGTATTCTTCCCTTGCAGGGGGGTTCCACCATCACTGTATAAACATAAACTATAGTCTCCTGGCTTACTCACTGTCAGCTTCGTGCTGTTTTGGTCGTGGGCCACATCTGCCTGCTACAGACATGCACACACAGGCTGCCACCTGCAGCCTTAGACTCCGAGGCCTCCTGTCTCTTTCTCCTGGAGCGGTCTCCTACTGGGTCCCTCCCGACCCCCCAGGCCAGACTTCCTGTCTGCCGGAGCTTTCTCCAAGTCTGAGCACTGACCTCTATTCCTGGGATGACTATGAAGCCAGCACACAGGTGTGCAATTAGCAAGCCTACCAAAATCAGGCATACGCTGCTCATATGCACCTGTGACACAGGGTCGCATCTCCACAGCCCATATAACCATCATCCCCAAGGAGGGTAAAGACCCTTTTCTCTGAATGTAGTCCTCAAACTATTTACCAAGATTATAGATACCCAGATACAGCAACATCTAACAGATCTAGATGAAGTTGGCTTTATCCCTGCTCGTAAAGCTGAGGATAATACCAGCAAGGTACTTAAAGCATTTGTTACCCCGACACTTTATATTCCTGATATGTTCCTGCTGTATTATGTACTTGTATGAGTGTACTCTCCTGCCAATGATCAGACTTGTCCTGACACGCCCCTGCTGCACAGCCATTCACTGGCAAGCTCAGTGTACTGCTGCTTCTCCTCCCCCAGCTCTTATACAGTTGAGAACAGAGGGAATGTGATCATTTATAAAGAAGGGGAAAGGATATTTATAATGTATTTTGTATCTATACAAAAATGTTTTGCTTTTAATTTCTATTTTAAACTGAATGGGTTGTTTTACAAGGTGATCATTTACAATCACATTCATTTTGTCCACACAGCGACTTCTTGGAACACTCAATGTCTTTT
Organism: Aquarana catesbeiana; assembly: GCF_042186555.1. Taxonomy (NCBI): domain Eukaryota; kingdom Metazoa; phylum Chordata; class Amphibia; order Anura; family Ranidae; genus Aquarana; species Aquarana catesbeiana. Next base: position 180,022,739 of record NC_133326.1, read on the forward strand.
TCTGGCAACTGATGCCAAGAAAGCATCTGACAGGGTGAATTGGAATTATATGTTTGCTATACTTTAGCATGTTGGCTTAGGTAAAAAAAATGCTAGCTTGGATAAAGGTCGTTTATTCTTCACCAACAGCTCAAGTCAAAGTCAACAGAGTTTTATCTGTACCCTTTACAATTTCCAATGGCATCAGACAGGGCTGCCCCCTTTCATCACTCCTTTTTACCCTCTCACTAGAACTCGAAAGGTTCAGATATATTTCCAATATTTGTAAGATTACAATTAGGATCCTCTCATTTCAAAATCTCCACGTATGCTACCTCATCAGTGCATTTGATCGATATGATGCTTCCTCTAACTTGAGAATAGATTTTTCCAAATCCGAGATGATGGGGATAGCCACGCTCACCTCTCAAATCTCCCACTTGCAAAGCATTTACAAATTCAAATGGACTGACAATGCCTTGAAATACCTGGCTACCTATATTCCTCTGCAATTAAATCAGGTCTTCCCTCCTAACTTCACACCTCTCCTTTCAGAAGTTTGGATGTTACTTCAAAAGTATCAATCAGGCCTGTTCTCCTGGTTTGTCTGGCGTAAATATCTAAAGATGTCCATTCTGCCTAAATGTTCATATTCTTTTCAAGCCATACGGATACATATTGGGAAATGGTAAAAATCGCGCTTAATAAATGATAAATGATAAATCAATGAAAAATGTGCAAACAACCTTAATATCTACATATAATAAGTTGAAATACACTATTATGCCCCGTACAAACGGTCGGATTTTCCGACAGAAAATGTTCGATGGGAGCTTGTTGTCGGAAATTCCAACCGCGTGTAGACTGCATCGGACATTTTCCATCAGAATTTCCGACACACAAAATTTGAGATCTGGATCTCAAATTTTCCTACAACAAAATCCGTTGTTGGAAATTCCGATTGTGTGTACACAATTCCAAGGCACAAAAATCCACACATGCTCAGAATCAAGCAGAAGAGCCGCACTGGCTATTGAACTTAATTTTTCTCGGCTCGTCGTACGTGTTGTACGTCACTTCGTTCTTGGCGATCAGAATTTCCAACAAGATTTATGTGACCATGTGTATGCAAGACAAGTTTGAGCCAACATCCGTTGGAAAAAAAGACATGGATTTTGTTGTCGGAAAATCCTATCGCGTGTACAGGGCATTAGTCAATGGTATTAATGATCTAAGAGAAGTGCAAAATACAAAAATTGTCCACAATAGTGATATGTGAAATTAAACAAAATTAATGATCTGAGAAAATGCAAAAATGCAAAGATTGTCCACAATAGTGATAAGTGAAGTAAGCGATCTTAATGGTGACATGTTCCATCCTCCATCACCAAATACACTGTGAATCCACCACCAGCTGTAGAGACCACTTACCTTGTTATAGGGGCTCAATATACGCATATGGCTTAACACCCAGCCAGGGCCTTTATCTACGTCTCAGCGCTGCTACGCACTTCCAGTCAGGTAGGAATGAAGTTTGGTACCAAGAAAGAGACCAAGAGGCTCCACATAGTATGAAATCCTTTAGGAGGTTTTATTGTAAAAAAGACATAAACTCACAGCATAAAACTTGGTGTGACGGCCGTACACAACCAAATACAACCTGTCTGTCTGGACACAAGAGTGGTGGTGACGTCAGCAAGTCGCTCTGCCCTACCAATACATATACCTGCTTCTTTTTTCGAACAACTTTGTTCTCTTTTCATCCAGTTCGTTTGGGCTGGTAAGAAACCTAAAATTTCCCGACCCTATTGAAATTACCCAAATGAAATTGTGCCCTAGCCCTACCCGATCCTTTAAAATATTACTGTGTAGCACATCTTGTCAGGCTTATTGGCTGGTAGTGGCATAGAGATCTTAAACTTTGGCACACATCAAACAAGCGCAATGAAATATTCCTATTCGTAGTACACCTTGGTGCTTTGCAGACCTCCCATCTTCATTCTGCTCACATCCCATATTCAGCCATACTTTGAACATTAGCACTAAAACCCTTTTCTGAATCTTCTCTGACTCCCGGCAAATCCCCCTTTACTCCATCTTAGGGAACCCTCGTTTTCCATCAGGCTTACTAGATGGCCCATTTAAAAATCAGCTTTTTTTCCATTGCTATGAAGCTTCTCACTTCCTGGAAATCTCCCAATGGCATTCCATCACCTCTCTAGCACGAGTCCCTGGGCCATTCCATCTTGACTCCTGGAGAGCGCTTCAAATTAGACATTTTCTTCACTCCCTCCACCACATGTCTTCCAACAAGCTTTATCTCCTCTAAAAAATATGCTATGATACAGGTCAGATAAGGCACTCTTTCCCCCTGACATACCCCATGTTGAATACCCCTTCTGAGGACTATACACCCAATTACATTCGGAAACGGGAAACTGTGCAGACATATTATCCATTTCTCTCTCAAATCTTCCATATCCAGTGCGAGTGAGAGTGCAACTGTGAGTGTAAGAATCCAACTTTAAGCTTTTGGTAAGATGGTACTGGACCCCATCTACTCTCCTCTTCTATCTCTGACCATTGCTGGAGATGCCAGGAAGGCAGGGGAGACCTTTTACATTTATTCTGGTCTTGTCTGAAACTGACACAATTCTGGAAAGAGGTAAGGAGAATTTATCAAAAGTGTACTGAATATGTCCTTCCCAAGAACCCCTAATTTTTTCTCCTACATGACTCAGAGATACCAATTAAAACTTACGAGACATCAGTTCTGCGACATCTGATCAATGCCACTAACTGCTATATTTCCTTAAAGTGGAAAGACCCGCATACATCCACTCTGTCACTATGGTTGTCCAAGATTGAAGACATTAACAATATGGAAGACCTCGTCCTCTCCTCATAAAACCAACTTGAATATTATAATAAAACATGGTTCCATTGGAACACCTTTAAATACTCGGATGAGGGAAAGCATTACTTGAGACCAGTCGTTGACTTATGACAATTGACGTTCTAGTTGGTCACTAACTACCTGTCCCTTACCCCTCATTCTCTTTTTCCCTTATGTCCCCCTTCCCCCAGTGGGAATCCAGGTTTTTCCTATTTTTTTTTTTTTAATGGGATGAAAAAAAAGGAGCAAATTCAGTTTCTCCTTTTTTTTTAACTTTCAAAATTTTTTATTTATGTCGGCATAAAAAAAACAGCCATATGGCAACAATATCACATTGTCAAGAGTAATGCCCCGTACACATTATCGGACTTTCCGACAACAAAACCGTGGAATCTTATTTGAAGGTTGTTGGCTCCAACTTGTCTTACATACACACGGTCGCACAAATATTGGCCAACAATCACGAACATGGGAACGTGGTGACGTACAAGACGTATGATGAGCCGAGAAAAAGGAAGTTCAATAGCCAGTGCGGCTCCTTCTGCTTGATTCCGAGCATGCGTGAACTTTTGTGCACCGGACTTGTGTACACACGATCGGAAATTCTGCCAAAAATTTGAGAACCTGCTAGCCAACATTTGTTGGTGGAAAGTACGACAACAAATGTTCGATGGCGCATACACACGGTCAGACTTTCAGCCAACAAGCTCACATCCAACATTTGTGTGTTCGCGTGTACGGGACATAACACACATAGTATATTTCCAGCACGAAAGATTATAGTTACAACAATGCAGGCACACGAGAGATGGACTAATTTTAATACCAAGAACCGTTAACTGGAACCCAAAAATGCATAGGATCGCAGACTGCAGCTCTCAGTATTGCTGCACATAACTGCTGTTACATAACAAGTCATTTGTAAGGTATTCCTAATTGGTACAGAATACCATTGGTCACCATTAATATCATAGCATCGAAGACAGTATCATGAGTGTCGAAAGGGAACATAAGAGGTCCATTGAAAAAGAATGGAAAGAAAAAGGATGGAAAAAGGAGAATCAGAAGAAATAAGAATCCGGAGAGCACAAGGAGACCTAGGTTGGAGAGGGACTTAGTGTAATAGGAAGTGGGTCCCGCCTTTGTACCACCGTGGGAGTCATGGAAAAAGGCACATGTATATAGGTCGTCCAAGGTTCCCAGGTCTGATCAAACAGCTTACTGTGATCGTTAACAATCCCTGCAATCTTTTCATGTACCATGATCCAAGAGATTTTATGTTTCAATCGCCTAAATAATACTGAGGGTGTCTTCCATGCTCCTGCTATAACAATCTTAGTCACTAGCAAAATAAAGAAAATTAGGCATTTCAGTGGACATGGCCAGCCCGAAGGTAAGTCATTAAGTAAGGCTAGATAAGATTGTTGCTCAATAGAGAGTCCCATTATTTTACGGAGCATTGAAAACATCCTATTCCAGAAGGTCCTAATTTTTGGACACTCCCACCAAATGTGAAGCATGGACCCTCGCAAATTGCAGCCCCTAAAGCATTCTGCAGTGCCCTGCCATAAATCCTAGCCAGGCGTGTAGGGACTAAATACCATCTGGTCAATACTTTCAGACTGGCTTCTATCAGAGAGACATTCAGGATGCCTTTGTAGGAAATTTGAAGTCTAGAAGACTCCAGGTCCTCAGCACAGTCAAAGTCCCTTTCCCAGGCCAGCATGTATGGTTGTTTCTGAGGTGGAGTGAGCAGCTACTCTTATACCATAAAAATACCCCCTCTAGAACCCTGATCTTTAGTGCATCTTTGCTCATATGCTGTTAGAGCAGGGGGCTTCACGAGGGCCACATTGACTACAAAAAATTAGCTATTTGATAAAAACTGAACCATTCTGTTGGAGGCATCTCCAGGACAGAGGAGCAATGGGAAAGAGTAAGGGGACTGCGGTGAGTGAAAAAGTGACCGATGCGATATAGGCCCATGTCCATCCACCACCTGAATGCCCTAATGTCCATACCAGGAGGAAAATCAGGGTTATGAAAAATATGAAGTGCTGCGTAATTTAAAAGTCCATAAAACATAAAAATAATCCCAGTTGGTGCAGGTGTAGATACAGCTAGGAGCCAATATAGTGCAAGTGACACACATAAAAAATATAGATCTCAGATCGGTGCCAGTGATCCCTCCACCGCAAACAGATGGCCTCTCACCTCAGCAACTCGACCTGAGACAGGTCACAAAGCGAGAGTCAGTGACAGCTGACAAAGCAATCCAGGCAAGCCGCTCCAGGATCCGTCCCAGTCAGTGTATATAAGTGGCGTATGGAAAGAAATAATAAAGCAATCTAGTGCTCTCTGTATGTCAAATTTTATTAAGATACAAAAAGAAAATATTGCACTCACATATAGAAGCACTCAGATCCGAGTGTCGACAAATAGACATGTACGATAACAAACGGGATGGCCGCGGGTGACGTCATGCAGGCACCTGACCCCCCGTACGCGTTACGTCCGGAGGCGGGACTTCATCAGCGTGGGGCAAGGTGCACACAGACGGCCCGCTAATTGTTTATATTGCCATGACAACACACAGTGAGCCAATCCAGGAACTGGACACAACGGTCAAATGACCGGCTCCATTAAAAAAATCCCATCTGGCTGCAACTGAAAATACAAATCAAAACAAAGGGAAAGTGCTGCTGTGCTTATAGAAAACAAATACTGGCGCTGATGTGTTTATATTACATATAGGGATAACTCATTTCTCATATATGTTAAAACATTTTTTACAAAAAGGAAAAAGAAGAAAAAAGGAAAAATATGTAAAAACACCCTCATTTGCATAACAAAAGCAAGATACCAGATCAAGTGCAGCACGTTAAAAATGATTAAAAGATAGATAAAAGTGAATAAACGTCAGCCACGGCCATCTTATTACCAAATCAATATATAAATACTGTTCTGCCCATATTGTTCATATTAATATGTGCTATGTGCTGTTACAGTTTATACTGTAATGTTAGTTTATGTTGTTGCCATCTAGTGGTCAGAGATGGTATTACTTTGCCAGAGCTTGAAGGAAGTAGGATTCTCCTCATAGTAAAAGGCAGTAACCTTTAACCTGGAACTGTATTTCCTTCATTTCATTACTGCTCCTGTATCTAATACACTGCATGAAGAAGAGCTCTTAAACTATTCCTGGACTAATGATGGAATTGTCTGTGAGTACTCTTACTGATAGAGTGAGGCTGCTGTATAATGTTTAATGTACTGACACATATGTTTTGTTTATGCTTATGTTGTAGTTTTACAAAGTTATTCGGGATAAAGAATACATACAGATCTGATGTCTCACGTTTCTTGACTTCTGAATTATTGTTAAGCTGTCTGACTAGTGTTATACAACAGTTCAATAACACGAAGCAGAACAGTAAAAAGACAATTCCTCGTGGCAGTCTGGAATAAACTGAGACGCCATTACTGCAGCATGAGTCTTAGATCAGGAACAAAGTACCAGGCTGATGACATGCTACCGCCGACACAGCAAGGCAGGGAGAACGTTCCCAGTGCCCAGCAAGACGATGCACATTCGCATGTGTCTAGATCTTCACAGGTTAGCAAGATGTCCTCAGCAGTTAAAGCTCGTGCCAAGGCAGAAGCCGCCCGCATCCAGCTACAGTATGCAGAAAAAGAAGCCATGATGATGCAGGAGTTAGCAGCAAAGAAAGCTGCTATCGCACAAGAAGAAGCGGAATTAAAATCAAAATTGCTCATCCTGCAGCGACAGACTGCTGCTGCAGCTGCTGAAGCAGAGGCCGCTGCCTACATGGGAACAAGTCGTTCTGGAAGTGAAAAATCATATAAAGACTCAGAGGTTCCAGGAAAACCTCTATTCTCTGCAGATCGTACAAGTGAGTACATCCAGAACCTTACTACTGCGCATGCAAAGGAACAGTCTCTTAAACCTGAAGCAAAGGAATTAAGGCCGAAATCAACAAGCCCCCTGAGCAGGCCCAATCAACCACATGAGGTCAGCGGCTGCCAGCAAATCAAGAATGAAGCACCAGAAACCCCTAAGAGCAAAAAACAAGTGTTCCCATCGCCTCAACCTATAGATTACATGTGCGAACAACAATGTGCAGTGGATGTCACCAAATATCTCATCCGCAAGGAAATGGTAAGCTCAGGCTTTCTCCAATTTGATGACTGTCCTGAAAACTATTGGGCATGGAAATCTTCCTTTCTGAATGCCACTGAAGGTCTGAACTTTTCACCAGCAGAAATGCTTAATTTAATGATAAAATGGCTTGGTACAGAGTCAGCAGAGCATGCTAAGAGGATGAGAAGAGCAAACCTGTTCAACCCTGCAGCAGGACTCAACATGACCTGGAAAAGACTAGAAGAAACGTATGGATCCCCAGAGGTAATAGAAGGAGCACTGCTGAAAAAACTTGAAGTCTTTCCCAAGGTGGGCTACAGAGACAACGTGCGGCTACAAGAACTAAGTGATCTTCTACTAGAGATAGAATATGCCAAAGAGGATGGCTACTTGCCAGGACTTTCATACCTAGATACAGCTAGAGGCACTAATCCCATAGTAGAGAAACTACCCTCAAATCTGCAAGACAAGTGGATGTCTGTGGGAGGTAAATTCAAAGAAGATTGTGGAGTCGCTTTTCCCCCTTTCTCTGTGTTTTCTAGGTTTGTCAGACAGCAAGCGAAAATCCGAAGTGATCCCAGTTTCGCCTTCACCACCAGCGGCAATCAATCACACAGACCTGAGAAACCTCACAGACCTCACGGTAGGACCTCTGTATCCACACACAAAACAGCTGTACCTTTAGAAGTCACAGACTATCAAAGCACCCACAAGGTACACACCATAGAAAACCCTGATAGACATTGCCCAATACACAAAAAACCACACCCACTAAAGAAATGCAAAGGCTTTAGAAGCAAACCTATTGCAGAGCGGATGTCCTTCCTTAAACAGAATGGCATCTGTTTTAAGTGTTGCGGATCTACTTATCACGTTGCTAAAGACTGCAAAATACCAGTAGAATGTACAGAATGTGGCAGTGAGAGACATATTGCAGCTTTGCACCCAGGCCCTGCTCCTGCCCCAATAGAAACTGTAGAACCCAGGAAAGATCAGGGCAGGGAGCAACAAGAGATCCCACTCTCCTCAGTAATGTCTAATTGCACTGAAGTATGTGGACAAGGCAAGAGTGCACGTTCATGCTCTAAAATCTGTTTAGTGACTGTGTATCCCACTGGCAAGAGAGAAAGGGCAGTGAAAATGTATGCAGTGCTAGATGAACAGAGCAACAGATCCCTTGCAAAGTCAGACTTCTTTGATATCTTTAATCTTAAGGCAAGTGCAGTTCCATACACTCTAAGGACATGTGCGGGGACAATTGAAACCACAGGGAGAAGAGCTTCTGACTTTACCATTGAATCCTTCAATAAGAAAGTGCAGTTTCCACTTCCTACCCTAATAGAGTGTGGCATGATACCTGACGACAAAACTGAGATTCCCTCTCCAGAAGTAGCCCATCACCACCCTCACCTCCGCTCAATTACTCACCTTATCCCAGCTGTTGAGCCAGATGTATCTATCCTTCTACTTCTTGGGAGAGACATCCTTCAGGTTCACAAGGTGTGCCAGCAAATCGATGGACCTTATAATGCCCCCTATGCACAGAGACTGGACCTGGGGTGGGTCATTGTAGGAGAAGTTTGCCTGGGGAAAGTGCACCAGCCTGACAATATTACCACCTTGAAGACATCTGTGTTAACAAATGGACGCACATCCCTTCTCAGTCCCTGTCACAACAGCTTCATTGTCAAGGAAAGCTTTGGCAGGTCGACACAACACTGTGACTCCTCTACTCTATATGGTAAAGAAGAAGTTAATTCCAACATTGAGACAGACAATCTAGGGATTAAAGTTTTCCAGAAAACTAAAGATGATGATAAACAAGCCCTCTCTATAGAGGATCAGACCTTCTTGCAGATTATGGATAGAGAGGCTTACCAAGATGACAATCACAGTTGGGTGGCCCCTCTTCCCTTTCGCACACCCAGACGTGTTTTGCCTAGTAACAGGGAACAAGCCATGAAGCGTTTGCATTCACTCAGCAAAACTCTGCAGAGGAAGCCAGAAGTTAAAAGAGATTTCACTGAATTCATTAAAGGGATGCTAGACAATGATCACGCTGAAGTTGCAGGACCACGTGAAACAGATAGGGAACACTGGTATCTACCAATGTTCGGTGTTTACCATCCACACAAACTTGACCAAATCAGAATAGTGTTTGATTCCAGCGCAGAGTATAAAGGAGTCTCTTTAAATGACGTACTCTTGAGTGGCCCTGACCTAAACAATACCTTGCTAGGTGTCCTCATGCGCTTTAGAAAAGAGCCCGTTGCTTTCACAGCAGATGTGCGCCAAATGTTTTATTGCTTTCTTGTCAGAGAAGACCACAGAGACTTTTTACGTTTTCTCTGGTACAAAGACAATGACATAGACAAAGAAATTGTCGAGTACAGAATGAAAGTGCACGTATTTGGTAATAGCCCCTCTCCTGCTGTCGCTATATACTGCATGCAAAAGGCTGCCCAGAAAAATGCAGAGTGCTATGGACAAGAAGCCAAACACTTCGTATTAAGGCATTTTTATGTAGATGATGGACTAGCTTCTGCTAGCACACCCGAAGAGGCAATTTCCATCCTCAGTAAAGCAAAGCAAATGCTGGCAGAATCCAACCTGCGTCTTCATAAAATCGCTTCCAACAGCCAAAAAGTAATGGAAGCCTTCCCTGTAGCAGACAGAGCTAAGGACCTTAAAGATCTCTGCCTAGGTACAGACACCCTTCCCCTGCAGAAAAGCCTAGGCCTAAGTTGGGATCTAGAAACAGATAGTTTTGTCTTTAGAGTTTCCTCAAGGGAAAAGCCTTTTACACGCAGAGGCATTCTATCTACCGTAAGTAGCCTCTATGACCCCCTAGGGTTTGTATCACCTGTGACAATAAAAGGCAAGGTCTTAGTTCGAAAACTGTCATCTGGGAAAAGTGAATGGGATGCATTGCTTCCACAGGAGAGACTAAGCGAGTGGGTTCAATGGACAGAATCCTTGCAAGCCTTAGAGCACCTAAAGATAGACAGATGCTATGTGCCCTTATCTCTATCATCAGCTTGCAGGAAAGAACTGTGCATCTTCTCAGACGCATCCACCACAGCTATAGGTGCGGTAGCTTACTTGAAAGTAACTGATGCAGAAAATGTGTGTCATGTTGGATTTGTGATGGGAAAGTCCAAATTAAGCCCTAAACCAGCCCACACGATTCCTCGTTTAGAGTTGTGTGCTGCTGTACTTGCAGTCGAAATGTATGAGCTAATCACAGATGAACTAGACACTGACTTTGATGCTGTGAAATTCTTCACTGATAACAAGACTGTCCTAGGGTACATTTGCAGCACCACTAGGAGGTTCCATCTGTATGTCTCCAACAGAGTGAATAGAATCAGGCTATCTTCACACCCAGATCAGTGGTTCTATGTATCTACAGAGCAAAACCCTGCAGATTATGCCACTAGACCTACTCAAGCAGCATGCCTTCAGAACTCTATATGGTTCTCAGGCCCATCCTTTCTGTACCAACCACACTGTGAGCCGATAGACACTGCTAATGTTTATCCACTCATAGAGCCCGAAGCTGACCCTGAAATCAAATCAGAAATTACGAGTTTCAGTACCAAAGCTTCTGAAGCCACACTTCACTCACATTGCTTTGATAGATTTTCTTGTTGGAAGATATTAGTTAAGACCCTAGCCAGACTCATCCATGTCGCTAAAACCTTCCGGAGAGAAACCAATAGCGATCAGGTCAGGAGATGGGAAAGTTTCCATGAACAGGTCAATCTAGTAGAACTTGCTCAAGCAAAGTCTGTTATAATTTCTTCTGTTCAAAACAAAACTTTCCAGAAGGAAATTGACTGCATCAAAAAACAAAAGACATTCCCAAAACAAAGCCGTCTTAGGAGGCTTAGCCCCTTTTTAGACAAGAATGGGTTGTTGAAAGTAGGAGGACGTTTGTCTTTTGCTGAACTTTCAGAAGAAGAGAAACAGCCTGTCATTATACCTTATGATCACCACGTTGCGACACTGCTTGTTAGGTACTATCATGAACAAGTAGTTCACCAAGGGCGACACATCACAGAAGGTGCAATTAGATCCGCAGGTGGCAAACGCTTGGTATCAGCTGTTATACACAAATGTGTCATCTGTCGCAAACTGAGAGGAAAATTACAAAGTCAAAAGATGGCAGAGCTACCAGAGGACAGAGTAATTGCTCAACCACCTTTCACCAATGTGGGCCTAGATGTATTTGGTCCATGGTCTGTTTTAACCCGTCGCACTAGAGGAGGCAGTGCGGACAGCAAACGATGGGCAGTCCTTTTCACTTGTTTGTCCACCCGAGCTGTACACATAGAGCTACTTGAAGCCATGTCAACATCAAGCTTTATTAATGCCTTGAGGAGATTCTTCTCAATTCGTGGCCCAGCAAAACTGCTCCGTTCTGACAGAGGGACAAACTTTGTGGGAGCCTGCAAAGAACTTAACATTTGTGACAGCGAATCACAATTGCAAGACTTTCTCCAAGACAGAGGATGTACATGGGTCTTTAATCCTCCACACTCCTCACATATGGGTGGTGTCTGGGAGAGACTTATAGGTATTGCCAGGCGAATCTTGGACGCTATGTTGCTACAAACCAAACCTGCTCACTTGACCCATGAGACTTTAAGCACCTTTATGGCAGAGGTTACGGCTATTATGAATGCCAGGCCTTTAGTTCCTGTGTCCTCAGACCCAGATACACCTATGGTCCTTACCCCAGCAATGTTGTTGACTCAAAAGATGAACTCTTTGTCTGCTCCATCTGGGATCATAAGTACAACACAAGTTCATGCAAAACAATGGAAGCAAGTACAATGCTTGGCAGACACCTTTTGGAAAAGATGGAAGAGAGAGTATCTGTCAAATCTGCAACGCCGTAGGAAATGGACTGAGGATCGCCCAAACGTAAAAGTGGGTGATGTTTTTCTGTTGAAGGACAGCCAAGAGGGCAGGAACGAGTGGCCCGTAGGACTTATTGTCAATGCTCTACCAAGCAGGGATGGCAAGATTAGAAAGGTGGAGGTCAAAACTGTAAAAAATGAGACCGCCAGAATTTATCTCAGACCTATAACTGACATTATAGTTTTGATCTCGGACTAGCTAGGATTACATTTTCCTGTATATGTTTTTTCTGCATAGCAGTAGTTATTCAGGTAATGACATAATAAATTATGCCAGACAGGGAGTGTTCTGCCCATATTGTTCATATTAATATGTGCTATGTGCTGTTACAGTTTATACTGTAATGTTAGTTTATGTTGTTGCCATCTAGTGGTCAGAGATGGTATTACTTTGCCAGAGCTTGAAGGAAGTAGGATTCTCCTCATAGTAAAAGGCAGTAACCTTTAACCTGGAACTGTATTTCCTTCATTTCATTACTGCTCCTGTATCTAATACACTGCATGAAGAAGAGCTCTTAAACTATTCCTGGACTAATGATGGAATTGTCTGTGAGTACTCTTACTGATAGAGTGAGGCTGCTGTATAATGTTTAATGTACTGACACATATGTTTTGTTTATGCTTATGTTGTAGTTTTACAAAGTTATTCGGGATAAAGAATACATACAGATCTGATGTCTCACGTTTCTTGACTTCTGAATTATTGTTAAGCTGTCTGACTAGTGTTATAAAACAGTTCAATAACACGAAGCAGAACAAATACAGTGCATAAAAACTACAGGAAAAAGTAAAAACAATAAAAAAATATATATATATGTATAAAATCTTAATAGTAAAAAAGGGGAAAGTGGGCGGAGCTACTTAAGAAACCGAAAATGTCTATCTATTGAAGATAAAACAGTTGAGATCAAAATCCACATTCATTCCTGCAGGTGATAAAACCTTGGTTTCATAAATCCAGAAGGATTCTCGACGGCTCAACTGTCTAATATAATAGCCACCTCTCCAATGATGGGGAACTTTTTCTTTAACCCTAGAACTTAAGACATTTGGGGTTTCTTTGATGACACAATCTGAAATGCCTTGAAACACTATGGGTCTTCACACCCCTTTTAATGTTGCTAATATGTTCACCCACCCGTACATGTAGTGCTCGTGAGGTGCGGCCCACATATTGTAGGCCGCAGTCGCACTCAAGCATATAAACAACCCCTACAGATGTACATGTAATGAGGCTTTCGATTTGATAACATTTTTGTGTAACACTTGCAATGAATTCTTTACTCTTTTTAATATTTCTGCTAGCGTTCCTACAGGTAGCACATCTGCCACACGCATAAAAGCCGGACAAGAAGCTAAAAAGCCAATTATCTGCCATTTTGGGTGGGTCCACTACTCCTGGTGCCAAACGGTCACAAAGAGAGGGTGCTTTATGATAGATAAACTTAGGGTATGGAGGAAGGATGGGTCCAGAGTCCTATCACATTTAAGTATACGCCAATGTTTAGCTATATTTCTTTCTAATTTCTTATATTGGATATTATAATCCAATAAAATTCTGTAGCCGGCCTTATTATCTTCAACATCACTAATGATTATCATCAACCACCATATTCTGACAGTTATGGATGGGAAACTGTACCCTATAGAGGAAGAGGACACTGGCAGGGTAGGGGTAATCATTCATCCAGAGGTACCCCAGGTACCCCAGTACCCACTTACAATAGCTATGCCCCTCTACAGAACCATAGGAAACATCAACACTATAGCCAGGACCATTTTTTAGGTCAGGAGAGGACACCTTGGAGGGGACCTCCTCCTCTCACCCCATTATGGATGAGAGAAACCAAAGAACATTGGATCCCCCAAGACCAAAGAAATGGACAAGCCAGCCTAAAAAGAATTGACATACAGAGAGCACTAGATTGCTTTATTATTTCTTTCCATACGCCACCTATATACACTGACTGGGACGGATCCTGGAGCGGCTTGCCTGGATTGCTTTGTCAGCTTTCACTGACTCTCGCTTTCTGACCTGTCTCAGGTCGAGTTGCTGAGGTGAGAGGCCATCTGTTTGCGGTGGAGGGATCACTGGCACCGATCCAAGATCTATATTTTTTATGTGTGTCACTTGTACTATATTGGCTCCTAGCTGTATCTACACCTGCACCAACTGGGATTATTTTTATGTTTTATGGACTTTTAAATTGCGCAGCACTTTAGTTATTTATGTGTATCTGAGGTTTTGCTTTTGAATTAGCCTTTAGTGTCCGCTTGCAATTGTATTGTTTGTGTCCTCTTGGGTTAGCGCTGGATATCTTTCTATTCATTATGAAAAATATGAGTCAGAGGTGTAAATGTGGAGGTCAGCAAGGGGCTAGAACGCACTTGATCCCACATGGTAAACAAGTGGGATAGTGTGGGGGACTATATTAAGGGTCTTTCTTTGAGGGGGTGCCATAGGAGGAAAATAGTGAAGGACGAAATAGCCTGAAGTTCCACTGGAACCCAGTAAGGTCTCTCGTGGCGAGGGTAGACAGTCAACAGTTGCATTATTTGTGCTGCCTTATAGTAGATGTGGAAAACGGGAACACCAAGACCCCACCTTGATCTGGGATTTCTCCTTTTTTTAAATCAGTTATGAATATATCTAGCCTATGCTTTAATTTCAACCCTGGAAACCTCACCGCCATAAACCACATAGTTCTCTTTATTCTATTTGAATTACGGTTTCCTTTTTGACATATTTAATTCTTAATGTTCATTGAAGAGGAGGATTGAAGAGGACGATTGTTAACAATTGCAGTAAGCTGTTTGATCAGTCTCCAGTCTGTTAAAAAAAAAATTAACATCAGCAGCTACAAATACTGTAGCTACTGACTATTAATATAAGGACACTTATCTGTCCAGGGATCCTGCGATGTGGACATCCCGACCTGATTTGTCAATCGGCTTTGGGTGCCGGCATTATAAGTAAGGAACCAGCAGGTTTCCTACTGCACATGTGCCAGTCGCGGTGCGCTTTCTGAATGGTCATGTTGTCTTCTGGGACAGGAGGAGGGGCCAGAAATGTCATAGATCGTCGATGGCGATCTTACCCGCAAGTGGGAGTGGGTACCTGTCAAAACTAGGTTTCCGCCCCCCCAAAAAGTGCCAAAGGTGGCAGTGGAGGGGGGGGAGGGTGCAAACAAGCATATGTTTGCTGTTTTCTGATACATTGTTAATATCCCATGTATGTCTGATTGTAAAAACTGGATTTCTTAATTAAAAAATGAATATAAAAAAATATATAAAGCAACAACAATAGTGCAGCAGGTTCCCACGTAAAAAAACATTTAATAATCATAAAATGCCAACATCCAAAATGGCAAAACAGGAAATTACGGTTCCAGCGTACGTACGCATTTCACAATGCAACTTATTTTTTCTGCTGAGGAACTTTTCTATGTGCTGGAGTAGTGGACTTATCTTACATAAATAGCATGTTTGCACACTTTTGTACCTATTGATAGTTTGATATTCTGGGGGGAATCATATTTTTTCGGAGACATTTAATATTAATATATATGGGCGGCAAATGGACAATTTCAGATATATACAGTATATAACAGGAACTAGCTCCTGGACCGACTTGTACTGGCTTGTTATAAGGATAACATTCTTTAATTTTCCCCTCCCTTCTATTTAACAATTTTAGGGCCCTTTTAATACACATGAGGAGTTCAACAAGCTTACATATCTTATTAACAAATATATAGTTTATGCTCTCCTCTGTCAGCCTGGGCATTTTGCAAACTATGTGAGCATTTAATGAGATATACCCCTCAGATTGTAACTTTGATTGCTCTGGACTTATTATTTATTGTTTTTATTTCATTTATAACCCTAATATCATATGGGTTTGCCCTGACGCTACTATCCCGGGGTTCTTGAGCGAGTATGTCTACCTTTGTGTCTGCTTGGGTGAATGTGGGCACCTTCCGGTGGATTGATATTAACAAGATGCTTTTGTCTGATAAGTTTTAGGCCCCTTTCACACTGGGGCGGGAGGTGCGTCGGCGGTAAAGCGCCCTTCATTATTAGCGGCGCTTTACCGTCGTTTTAGCGGCGGTATGTGGCCGCTTGCGGGGCGGTTTTACCCCCCCCGCTAGCGGCTGAGAAAGGGTTAAAAACCACCGCAAAGCACCTCTGCAGAGGTGCTTTGCCGGCGGTATAGATACACTGCCCCATTGATTTCATGGGCAGGAGCGGTGAAGGAGCAGTGTATACACCGCTCCTTCACTGCTCCGAAGATGCTGCTAGCAGGACTTTTTTTCCCATCCTGCTAGCGCACCGCTCCAGTGTGAAAGGGGTCTTAGGGATCACCAACATCATGCAAGTGTACTACCGGCAAAAATCTGGATTTAATTATTATATAAACTCTTTTTTGATCATTGTACATGTATATTTTTATATACAGAATCCTACTTACGCCCCTGAAGATTTTTTTTTTCTTAAAATACATTGAGAAGTTTACATACAACTCAGTTCTCTTGCATATAAAGTATGAATGAATTCTAACAAAAATAATTAGGAATTCATATTCAGTTGATGCTTACAAATTTTACAATACAGTACACTAACTATAATATTTTGTATTGCATATTTTTTAATCATGAAGTGTCAAAAAATGATGTTTGTTTTTTTATAAATATATTGTTTAATGTGATAATAATGCCTAAAAATTCCCAACAATCACAATTCATTGTACATTAAGAATATCTGGGGGTGCATCTTTGGTCTCTGCAATGTCCCAGCTGTTTTCCAGTACTTTGTGAACACAATCTTCTGTGACCTTCTTTATGTTTTGTGCAATTTTTTTCCTGGAGGATATACTTGTTTTCTGTCCAGATCCCTCTACATAGAGGCAACATGTCTGCATAGTTCCACATTGTCTTCAAAATAATGCACTTTATGCTATGATGGAAAAAGTGTCTTTGAACTTCCCCAGGTATCCTTTTTGGGCTACTTTGTTTTCAAGGATGGCCTTTCCATTGACCTAGAAAAGGTTGCAGCCATCACTAAATAGCCTTTGCCCAGGGGCCTATAGCAGTGGTCATCAACCTTGTCCTCAGGGGCCACTAACAGGCCAGGTTTTATGTATTACCTTGGGGAGATGCAGACTAGAATACTGCAATCACTAGGGATGAGCCGAACACCCCCCGGTTCTTTTCGCACCAGAACCTGCGAACGAACCGAAAATTTGCACGAACGTTAGTACCCCATTGACGTCTAAGGGACTCGAATGTTCGAAATCAAAAGTGCTAATTTTAAAGGCTAATTTGCATGGTATTGCCGTAAAAAGGGTTTAGGGACCCGGGTCCTGCCCCAGGGGACATGTATCAATGCAAAAAAAACTTTTAAAAACAGCCGTTTTTTCGGGAGCAGTGAATTTAATGATGCTTAAAGTAAAAAAAAAAAAAAGTGAAATATTCCTTTAAATATCGTACCTGGGGGGTGTCTATAGTATGCCTGTAAAGTGGCACGTGATACCCGTGCTTAGAACAGTCCCTGCACAAAATGTCATTTTTAAAGGAAAAAAGTCATTTAAAACTGCTTGTGGCTTTAACGTAATGTCGGGTCCTGGCAATATGGATGAAAATCAATGAGACAAATGGCATGGGTACCCCCAAGTCCATTACCAGGCCCTTTGGGTCTTGTATGGATATTAAGGGGAACCCCGCACCCAAATTAAAAAAGGAAAGGTGTGGGGCCCCCAGGCCCTATATACTCTGAACAGCAGTATACAGGTGGTGCAAACAAGACAGGGACTGGGCCTTAGGCACTGGTGCTGGTGCCACAACACTGCAACCCCTCACAGATACTCTAGTTGGAGCGCAGGAACTAGCCCTGCTGCAAAGAATTGCATCAAAAATTGTAATTACAAGCCCCGGTTAAACAGGGGCTGAAAAATTGGGCCTTAGGCACTGGTGCTGGTGCCACAACACTGCAACCCCTCACAGATACTCTAGTTGGAGCGCAGGAACTAGCCCTGCTGCAAAGAATTGCATCAAAAATTGTAATTACACGCCCCTGTTAAACAGGGACTGAAAAATTGGGCCTTAGGCACTGGTGCTGGTGCCACAACACTGCACCCCCTCACAGATACTCTAGTTGGAGCGCAGGAACTAGCCCTGCTGCAAAGAATTGCATGAAAAATTGTAATTCCATGCCCCAGTTAAACAGGGGCTGAAAAATTGGGCCTTAGGCACTGGTGGCAGGACTGGCGGCGCCCAAAACCAAAAATGTTCTTACAAGCTATCATCATGATCATTGAGTAGGAAGAGGATAATTACTCAGTATAACAGGATAGTCACTCAGCATAGGCAGTCTTTGAAGGGATCTGACATTTCAAAAAAAATTATTCGGTTACATCAGCATCAGTTGCTTGGTAGCTGGTGGTGATCCAAAACTGATTCATTTTTATGAAGGTCAGTCGGTGGACAGACACATCCTGTGATCGGTTACAAAGCCTCCAGCAGCACTAAATGTGCGTTCCGAAAGAACGCTGGATGCAGGACAGGCCAGTAGCTCAATTGCATACTGTGCAAGCTCTGGCCAGTGATCCATCCTTAAGACCCAGTAACCCAGAGTATTTTCGGTGGGAAAGGTGTCCAAGTCAGATCTTGCCCCTAGGTATTCCTGCACCATGTAAAACAGAAGCTAGCGATGGTCATACCTTGGGGCTGCAGACGGCAACCTTCTCCACAGCTCCTTCTTTGACTGACCGAAGCCTCAGCAACCCGAAGATGTTTCATCCTCTGCTCCCTCTGCGACAGCAAGATAAGGTCCGCAACCTTACCCTTGTAATGTGGATCAAGGGGGGCTGCCAGCCAGTACTGTTCCTTCTCCTTGATACCACGAATACGAGGATCCTTCCGCAGGCTTTGCAGGATCAGGGAGGCCATGCAGCGTAGGTTTGCTGGGCATTCGGTCTGGAGACCTCTGGGTCACTAAGGACGACATGATCCGCAGCCACCTCCTCCCAGCCACGTACAAGTCCATGTGTTTCTTGGGACTGTAAATGATCCCTTAAAAACTGCTGCTGATGCTGAGTGCCAGGCTCCACCTCCATACTGACACAATCCTCCTCCTCCTCGTCCTGCCTCTGGACGCAGGAAAACTGTCTGGATAAAAGGGGGCCTTGAGAGCTAAGGAAATCCTCCTCTTCCTGCCTCTGTTCTGCCTCAAGTGCCCTGTCCATTATTCCACGCAGCGTGTGCTCCAACAGGTGGACAAGGGGGACAGTGTCACTGATGCATGCACTGTCACTGCTCACCATCCTCGTGTCCTCCTCAAATGGTGACAGGATAGTGCATGCATCCCTGATCATGGCACACTGGCGTGGGGAAAAAAAACAAGCTCCCCTGACCCTGTCCTGGTGCCATAGTCACACAGGTACTCATTGATGGCCCTCTGCTGCATGTGCAGCCGCTGCAGCATGCCCAACATTGAGTTCCACCTGGTGGGCATGTCATAGATTAGGCAGTTCTTGGGCAGGTTAAATTCCTTTTGGAGGTCAGCCAGCCAAGCACTGGCATTATATGACTGGCAGAAATGCACACAGACTTTCCTGGCCTGCCTCAGGACATCCTGTAAGCCCGGGTACCTGCCCAAGAACCGCTGCACCACCAAGTTAAGGACGTGAGCCAAACAGGGCACATGGGTCATTTGTTCCTGTCGGAGGGCAGAGAGGAGGTTGGTGCCATTGTCGCAAACCACCATTCCTGCCTTAAGTTGGCGTAGCGTCAACCACCTCTGAACCTGCCCCCGCAGAGCTGAAAGAACTTCTGCCCCAGTGTGGCTCCAGTCCCCCAAGCACACCAGCTCAAGCACCGCATGGCATCTTTTGGCCTGCATATTTGAGTAGCCCCTTGAACGCCTATGGAGCACCGCTGGTTCCGAGGACAAAGCACAGGAAGAGGCCATGGAGGAAGAAGAAGAGGAGGGGGTGGAGGAGAGAGGTGTGTCAGAATCATTAGTAGTGGAATTTTGGAGGCATGGTGGCGGAACAACCTCCAACACTACTGCACTTTGTCCTGCATCCTTCCCAGCTGCCAGCAGAGTCACCCAATGCGCCATGAAACTTAGGTAATGTCCCTGTCCATGCCTGCTGGACCATGAGTCAGTGGTAATAAGCACCTTACCACTGACCGCCCTGTCCAGAGAGGCATGGACATTGCCTTCCACATGCCGGTAGAGAGCCGGAATCGCCTTTTCGTGAGAAAAAGTGGCGTTTGGGTACTTGCCACTGAGGAACCGCACATTCCACAAACTCAAGGAAGGGGGCAGAGTCTACCAACTGAAAAGGTAGCAGTTGAAGTGCTAGCAATTTTGCCAAGCTAGCAACCGCTGGGAATGTGGATGGCTGGGAGCGAACTTCTTTCGGCGGTGCAGCAGCTGGGGCAGGGAAATTTGCCTGGTACAATCTGACGTCGGTGTACCGAAAGCAGATTGCCCACAAGTACTTGGCTGTGACACACCTAATTCTACACCTTCATTCCTCTCAGTGCAGGTCTCAGAGAGGACTGAAGGTATAGTGGGGTTGGAGATCTCAGCTGATGAGGAGCAAGGAGAGGTCCTCTTTGTTCTTCGGTGTGGGTCTTTTAGATACGCTTGCCAATGAACTGCATGGCAGGTCAACATATGTCTGGTCAAGCATGTGGTGCCCAAGCGGGAGATGTTTTGGCCATGCGAGATACGCTTGAGACATATGTTGCAAATAGCAGCGGTGCGATCTGATGCACTCGTCTCAAAAAAGGCCCACACCAAAGAACTTTTGAAATAACAGACAGAGATAAAAGAGAGATAAAGAGACAGCAGCGCCCTGCACATGCGGAGCTTTGCGGTGTGATGCAGTCAGTGTGCTGCCCTTAAGCTGGCCCCTGGAGGGCATCCTGCCTCATTGGTGATATGCCTCCTCTTCCTCCTCCTCTCTCCTATCAGGCACCCACGTTGAGTCAGTGACCTCATCATCCCCTCTCTCCTCATCACTGGAGCAAACCTGGCAGTATGCTGCAGCATGGGGAGCATGACTTCCAGATTGCTGTCCTTCTTGGGCACCCCCTCTGTCCGTGCTCACGTTACTGCCTTCATCTAGCTCAGTATCATCATCAGAGCCTTCTAAATGCTGGGCATCCTCCTGGAGCATGTACCCAACACTGTGATCAAACAGTTTGAGGGCCTCCTTAGGAGGACATGGTGGGGCTAGGGAAGGAGTCACTGATGCCATTGAGCCGAGGGAAGAGGCCGCGTTGGCAGCTGCTTTGCCAGACAAAGTACCCTGAGCATGGGTGAGAAAGGATGAGGAGGATGAGGACGGCTTGGTCATCCACTCGACCAAGTCTTCCGCATGTTGCGGCTCAACACGTCCAGCTCCCGAAAAAAAAGGCCAAGCGTGTCCCACGCCCACGTGCTGATGAGGATGCACCGTCTCCACGACCAGCACTGTTGCCTCTAGACACAGAACAGAGCCTGCTTGCCCTCTTTTATTGGCTTGTGACTGTCTGCCTCTCCTTGTTGGCCTTCCAGACATACTAATGGCCTGCAGTGAGATGTAGCTGCACTAAGCTGGGATATATATATATATATATATATATATATATATATTGATACTGCAGCTAGCAAAATCAACTGCCTGCCTGTAGTATGAGAACACCACCAATCTTCTACAGGTAGCTTTAGATGAACACTGTGCAGAGGTCGCACTACACTAACTTGTAGCTTTAGCTGAACACTGTGAAGAGGACGCACTACACTAACGTTAAAATAATGTAGCTTCCTACGGTAGTGATGGGATCAGGAAAACACCACCAACCTTCTACAGATAGCTTTAGCTGAACACTGTGCAGAGTTCACACTAGACTAACGTGTAAATAATGTAGGTGCCTGCAGTAGTGATAGGATCAGGAAAACACCACCAACCTTCTACAGGTAGCTTTAGCTGAACACTGTGCAGAGGACGCACTACACTAACGTGTAAATAATGTAGCTGCCTGCGGTAGTAATAGGATCAGGAAAACACCACCAACCTTCTACAGATAGCTTTAACCACTTCAGCCCCGGAAGGTTTTACCCCCTTCCTGACCAGAGCACTTTTTACAATTCGGCACTGCGTCGCTTTAACTGCTAATTGCGCGATCATGCAATGCTGTACCCAAACAAAATTTGCGTCCTTTTCTTCCCACAAATAGAGCTTTCTTTTGATGGTATTTGATCACCTCTGCCGTTTTTATTTTTTGTGCTATACACGGAAAAAGACCGAAAATTTTGAAAAAAAATGATATTTTCTACTTTTTGTTCTAAAAAAAATCCAATAAACTCAATTTTAGTCATACATTTAGGCCAAAATGTATTCGGCCACATGTCTTTGGTAAAAAAAATGTCAATAAGTGTGTATTTATTGGTTTGCGCAAAAGTTATAGCGCCTACAAACTAGGGTACATTTTCTGGAATTTACACAGCCTTTAATTTATGACTGCCTATGTCGTTTCTTGAGGTGCTAAAATGGCAGGGCAGTACAAAACTCCCACAAATGACCCCATTTTGGAAAGTAGACACCCCAAGGAAATTGCTGAGAGGCATGTTGAGCCCATTGAATATTCATTTTTTTTGTCCCAAGTGATTGAATAATGACAAAAAAAAAAAAAAATTACAAAAAGTTGTCACTAAATGATATATTGCTCACACAGGCCATGGGCATATGTGGAATTGCACCCCAAAATACATTTAGCTGCTTCTCCTGAGTATGGGGATACCACATGTGTGGGACTTTTTGGGAGCCTAGCCGCGTACGGGGCCCCGAAAACCAATCACTACCTTCAGGATTTCTAAGGGCGTACATTTTTGATTTTAGTCCTCACTACCTATCACAGTTTTGAAGGCCATAAAATGCCCAGATGGCATAAAACCCCCCCAAATGACCCCATTTTGGAAAGTAGACACCCCAAGCTATTTGCTTTGAGGCATGTTGAGTCCATGGAATGTTTTATATTTTGACACAAGTTGCGGGAAAGTGACACATTTTTTTTTTTTTTTTGCACAAAGTTGTCACTAAATGATATATTGCTCACACAGGCCATGGGCATATGTGGAATTGCACCCCAAAATACATTTAGCTACTTCTCCTGAGTACGGGGATACCACATGTGTGGGACTTTTTTGGAGCCTAGCCGCGTACGGGGCCCCGAAAAACCAATCACCGCCTTCAGGATTTCTAAGTGTATAAATTTTTGATTTCACTCTTCACTGCCTATCACAGTTTCGGAGGCCATGGAATGCCCAGGTGGCACAAACCCCCCCCAAACGACCCCATTTTGGAAAGTAGACACCCCAAGCTATTTGCTGAGAAGCATGGTGAGTATTTTGCAGCTCTCATTTGTTTTTGAAAATAAACAAAAGACGAGAAAAAACATTTTTTTTTTCTTTTTTCAATTTTCAAAACTTTGTGACAAAAAGTGAGGTCTGCAAAATACTCACTATACCTCTCATCAAATAGCTTGGGGTGTCTACTTTCCAAAATGGGGTCATTTGGGGGGTTTTTTTGCCACCTGGGCATTCCATGGCCTCCGAAACTGTGATAGGCAGTGAAGAGTGAAATCAAAAATTTACGGCCTTAGAAAGCCTGAAGGCGGTGCTTGGTTTTTGGGGTCCCGTACGCGGCTAGGCTCCCAAAAAGTCTCACACATGTGGTATCCCCGTACTCAGGAGAAGCAACAGAATGCATTTTGGGGTGTAATTTCACATATTTCCATGGCATGTTTGAGCAATATATCATTTAGTGACAACTTTGCGCAAAAAAAAATAAAAAAAATAAAAAATTGTCTCTTTCCCGCAACTTGTGTCACAATATAAAATATTCCATGGACTCGACATGCCTCTCAGCAAATAGCTTGGCGTGTCTACTTTCCAAAATGGGGTCATTTGGGGGGGGTTTGAACTGTCCTGGCATTTTATGCACAACATTTAGAAGCTTATGTCACACATCACTCACTCTTCTAACCACTTGAAGACAAAGCCCTTTCTGACACTTTTTGATTACATAAAAAAAATATTTTTTTTTTGCAAGAAAATTACTTTGAACCCCCAAACATTATATACTTTTTTAAAGCAAATGGTGGGTGTTTCATTTTTTTTTTTCACACAGTATTTGCGCAGCGATTTTTCAAATGCATTTTTTGGGGAAAAACACACTTTTTTAAATTTTAATGCACTAAAACACACTATATTGCCCAAATGTTTGATGAAATAAAAAAGATGATCTTAGGCCGAGTACATGGATACCAAACATGACATGCTTTAAAATTGCGCACAAACGTGCAGTGGCGACAAACTAAATACATTTTTAAAAGCCTTTAAAAGCCTTTACAGGTTACCACTTTAGATTTACAGAGGAGGTCTACTGCTAAAATTACTGCCCTCGATCTGACGTTCGTGGTGATACCTCACATGCATGGTGCAATTGCTGTTTGACGCCAGACCGACGCTTGCGTTCACCTTAGCGCGAGAGCAGGGGGGACAGGGGTGCTTTTTTTTTTTCTTTATTATTATTATTATTTTTTTTATCTTATTTTAAAACTGTTCCTTTCATTTTTTTTTTTTAAATCATTTTTATTGTTATTTCAGGGAATGTAAATATCCCCTATCATAGCAATAGGTAGTGACAGGTACTCTTTTTTGAAAAAATTGGGGTCTATTAGACCCTAGATTTCTCCTCTGCCCTCAAAGCATCTGACCACACCAAGATCGGTGTGATAAAATGCTTTCCCAATTTCCCAATGGCGCTGTTTACATCCGGCGAAATCTAAGTCATAAAATGCTCGTAGCTTCCGGTTTCTTAGGCCATAGAGATGATTGGAGCCACTCTGGTCTCTGATCAGCTCTATGGTCAGCTGGCTGAGTCACCGGCTGCATTCTCAGGTTCCCTGTTGAGACAGGAGAGCCAGAGAAAAACACGGAAGACGTTGGGGGGGGG
Organism: Aquarana catesbeiana; assembly: GCF_042186555.1. NCBI lineage: Eukaryota > Metazoa > Chordata > Amphibia > Anura > Ranidae > Aquarana > Aquarana catesbeiana. The sequence continues at coordinate 180,047,713 of NC_133326.1, forward strand.
CATTCCCTCCCACTGCTTGTAAAAGCAGTCTAGAGGCTAATTAGCCGCTAGGATTGCTTTTACATGAAAGCCGACCGCTGGCTGAAAAGAATGATACCAAGATGATACCTAAACCTGCAGGCATCATTCTGGTATAACCACTCAAAGTCGTGAATGGCGTACCTGAAGACAAAAAAATGGTTAACAATAAAGCACAGTAAACGGTAAAGTATAAAAAATTGCATACCTGAAAAGCAAACATGATAAAACATAATAACAATAAAACATTGCAGAATAGAATACAGTAAAAAAGAGCAGAACAATAGAGAGAGAATAGAGAGAGAAAGAACAATAAAAGGACAACTATTATTTTTTATTTTATATTTTTGTTTGTGTTTTTTTTTTTTTTTTTTACACTTTTTTTTGTAACTAACTTTTATAACTGTAACCGGTTCCAGGTTCGGGTCTCTCAAAATGCGATGGCATCTTGGGAGACCCTGTGAAAGTGTGCCTAGTCTGTGCAATGCTGTACCCTACGCTAATACTCAACTAGTGAATGGTAGCGTTCAAAACATTCACCAATGCAAAGACCAGGATTGTCAGGACAGGAGAGACAATAATAGCGGGTGTCACGCCTATATCCGCGCTTGCTGCAGACACGACATCTTTTTTGGGGGGGTTTGTTGGGTAGGGGTACTCGGGAGGACATAAAAATGCCTCTCATGCAGCCGACTGCATTTGGTTGGGGATGTGAATGGGGGAAGTACGGGCGCTGCAGAAGTGGTGGGTTCCCAATTAGGATTGGCGAATGCAGCAGGAAGGGCATTATGGGCACGACGGGCCTGTGTTTGTCTTTTTGGTGGCAGCGGGACACTACTTGTGCTTGCCACCTCACCAGCTTGAACTGCACTTATGGGACTCGCCACATCACCAAGTGTTACTGCAGTGCGGGTTTGACTACGACCGGGGTGTACTAGGCCGCTGGTGCTTGCCAGTTCACCAAAACGCTACAAAAAAAACTGTTAGCGATCGCAGGGATCAGGCCTGACTCTGCGAACGCTGCAGTTATGCGTTTAGTGTTTTGTAAGTGACAGTGATCGATCGATACTGCACTTGGGTGGGCTGGGCTGGGCCGGGCGGAGGGGCAAAACGCAGGTGCTAGCAGGTATCTGGGCTGATCCCGCTAACACTGCGTTTGTGGGAACCCTAAACTGCTGGGGACGCTAGTATAGATCTGATCGGATCAGATATTGATCCGTTCAGATACTATACCACTAAGGGAGGTGTACGGTGCGTGCGTGGGTGTTAGCGGTACTGGCGCTAACCTGATGCTGCCTGGGGCTGGTGCTTGCCAGTTCACCAAAACGCTACCAAGAAAACTGTTAGCGATCGCAGGGATCAGGCCTGACTCTGCGAACGCTGCAGTTATTTGTTTAGTGTTTTGTAAGTGACAGTGATCGATCGATACTGCACTTGGGTGGGCTGGGCTGGGCCGGGCGGAGGGGAAAAACGCAGGTGCTAGCAGGTATCTGGGCTGATCCCGCTAACACTGCGTTTGTGGGAACCCCTAACTGCTGGGGACGCTAGTATAGATCTGATCAGATCAGATATTGATCCGATCAGATACTATACCACCAAGGGAGGTGTACGGTGCGTAGGTGTTAGCGGTACTGGCGCTAATCTGACGCTGCCTGGGGCTGGTGCTTGCCAGTTCACCAAAACGCTACCAAAAAAACTGTTAGCGATCGCAGGGATCAGGCCTGACTCTGCGAACGCTGCAGTTATGCATTTAGTGTTTTGTAAGTGACAGTGATCGATTGATACTGCACTTGGGTGGGCTGGGCTGGGCCGGGCGGAGGGGCAAAACGCAGGTGCTAGCAGGTATCTGGGCTGATCCCGCTAACACTGCGTGTTTGTGAACCCTAAACTGCTGGGGACGCTAGTATAGATCTGATCGGATCAGATATTGATCCGTTCAGATACTATACCACTAAGGGAGGTGTACGGTGCGTGCTTGGGTGTTAGCGGTACTGGCGCTAACCTGACGCTGCCTGGGGCTGGTGCTTGCCAGTTCACCAAAACGCTACCAAGAAAACTGTTAGCGATCGCAGGGATCAGGCCTGACTCTGCGAACGCTGCAGTTATTTGTTTAGTGTTTTGTAAGTGACAGTGATCGATCGATACTGCACTTGGGTGGGCTGGGCTGGGCCGGGCGGAGGGGAAAAACGCAGGTGCTAGCAGGTATCTGGGCTGATCCCGCTAACACTGCGTTTTTGGGAACCCTAAACTGCTGGGGACGCTAGAATAGATCTGATCAGACCAGATATTGATCCGTACAGATACTATACCACTAAGGGAGGCGTATGCTGCGTGCGTGGGTGTTAGCGGTACTGGCGCTAATCTGACGCTGCCTGGGGCGACGCATATCACCGCCGGGCGATCAGGGGGCTAAACCTTTATTCGGTAATAAACGGCGGGTGTCCTGACACTATAAAAAATAAACGAACTAACCAGCGTCACCCGTAACACTTATACGGTGATCAGTGGTGAAAGGGTTAACTAGGGGGCAATCAAGGGGTTAAAACATTTATTAGATAGTATATGGGGGTCCCTGACGCTATAAAACGCTGACGGCGAACCTAAATATTTACCTCCCTAACTAGCGTCACCAGCGACACTAATACAGCGATCAGAAAAATGATCGCTTAGTGACACTGGTGACAGGGGGTGATCAAGGGGTTAAAACTTTATTAGGGGGGGTTAGGGGGGTACCCTAGACCTAAAGGGGGCTACCACTCACTGCCCTAACACTGTAACTGTCACAAACTGACACCATGCAGTAATCAGAAAAAAAAATAAAATAAAAAAATAAATACTGCTTGGTGTCAGTTTGTGACAGGGGGGGGGGGTTGGGGGGGATCGGGGGGCGATCGGGGGGGGGGATCGGGGTGTTTTATGTGCCTGGCATGTTCTACTGTGTGTGTGTAGTGTGTTGGTGCACTTACATGTCTTCTCTCCTCGGCGCTGGAACGGAAACTGCCAAGCCGAGGAGAGATGACATCACATCCTCTGCCTGTGTGAAACTACACACAGGCAGGGGAGGATTCTGATTGGCTGGGAGCGATCGCGAGGGGGGGGCCACGATCGGATGGTCTCCCCCTCGCCTCCCAACGCTCCCAGTCAAATGCCGACCGCCGCTGGCACCGGGGGGGGGGTCCGATCGGACCCCCCGCCCGCGGGAGGCAGATCACGTACAGGTACGTGATTCTGCCTGCCCGTGCCATTCTGCCGACGTATATCTACGTTAGGCGGTCGGCAAGTGGTTAACTGAACACTGTGCAGAGGACCCACTACACTAACGTTAAAATAATGTAGCTGCCTGCGGTAGTGATAGGATCAGGAAAACACCACCAACCTTCTACAGGTAGCTTTAGCTGAACACTGTGCAGAGGACGCACTACACTAATGTGTAAATAACGTATCTGCCTGCGGTAGTGATAGGATCAGGAAAACACCACCAACCTTCTACAGATAGCTTTAGCTGAACACTGTGCAGAGGACGCACTACAGTAACGTTAAAATAATGTAGCTGCCTACTGTAGTGATAGGATCAGGAAAACACCACCAACCTTCTACAGATAGCTTTAGCTGAACACTGTGCAGAGGACGCACTACACTAACGTGTAAATAATGTAACTGCCTGCGGTAGTGATAGGATCAGGAAAACACCACCAACCTTCTACAGATAGCTTTAGCTGAACACTGTGGAGGGGACGCACTACACTAACGTTAAAATAATGTAGCTGCCTGCGGTAGTGATAGGATCAGGAAAACACCACCAACCTTCTACAGGTAGCTTTAGCTGAACACTGTGCAGAGGACGCACTACACTAATGTGTAAATAATGTAGCTGCCTGCGGTAGTGATAGGATCAGGAAAACACCACCAACCTTCTACAGATAACTTTAGCTGAACACTGTGCAGAGGACGCACTACACTAACGTTAAAATAATGTAGCTGCCTGCGGTAGTGATAGAATCAGGAAAACACCACCAACCTTCTACAGGTAGCTTTAGCTGAACACTGTGCAGAGGGAGCACTACACTAATGTGTAAATAATGTAGCTGCCTGCGGTAGTGATAGGATCAGGAAAACACCACCAACCTTCTACAGATAGCTTTTGCTGAACACTGTGCAGAGGACGCACTACACTAACGTTAAAATAATGTAGCTGCCTGCTGTAGTGATAGGATCAGGAAAACACCACCAACCTTCTACAGGTAGCTTTAGCTGAACACTGTGCAGAGGTCGCACTACACTAATGTGTAAATAATGTAGATGCCTGCGGTAGTGATAGGATCAGGAAAACACCACCAACCTTCTACAGATAGCTTTAGCTGAACACTGTGCAGAGGACGCACTACAGTAACGTTAAAATAATGTAGCTGCCTGCTGTAGTGATAGGATCAGGAAAACACCACCAACCTTCTACAGATAGTTTTAGCTGAACACTGTGCAGAGGACGCACTACACTAACGTGTAAATAATGTAACTGCCTGCGGTAGTGATAGGATCAGGAAAACACCACCAACCTTCTACAGATAGCTTTAGCTGAACACTGTGGAGAGGACGCACTACACTAACGTTAAAATAATGTAGATGCCTGCGGTAGTGATAAGATCAGGAAAACACCACCAACCTTCTAAAGGTAGCTTTAGCTGAACACTGTGCAGAGGATGCACTACACTAACGTGTAAATAATGTAGCTGCCTGCGGTAGTGATAGGATCAGGAAAACACCACCAACCTTCTACAGATAACTTTAGCTGAACACTGTGCAGTGGACGCACTACACTGACGTTAAAATAATGTAGCTGCCTGCGGTAGTGATAGGATCAGGAAAACACCACCAACCTTCTACAGGTAGCTTTAGCTGAACACTGTGCAGAGGGCGCACTACACTAAAGTGTAAATAATGTAGCTGCCTGCGGTAGTGATAGGATCAGGAAAACACCACCAACCTTCTACAGATAGCTTTAGCTGAACACTGTGCAGAGGACACACTACACTAACGTTAAAATAATGTAGCTGCCTGCGGTAGTGATAGGATCAGGAAAACACCACCAACCTTCTACAGGTAGCTTTAGCTGAACACTGTGCAGAGGTCGCACTACACTAACTTGTAGCTTTAGCTGAACACTGTGCAGAGGTCGTACTACACTAACTTGTAGCTTTAGCTGAACACTGTGAGGAGGACACACTACACTAACTTGTAGCTTTAGCTGAACACTGTGCACTACACTAACTTGTAGCTTTAGCTGAACACTGTTCAGAGGACGCACTACACTAACTTGTAGCTTTAGCTGAACACTGTGCAGAGGTCGCACTACACTAACTTGTAGCTTTAGCTGAACACTGTGAGGAGGACGCACTACACTAACTTGTAGCTTTAGCTGAACACTGTGCACTACACTAACTTGTAGATTTAGCTGAACACTGTTCAGAGGACGCACTACACTAACTTGTAGCTTTAGCTGAACACTGTGCAGAGGTCGCACTACACTAACTTGTAGCTTTAGCTGAACACTGTTCAGAGGACGCACTACACTAACTTGTAGCTTTAGCTGAACACTGTGAGGAGGACGCACTACACTAACTTGTAGCTTTAGCTGAACACTGTGCACTACACTAACTTGTAGCTTTAGCTGAACACTGCGAGGAGGACGCACTACACTAACTTGTAGCTTTAGCTGAACACTGTGCACTACACTTACTTGTAGCTTTAGCTAAACACTGTGCAGAGGTCGCACTACACAGACTTGTAGCTTTAGCTGAACACTGTGCACTACACTAACTTGTAGATTTTGCTGAACACCGTGCACTACACTAACTTGTAGATTTAGCTGAACACTGTTCAGAGGACGCACTACACTAACTTGTAGCTTTAGCTGAACACTGTGCAGAGGTCACACTACACTAACTTGTAGCTTTAGCTGAACACTGTGAGGAGGACGCACTACACTAACTTGTAGCTTTAGCTGAACACTGTGCACTACACTAACTTGTAGCTTTAGCTGAACATTGTTCAGAGGTCGCACTACACTAACTTGTAGCTTTAGCTGAACACTGTGCAGAGGTTGCACTACACTAACCTGTAGCTTTCGCTGAACACTGTGAGGAGGATGCACTACACTAAATTGTAGCTTTAGCTGAACACTGTGCACTACACTAGCTTGTAGCTTTAGCTGAACACTGTTCAGAGGACGCACTACACTAACTTGTAGCTTTAGCTGAACACTGTGCACTACACTAACTTGTAGCTTTAGCTGAACACTGTGCAGAGGTCACACTAAACTAACGTGTAGCTTTAAACTAACTAAACTAACGTGAGGAGGACGCACTACACTAACTGTCTAGCTGCCTGACTGTGGTACTAATAGGATCAGAAGAACACCAGCAATTTTCTTCAGGTAGCTGTAAATACTGTAACAACACAAGCCTGCCTGTCAGTAGGAAGATAATAACAGGAACGGATCTAGCTAAACTGAATATAGTGTGTATATATATATATATATATATATATATATACACACACAACACCTGGGATGCATATATATACACAATACACTGTAAGTGCAGATAACTGACTGAATGTCCTGCCTAATCTATCTAACTTAAATCAAATGACACTGTCTCTCTGTCTCTGTCTCTCAACGCCGGAACACACTACACAGGGCCACCGTGCAGGCGGCCTTATATAGTGTGGGGCGTGTACTAAACCCCCTGAGCCATAATTGGCCAAAGCCACCCCGGCTTTGGCCAATTACAGCTCTCTCCACAAACAGCGCTGTGATTGGCCAAGCATGCAGGTCATAGTTCATGCTTGGTCAATCATCAGCCAGCAATGCACTGCGATGCCGCAGTGAATTATGGGTTGTGACGTGCCACACGAATTTGGCGCGAACGGCCTATATCGTTCGCAATTCAGCGAATGATCGAACAGACGATGTTCGAGTCCAACATCGGTTCGACTCGAACGTGAAGCTCATCCCTAGCATCACTGAGCAGCAAATTATATCACCTGTGATGTATTTCAATTATCTTGCAAACCTGGCCTGTTAGTGGGCTTTGAGGACAGGGTTGATGACCACTGGCCTATAGGCTACTGAGCATTTCCTGAGCTTTACCAACTTTTATATCAATTCATTAGTAACTACTTAGTGCTTCTCTCCATAGATCAGGGCCGGCCAGCACAGGGGGATCACATGACCACACAACGGCAGTGTAGGAAAAGGTATTTAGCCTTTTCATTTAAAAAAAAACAAATACATAGTAGTTAATGGCAGGATAATCTGGAGGGGGTACATGTATATTTTTTGTAGGGCCTACAAATAGGCCAGGTTTTATGTAATACCTTGGGGAGATGCAGACTAGAATACTGCAATCACTGAGCCACGTGTATCAGAAACTCTGGAAATGTGCATCGTGTTTATGTTTTTATTACATGTTAAAGGATCCCCAAGTGCAGCAGACACACCAAAAACTGCGGTAACGCACCATGCTTCACTCATAAAAATTCTGAAGCTTCTCTGGGGTGATTGTCATGCATTGGGCAGCCCATTCAAGTAAATGGGCTGTCCTATGCATGACAAGTGAAAATGCTCCAAAACACTAAAAAAAAAACGAATGCGGGAATGTACGTTTTTACTACGTGGAGATGTGAATGGGGCCTGACAACTGAGTATCTCTGTCCACTCCTATGTACTTGTGTAAAGATGGCCATACACTATGCCATACACTATGCAATCTGATTGTACAATCTCTGTACAAACTCATTTAGATTTATCAGAACTATGGAATAGGAAGACACACTTGATCATTCCATGCTTCCACAGCTGATGGGATATCTAAAAGAGATTGTACAATCAGATTGTATAGAAAGTGGGTGGAAGCAGGGCTGGTGCAAGTATTTTTGACACCCTAGATGAAACCTCATTTTGCTGCCCCCACCCCTTGCTCTACAACTGACTCCACCCCCTTTTCCCTGCCCATGTATTTTTAATGAAGTGCCCATCAAATGCAGTCCACCAGTGCCCATCAATGCAGCCTCACCAGCGCCCATTAAATGCAGCTTCACCAGCGCCCATCAAATGCAGCCTCACCAGCGCCCATCAAATGCAGCCTTACCAGTGCCTATCAATGCAGCCTCACCAGCATCCATCAAATGCAGCCTACCAGCGCCCATCAATGCAGCCTCACCAGTGCCCATCAATGAATGTTTGCTTGCTTCCATTCATTCGTGAGTCAGGACACAGACACAGTCCTCCGCTGTGCCTCTGACACTATGTGCGAACAGAGCAGAGGCTGCCTGCTGATGCTGAGACTTAGTTGCTTGCTGCAGAGAGAAGAGAGTAGGAACACCAGTGGCTGGGTGCCCTAGGCAGCAGTGCGCCCTAGGCGGCTGCCTAGTGTGCCTAGTGGTAGCACCGGCCCTGGGTGTAAGGTGGTTATGTAATGAAGGAGGTGTGGTCCAGAGTAGTGAACACACCCTGGACTGTTGGCTAATGGGATATGGCCTACAGGAATAAATGCTGAGAGATGATCAATAGAAAGTGATGGAATCTGAAAATCATTTCAAAAATTCAAAAAAATTGACAGGATTTTAAACCTCCAGTTGACAAGGTTAGTGAGAGAAAATTACATTGGGATAGCTGGGTGAGAGATGGCATTGGAAAATGCTTCTATTTATTATGGAATGTGACATTCTGCCTGAAGAGGTGAATGTATCCTTTAATTCTTTACTGTTGCCCATCCTTCTCCCTGTTCATGGATTTCCCCACTCCATTTGCTGCTGTCTGCCCTTCCTCCTGCATTGTGAAAGGGTAGGCAGTCTTTTTTTTCTGCCCATGTTTGATTTACCATGACAGGAGTGGATTTACAAGTACAAATATATACAGCATCTAACAAAAATGAGTACACCCCTCACATTTTTGTAAATATTTTATTATATATTTTCATGTGACAACACTGAAGAAATTACTCTTTGCTACAATGTAAAGTAGTGAGTGTACAGCTTGTATAAATTTGCAGTGTAAATTTGCTGTCCCCTCAAAATAACTCAACACACAGCCATTAATGTCTAAACCGCTGGCAAGAAAAGTGAGTACACCCCTAAGTAAAAATGTTCAAATTGGGCTCAAAGTGTCAATATTTTGTGTGGCCACCATTATTTTACAGCATTGCCTTAAGCCTCTTGGGCATGGAGTTCACCAGCTTCACAGGTTGCCACTGGAGTCCTCTTCCACTCCTCCATGATGACATCACAGAGCTGGTGGATGTTATAGACCCTGCGCACCTCCACCTTCCGTTTGAAGATGCCCCACAGATGCTCAATAGGGTTTAGGTCTGGAGACATGCTTGGCCAGTCCATCACCTTTACCCTCAGCTTCTTTAGCAAGGCAGTGGTCATCTTGGAGGTATGTTTGGGGTCGTTATCATGTTGGAATACTGCCCTGCAGTCCAGTCTCCAAAGGGAGGGGATCATGCTCTGCTTCAGTATGTCACAGTACATGTTGTCATTCATGGTTCCCTCAATGAACTGTAGCTCCCCAGTGCCGGCAGCACTCATGCAGCCCCAGACCATGACACTCCCACAACCATGCTTGACTGTAGGCAAGACACACTTGTCTTTGTACTCCTCACCTGGTTGCTGCCACACATACTTGACACCTTCTGAATCAATAAGTTTATCTTGGTATCATCAGACCAGAGGACATGGTTCCAGTAATCCATGTCCTTAGTCTGCTTGTCTTCAGCAAACTGTTTGCAGGCTTTCTTGTGCATCATCTTTAGAAGAGGCTTCCTTCTGGGACGACAGCCATGCTGACCCCCACCCCTTCAACCTCTGCAGTAATGGTGGCAGCACTCATAGGTCTATTTCCCAAAGACAACCTCTGGATATGTCACTGAGCATGTGCACTTGACTTGTTTGGTGGACCATGGCGAGGCCTGTTTTGAGTGGAACCTGTCCTGTTAAACCACTGTATGGTCTTGGCCAAAGTGCTAAAGCTCAGTTTCAGGGTCTTGGCAATCTTCTTATAGCCTAGGCCATCTTTATGTAGAGCAACAATTCTCTTTTTCAGAGCCTTAGAGAGTTCTTTGCCATGAGGTGCCATGTTGAACTTCCAGTGAGCAGTATGAGAGAGTGAGAGCGATAACACCAAAATTAACACACCTGCTCCCCGTTCACACCTGAGACCTTGTAACACTAATCAATTACATGACACCGGGGAGGGAAAATGGCTAATTGGGCCCAATTTGCACATTTTTACTTAGGGGTGTAGTCACTTTTGTTGCCAGCGGCTTAGATATTAATGGGTGTGTGTTGAGTTATTTTGAGGGGACAGCAAATTCACACTGTTATACAAGCTGTACACTCACTACTTTACATTGCAGCAAAGTGTAATTTCTTCAGTGTTGTTGTCACCTGAAAAGATATAATAAAAAGGAGCGCTATAAAATATATGATCAAAGGTGCGGGTCTGCCTATACTGAGCCCCTAGATAAATGGTTAAAGTGGACAGGGAACCACAATGGGTAACTGGGTTACCAAAGTCCACAGGGACTAAGAATCATGCAGCGTAAACAGCTAGAGAAACAGCTATCTATGAGCGCAGGATGGCTCAAGGGTGACAATTAACACTAGACAGATAGGGATATTTTGATGATAAGTTGTGGGATGAATTTGGGGTCAGGCACTACAACTAGTAAAGTCAAAACAAAGAAATGAGAGTCAAAACAGAATACTTTTGTCAGAGAGGGAAGATGGGATGAGCAGTTATGGCTGCTCGTCTGATCATAGAATCATAAAAGGTACAGTATGTGAAGTAGGGGATTACAATACATGGGTTGCAAATGATAACAGAACAAAATAAGGAGAGCAGAATTTAGGCAGGGAGATATTAAAGAGTTCAAAGAAAGTGAGAGAATGATATGCATGTGTTGTGTAAAAATTGGAAGAATGTAAGTGATTTTAGAGAGATATTCATGTATGTGTGTGAATGCTGGAACCTTTAGTTCTACATCTTGTGTGTGATGTTAGCTCTCTGCAGACCCTCTCCCATTTCTCTGTCTCATAAAAGAATGTACTAGGATAAGACATTAGTGACAAGGACACCCATGATATGACTACACATGTATCATAACAAAATGTCCTGGGTTAATTAATCTAATGATAAACAATGTGATCACAATTATTTTTAATCTGTTTTCCAAACAAGGTAAAATGAAGGTTACACTTAACCGTGTATTACACAAATTAAATATCCTTTGATAGTGGAAACAGTGCATTTAAAAAAGGTAAATCAAGTAAATTGTCCTCCTTTAAGGAAATATATCTGTGGATATATATTAGAATTAGGGTGTAATATTGAGATTATCACTCAGGGCTGGACTGGGACAAAAATTTAGCCCTGGACTTCATCCAGACCAGCCCACTTTAATTTTGCAAACACATACAAAAACAGTATATAAACTACACTCAATTGCGCAAAAAAAATAAGTAAAAACATTCCACTGTAAGTATAAACAGCTTTTTTTTTATTTAGAGAAAAAGATGCATTCCAACATTACAGACTCCTTTAGAATGAAATGTGTAAGTTACACTCCGTTCAATGGCAGGCGTCATAAATAAGGAAAACAGTTATAAATAACATCTTATTTTTTAATATAATATTAACAAGAAACAGTTCAATCAATAACTTGTGGGAATTGGTCGCTAGCGGGGGGTGGGGGGTGGGGGAAGTGCCCTGCTAGCAGCTGAATAGCACCGCAAAATTGATGGGTTACCGCCGATGCACCCACTGCCCCATTGTGAAAGGGGCCTTACCGTGACCAGTAACATTAAATTATTCATCAGTTACCGTGACCAGTGGCAGTACATTAGTACATTTACCCCTACCCCCTCCCCCGCCATGCTGCATATTACAGAAATCACAGACAAACAGTAACAGTTTATTAAACACTTTTTTTTTTTGTTATTAGCCATAGCTTTTTTTCTATATAGGCTGTCAGGTTTTTTTAGTTTAATAAGTTTTTATTATTAATTATGAAAAAGAGAGAGGTGTACATCATGCTTCTGAACATATAGCATCAATATACGATACATGAGCTTACCGAATAGGTATAACACAGGAGTTGTAGTTACAAGGTACAACAAAAAAGTACTTATCACATATCTACTACGTCTTCTAGGTAAGTGTATATCGCGCCACCCTAAGTGGCATACCAAAAATCTCCATATGTATACCATCTCATGGATACCAACGATATCCGCATCTCTACAAACAACAGTGAAAGTGGGAAAAAAGGAAAGGCAAAGAGCAAAAGATAAGAAAAGGTAGAAAAAGAAAGAAGGGGGGGGAATGAAGGTAGGGGAGGGGGTGGGGGGGAGTGGAACTGCCTCGGTTCAAACATATCTATGTATATTAAGGTCTATTGACAAGTTACACGGTTTGAAACATAATTTCCGCGTATGCGGTGGAGAATTTAAAGGCAAACCAGCAGGACCATATCTTTTTCGCTAGATCGGATTTGTTTCTAAGAGTGAGAGTCATATCTTTCATGTAGCAGATATTGTCTATTTTCACCAGCCATTGGCGTAGTGAAGGGGTAGCCGATTTTTTCCAATATAGAGGAATAAGTGCCTTTGCGGCATTAAGTAAGTGCGGTGTGATTGACTTTTTATATGGTCCAACTGGCTTGCCCGTACAGTGAAATAGGACAAACCACGGCTCATTGGGAATCTCCCAACCTTGAATTTCCCTAATCCAGTGTAGAACTGTCAACCAGAACGGACGTATCCGTGGACAGAACCACCAAATGTGAGCATGAGTTGCATTTTCCCTGCAGCCTCTCCAACACGTCGAAGGAATTTGTGGAAAGGTTTTGTGTAGAACCACAGGTGTGTAGTGCCATCTTGTTAAAAATTTGTAATTTACTTCCGCCGTCACGGATGCACAGGATGAGCTATGGGCCAAAGTAAGAATGTTGGCCATTTGATCTGTCGATAACTTTTTTTGTAGATCCTGTTCCCAGTTGTGAATGTCGGTAAGTGTGCCAGTATGGGACAGAGATATCAAAATTTTGTAATAGTGAGAGATAGGTTTCTCTACGGGTTGATCTTCAGAAAGTGTGGCTTCCAGAGGAGTCAAATCCGAGAATGTTCGCAAGGGCTTAGGAAGAGAATGTACAAAAGCTGCTAGTTGTCTATATTTCCAATGATCCATTGCGGAGATGGTGGGGGTATGTAATAGTTTAGATATAGGCAATATACCTGATGGGGTTGTCACTTGATGAAGTAGGAGTTTAGATCCAAGGTTCCATGTACTGATCCCAGGGTCAATATTTCCTGGGGGAAAGTAGTTGTGTCCAGTTAGAGGCAACAGGGGAGAGTTATATGACCAGTTATGTGCTTTACATAGGGAGTCCCATATCATGAGAGAGGAACGTGTTAGTGGAGACGTGTCAGGGGATAGACTTCTATATTTCTTCGGTATCCATATTTGTGTAGAGAGATCTGTACCACTGAGTTCCATTTCCAATGATACCCATAGTTTAGAGTCTCTGTGATATTTCCAGTCAGAAATTCTATTTAGAACGATTGCTCGAAAGTAATTCTTAAAATCGGGAAGAGCCAAGCCTCCCTCCCTCTTGGGTCTGATAAGAAGGGACCTAGAAAGTCTAGGGTTTTTCCTGTTCCAAATATATTTACCAATTAAGGAGCTTAATAATGTGAAAAATCCTACTGGTATACCATATGGTATCATTTGAAATAAAAACAGTACCCTGGGCAATATGTTCATCTTTACAACTCTAATTCTCCCCAACCATGAATGAGCAAGATAAGACTACTTCTGCAAGTCAGATTTGATTATGTTTAGAAGGGGAAGATCGTTAGCACGGAATAATGCGGTCAAATTTGGAGTGAGAAAGATACCTAAATATTTCATTGTTTTTGACTGCCAGCTAAATTGACCCCGATTTGGTCATATTAATTTTAAAATTGGATATGTTACTATATTTTGAGAATTCTGCCATGAGGTTAGGTAGTGTTATCAGAGGCTGTTGGATATAAAACAAAATATCATCGGCATAAGCAGAATATTTATGCTCAGATTTACCTATTACTATACCGTGAATGCTAGGATTATGTCTTATCATGGAAAGGAAGGGTTCCAATGACAAGGCAAATAAGATTGGAGATAGGGGGCAGCCTTGGCGTGTGCCATTGTGTAGGGTAAAAGGGTCGCTCAGCGTGCCATTTATGCGTAATTGTGCCGTGGGATTATTGTATAGTGCAGAAATTTGTGATCTAAGGGTTGGGCCAATGTCCAAGTGGGCCAATGTTGCCATAAGGAACTCCCAGTCCACCCTATCAAATGCTTTTTCAGCATCAGTCGAAAGTAACAGGGTGGGCTGGGAGGCTCCCCGTATACTTGTGCCATCAATGCAATAGTACGAATGTATTTGTCCCTTGCTTCCCTACCCAGGATAAATCCCGTTTGGTCTTTCGAAAACCATTGTGGGATCAGAGGGAGAAGTCTGTTTGCTATGGCTTTGGCGTATATCTTAGCGTCAATATTCAACAGACAGATGGGGCGATAGCTACCACAGTTACTGGGATCCTTTCCAGGTTTAGGTATGACTATAATATGCACGTGGATAGTCTCAGGCCGGAGGTTACCACCTTTAGAAGTTACGTTAGCATAATTAGTCAAGTGAGGAAGCAGAATATCTGTGAAAGATCGATACTAGGCAATCGTAAAAGACCATCAGGTCCCTAATGAGTCCCGCCTTTACTTTCCGATCTGCAATCGAGTGTTGGACATTGTATAATTGTTGATAAAAGTCACAGAATTCTTTAGCTATATTTGGAGTGTTGTGTACTACAGATGCTGAGGAGTTCTTAATTTTTGCTATGAAAGAAGCTGATTTCTTTTTCTGTAGGGAACAGGCCAATAACCTACCTGGTTTATTTCCCCATTCATAAAAACTTTGAGCTACAAAGCGAGCGCGTCGTTTTTGGTCTACATGCAAGAGGGATTTCAATTCTTCCCTCTTTTCAGTCAGAGTGTGAAATATTTTAATTTTTAATTTCGCTGAGCAACCTGGATTGATGGAATACGCATTCTCTTTTTTTCCTCGCTCCCAGTTCTATTAATTTACCCCGAATTTGAGCTTTATGGGCCTCCCATAATGTCCCAGGTGAGATATCAGGGTGTAAATTTGCCTTAAAATAAAAAGATAATTCCTCACTAATCATTTTTTTGTCAATTTCGTCCGTGAGGAGCTCCTCATTTAACTTCCAGTTAGTGGATTTAAGGGGCATGGACGGGAGTTTAATTACAAGCGTGATCAGGGCATGATCGGATATGTGTGACGTTTCAATTGTCGATTTCGCTAATATGGGTAGGTGGTGATGGTCAATAAGGAATAAATCAATTCTGGAGTATGTCTGGTGAACCTGAGAAAAATGTGTATAATCTCTTTCTCTTGGGTGCATAATCCTCCAGGCATCCACCAACTGGGTTTCATGTAAGCATTTCTGAATGTATCTCAGACGCGCATGAGACATGCTGGAGCTCCCCTTAGAGGTGTCCACAGCAGGTTCCAGGGAAGTATTGAAATCGCCTGCAAGGAGAATGCACCCATGTGAGAAGTCCCTCAGTTTCTTAAGTGTGGAGGCTATGAAGCCTGCCTGGTCACGGTTAGGAGAATATAGAGTTGCCAAGGTACAAGGTACATTGCCCAACGAGCCCCTTAAAAATAAAAAATTACCCAACGGGTCACTCAACATAGATTCCAGTGTAAACGCAGTTCCCCTACTGAACCCGATGGCCACACCTTTTGCTTTATGTATATCCGAAAGGCTATAGTACCACGTGGGGTATTGGTGTGAGTAAAGCTTTACTGAAGTAGTATGTGTAAGGTGTGTCTCCTGCAAGAAGATCACATCCCCTCGCAGGCGACTCAGCTCTCTATATAGATTATGTCTTTTCCCGGGGGCATGTAGGCCCCATACGTTAAAGGAAAGTATATTTACCGTGGCCATGGGGACCAGAGGTAGGAATTCACATCACTGTCATCATGAGGAGTTGAACCTGAGGCAGGGGGAGAAGGGGAGGTAAGTAGAGGGGTAGGGGAAGAAAGTTTGAGAGCAATAGAGAAAATAAGGGAAAAAAGAAGAAGAAGAGAAGTTAGTTTCACATCTCTAGGAAGGAACACAACACTGTGGGGGAGTGACTGCAAGTGCACGCAAACATCTGCAGTGCGTGAACAGGGTAAGCACGAGATCCAGCATCCCCACATCCACAGCCCACAAAGGGACAGGAATGGGAGGACACCAGACCACGAGGCCCCCGTAGCAGGGGTGGTGATGAATCCTGGGCATCCAGACACAAGTCCCATGGGGAATGTAAGCAGTGTCCCAATGCCCCGGCGCTGACTCCAAGTACAAAAAACAGAAGGTTAAACTTAGTAAAATATCACTAAACAATAGAGCATATATCCATTACCAGATCACCGTCTATATGAAGCGCCTGGCAGGGAGTAGAGCACTCAGAAAATAGTCCTATGATTACGCTCCGTATGAGGTGCAGCCATGACTTGTAAACTAGTGAATATTCACACAAGTGAGTGAGGCCGATCATTAAAACAGGCATAGGACTATGATGAACAGGATATGCTTGAAGAAACAAAGAAAAAACTGCCCATCGCCAGTCAGTGATGGGAGTGTAAACCTGAAGCCAGCAGGCAAACTGTTCAGCTGGGTTGAAGCGGTGATCCAGTGGCCGAGGTGTGGCGTTTGTGGTCTACTTTCTGCCATTTCGGTTCGGAAGTACCAGGTAAAGGCGGAATGACTTCTTGCCATCCAGGGAGCTCCGGTGGAGATATATTCAGGTCCAGGCAGAACTTCTCCAGGTCAGCCGTTTTGCCATCTCTGCTTGCTATTAGGGCTGCTGGAAAGCCCCATCTGTAGTTGACAGATGCTGCTTGTAGCTCCTCTGTAAGGGGACGCAGGGCCCTGCGTCGCTCCAGTGTTTCTCTCGCCAGGTCTGGATAGAAAGAGAGGATGCCCCATCAAAGTCCAGTGAGGTGGCGTCCCTGGCCTTTTTCATAATCAGCTCCTTTACAGGATAATGCTGCACTCTGCAGATGACATTGCGCGGGACGTCTGAGGAAAGATTACGGGGACGGAGAGCCCGGTGCACTCTATCAATCTTCAGGGGATTATCCGCGGGCAGGCCCAGGAGGGTATTAAAAATACCTCTGATAGAGGGGAGGAGATCATCATCTCTTGTTGCCTCAGGCAGACCTCTAATTCTGATATTATTGCGAAAATAAAAGAAAAAACTGCGCTATATAACAAGTGAACGATTAATAATCAAAAAGCTGCAATCCCAACAATAAACATCAATTGTGAAATAAAACATAAAAATAAGAGAATTGCGCTAGTGCATGTGCAATTTTGCATAAATAACATAAGTAAAGTAATAGCATGTGTAAACGAGGATCAATACAGATAACAGCTGAATATGATCCACCAAAATGTCCCATCAATTGAAAAAAACTCAATATAAAATAGTAGTGACTACCAAATAGCCCACAGGTAATGTAAAAAAGAGTCCAAGTGATGATAAATAGTTAATCCGTGACTGCAAAGGAGGATCCACCACCGAGAATAGAAGGGGTTACTTCTTACCGGATGGCCATGACCCCCCACTACAGAGGATCACAGCTAGCAGGTAAACTTTAAAGCAGATAATGGAAGCTTCTATCGGCATTCACTAGAGGTCATCACACCGTCAGCCACACCAGCGGAACTCATGGCAGGGACACACCATAAATACAAAAGGGGAGCTCACATAGTGTAAAACCTTTGAGATTTATTTAAAATTTATATACACAAAATGGACACTTACAAAACGTTCAAAGATTGAATAGCCTTAAGTCCGGTTCCTTGGCCACAGGAGCACGGACAAACCCGTCCTACTGGAATGCAACACTCTTTGGGGGTGACGTCAGCGCGTCGTCTGGCTCCTCCCTACACGTTTTGTGACATCATCACATCTTCCAGGGGCACAGGCGGCGCACTACGTTACCTCCTTAAATAACCCCGAAGCGAAACCACGCCTCGCTATGGATTCCTACATGCTGGGAGTCACCCAAGATACATCGGAGACTTACGGCATCTGGGTGCACATCCCAGCACAAGCAATCGACAGAGTCTATCTTGTTATGACAATCCATAAGTACCAATGCACATATATATAAAAACATACATTTGTATATCATATCATATCATCAATATATCTAGCCCACAGGACCACCTGTGGTCTGTCCCGGGCCTTGACGACGTCCTCCTCCCACTTGGCCATGAATAAATTGGCCAAGCTGGGGGCATATTTCGCCCCCATGGCCACGCCCCTATCCTGGCGAAAAAACTGATGGTCAAACCAAAAATAGTTGTGGCCCGCGGCGTAGTTAAGCAATTCCATAATGAAGTCCTTTTGAGATGGAACAAGGCCAGAGTCTCTGGTCAGATACATGTCTACTGCCTCCAATCCTAAATCATGGGGTATGATGGTGTAGAGCGAGGTCACATCTGCCGTGACTAACCATGTGCCTGGCTTCCACACAATATGGGACAACATATTAATGACCTTTGTGGTGTCCTTCACAAACGAAGGAACCTTCTGGACTAAAGGTTGCAAGAAGTGGTCGATATACTTGCCCACCCGGGACGTAACCGAATCAATGCCACTGACAATCGGCCGTCCCGGGAGGCGAGTAAGACTCTTGTGGACCTTGGGGAGATAGTAAATTACCGGAGTGCGGGGAGCACTCGGTACTAAAAAGAATTTCTCCCTTTTGTCAAGGATCCCCTGACGATAACCCCTATCCACAATCGCCTCCAATTCTTTCTTGTATTTGACCACAGGGTCCCTAGTGAGGGGAGTGTATGTATCAGGGTCATCCACGATGCGATGCATCTCCTCCAGATAGTCATTCCGATCAAGGATGACTATCCCCCCGCCTTTATCAGCGGGGCGGATGACCAAAGATTTGTTATTACATAAAGATTCCAGACCTAATTCCAGATTCCTACCCATTTTAGTCTTGTTAACCCTAATCTGTTCCAAATCTCTCAATAAAACCTCTTTAAACATTTTAATGGCTGGAGCAAGGGAACCCGGAGGATTAAAAAGTGAGGCGTTAGCCAGGCCGGAGTGTCTATAGATGGAATCACCACCAGTATCACTTGTAACTGGGTTGTTTAACATATACCTTTTAATATTGATTTTGCGTATATATTTGTGTATGTCCATGTAGGTTTGAAATTTGATCAAGCTCCTGGGCGGAGCAAACTTCAAACCCTTGTCAAGTAGCTGTAGTTCAGAATCCGTTAGTACCTGTTTACTTAAGTTAAACACTCCGGTACCTATGGTTGCTTTCTTTTTGGCTGATTGAACCCGCCTCCCCCCTCTAACTCCTCTTTTCGTTCTCCTGGCCATTTTTGGCCCTGGTTGGTCCTGGGAAAACCCCAATTGAAATTACCCTGTGCCCCTTGTGATCTCGGGACAGGGTTCAATCTGGGTTGTCCATAATCACCTTCATGTCTTGGAGGGTAATAGATTTCCCCATTTCTCTCCATTTCATTGTATGTGTGTCTGTGGGGATCTTGGTCATAAAAACCGGGAGCCTCAGAATCCGATAGGGGAAAAAAACGATTCCGAGTGGGTATGTTGGACCCAAGATCCCCATTACGAACTGGATAATGGGTATAATTAGTTAAATTAGGGCCAGGTTGATGTTGAAAAGCACCTGGTCTCTGTTCACCCATCGGGGTACCCCATGGACGTGGGTAATTAACCCTCTGATGGTTGGGCTGATTAGAATCATTGAATCATTGATTGAATCATAATAATTATGAGATGTGTTAGGGGGAATACCTGAATAAGACTGCATAGGTATAGGACCAAGGGGTTTACCCTTATTCCTATTATTATTATCATTATTATTCCTATTGCGGATATTTCTCATGGGGGAGTGTTGATACCCTCTCTCTTCTCGAACAGGAATAGATTTTGATACAGGTCTTACACCCACCCCACCTGCTGGATGTGTGTCCATAACCATATCATCCACTGATTCTGAGGCAAGTTTTTTCTGCCAAACAAAGACCAGACCTGTTTGATAGTCCTCTTTGTCTTTCATATACTTCTTCTTTTTTTTGACTTTTTGGTCCTTCTCTTCTTTCTCTAGTGTTTTAAGTAAGGTTTTGGAGCATTCCTTGTACTCTTCACTAGTAACAGTAGGTGTTAACTTCTCCTTAACCTTCTTAATTTCCTCATCCAAACGAGCCAATTTCTTTGTCTTCCTCTGGACAAGGAAACGCAGGAGACTGACCCCGGAGTCATTAAAGTACTTGAACCACCCCTCTAGGTCCACGTCACCTTTTTGAGGGGGTACCTCCCACCTCAGACTCCTAGGGACCATAGCCTCCATGATGTAAGTCTCTAAGTAGGCTATGTCCCATTGCGTATGTAATTCGGATACAGTAAGGTTCTTTAAACGAATAAAGAGACCACTGGTTCCTGAGTCTACAGAGGTGGGATTGGAATCAAAAACCCCAGTGATATCGACCACCCTCTGAGCCCTGAATTCAAAAATATCCATGTGGTAAATCAGTGAGAGTACCTTATAGAACAAGCAGCAGTTAGTTGAATGTTTAAAAAGTAGTATAGGGAAAATAAAAGAAAAAACTGCGCTATATAACAAGTGAACAATTAATAATCAAAAAGCTGCAATCCCAACAATAAACATCAATTGTGAAATAAAACATAAAAATAAGAGAATTGCGCTAGTGCGTGTGCAACTTTGCATAAAAAACATAAGTAAAGTAATAGCCAGAGCCCTGACTTAAACCCAATTGAGCATCTCTGGAGAGACAGACAGAACTGGAGAGGATCTGCAAGGAGGAATGGCAGAGGATCCCCAAATCCAGGTGTGAAAAACTTGTTGCATCTTTCCCAAAAAGACTCATGGCTTTATTAGATCAAAAGGGTGCTTCTACTAAATACTGAGCAAAGGGTCTGAATACTTAGGACCATGTGATATTTCAGTTTTTCTTTTATAATAAATCTGCAATAATGTCAACGATTTTTTTTCTGTCAATATGGAGTGCTGTGTGTACATTAATGAGGAAAAAAATGAACTTAAATGATTTTAACAAATAGCTGTAATATAACAAAGAGTGAAACATTTAAGGGGGTCTGAATACTTTCTGTCCCGACTGTATATGTGCCACTTTAGCAAAAAATTATATGAACCCAAGAACCTGCAAATTAAATGTTTCTTTAAAAATATATATAAACATCTATATGTAAATCTTTATTTGTTAATCTACAAGAAGTGCATAAGTCATCAAGAATATTAGGAGATGCAATTTGACAGGATTGGGTTTGCCATACATTTGTATACTTCTTGGTGTCTTAGTAAATGTCCTTTATTTTGCCTGACAATTAGCCTTTCCCTTGGGCTTTTGGTATGCAAATGCTAAATAGATATGACACAAAAATGAATTTGCTTCTTTTGCAAATAAAGCATTAAAAAAAATCTAAATCAAGCATGATTTTATCCATACCCAGAGATCATTTATAGTATAAGGAATTTGCTGGTCCCACTGACTTCCTCCTCGGCGGCGCCGCCGCTGGCTCCTCTTGGTTGCAGGCTGCTGAGCTTGGGCACCAACTCGCTACGCTCCTCCCATGTTCCCATCCCCACCTCCGGCTGTGAGTGACATCACGCCGCAGGGACGGGGCTGCCTGTATGCTTAGGGGGAGAGAAGTCGTGGCAGCGTCACCATGATGGGCGGCGCTTGTGTGCCAGATGCAGGAGTGGAACGTTAGCGCCGGCCCGACACAGTCAGTAACAGACTCAGAGTAGAGATGGCAGATGGGTAGTGACACAACCGGCCCACTGAGCCATCGGCCCACCGGGAAACTCCCGGTAGTCCCGATGGCCAGTACAGGCCTGTTATCACTTGAGTATTTATTTCTGATATGAGTTTAACAATTTTATTAATAATATAGATATATTTTATGGTTTAGACAACCTTTGGTTGGAAATTAAATCCAGGTTATTGGGGAAATTTGTAAGATGGGATTAGTTTAGATTAAGATAACAATTTTGTAATTTTACATTTACACAATAAACCCTTATTGAGAGAAAAAACTAATAAGATGAGGTTGTTAGTTGGAATACAGCTGCCATAATATTTAACTAAGCCACGATGTATGGGATACATAAGATGTTTTTCTACAAAAATGAAATCTAATGCCCTGTACACATGAGCGGAATTTCCGTCGGAAAAATCTTGGATAGTTTTTCTGACGGAATTCCGCTCAAGCTTGGCTTGCATACACACGGTCACACAAAAGTTCTCTGAACTTTCGACCGCCAAGAACGCGGTGACGTACAACACTACGACGAGCCGAGAAAATGAAATTCAATGCTTCCGAGCATGCGTCAAATTGTTTCCGAGCATACGTGTTTTTTTGCACGTCAGAATTGCATACAGATGAGTGGAATCTCCAAACTTTTTCCTATGGAAAAACAGAGAACCTGCTCTCAATCTTTTGCTGGCAGAAATTCCGCCACCAAAAGTCCGATGGAGCATACACACAGTCTGAATTTACGAGCAAAAGCTCACATCGTACTTTTGCTGGCAAAATTTCCACTCGTGTGTACGGTCATAAAGGTCCGATAATAACTTGATGTGCAATCCATGATGTGAGAACAATAATATATAAAATTTAAATATAACAGACCCATCACATCAAGTCCACACATCCTGTTAGGATAGATGGCACTTGCAGGCAGCTGTTTTATTTTTTTTTATCTGGCTGAGAGCTTTCTGTTCTGCCATATGCAGATTCTTGGTCCTTTTGTTTTTATTTATTTTTACTTTTGAAATCCAAAGCAGAATGTGTGGATTGTGTAATGATGTGCACCTTTTCTTTGTAAGTGTAGTGGTATAAGCAGAAGAATACTTTGGATTTATGGACATCTCTGCACGACCGCAGGATATTGTTATCATTTATTATGTTATGACATCAGGAAAATAATGTCAGATGGAAACTAAGGACTTGTGTTATCTAGCTAAAACTAACAACAGAGCAAGCAATGGGAAATTATAATATTGCCAGGAAAAAGTTGTCTTTTTAAAACATGAAACTGGAGTTCTTACACAAACAGCATGATAGAAAACAAGCCATTGTAATATATTTATGCAAGCTGGACCCGGTAATATAGAGCTGTAGCTTTATGCAAAGGTGCTATTAGACAAAGTTACAGACATAATTTTGGTCAAATATTTCATTTTTAATGGTCCCACATTCTGCACAGCAAATATACAGCTAACTAAATGTTTGTTTAATGAAAGCTTCAAAATATGAATTTGTTTTGTTTGTTTATGTACAAATCTAACAATGAAAAATGCTTACATTTGAATCCAACCACCTTATTGTCTCTATTGGAGGAGGCTAGAGACAAGGAAAAACCACATGTGTTAAATTTATGACGTAGGAATCAACTGCTGTGAGCCCAATGCAGGGCACACTCCCTGAAGACCCAGATATTTGAATTTTTGTAGATTTGATCCCGGTTTTATACTGAGGATGGCAATACCCATACTGAGTATGCAGTTTATCACCCAGAAGGATACTCTATATTCAGAGTCATTGGATCCTTTTTTCCCAGCTCAAGACGCAGAGCTCCATGTTTTAGCAAGCCTGTGAGCTATAAAAAGAGTATATATATTTATATAGATGGTCGAGATATAGAGAGCTTTTGGTTCCATTTGAAGGGCCAGAAGTTTGTTTTTACTTTGGCAGTTAAAGCAATCAAGCATGCCAAGTTAAATTAATTGGCTGTTTTCAGCCTACCAGCTTCTTGCTGAGAGCCATGCTAATATTGAAACTCACACAGGGAAGCAGACCAGGCGACTAAGGATGCTGCATTACAGCCCCGGACACTTGCTGGGTCTGTGCAACTCACAGATTCCACCTTAGTTCTGGCCCAGTATAGCTGGGATTAACAACTCAACTTTAAAGCGGAGTTCCAAATAAAAAAAAAAAAAGTCAGCAGCTACAAATACTGCAGCTGATGACTTTTAAAAATCAGACACTCACCTGTCCCAGGGTCCAGCTATGCAGGGGAACAAATCCCCGCTCATCTTCCCCTCCTCACTGCGGTGCCAGCATTGTCACTGTGGGAGCCCAGCTTTCAGCCAGGCTTTCACTGCACATGCGTGAGCCGCGCTGCACGCTGTGACTGGCCGGGCAATCATCTGGGACATGTCTCAGATGTTTGTCAAGACGGAGGGGGAGAGGTGATCTTCCTTCCGGCACAGCAGGTGAGCCAGGAGGACGTGGGAGCTGGAACCCTCTAAAAAGAGGGTTTCTGCTCCCCCCCCCCAAAATAATGACATGCCAAATATGGCATGTCAGGGGGTCATCTTCCCTTAAAGTGGAAGTTCCATTTTTGGGTGGAACTCTGCTTTAAGGACCCCAGAACGAGAAGAACAAGTGGTCCACAGGTGTACAAAAAATAGTTCAATTCTAATGGGGAATAGGAGAAATTGCCCACATCCCTAACATCTAAAAAAGCAAAGAAACCCTCTGACGGGACTTTATAGGGCAATGACTCCAAAAATCGTGTATGCAAACAATTAGGTATAAAAAAAAATGTCAGTAGACAATGTTTTTCAAAGTTATATAGTGCTTGTCTGTGGACAAACTTCTGTGTCCCAATTTGTGTATGCGTATACCATGTACTTATTTGTATCTTTATGAATTGTAGATTGCATAAACCTCTACACCACTTGCTCCTGATGAAGAGGAATCACGCAAAAAAACTTGAAACGCTTAGAGCTTCAGTCTGTATATCTGCACAAGAGTGTTGTAAATAGTGGTTTGATTATGTTCTCAAATCCATGACATCAATTGAATATGCAGTTTTGCCAAAAAACTTTATTGTATTGATGTTTTTTAGACTTTGTATTAAACTAATTTTTTATACCTAACTGTTTGCATACATGATTTTTGGAGTCATTGCCCTATAAAGTCCCGTCAGAGGGTTTCTTTGCTTTTTTTGAAGTGGTCCACAGGGGGCAACTTCTTATGAACCAGGACTTTGGAAAATGTGATCTTTTAGGTCTGTCAGCCACTCTTTTCCCTCCAGCTTGACAAATGGGCCATGTCATCAGTCATAAGCAGTAATTGTTGCCTTAGTAAATGAGCATGGGATAGAGCCAGGGTTCACCACAGTTGTTTTTATAACATACCACTTCTTGTTTTACCTGTTACCAAAGGTGTTACCAAAAGCTGAACATCCCTTCAAAAGATTACAAAAAGATATATCCAGATGCCGAAGTCAAGATCTTACGAGTATGCATTTTGTCTGAATGGGCATGTTTTCTGGATGTCCAGTGGCAAATGCTGCAAAGGCCACAGTAAAAAGAGTAGTTTGTAAGTACATAGTGCCAGAATCTACAGAGAGTAACAGAGGAAATCATTTTTATAGGATTGTCCTTACAAGAAGTCTTGAGGTTTTATTTTTGCAGAACAGTTATTTGGAAAGTTGCGGAGTATATCTTTTGTGTCTGTTCCCTACTGCAGTAGTTATTATTCATTTGGAACCACTAATCAATATAAGGATAGGAGTTGCCTATCTATAAAATTCCATGTCAGGATCAATCAGGCTGCACATTGATGCTTACTAGTGTTAGGTGGGCCAAATACCAAGTAA
This sequence comes from Aquarana catesbeiana, assembly GCF_042186555.1. NCBI lineage: Eukaryota > Metazoa > Chordata > Amphibia > Anura > Ranidae > Aquarana > Aquarana catesbeiana. The sequence continues at coordinate 180,073,563 of NC_133326.1, forward strand.
TAAAGAATAGGAAGTACTACGATGTTAACCACTTCAGCCCTGGAAGATTTGGCTGCTCAATGACCAGGCAATTTTTTGCGATACAGCAGTGTGTCACTTTAAATGACAATTGCGCGGGCATGCAAGGATGTACCCAAACAAAATTGATGCCCTTTTTTTCCCACAAATAGAGCTTTCTTTTGGTGGTATTTGATCATCTCTGCGTTTTTTATTGTTTGCGGCAGTTTTGAAAAAAACACAATATTATGTATTTTTTGCTATAATAAATATCCCCAATTTTTTTTTAAAAAAGCTTATTTTTTCCTCAGTTTAGGCCAATATGTATTCCTCTACATATTTTTGGTAATAAAAATTGCAATAAGCGTATATTGATTGGTTTGCCCAAAAGTTATAGCGTCTACAAAATAGGTGAACGATTTATGGCATTTTTATTTTTTTATTTTTTTACTAGTAATGGTGGTAATCAGCGATTTTTATTGAGACTGCAACATTATGGCGGACAGATCGGACACTTTTGACACATTTTTGGGACCAGTGACAATTATACAGTGATCAGTGCTATAAAAATGCACTGATTACTGTGTAAATGCAATTGGCAGGGAAAGGGGTTAACACTAGGGGGTGATCAAGGGGTTAATTGTGTTCCCTGACTGTGCGTTCTAACTGTAGGGGGATGGGAGTGACTGGAGGAAATGACAGATCGTTGTTCCTAGCTAGTAGGAACTCACAATCTGCCTCTCCTCTCCTCACAGAGCAGGGATTTGTATGTTTACACACACACGTTCCTGTTCTGGCTCTCGTGCCCACGATTGCGCGTGGCTGGTGGTCATCGCAACCACCGGCCATGCGTATCTGCACCCCGCAGTGGAGCGCCAGCTATCCCGCTTAAAGGGACTGACATACAGCTATGACGGTTTGCGGGATCATGCCGACCTGCCACAGTATAATGATGGCGGCTGGTCGGCAAGCGGTTAATCATGATGTTGTAGTTGTCCCACCAGATTGCAGGTGTTTCATTTGGGGCAGTGGAAAAGATTATAAAGAATTTAGTTTTATTGTAAATTAAGGTAAACTAAGCAATATTCGATTATATAGGTATTTTTTAAATCCTTTTGATATTTAGATACAGTTTTGTTTTCTACAAATAGTCACATAACCGCCAGAGCACGAATTGGCTTTGTGATGCTTCAGCCAAATGACACAAACACATTGCAGCGATGTGTGCAAGACATGTCACAATCTGAAAATAATTCCTAATAAAGCGTAACCCCACTTTTGTTGAGAAAAAAGATTCCCCTCTGGGTGATCTATGTACATTACAAGGATATTAACAAACTTTGTTGCAGATTCCTACCTTTTGTTATTCTGAAGAAATTCCTGTGTGTTTGTCTGTGTCCATGTGGGAAAGTGAGTCTCATAATTATCAATCAGCTGCAGCACCTGCAGGGCTATAATGAGGAAAACTACTGGGCCTGCATCACTTTAGATGTGATTGGAGGTATCTCACCAAAAAGGACATTTTTGTTGCAGGGGATTGCTGAAATCTGACTTGTCTCTTAGTGCAAACTTCTGGAAAAAAATGGTGAGCCAATTACACAAGCAGTAAACAATGTTTCTGGGGGACATTCTGTACACATTCTGTGTACAGAACACCTCCAGGTAGCCATATTGCACTGCATTTTCAAAAAAATACAGAGCTGCAGATTGAAAAGGAAAGGTAATTTTTAATAATATTCAATTACAATATGACTTGTGTCGCAATTGTATACGCTATTTTTTTTCTTTATTTGCTACTTTTTTTTCCCCACAAAAGTGGATTTACTCTTTAAGTTGCCACACTGACGAAAGATTACATGACTGAGTTAAAGAAGGTCTAAAAAAGGTATTTACAATTATTCAAATGTTGTGATATGATAACCATAATGTTGATGCTATTTTACACTACACATGTAATCACATGTATAAATGGGTTTAGACACACTTAGAAATTATCATTGTTGTATTTAAAGTATCCATATAAACAATATTTACTTATCTGAAAAAAAGACATTTTCAAAATGTGTTTTTCCTACTCCTGAATATAATTTAACAAGGATCATATATAATTGGGTACCCCACCCTATTAGATTGTAAGCTCTTATGAGCAGGGTCCTCTTAACCCTCTTGTTTTGTTACTGTGCTTTCTCCCTTTAATTTGTAAAGTGCTGAACAAACTGTTGGCCCTATATAAATAAATGCTGTATAATATTAATAATAATATGCAAAAACATAATACAATCATTTAACATTGAGTGGAATCAAAGATAGTTCTTTTTGTTATCATATTTTAAGGTCTAGTTTTAATAGTTTTTACTCAAGTTACATCAAAGCAGCATATGTTGTGCCAAGCAAAACATACATCTAGAATGCAAATGTATCCTAAAACAGAAGTGTAAAAATATATCCTGACATACAAGAAATGTGAAATGTGTGAGTATGACTACTACCTAGTGACCGAATATAATATTGCATTTAGGCAGGATAAAAATAATATATAAAGAATACGTAAAGAAAATAGGTAATGAGCATCTTAATTTTCATTTAAGAGAGTTTTTCCCCTTAAACCTTTAAAATAGTGTGTTTGCATAAGTTGTCCAGATCATGATATACCTAGTAGTAGTTAATCACATTTGACTGGCTTTGTTCTGTACCATTGAAGACATTTTGTAGCTTGCCCAAGCAACTTCTTTAGGTACTGTGAGTGTCAGGAAAATACCCTGGCATTTACAATATATCCAGACAGGTATCACTGACACCTTGATACAATTAACATGTCTCCATGGTTAAGCCCTTTGTGAAGTGAAGCATGTTCTAGCAGGAGGTGAAAAAAGAAAAGAAGGAGGGCGCACCGACCTAATGCACTACTGATATAAAAGTTTTATTAAAAATATATAAAAGCAATGGTACTACTCACTGATAAGAAAAGCCTTTATATATGCTCCTTTGTGAGTAGTACCATTGCTTTTATATATTTTTGACAAAACTTTTTTATCAGTAATGCACTAGATCGGTGCACCCTCCTTCTTTTCTTTTTTCTTTCTAGTTGTATGAATACCCATTGTTCTGAAGAGCGCTGCAAAATTCTAGACTTTGCCTTAAACCAAAGAGTGGATCACACCACCCGTGTATAGAAAAACACCGGAGTGCAGGAGATTATTGTTTTGTTGTCTAGCAGGAGGTGGACGGGGAGAATATACGTTGTAAATTCTCTATTTATTATATTAAAGCTTGTTTTATATTGGTGAGAGTATCAGTATGGGGTCCATTAACCACTTGGCGACTGCCGCACACAGATGTACGTCGGCAGAATGGCACAGGCAGGCAAATGGGCATACCTGTACGTCCCTTTAAATTTGCCACCTATCAGGCGTGCGCCCGCGGCACACAGCAGGAGCCTGCCCGCGGGTCCCGGGAACTCGATGTTCACCGGTGGCCCGCGATTGCGGTGTGGAGAGGTTGAACGGGGAGATGCCTATGTAAACAAGGCATTTCCCCGTTCTGCCTTGTGACATGACAGAGATCTACTGCTCCCCGTCATCGGTAGCAGTGATCGCTGTCATGTCAGTGGAAGCCCATCCTCCCCACAATTAGAACATCTCCCTAGGACACACTTAACCCCTTGATCTCCCCCTAGTGTTTAACCCCTTCCCTGCCAGTGTCATTTACACAGTATATCAGTGCATTTTTATAGCACTGATCGCTGTATAAATGGTCCCAAAATAGTGTCAAAAGTGTCCGATGTGTCCACCATAATGTCGCAGTCACGATAAAAATCGCAGATTAAAAAAAATGAATAAAAATGCCATAAAACTATCCCCTATTTTGTAGACGCTATAACTTTTACGCATACCAATCAATATACGCTTATTGCAATTTTTTTACCAAAAATATGTAGAAGAATACATATCGGCCTAAACTGAGGAAAAAATGTGTTTTTTATATATTTTTGGGGGATATTGATTATAGCAAAAAGTAAAAATTATTGTTTTTTTTTTCAAAATTATTGCTATTTTTTTGTTTATAGCGCAAAAAATAAATACCACCAAAAGAAAGCTCTATTTGTGGGGAAAAAAGGACGTCAATTTTGTTTGGGTACAACGTCGCATGACCACGCAATTGTCAGCTAAAGTGATGCAGTGCCAAATCGCAAAAAATGCTCTGGTCAGGAAGGGGGTAAAATCTTCCGGGGCTGAAGTGGTTAATTTCCACTTATGGCTGCTTTCACACTGAGGCGCTTTCCAGGCGCTAAAGTGCTAAAAATAGCGCCTGCAAAGCTCCCTGAAAGAGCCGCTCAATGCACTCCAATGTGAAAGCCCCGAGGGCTTTCAAACTGGAGCGGTGCGCTTGCGAGTCAAAAAAGTCCTGCAAGCCGCATTTTTGGATCGCTGTAGAAGCAGTGTATTTACCGCTCCTAAAGCGCCCCTTCCCATTAAAAACAATGGGGCAGCACTGCAAACCCGCCGGCAGTTTTAACCCTTTTTCGGCTGCTAGCGGGGGTTAAAACCACCCCGCTAGCGGCTGAATAGCGCCGCTAAAATGACGGTAAAGCCACCAGCGCCCGCATGCCTCAGTGTGAAAGTACCCTTAGGCTATTTTTTTGTTTATAGCGCAAAAAATAAATACCACCAAAAGAAAGCTCTATTTGTGGGGAAAAAAGGACGTCAATTTTGTTTGGGTACAACGTCGCATGACCACGCAATTGTCAGCTAAAGTGATGCAGTGCCGAATCGCAAAAAATGCTCTGGTCAGGAAGGGGGTAAAATCTTCCGGGGCTGAAGTGGTTAATTTCCACTTATGGCTGCTTTCACACTGAGGCGCTTTCCAGGCACTAAAGTGCTAAAAATAGCACCTGCAAAGCTCCCTGAAAGAGCCAAACAATGGGGCAGCTCTGCAAACCCGCCGGCAGTTTTAACCCTTTTTCGGCTGCTAGTGGGGGTTAAAACCACCCTGCTAGTGGCTGAATAGCACCGCTAAAATGACGGTAAAGCTGCCAGCGCCCGCACGCCTCAGTGTGAAAGTACCATTAGGCTCGATTCACATCTATGCATGTTGCTTTTGAGCATTTCTGCAGTGTTTTTTGTGGTGCTTGCCGTGTTTTTGAGCAGCGTTTTTACTGTGTTTTGCGTTTTTTTTTTAGTTTTTTTTAGACTGTCTATACTATACAGTCTTAAAAAAAAAATGCAAAACGCATCAAAAACACTGTACTTGCGTTTTTGATGCTGGTCCATTGAATTCTATTACATGCACCCTGACCCTTTCCAAAAATGCAGAGGTACAAAAATGCATTGATGTGAACATGTTCCATAGGAACCCATGTTAAAAAATTCCCATGCATTTCTGCAAAATGCAAAATGCATAAAAAAACGCGTTAGTGTGAATGGAGCCTTAGGCTCCATTCACACCTATGCATGTTGCTTTTGAGCGTTTTTGGAGGTTTTTTTTTCATGCTTGCCGCGTTTTTGAGCCGCGTTTTTGCCGCGTTTTAGCGGCGTTTTTGCCGCGTTTTTGCCGCGATTTGCGTTTTGCGTTTTTTTTTTTTTTTTTTTTTTTTCATTTTTTTTTTACAGTCTTACAAAAAAATTACAAAAAAAAAAAAAAAAAAAAAAAAAAAAAAAAAAAAAACGGCAAAAACGCACCAAAAACGCACCAAAAACGCATCAAAAACGCTGCAAAAAAGGTGCACTTGCGTTTTTGATGCTTGTCCATTGAAAACCATTACATGCAAAACGCTGCATTTTGCATGAGAAAAAGTCCCCGACCCTTTCCAAAAACGCTGAGATACAAAAAAGCATTGATGTGAACATGTTCCATAGGAACCCATGTTAAAAAATTCCCGTGCATTTCTGCAAAATGCAAAATGCATCAAAAAACGCGCTAGTGTGAATGGGGCCTTAGAGTAGAGTATTTGGTTTATAGGACTTAGTAAGCTTTACTAATGTTCAGGTGCCAAATCCAAACCCCATCAAAGTCACTGTTATGCCCCGTACACACGGTCGGATTTTTGATGGAAAATGTTCGATGGGAGCTTGGTGTCGGAAATTCCGACCGTGTGTACTGTAGGCTCCATCGGACATTTTCCATTGGAATTTCCGTCACACAAAATTTGAGATCTGGATCTCAAATTTTCCGACAACAAAATCCGTTGTTGTAAATTCCGATCATGTGTACACAATTCCGATGCAAAAAGTTCCAGGCAAGCTCTGAATCAAGCAGAAGAGCCGGACTGGCTATTGAACTTCATTTTTCTCGGCTCGTCGTACACGTTGTACGTCACTGCGTTCTTGATGTTCGGAATTTTCTACAAGATTTGTGTGACCGTGTGTATACAAGACAAGTTTAAGCCAACATCTGTCGGAAAAAATCCATGGATTTTGTTGTCGGAATGTCCGATCGTATGTACTGGGCATTAAATGAATATTAAAAAACAGCAATAGCCATTTTCTAGGCTAATAAGCAAAGGATTGTCAAACAAATGACGTGGGGAACTGGGCACTACCCTAGAAAACATGTACTGAAAAGAAAAAGAAAACTTTTTAAAATTCCATTTAACAGGGAGCAGTGATTTTGATAATGATTAAATGACAACATTAAGAATGCAAACTTCCTTGAAATAATGTGCGTAGGGGATGCCCTGCTTGTGAAGCTGATTAGGTAAATTATCGAGTATACACGCTGCGGGGACCCAGGATGGTGCTCGGAGCTTGTATTGTATTCGATACGCTGTTACATTCCTGCTGAAGTGTAAGTGCAATTATCTTACTAATACATTTTAGAGAGGTTTACTGCACCATGGAGCTTCTCTCTTTTTTTCTATCTCCAATGGAGGATGAATTGGTAACTGTGTCTGTGAACTGCTTTTGATATGGAGCTCTGGGGCTTTGATCCATAGTGGTTGGATGGTAGTCTGAGCAGGTTGAAGGACACATTTTCACAAGCACTTTTAGATCTCCTGTGTTGAGATCTATGAGTTTGGTAAGCTGCCTTGAATGATTGCCCTATCTCAGCACCTGAGTAGTTTTCCTGCACTGACCAACAAACTTTTTCACTATATTTGTTATCAGAGAGAGATTCTTTGGACTATTGCTGTCACAATTTTTAGACTGTATTATTGGAACTGGTTCTTAATCACTTAATCTTTGCAAATGAATTATTGAATTATTTATGCACAGATTATTTATGCACAAAAACTATGTGTTTTCTCTAATTAGTGATACTTATGCCGCGTACACACGAGCGGACTTTACGGCAGACTTTGTCCGGCGGATGGGATTTCGTCGGACAATTCGATCGTGTGTGGGCTCCAGCGGACTTTGTTTTCTCAAAAGTTGGACGGACTTAGATTTGAAACATGTTTCAAATCTATCCGACGGACTCGAGTCCGGTCGAAAAGTCCGCTCGTCTGTATGCTAGTTCGAAGGACAAAAAGCCACGCTAGGGCAGCTATTGGCTACTGGCTATGAACTTCCTTATTTTAGTCCAGTCGTACGTCATCACGTACGAATTGGACGGACTTTGGTTGATTGTGTGTAGGCAAGTCCGTTCATTCAGAAAGTCCATCGTATAGTCCGTCGAAAAGTCTGCCGTAAAGTCCGCTCGTGTGTACGCGGCATTAATGTTTTTATTGCCCCATTTAATTATGCATGTATAGTTTCTTTGGATTTTTATTTATTTAAAAGGGCAAGCACACTTTTTGTTTATTTATATTATATATTAAGTCAGGTGTTCAGATTTGAAAAGATGCTGCTGCTGTTGGTGCTCAGAGCGCAGGTTTTTTACTAAGGATGAGCTCCGGCGTTTTCGCACGCTGAATGTGCCGAGCCCGCCAGGAAGTCGGCGGGGCGCAGCGCTAATCACAGGTAGGGAGACATTTCCCGATCTCTGCAGCCGCACATCGGGAAATGTCTCACTGATTGTGATTAGCGCTGCGCCGTGCAGACTTCCTGGCAGGCTCGGCGCGTTCAGCATGCGAACACACTGGAGCTCATCCTTATTTTTTACATCTATTTTCGATAGGGTAATCTTCCACAGCAAGCAGTATTATTATTATTATACAGGATTTATATAGTGCCAACAGTTTACGCATCGCTTTAACTTGAGGGTAGATAGTACAAATACAATACACTTTATTACAGAAGGAATCAGAGGGCCTTGCTCCTTAAAGCTTACAATCTAAGAGGAAAGGTCAAGAGATACAAGAGGTAATAGCTGTGGGGGATGTGCTGATGGAGAAAATAAGTGTACATATGTTAGGTGGGGGCCAGATAGGCTTCTCTGAAGAGATGAGTTTTCAGGGATCGTCTGAAAGTGGACAAAGTAGGAGAAAGTTGGACAGATCGTGGTAGAGAATTCCAGAGGATGGGAGAGGCCCTGGAGAAGTCCTGGAGGCAAGCATGAGATGAGGTGACAAGGGAGTTAGAGAGAAGGAGGTCTTGGGAGGAGTGAAGAGAACGAATAGGTTGGTATTTTGAGACAAGGTTAGTGATGTAGCTGGGGGGCCAGGTTGTGGATAACTTTGCAAGTTATTGTTAGTATCTTGAATTTAATTTGTTGGTTGAGTGGCAGCCAATGGAGGGATTGGCAAAGGGGTATATCAGACGCTGAGCTGTTTGTATGGTGGATGAGCCCGGCAGCAGCGTTCATGATAGACTGAAGTGGGGATAGCCTATTTACTGGGGAGGCTGGGGAGCTGGGAAGGACCCAGCTGTCATGGTACATATTGGTACAAATGGTAAAATTAGTGGAAAATGGAGCTTTCTTAAAAATGATTGCGGGTATTTAACCACTTAAGGACCGCCCTACGTACATGTACTGCGGCAGGGTGACCTTTAAGTGCAAAATCACGTACTTGTATATGATTACTGTCATTGGCTCTGGGGTGTGCGCGTGCCACCGGAGCCACGCTCCCACTGTGATTGGACACAGTGGGAGCCAATCAGTGGGTTCGGCAGCCACGATGGCCGCCGGGACCCACCGATCGTTCACTGGAGAGGCAGAACAGCGGTCTGCCTATGTAAACAAGGCAGACTGCCATTCTGTCAGAGAGAAAGATCTTGTGTTCCTGCTAATCAGGAACACAGATCTGTCTCTTTCTCCAGTTAAACCATGCACCACACAGTTAGAAATCACTTTCTAGGTGCACACTTAACCCTTTGATCGACCCGGGATGTTAACCCCTTCCCTGCCAGTGTCATTTATAAAGTGACAGTGCAATTTTTTTAGCGTTGATCACTGTATTGATGTCACTGGTCCCCAAAAAGTGTCACTTAGTGTCAGATTTGTCTACCGTAATGTCGCAGTCCCACTAAAATTCACTAATCGCTGCCATTACTAGTAAAAACAAAAAAAGACAATAAATCTATCCCATAATTTGTAGACACTATAACTTTTGCACAAACCAATTGATACACGTTTATTGTGATTTTTTTTACCACAAACTATGTCGCAGAATACATATTGGCCTAAATTGATGAAGAAATTAGATTTTTTTTACATTTTTTTATTGTATGTGTTATAGCAGAAAGTAAAAGTTTTTTACAAGCATCCCTTGTGTTCAGGTATATGCAGTATATAGCCCTGTGTACAGAGTGCAGGGGTCAGGAATATGTAACAGAGGGTCTCACACAGAGTGCAGTGGTAAAACGTATGTAATATGCAGACCAGTATACAGAATGCAGGGCTCAGGAGTATGTAACACAAAACCCATTGTACAGAACACAGCATGCAGTAGTACCATCTCGAGGCCTTTAATATGTGACATACAGCCATGCATTTCATACTCTTGCTCACTGAACTCTGCATGCGTTACTGTCCCTCATCCCTGGTCTTCCTCACGCAAAAATCCCCCTTACCTCAAATATCCTACCTCTGTTTCCCCTCTTCCACAGCTCACCTTTGCCCCCCCATCAACATCTCACTTCTGCACCCCTACAACCACAGCTTACACCCCTAGTCCACAACTCACCTCTGCACCCCCATCAACATATTATCTCTGCAACCACATCTAAAGTTCACCTTAATTAACAGCTCTCACCTTTGCCACCCCCATGTTTCACTTCTGCACCCCCAGCTTCCCCCATGGCTCTCACCTCTGCACAACCTGCCCCACCCTCCACAGCTCTCACTTTGTACAACCTGCCTTCTGCAGCTCTCCCCTCTGCACAGAGCTCCCCCTACCCAGTTCTCTTCTCCCTCTCTGCACAAATCCACCCCCCATCCACATTTCCCCAGTTCTCCTCTCTGCACACATGCCCCCAGCTCTCCTCCATGTACAAATCCCCTCTCTGCACACATCCCCCCAGCTCTCCTCCATGTACAAATCCCCTCTCTGCACACATCCCCCAGCTCTCCTCCATGTACAAATCCCCCCCAGATTCCCTCTCCGCACACATCCCCCCAGCTCTCCTCCATGTACAAATCCCCACAGATCCCCTCTCTGCACACATCCCCCCAGCTCTCCTCCATGTACAAATCCCCCAGCTCTCCTCTCTGTACAAATCCCGCCAGATCCACTCTCTGCACACATCCCCCCAGCTCTCCTCCATGTACAAATCCCCCCAGATCCCCTCTCTGCACACATCCCCCCAGCTCTCCTCCATGTACAAACCCCTCAGCTCTCCTCCATGTACAAATCCCCCCAGATCCCCTCTCTGCACACATCCCCCCAGCTCTCCTCCATGTACAAATCCCTCCAGATCCCCTCTCTGCACACATCCCCCCCAGATCCCCTCTCTGCACACATCCCCCCAACTCTCCTCCATGTACAAATCCCCCCAGCTCTCCTCTATGTACAAATCCCCCCCAGATCCCCTCTCTGAACACATCCCCCCAGCTCTCCTCCGTGTACAAATCCCCCCAGCTCTCCTCTATGTACAAATCCCCCCAGATCCCCTCTCTGAACACATCCTCCCAGCTCTCCTCCATGTACAAATCCCCCCAGATCCCCTCTATGCACAAATCCCCCCAGCTCTCCTCCATGTACAAATCCCCCCAGACCCACTCTCTGCACACATCCCCCCAGATCCCCTCTCTGCACACATCCCCCCAGCTCTCCCCCATGTACAAATCCCCCCCAGATCCCCTCTCTGCACACATCCCCCCAGCTCTCCTCCATGTACAAATACCCCCCAGATGCCCTCTCTGCACACATCCCCCCAGCTTTCCTTCATGTACAAATCCCCCCCAGATCCCCTCTCTGCACACATCCCCCCAGCTCTCCTCCAATGTACAAATCCCCAGTTCTCCATGTACAAATCCCCCCAGATCCCCTCTCTGCACACATCCCCCCAGCTCTCCTCCATGTACAAATTCCCCCCAGCTCTCCTCTATGTACAAATCCCCCCAGATCCCCTTTCTGCACACATCCCCCCAGCTCTCCTTCATGTACAAATCCCCCCCAGATCCCCTCTCTGCACAAATCCCCCCAGCTCTCCTCCATGTACAAATCCCACCAGACCCCCTCTCTGTACACACACCCCCAGATCCCCTCTCTGCACACATCCCCCAGCTCTCCTCCATGTCCAATCCCCCAGATCCCCTCTCTGCACACATCCCCCAGCTCTCCTCCATGTACAAATCACCCCCAGATGCCCTCTCTGCACACATCCCCCAGATCTCCTCCATGTACAAATCCCCCCCAGACCCCCTCCCTGCACATATCCCCCCAGACCCCCTCTCTGCACACATCTCCCCAGCTCTCCTCCATGTACAAATCCCCCCAGATCCCCTCTCTGCACACATCCCCCCAGATCCCCTCTCTGCACACATTCCCCCAGCTCTCCTCCATGTACAAATCCCCCCCAGACCCCCTCTCTGCGCACATCCCCCCAGATCTCCTCCATGTACAAATCCCCCCAGATCCCCTCTCTGCACACATCCCCCCAGATCCCCTCTCTGCACACACTCCCCTAGCTCTCCTACATGTACAAATCCCCCCCAGATCCCCTCTCTGCACACATCCCCCCATCTCTCCTCTCTGCTAACTCCCCCCTTTCACTGTTCCCTCTGCACAAATTGCTACCCGGTCTTCTCTCAGCACATATTCTCCCTTCCCCCACACCTTTACAGTGCTCTCCTCTGCACAACTTCAGGCTTTGGCAAACCCTCACCTCTTCCGACGGCCACCGGTCTCTCTGGTATGCGTGTTTTTTTTTTTTAATTCAGCAGAGCACAGAGAGCTCTGCCTGCTGTAGCACAGAACTGTGGAGGAGTTTCAGAGCTCCGCGGCTCTGTGCTACAATGTCTCAGTAGCAGAAGCATGCACAAGGGCTCGAGCTTCGAGGGCAACAGCACTGAGTGCCCATAGCTAACACAGAAAAGCCAGTAGAGTAAGTGAGCTGTGCAGAAAACTTCCTCTACTGACTATGAGTTTACATGACAGGTTGGAGAGGAGAGGGCTGCCAGAGGTTCTGGAACGCAGTTCCGACACGTTCCGACTGAAAAAAAGCCCTGTGTATTACAAAAAATGGCCTGGTCATTAAGAGGGCAAAACCTTCTTGGGCTGAATTTGTTAAAGTATAACTAAAGACAAAACATTTTGTGTAGTGTTGGATAGAGTGGAGGTGGGTTAGACCCACTGTCAGTTTTATTGCTGCCTGTTTCCCCATTATGGAGATTCATCCTCTCGATTTTTTACCATTATCATTGAAAGTGAAAAGTAAAGAAAATCACAAATTTTGGGTTGACCCCAGAAAAGTAATAGAGGGAAAATCTGCCAATGGGGATACTAGTTCTGATGACCTGGGGGGCCCCACGGAATTCCCTTAATTTGGGGGGATTTCCTCTCATTTTCCCCTCCTGTTTGGCTTTGGGACAAGAAGTGAAGGAAAATCTCTGCAATGGGACAAAGATGGCAAAAAAAAATAAAAAATCTGACAGTGGTTATAACCCTCTCTTACTCTATCCAAAATGATAAAAACAGGGTTTTGCCTATAGTTCTACTTTAAGTGCTAGGTTAAAGAAAAGCAGCTCCAAGGTAGTATTTTAATAAATACGTTCTGTGCCATGAGCCACACCAGAGAGGCAGGGATCAATTGCACCTAAATAGAGAGGGTGCACATCTGTTGGAGGAAAAAATCATTAAGCCCCCGTTCACACCTATGCGAATTATATGTGGCTTACACCACATCCAATTCGCAGGACATTTTAAAATACATTCATTTGAATGTATCTGGTTCACATATGTGCGTTGCATTCGCACTGCGCATTGCACAAAAAAGTGTACATTTTTTGGGCATTGCGGTGCGAATTACAAGCCCATAATCTCCTATTGGAACGCATCTGATTCGCAGCTGCAAGGATTTTCTCCTTCTCCTCACTACACTTCCCCCTCTCCCCCTCCCTCCCCCTCTCCCTCCCCCTCTCCCTCCCCCTCCCCCTCTCCCTCTCCCTGCTCACTGATCCGCAGCTACAACGCAGAGAAGCCTTTGAACAACTGATTTTTATCTTCCCAGTGAAACCTGAGCTTCAATTCGCACCGCACATGTGTGAACCCAGGCTAAGAGATTGAAGAAGCTTTTAACTTGGGATCTGGGGGGAGGGATCAGTGAAGGATATACCATGCAGTGAATAAAGATCAGTGAGCACTGAATGTACAAGTGGAAGTTATTTAGGGGGGAAGGGAAACTCAAATCAGATAGCATGAACAACTATGGTGTTTGAGTCCAGTGTTGCTAGGCTTGCCAATTTTAACTGTAATCTAAGAGTGAGTAATTAAAAAATGCTAGATGCTAGCACGAATTTGAAAGTTCTGTACACAAATGCTAGAAGTCTGGCTAACAAAGTTTGACTTTGTGGGGATATTGGAAACCTGGTCAGAGAGATCACATGACCGTGTTGCTAACATCCCAGCGCACACTGTGTTGGAGGGACAGGGCAGGTAGATGAGAGTAGGTATGTCTGTATGTCAAGAACAATCTGAAATGGAATGTGAGAAATTAGATCATCAAGGAGACTTGTGACAGTGCAAAGTCTTTATGATTGGAGCGTCTTATTTATCTGTGGGTGTATGCTATAGGCTCCCTAATTGCAAGGAAGAGGAGAACAAACATCTTATTTCACAGTTAGATATGGTGCGTAAGCAGGGCAATGTTTTTATTTGGGGGAATTCAACTATCTTGACACTGATTGCACCCTCAAATAGGGCTCATTGATTTTTTTTTTTTTTTTTTTTAACATATTGCAGGACAAAGCAATGCCAAATGGTGGAAACTCCAACTAAAAATAATGGTTTATTGGAACAATTCATTTCAAATAATGTAGAGCTGATGTTGCAGATGTTAAAGTTAGGGAAAATTTGGGGAACAGTGACCAGAGAGTAAATGTCAGGAAGGGCATACCAGCAGACAAAATGGCTCTTCTGTACGGCATCCTGTGCATAGGCTCAGGCTAATTCATATTCCTTTACATGCACGTATTCCTTGAATATGCCCATGTGCATATTCCTGTGCATGCATGATTGCTCATGCACGCATCTGTTGCTCACACTGGCGCCAAGCAGGCTATTTAAATTGAGCCTGTGCTATGCGTCAGTGCTGTCTTGTCTATAGCATTCCCGACAACCCTTGGCCGGTTGTTGTCGGGGTCTGCGGGCGGGGACTTATCGGAAGCCCATGCCCATGTTAAAGGGCATGTGGCCTGATATGGTCCAGGAGGGAAGGGGGGGCGCTCGCTCACCCCCCCCTTTCCTGACCTTCTGGGCTGCATGCTCGGGTAAGGGTCTGGTATGGATCTTGGGGGTGGGACCTCACACAAAATTTTTTTTTACATTTTGGCGGGATTCCCTTTCAAGATTCCCAGCACACAAATCTCACCGCAAGTCGGATCATCTTGATCCGACTTCTGGTGCAATTTGTATTCAAATCAATGGGCTCCCATAAGGAACCTTTTACTGGCGTCTGGCATTTTTACAGCTCTAGCGCTGGAGCCTCAGAACGCACTGATCCTGGTTTTTTTTTGGAGCTTAAAAACGCCTATACCACATACAGCTCCTAAATGCCTTGGTGGGCATGAGGCCATAGGCTAACATGGAGAGGCATTTTTAAGCTGAGAAAACCCTCCTAAAAGCTGCTGTAAAAACATCCGTGGGCATAAGGCCTTATTGTTAAGTTTATTTTTTTACACATACTTTTTTGTTTTTCTCTGCATGGAAAGAGAGATATGATGTATCTCTCTCCTCCTCCATTCACAGAGAAAGAAAACACGGGGCAGGCTTCACAGTAGCTGATCACTGTGATAGCCAATCAGAGGCTATCTCAGCGATCAGGTGACCTGGAATCTTGAGTTCGGGGTTCCCGATCCTTAGTGCGGTGCGCTACAAGCACAAAGAGACATACGTAAAATATGTGGCCTCATGGAAAAAAGCCCAGTCCAGCGAGGACTCATAATTGTGTTACTTCGGCATCAAGGGGTTAACTACTTCCAGTCCCGACCAATTCTGACATTTCCTTAACCACTTCAGCCCCGAAAGGATTTATCCCCTTCCTGACCAGAGCACTTTTTACAATTTGGCACTGCGTCGCTTTAACTGCTAATTGTGCGGTCATGCAATGCTGTACCCAAACGAAATTTGCGTCCTTTTCTTCCCACAAATAGAGCTTTCTTTTGATGGTATTTGATCACCTCTGCCATTTTTATTTTTTGCGCTATAAACGGAAAAAGACCAAAAATTTTGAAAAAAATGATATTTTCTACTGTTTGTTATAAAAAAAATCCAATAAACTCAATTTTAGTCATACATTTAGGCCAAAATGTATTCGGCCACATGTCTTTGGTAAAAAAAATGTCAATAAGCGTATATTTATTGGTTTGCGCAAAAGTTATAGCGTCTACAAGCTAGGGTACATTTTCTGGAATTTACACAGCTTTTAGTTTATGACTGCCTATGTCATTTCTTGAGGTGCTAAAATGGCAGGGCAGTACAACTCCCCCCAAATGACCCCATTTTGGAAAGTAGACACCCCAAGGAAATTGCTGAGAGGCATGTTGAGCTCATTGAATATTATTTTTTTTTGTCCCAAGTGATTGAATAATGACAAAAAAAAAATTACAAAAAGTTGTCACTAAATGATATATTGCTCACACAGGCCATGGGCATATGTGGAATTGCACCCCAAAATACATTTAGCTGCTTCTCCTGAGTATGGGGATACCACATGTGTGGGACTTTTTGGGAGCCTAGCCGCGTACGGGGCCCCGAAAACCAATCACCGCTTTCAGGATTTCTAAGGGCGTAAATTTTTGATTTCACTCCTCACTACCTATCACAGTTTTGAAGGCCATAAAATGCCCAGATGGCACAAACCCCCCCCACAAATGACCACATTTTGGAAAGTAGACACCCCAAGCTATTTGCTGAGAGGCATGTTGAGTCCATGGAATATTTTATATTTTGACACAAGTTACGGGAATGTGACAATTTTTTTTTTTTTTTGCACAAAGTTGTCACTAAATGATATATTGCTCACACAAGCCATGGGCTTATGTAGAATTGCACCCCAAAATACATTTAGCTGCTTCTCCTGAGTATGGGGATACCACATGTGTGGGACTTTTTGGGAGCCTAGCCGCGTACGGGGCCCCGAAAACCAATCACCGCCTTCAGGATTTCTAAGGGTGTAAATTTTTGATTACACTCTTCACTGCCTATTACAGTTTCGGAGGCCATAGAATGCCCGGGTGGCACAAACCCCCCCAAATGACCCCATTTTGGAAAGTAGACACCCCAAGCTATTTGCTGAGAGCCATGGTGAGTATTTTGCAGCTCTCATTTGTTTTTGAAAATGAAGCAAGACAAGAAAAAACTTTTTTGTTTTCTTTTTTCAATTTTTAAAACTTTGTGACAAAAAGTGAGGTCTGCAAAATACTCATTATACCTCTCAGCAAATAGCTTGGGGTGTCTACTTTCCAAAATACGGTCATTTGAGGGGGTTTTGTGCCACCTGGGCATTCCATGGCCTCCGAAACTCTGATAGGCATTGAAGAGTGAAATCAAAAATTTACGCCCTTAGAAAGCCTGAAGGCGTTGCTTGGTTTTCGGGGTCCCGTATGCGGCTAGGCTCCCAAAAAGTCTCACACATGTGGTATCCCTGTACTCAGGAGAAGCAACAGAATGTATTTTGGGGTGTAATTTCACATATTCCCATGGCATGTTTGAGCAATATATCATTTAGTGAGAACTTTGTGCAAAAAAAATGTGTCTTTTTCCCGCTTTTTTGGGGTGTCTACTTTCCAAAATGGGGTCATTTGGGGCGGGTTGAACTGTCCTGGCATTTTATGCACAACATTTAGAAGCTTATGTCACACATCACCCACTCTTCCAACCACTTGAAGACAAAGCCCTTTCTGACACTTTTTGTTTACATGAAAAATTTATTTTTTTTTGCAAGAAAATTACTTTGAACCCCCAAACATTATATATTTTTTTAAAGCAAATGCCCTACAGATTAAAATGGTGGGTGTTTCATTTTTTTTTTTTTTTACACAGTATTTGCGCAGCGATTTTTCAAACGCATTTTTTGGGGAAAAAACTTTTTAAAATTTGAATGCACTAAAACACACTATATTGCCCAAATGTTTGATGAAATAAAAAAGATGATCTTAGGCCAAGTACATGGATACCAAACATGACATGCTTTAAAATTGCGCACAAACGTGCAGTGGCAACAAAATAGATACATTTTTAAAAGCCTTTACAGGTTACCACTTTAGATTTACAGAGGAGGTCTACTGTTAAAATTACTGCCTTCGATCTGACCTTCACGGTGATACCTCACATGCATGGTGCAATTGCTGTTTACATTTGACGCCAGACCGACACTTGCGTTCGCCTTAGCGCGAGAGCAGGGGGGACAGGGGTGCTTTTTTTTTTTTTTTTTGCTTTTTTATCTTATTTTTAAACTGTTCTTTTCATTTTTTTTAATCATTTTTATTGTTATCTCAGGGAATGTAAATATCCCCTATGATAGCAATAGGTAGTGACAGGTACTCTTTTTTGAAAAAATTGGGGTCTATTAGACCCTAGATCTCTCCTCTGCCCTCAAAGCATCTGACCACACCAAGATCGGTGTGATAAAATGCTTTCCCAATTTCCCAATGGCGCTGTTTACATCTGGCGAAATCTAAGTCATGAAATGCTCGTAGCTTCCGGTTTCTTAGGCCATAGAGATGTTTGGAGCCACTCTGGTCTCTGATCAGCTCTATGGCCAGCTGGCTGAATCACTGGCTGCATTCTCAGGTTCCCTGTTGAGACAGGAGAGCCAGAGAAAAACACGGAAGACGGTGGGGGGGCATTCCCTCCCACTGCTTGTAAAAGCAGTCTAGAGGCTAATTAGCCGCTAGGATTGCTTTTACATGAAAGCCAACCGCTGGCTGAAAAGAATGATACCAAGATGATACCTAAACCTGCAGGCATCATTCTGGTATAACCACTCAAAGTCGTGAATGGCGTAGCTGAAGACAAAAAAATGGTTAGCAATAAAACACAGTAAACGGTAAAGTATAAAAAATTGCATACCTGAAAAGCAAACGTGATAAAACATAATAACAATAAAACATTGCAGAATAGAATACAGTAAAAAAGAGCAGAACAATAGAGAGAGAATAGAGAGAGAGAGAACAATGAAACGACAACTATTATTTTTTATTTTATATATTTTTTTTTTTTTTTACACTTTTTTTTGTAACTAACTTTTATAACTGTAACCGGTTCCAGGTTTAGGTCTCTCAAAATGTGATGGCATCTTGGGAGACCCTGTGAAAGTGTGCCTAGTCTGTGCAATGCTGTACCCTGCGCTAATACTCAACTAGTGTATGGTAGCGTTCAAAACATTCACCAATGCAAAGACCAGGATTGTCAGGACAGGAGGGACAATAATAGCGGGTGTCACGCCTATATCCGCGCTTGCTGCAGACAGGACATCTTTTTTGGGGGGGTTCATTGGGTAGGGGTACTCGGGAGGACATAAAAATGCCTCTTGTGCAGCCGACTGCATTTGGTTGGGGATGTGAATGGGGGAAGTACAGGTGCTGCAGAAGCGGTGGGTTCCCAATTAAGATTGGCGAATGCAGCAGGAAGGGCATTATGGGCACGATGGGCCTGTGTTTGTCTTCTTGGTGGCAGCGGGACACTACTTGTGCTTGCCACCTCACCAGCTTGAACTGCACTTATGGGACTCGCCACGTCACCAAGTGTTACTGCAGTGCTGGTTTGACTTCGACCGGGGTGTACTAGGCCGCTGGTGCTTGCCAGTTCACCAAAATGCTACCAAAAAAATTGTTAGTGATCGCAGGGATCAGGCCTGACTCTGCAAACGCTGCAGTTATGCATTTAGTGTTTTGTAAGTGACAGTGATCGATCGATACTGCACTTGGGTGGGCTGGGCTGGGCCAGGTGGAGGGGCAAAATGCAGGTGCTAGCAGGTATCTGGGCTGATCCCGCTAACGCTACGTTTTTGGGAACCCTAAACTGCTGGGGATGCTAGTATAGATCTGATCAGATCAGATATTGATCCGTTCAGATACTATACCACTAAGGGAGGTGTACGGTACGTGCGTGGGTGTTAGCGGTACTGGCGCTAACCTGACACTGCTTGGGGCTAGTGTTTGCCAGTTCACCAAAACGCTACCAAAAAAACTGTTAGCGATCACAGGGATCAGGCCTGACTCTGCGAACGCTGCAGTTATGCGTTTAGTGTTTTGTAAGTGACAGTGATCGATCTATACTGCACTTGAGTGGGCTGGGCTGGGCCGGACAGAGGAGCAAAACGCAGGTGCTAGCAGGTATCTGGGCTGATCCCGCTAACACTGAATTTTTGGGAACCCTAAACTGCTGGGGACGCTAGTATAGATCTGATCGGATCAGATATTGATCCGTTCAGATACTAAACCACTAAGGGAGGCGTATGCTGCGTGCATGGGTGTTAGCGGTACTGGCGCTAATCTGACGCTGCCTGGGGCGACGCATATCACCGCCGGGCGATCAGGGGGCTAAACCTTTATTCGCACTTATACGGTGATCAGTGGTGAAAAGGTTAACTAGGGGGCAATCAAGGGGTTAAAACATTTATTAGATAGTATATGGGGGTCCCTGTCGCTATAAAACGCTGACGGCGAACCTAAATATTTACCTCCCTAACTAGCGTCACCAGTGACACTAATACAGCGATCAGAAAAATGATCGCTTAGTGACACTGGCGACAGGGGGTGATCAAGGGGTTAAAACTTTATTAGGGGAGGTTAGGGGGGTATCCTAGACCTAAAGGGGGCTAATACTAACTGCCCTGCCACATTAACTGTCACAAACTGACACCATGCAGTAATCAGAAAAAAAAAAAACTGCTTGGTGTCAGTGTGACGGGGGGGGGGGGGGGGTGATTGGGGGGTGATCGGGGGGGGGGATCGGGGATATAATGTGTGCCTGGCATGTTCTACTGAGTATGTGTGTGTTTTCTCCTCGGCGCCGGAACGGGAGGCAGATCACGTACAGGTATGTGATTCTGCCTGCCCGTGCCATTCTGCCGACGTATATCGTCGTGAGGCGGTCAGCAAGTGGTTAATACGCATAAAAATAAGTACTTTTTTGCTAGAAAATTATTTGGAACCCCCAAAACATATCTTTTTTTAAGCAGATGCCTTGAGAAATAAAATGGTTGTTCTTGCAATTTTTTATGTTGCACGATATTTGCTCAGCAGTTTATCAAATGCAAATTTTCAGGAAAAAATACACTTAAATTAATTTTTGTGCACACAAACACAATACAGTAATACCTAGGATTGCGAGTAACACGGTTAACGAGCATTTTGCAATACGAGCTATTTAAAAAAAATCATGACTAGGTTTGAGAGCGTGGTCTCGCGAAACAAGGAGGAGTCAAGCCTCTGCGGTCTGCAGTACCGCATTTGGCCAGAGGTGTGGGGGCACCGGTGACACCCGGAGCTGCTTGGATGCACTCTGAGCCACTCGGAAACATTGAATGTTCCGAGCCTCTCCGAGTGCATCCGAGCAGCTTTGAGCGGTTTCCGAGTGTTTCCGAGTGTCTCTGGTGCCCCCCGCACCTCTGGGCTTATGTGGTATTGCATACAATAGAAGTCACTGTGGAACAAATTATCTGAGTTTCCATTGACTTCTATGGGGAAACTCGCTTTGCTATATGAGTGCTTTGGATTACAAGCATTCTTCTTCTAAATATGCTCGTAATCCAAGTTACCACTGTATAATACCAATTATTTGGTAAAAGAGAAAAGATTAAGTTGTATTGAATAAATAGATACCTAACATTTCACTCTTTAATATTACATATACTCATGGAACAGCACCAAATTATAGGACCTAAAAATATCTATAGACGACGCTAAAAAGCCTTTACAGGTTACCAATTTAGAGTTACACAGGAGGTCTAGCACTAGAATTATTGCTCTTGCACTGATGTTCACTGCAGTACCTCACATGTTTGGTGCGATCACCGTTTACATATCCATTTGGACCTATGTGCATGTTTCCCTTTCCGCGTGAGCACAGAGGGTTGGGGCGCATTAACTTTTTTAAATGTTAATATTTATTTTATTCTTTTTTTAGCACTGTATCTTTTTTCTCTATCACAACTGAAGAACAACATCCCTTGTGATAGCATCAAACTAAGATTGGTATGATTAAATGCTTTAACATGCGGGTAATGATTGTGTACAACAAACCAAAACTGGCAGTGACAAAATCCTTGTCGCTTCTGGTTTCTGACATCACAGAGTAGAAGGAACAATGTCAGTTTCTTTCACACTCTGTCTTGGGCATTGAAGGCAGCCTGTCACATCATTACTAGGTTCCCCAAGGGATCAGGAGAGCCCTGTAAAGGCGGCGTCAGAAGAGGCAAAACCGCCCACTTTTGTCACCTGTAAAAGCTATCCAACAGTTGTAAAGCCACTCAGATTACATTTACTTTGCAGGAAATCGCCATAAAAAAATGATACCTTGATTACTGTTGCAGCTGCATCAATGACCGAGATTTCATCCTTCCCGTCCAAGGAAGTAAGGGTGTGTCCTAAGGACAGGAAGAATGGTCAAACATTCACATAGATACACTCCTAAACCTTGTGGACAGCCTTCCCAGTAGAGTTGAAGCTGTTATAGCTGCAAAGTGTGGGCCAACTCAATATTAAACCCTACGGACTAAGGCTGGGATACCATTAAAATTCATGTACATGTAAAGGTAGGTGTCCCAATACTTTTAATAATATAGTGTACATAAACACATGCACACATATATACACATACATGCACATACACTCACATACATGCATGCACACATATATACACAAATACATACATGCATGCACATACATACGTGTACTTGGTTATTCTTTCACCTGTGATACCTGTGACCTGCGACAGCGATGTCTTACTTATTCTTATTGGTGTGCTTTATGAAATATTCCAATGATTTTTGCTTTTCCATATAATATGAAAACAATATCATCTATTGTATATCCCTTTTATGGAACATGAGGTTGTGGCAATTTTTTCCATATATCTCTTCTGTCTCCCTTTTATGGAACATGAGGTTGTGGCAATTTTTTCCATATATCTCTTCTGTCTCCATTTATTTATAAACAGGTTAGCTTCAATGGAAAATTACTTATTGTTATCAATGAAAGTGAAAGTAAAAGAAAATCCCAGTTTTTGGGTTGTCATCAGAATAGAAATAGAGGGGAAATCTTCCAGGTGGAGGGTGGATAGGTGCGTAAAAATTGGTCTTTGGGTGTCGGTGGCGCCTTCCCACCATAACCCTATAGAGGTAATCTTGATAAAAGCAAGAATTGGCCTTGCTGTAAAAAATTGCAACGATATGTACCTGTCAAACAGGTGCAGAAAAATTGGTATTTGGGTGTCGGTGGCACCTTCCTGCCGTAACCCTATACAGGTACTCTTGATGAAAGCAAGAATTGGCCTTTCTGTAAAAAATTGCAATGATATGCACCCATCAAACAGGTGCAGAAAAAATACTCTTTGGGTGTCGAGGGTGCCTTCCTACCATAACCCTATAGAGGTACTCTTGATGAAAGCAAGAATTGGCCTTGCTGTAAAAAATTGCAATAATATGCACCTATCAAACAGGTGCTGAAAAATTGGTTTTTGGGTGTCTGTGGCGCCTTCCCACCGTAACCCTATAGAGGTACTCTTGATGAAAGCAAGAATTGACCTCATTGTAAAAAATTGCAATGATATGCACTTGTCAATAGGTGCTGAAAAATTGGTCTTTGGGTGTTAATTGTGCCCATGAAACCTATACCAAAAACATTCTTCCAGATGATTGAACACCCTCAAAGCTAGACAGCCTTGAAGTCCTTCAGAGATTCCACATCCCAAAAAGACTTAATCAGTGACATTGGCATCAGGGGCTTCATAGCTGGTAATCCAGGACTGATTCATTTTTATAAAAGTCAAACTGTCCACGGAGTCTGTGGACAGACGCATTCTATGATCAGTAACAAAACTTCCTGCTGCGCTGAATGCCCGTTCTGAAAGCACGCTGGATGCAGGGCAGCCCAACAACTCAATAGCATACTAGGCAAGTTCTGGCCAGTGGTCTATTTTCATGACCCAGAAAGTCAGTGGATCATCAGCTGGAAAGCTCTCCATCTTTGTTTTTGCCCCGAGGTAATCGTCCACCATGTGATGCAGATACTGCCGATGGGATGTGGAGGCTGACAGCCCTGGGCGGTAAGGACTAAAAAAAAATTCTGAAATGCCTCACTTAGGCGGACACCTTCTCCAACGCTCCCCTTTTTAACCAACAAAAGACTCAAAACTACATTTTCCACAAAACTGTAACCTACTGAAGTCAGGAAAAATGTTCAATAAAATCCCCTTTAACATGTCCTCAAGAGATTTTATCTTCTGCACTAGGGATGAGCCGAACACCCCCCGGTTCGGTTCGCATCATAACATTCGAATGGACCGAAAGTTTGGGCGAACTTTCGAACCCCGTTAAAGTCTATGGGACTCGAACGTGAGAAATCAAAAGTGCAAATTTTAAAGGCCAATATGCAAGTTATTGTCCTAAAAAAGGGTTTGGGGACCCGGGTCCTGCCCCAGGGGACATGTATCAATGCAAAAAAAAGTTTTAAAAACAGCAGTGCGCATGCGCGAGAGCTCCGACATGGCTGCCTGAGCCAGGAGCTCCGCTCCACCCCGGGCCGACGAGCAGCACACCAGCCGCCTCAGCCCACTAACGGGCGACACAGCACCCCACCCAGGTAGGGGAACAGCCGGGGACCAGAAGGAGATGTCGGGGCCCCCTGCAAGACGCGATCTCGGCCCACAATTTACCTCGGCAGGCACGGACGGAAGTCCCAAGATGGCCGCCAGCACGAACGGGCCGCTGCATCAGGCAGGCATCCACTCCAGGATACAAGAGAACAGGCCAGTACTCTCTCCTCCGACCCTTACCTACGCACAGGCAGCACAGGGACCCTCCCAAACTCCCCATTTACCACCGCAAGGCCATATGAAGCCCCAAGGCCCCCTCTGAGACGCTGTCCCTCTCACAACAAGAGATACTCTCACAGGCCCTCCCTGCACAGGCCCAACTACCACCTCCAGCTATGCAGCATTCTGGCTTCTCAGTAACTGACCTCACAGCAATGCAGGAAGACATGTTTGCAAAATTCTCATCCCTTTTAGAGAAAGGACTGGCTAATACAGCAAAACAGATCACCAACACTATTAAAGCGGACCTGTCCAATTTAGGCGCCAGAATTGAAGCCATTGAGGATAAAGTGGAATGCACAACCACTAGAACCAACCAAAACGCAGCACACCTCATGACCATTCAAGAACAATTAGATGTTGCCCTCTCCAGGATCGACGAACTCGAAAACCGGTCTAGGAGGTACAACTTTCGGATTAGAGGCCTCCCGGAAACTTTTTCGGACATACCCTCCACGGTTCAGGACATTATCGCAGCCCTGATTCCCAACATACCCCCCCAACGTCTTGAACTTGACAGAGCTCACAGGTCTCTTGGCCCCCCCAGACAAGATGGCTCCCCAAGGGACATAATCGTCAAGCCGCACTTTTATGCGGTAAAGGAAGAGGTCATGCGTCAATCCCGTCAAAAGCCTATGCTGCAGCACCAGGGTCACCAGATCCAGATTTTCGCTGACCTCGCCCCTACAACTATTCAAAGACGCAGGACACTAAAACCCCTTCTCACGGTCCTCTCTCAACGGGACATCAAATACCGTTGGTTCTTCCCCTTCGCTGTAAAGTTCTCCATCCAAGGCAAGACCCACTCATTCGCTAGCCTCCAGGAAGGGGAAAGGCTATTACTCAGCCTCAGGCTGATTTCCCATGAGGCTCCAATGGACTTCTCGTCTGCTTCCTCGGGCTCCACTAAACGCCCTCCTCCAGGCAGCCCGGTATCCCCACTCTGGATGAAGGGCCCTTCCAAGAAGAGCAAGGAGGGGAAACCACCCTAAGGCTGACTTACTCATCTCTTTTCTCCGGTCTCTGTAGAGACATTTTTGGGTCTGTTCTCACCCCAAGTTGATGGAGCAGGTGCTCCAATACCTTCCCACGACTCATGGACATGGCATACCCCACATCTAAATTCTCATCGAGTCTCACTGTATTACACACCGTTTTCTACATTTGAAGATTTTCCCGATGAAGAAGGTCTGAAACATTCACTCACCTCTCTTTTCCTCAACCTGCCGCCTGCAAGAACCAGCTAATTTAGCTGGCAACCTTCCCAGAAGAAGAGGACTTCTACAGAGAACACCATACTACATGAAGACCAAGGTCCCTCTAACAAAGATCAGAATACAGGACTAGAATACCAGTATTGATTATGCTAGGGCAATTCTTAGTTCAGTTAGAAACCTCGGTTTAACGGTAATACCCATATCTCTTCCCCATTTTCAGATGGAGGTCATGTTAGCTAGGCCATTAAGGCCTCTCTCATTTTCAGGGGACCCCCAGGAATTCTCCCTCACATAGTCAGTTAGGGGGCGGGGGGACTTCTGGGGATGAGAAGGGGGCGGGATACTAAGGTTCTTGTTTACTTGTTCCTACCTGGGTTGAATATTGTTTCAGGCATAGAGAGCCCTGCAAGTAGGGTTGTTATTACAGTTACTCTGTTAACTATTGTTGTGTGTTTATTTTATGGTTCAAATTTGTCTCACCTAGGGTCCGGGGTGGACCCCTTGCGCCTCCACTCGATTCCAAAGAACCGTTGGTGTCCTTTGGTGTCGGAACTTCAGACGCCCCACAGGGCGGTCAGAAGTAGTTCATTCGGGTTATAGCGGATTCTGATTCGCATAACCCCAAGGGTATTTTCATGGTACCCATGTCTTTGTTTTGGTCTTTAGTGTTTAGTAAGTCTCTTATTTTTTTCTCCCCCATCTCATCCCTTTTCTTTCTTCTAGCCAACCCGGGGGGGGGTACCCCTCCACGTCCCAGAGTCGATCCTGGGACTACTCCGCACAACCTGGCCTAAATTCAGTATCAGAAGACTCCCAAGGGTAAGTGACTGCGTGATTACTGGCTTCTATCCCCTCTGCTCCTATGGCTGACCTGACCGTGAAGGGTATTGACCTCAAGATCGGTTCACATAATGTCCAGGGCCTAAACTCTCCTAGGAAACGGAGACTAGCCATGGATCATCATAAATCACTGAGAATTGATGTGATGCTCCTGCAGGAGACACATTTCCACACCCGGTACACCCCCAAGTTCCTACATGCACACTTTCCAACATTTTATTTAGCAAAAGCCCCTAATAAGACGAAGGGGGTAGCTATCCTCTTCTCTAAAAATTGCAAATTTTCACACATCTCTGACTTCAGGGATCCAGAGGGCAGATTCATTTTGGTGAAAGGTACCCTGGAAGGCGTTTTATATTCTTTCGTCTCATACTACGCCCCAAACAAGGGCCAAGCGTCGTTTTTCCAGGATCTGTTCTCAACTTTGGATCCGCTCCTCGAAGGCAAAGTTATCCTGGGAGGGGACTCAAATGTTGCATTTGATCAGGGTCTAGACAAAACCAAGCCCCCTAAAGACCAACTCACACGCCCCACAAAACTTAGCACGAGGATTGCCAAAATGGTCCACTCACAGGGTCTGGTAGATGTATGGAGGGAATTGAACCCCAACAAAAGGGACTATACGCACTTTTCCGCTCCCCACCGGTCGTACGCTAGAATTGATCACATCCTCACCCAGACGGCCCTCATTCCCTTGTCAACTAAGGCAGCAATACTGGACACAGCATGGTCTGATCATTCCTTGGTTACCCTTACCCTGAGAAATGTTCTGTCTGGGCGAGGAGGTTTCTTCTGGCGACTAAATTAATCCCTTTTAGCTGACCCTAGCCTGGTTCAGGAAATTGCTAAATCTATCAAAAAACATTTCCTCTTAAATGATGTGGAGAACATATCCCCCGAAACCCTGTGGGCAGCCCACAAGGCAACCATTCGAGGAGTTATAATTAGACTTGCGTCCAAATTTAAGAAGGAACGATTGATAGACATTCAAAGACTTGAAAAATCCTTCCTCCAACTAAAAGTAGAACATAAAAAACACCCGTCCAGGACCCTTTTAAGTAAACTTGACGCCACCAGACTTGAGCTGAATCTCGCTTTAACGGCTAAAGCAGAGAAAAATCTTAGATGGTGTGGAGCCAAATTTTATTGCCATAAGGATAGATTCGGCTCAATGTTGGCTTCCAAACTCTCACCTAAATTTCGTTCTCTCTCCTTCCCCAAATTGAGGATAGCAGGTCAACCTCCAACAGCAAACCCAATCAGTATTATGTCTGCTTTCCACAATTTTTATGCTTCTCTCTACAACTCACCCCAACCAGAGAAAGGCCCCTTAGTAAATGAATTCCTTTCGCATCTACAACTTCCCTCACTCTCCAGAGACTGTAGAGACTTAATGGAAGCCCCCATCATGGAGGCTGAAATCAGGGAGGTAATAAAAGGACTTAAATACGGCTCTGCCCTGGGGCCAGACGGCCTCTCAGTCCTCTACTATAAGGAATATAGCGCTATCCTAGCCCCGTATCTAGCAAAATTCTTTAATTCTAAAAAGACAGGATCCCCCCTGGAAACCCAACTAAACACAGCATTCATCTCAGTAATCCCCAAACCCAACAAAAACCATGAGGAAGTTGAGAACTACAGGCCCATATCTTTAATTAATAATGACCTCAAAATTCTTACAAAAATTCTTGCCAACCGCCTATCCTCTTTCATCAATCTCTATGTACACAAGGATCAGGTCGGTTTTATACCCGGTAGGCAAGGACCCGACCAAATTAGGAGAGCAATTGATATAGTATCCATCCTACAATCTAACTTGGAAGGGGGGCCGAAACAAGAAGGTATGATCCTCTCGCTGGATCTTCACAAAGCTTTCGACTCGATCGAATGGCCTTATCTCTTCTCCATACTGGAGAAGTGGGGTTTTGGACCCAACTTTTTAGGGACAGTAAAATCAATATACTCCTCTCCTAAAGCGGTGATTCGCTTACAAGGTCAATACTCTAAAACCCTAACCATTGCAAGAGGCACTAGGCAGGGATGCCCACTCTCCCCCCTAATTTTTGCTATTGCGATCGAAACATTAGCAATAGCAATCAGAGCAGATCCCAACATCCAAGGGGTTGCTTGTGGTGACCAGGTCCACAAATGTGGGTTGTTTGCGGACGATATGCTCCTTTTCATCACATCCCCAACCACCTCCCTTCCAAACCTTTGCAAGCTCCTGAAAGAGTTCTCGAAGGCTTCTGGGCTGAAGGTCAATTATGCCAAATCGTCAGCCTTGAACATCTCCCTTAACCCAACTTTACTGGCATCCCTGCAGAGTGCCTTTGAATTCAAATGGAGTGACTCATACATTGATTACTTGGGGATTAGGCTCACAGCGAAAACAGAACTTCTTTATGCAACCAACTTCCCTCACACTTACTGCAAACTAGAGGCTGACTTATCCAAATGGGCTAGAGGGGGTTTATCCTGGTTAGGGAGGATTCATGCAGTCAAGATGAATTTGCTCCCCAGAATCCTCTACCTATTTAGAGCCATTCCAATCAACATCAATAAAGAGCACTTGAAATCGTTCCAAAGGAAAATAGTAAAATTCATTTGGGGAGGGAAGGGGTACAGACTTCAACAGAGCACATTATACTTAAATAGACCACAAGGGGGATTATGCCTTCTGCAGCTATTATGGTACTACCAATCAGCCAGGTTAGCCCAGATTTCGACGGTATACGCAAAGGCGGAGAGACCGGATTGGATACAGATTGAGAGACAGGCAGTTCCTTCTTTTACTATCGATTTTCTTTTGTGGGTCCCCCCTAAAAAACGTCCCCCCATCTTATCCCCAGTCCTCTCGCAATCCTTTCAATTATGGGATTTTCTAAGAAACCTTCCAACCATAACTTCCTACAGACAACCACTGGCTCATATCTTCAATAACCCTGACTTTCCCCCAGGAACTGACATTAAAGCTTTCCGATGGTGGCTGAACAAGGGGATGTACCGGATTGGACACTACTTCACATCAATGGGGCCTATAACCAGGGCCTTCTGTGTGAGTCAGCTGGAGATGCCTAGCTCTGAGAACTTTCGCTTTCAGCAGATCAGACACTTTCTCACACATAAGGGAAAAGACAATCCTTCAAACCACTCATTCACACCTTACGAAATATGGTGCGGTCGGTCTACGGAGCAGAGGGGTGGAATCTCTATCATTTACCAGTCACTCTCTAATCAAACAACCAAGACCCCATACATTTATTTATTTATTTCAGGTACTTATATAGCGCCGTCAATTTACGCAGCACTTTTACATATACATTGTACATTCACATCAGTCCTTACCCTCAAGGAGCTTACAATCTAAGGTCCCTAACTCACATTCATACATACTAGGGACAATTTAGACAGGATCCAATTAACCTACCAGCATGTCTTTGGAGTGTGGGAGGAAACCGGAGTACCCGGAGGAAACCCACGCAGGCACAGGGAGAACATGCAAACTCCAGGCAGGTAGTGTCGTGGTTGGGATTCGAACCAGCGACCCTTCTTACTGCTAGGCGAGAGTGCTACCACTACACCACTGTGCTGCCATACATGTTAGCTTGGGAGTCTGACTTATCCCTGGAGTGGGACCTGGAGAAGTGGAGGGTCACTTTTAATAGGGCATACAAGAGCATTCTGAACATCTCACTGGTGGAGTCCAGCGTAAAGGTCATCACAAGATGGTACCTTCCACCGGAGAGACTGGCCAAAATGTTCCCCTCCACGGACCCCAGGTGCTTTAGGGGTTGTCTTCTTAGGGGCTCCTTGGCCCATATCTTTTGGGAATGTCCACGTCTAAGGCCTTTCTGGCATAGGATTTTTCATATGATCAAGAAAGTCACTGGAGTTCAGATCCCAAGAACCCCCGCCTTAGCGCTTTTAAATGATCATTTACCTAAGACTCCCAAACTGGCCCGTAAATTGATTCACTTCATTTTGCTGGGGGCTAAACTATCTATAGCCAAGGCATGGAAACAACCCAAGGTATCCTTCAAAGCGGCTATCCGCAAAATTTCATGGATCATGGCCCAAGAGAAGCTTGCTAGTACCCTGAACAATACCAAAGAGAAATTCGAAGCTATCTGGGAACCATGGGCTAATTTCTTGGGCATCTCCCTGATCCCAGGGGTTCAACCTTAAAGCGTCAGGCTGTTTCTGGGTCTAGGGGGACTCCTCCCGTGGCTTGGCTTTCGACTACTTTCTCTTCTGCCTCTCTCCCCCCATTCTCACCTCTCCTTCTTCTCTTCTTCTCCTATCTTTTGTTTTTTTAGCAGGTTGATCTTCCAAGACGATGTTTTACCTGCTTTAATTTAAACCATGGTAGGGACCCCTGGGAGACTAGCTCCCAAGGGAAGCATACGAAGTAGGTTCTTACTTCCTGTTCTGTGGCCCAGAGACCTTTAGCACTAACTAAGGGGGTGCTAGGGGCAAGTTGGAGTGCTCCGCTCAGGCACAGTGTGTTCCCAGATGGGGTGCAGACGGTCTCTCCTTCTTCCCCCTCTCCCAATCATTGCTTGTCTCAGGGTTCCAAGATTTAAGAGAACGAATTTGGACACTTAAAGGTATTATTGCAAAGTCTTAGACCGTTTTTATATTCGTATCTACTGTCGTAAGGTTAACTTGTAACCCCTAAGGGGTTCGAACTATTCTACTTTATACTCCCGCATTCAACGCTAATGATATGTATGTTTTTTTTTTTTTTCTTGAAAACTCAATAAAATATTTTGAAATAAAATACATTTGTTGGAGAAAAAAAAAAAAACAGCAGTTTTTTCGGGAGCAGTGATTTTAATGATGCTATTTCTTTAAATATCATGCCTGGGGGTGTGTCTATAGTATGCCTGTAAAGTGGCGCGTGTTTCCCATGTTTAGAACAGTCCCTGCTTAAAATGACATTTCTAAAGGTAAAAAATTGATTTAAAACTGCTTGCGGCTTTAATGTCATGTCTGGTCACGGCAATATGGGTGAAAATCATTGAGAAACCCCCCCAGCCCATTACCAGCCCCTTTGGGTCTTATATGGATATTAAGGGGAACCCCACACCCAAATAAAAAAAAGGAAAGGCGTTGGGCCCCCAGGCCCTATATACTCTGAACAGCAGTATACAGGCAGTGCAAACAAGACAGGGACTGTAGGTTTGTTCTTAAGTAGAATCTGTTTGTAATTTTGAACTGGTACATTCTTTACGTGTAGCTCTAGCCAAAAAATCTATTTTTAAGCTTTTTGGAAAACAAAGGGAAGGATTATCACCCCTGTAACATTTATTATGCTGTCTGTGCACCTGTTCAGAAGACTTCACCTCACTTTCTGTCCCAATGACGATTGGGTTTAGAAAATTTGGGGTTTTAGTGAAACAAGGAACTCTTACAGGAGAGAATTTTCCTTCCTAGGGGTAGATTTCCTCTCACTTCCTGTTGTCTCCTTCCGTTTGCAAGTAGGAGTCATTTGTAAGTTGGATGTGTGAAAGTAGGGGCCTGTCCTATATACTCTGCAGAAATTTGGGCCTTAGGTGTTGGTGTTGCCACAACACTGTAAGCCCTCCCAGTTACTCTTGGTGAGCACAGGAATGGGCCCTGCTGTTAAATATTAGCTCAAGAATAGTAATTACATGCCCTGTTGAACAGGGTCAGAAAAATTGGGCCTTTGGTGGTGGATGGTGTGGTGGTGTTGCCACAACACTGTAAGGCCACACAGTTACTCTTGGTGGGCACAGGAATGGGCCCTGCTATTAAATATTCGATCAAGAATAGTAATTACATGCCCCTGTTGAACAAGGTCAGAAAAATTGGGCCTTTGGTGGTGGACGGTGTGGTGGTGTTGCCACAACACTGTAAGTCCTCACAGTTACTCTTGGTGGGCACAGGAACAGGCCCTGCTGTGATCAAGAATAGTAATTACATGCCCCTGTTAAACAGGGGCTTAAAATTTGGGCCGGTGCCACAACACTGCAACCCCTCACAGATACTTTAGTTGAAGTGCAGGAATGAGCCCTGCTGCAAAGTATTGCATCAAAAATTGTAATTACACGCCCCTGTTAAACAGGGGCAGAAAAATTTGGCCTTGGGCAAGTGTGCTGGTGCCACAACACTGCAACCCCTCACAGATACTCTAGTTGGAGCACAGGAATGAGCCCTGCTGCAAAGTATTGCATCAAAAATTGTAATTACACGCCCCTGTTAAACAGGGGCAGAAAAATTGGGCCTTAGCCACTGGTGGGGGTGCCCAGAACCAAAAATGTTCTTACAAGCTATCAGCATGAACATTGAGGAGGAAAAGGCTTGTCACTCGGCATAACAGGATAGTCACTCAGCATCAGCATAGGCAGTCTTGAAGGGATCTCACATTAAAAAAAAATTATTCGGTTACATCAGCATCAGGTGCTTGGTAGCTGGTGATCCAAGACTGATTCATTTTTATGAAGGTCAGCTGATCGACCGATTCGGTGGACAGGCGCACCCTGTGATCGGTTACCACGCCTCCAGCAGCACTAAATGTGCGTTCAGAAAGAAAGCTGGATGCAGGACAGGCCAGTAGCTCAATTGCATACTGTGCAAGCTCTGGCCAGTGATCCATCCTCAAGACCCAGTAACCCAGAGGATTTTCGGTGGGAAAGGTGTCCAAGTCAGATCTTGCCCCTAGGTATTCCTGCACCATGTGAATCATACGCTGGCTCTGGAAATGCGTTGCACAAACCTTTCTGCAAGGCCTCCCGAAGATGTTTCATCCTCTGCTCCCTCTGCGACGGCAAGATAAGGTCCGCAACCTTACCCTTGTAACGTGGTTCAAGGAGGATCGCCAGCCAGTAATGATCCCTCTCCTTGATACCACGAATACGAGGATCCTTCCACAGGCTTTGCAGGATCAGGGAGGCCATACAGAGTAGGTTTGTTGAGGCATTTGGTCCAGAGTCCTCTGGGTCACTAAGGACGACATGATCTGCAGCCACCTCCTCCCAGCCACGTACAAGTCCATGGTTTTCTACGGACTGTAAATGATCCCTTGAAAACTGCTGCTGATGCTGAGTGCTAGGCCCCACCTCCATGCTAACACAATCCTCCTCCTCCCCCTCCTCCTCCTCTTCCTGTATGATCGGCGGGCACACAGGCACACTGTCTGGATAAAGGGGGCCTTGAGAGGTAAGGAAGTCCTCCTCTTCCTGCCTCTGTTCTGCCTCAAATGCCCTGTCCATTATTCCACACAGCGTGTGCTCCAACAGGTGGACAAGAGGGACAGTGTCACTGATGCATGCATTGTCACTGCTCACCATCCTCATGACCTCTTCAAATGGTGACAGGACAGTGCATGCATCCCTGATCATGGCCCACTGGCATGGGGAAAAAAAAACAAGCTCCCCTGACCCTGTCCTGGTGCCCTAATCACACAGGTACTCATTGATGGCCCTCTGCTGCGTGTGCAGCTGCTGCAACATGGCCAACGTTGAGTTCCACAGAAGCAAATACTCTTGCGCACAGGTGTGTAAGCTAGATGATCCCAAGGGTTCAAAAAGGACAGTGGATTTCGGCCTTGCTGCTCTCCAGGATGGGATTATCCTAGTAGTAAACGATAAGAAAGAAAAAGAGAGCGCATCGGCCTAGTGCATTATCCTTGAGAAAAACTTATTAAAAACAAGATTAAAAGGCTCTGAAGAAGAAGGGACACCTTCGAAATGCATTAGCCAGCAGCGGTTCGTACGTCCTCTTCCTAGGACCTGGAAACTGCTACCAGCAGATTAATCGGCTTGTGACTGTATACTGTGCGATAATTTCTTACGAGTTCCACCTGGTGGGCATGTCACAGATGTGGCGGTTCTTGGGCAGGTTAAATTCCTTTTGGAGGTCAGCCAGCCGAGCACTGGCCTTATATGACCGGTGGCAATGCACACAAACTTTCCTGGCCTGCCTCAGGACATCATGTAAGTCTGAGTACCTGCCCAAGAACCGCTGCACCACCAAGTTAAGGACGTGAGCCAAAAAGGGCACATGGGTCAGTTTTTCCTGTCGGAAGGGGGAGAGGAGGTTGGTTCCATTGTCGCAAACCACCATTCCTGGCTTAAGCTGGCATGACGTCAACCACCTTTGAGCCTGCCCCTGCAGAGCTGACAGAATCTCTGCCCTAGTGTGGCTCCTGTCGCCCAAGCACACCAGCTCAAGCACCGCATGGCATCTTTTTGCCTGCGTGCTTGCGTAGCCCCTTGAATGCCTACGGAGCACCGCTGGTTCCGAGGACAAATCAGCAGAGGAAGAGGCCATGGAGGAAGAAGAAGAGGGGGTAGAGGAGAGAGGTGTGGCAGAATCACCACTAATAGAATTTTGGAGGCGTGGTGGCGGAACAACCTCCAACACTACTGCACCCTATCCTGCATCCACCTCAGCTGCCAGCAGAGTCACCCAGTGCGTGGTGAAAGATAGGTAACCTCCCTGTCCATGCCTGCTGGACCATGAGTCAGCGGTAATATGCACCTTACCGCTGACCGCCCTGTCCAGCGAGGAATGGACATTGCCTTCCACATGCCGGTAGAGAGCTGGAATCGCGTTCCATGAAAAAAGTGGCATTTGGGAACCTGCCACTGAGGTACCGCACATTCCACAAACTCACAGAAGGGGGCAGAGTCTACCAACTGAAAAGGCAGTAGTTGAAGTGCTAGCAATTTAGCCAAGCTAGCATTCAAACACTGGGCATGTGGATGGCTGGAAGCAAACTTCTTTCGCCGGTGGAACAATTATGGATAGGGAAATCTGCCTGCTAGAATCGGACGTTGGTGCACCAATTGCAGATTGCCCACAAGTACTTGGCAGTGGCACACCTAATTCTAAACCTTCATTCCTCTCAGTGCAGGTTTCTAATAGGACTGAAGGTATAGTGGGGTTGGAGATCCCAGCTGATGAGGAAGAGCAAGGAGAGGTCTGCCTTGTTCTTTGGTGTAGGTCTTTTAGGTAGTGTTGCCAACAGGCTGCATGGGAGCTCGACATATGTCTGATTAAGCACGTGGTGCCCAAGCGCTTGCTGTCTAGTCCACGCTTGATACGCTTCAGACATATTTTGCAAATAGCAACGGTGCAATCTTCTGCACACGTCTCAAAAAAGGCCCACACCACAGAACTTTTGGAATAACGTGCGTCACCAGCGCCTTGCACTTGCGGAGCTCTGCGGTGTGATGCAGTCCGTTGGCACCAGCAATTGTCTGCAGTTAGCTTTAGTTGCACACTGCACAGGATACAGTACACTAACTGAAAATACTGCAGCTGCCTACTTGAGGTATTATTAGAAAGAGAACACCAGCAATTGTCTGCAGTTAGCTTTAGTTGCACACTGTGCACAGGATACAGTACACTAACTGAAAATACTGCAGCTGCCTACCTGAGGTATTATTAGAAAGAGAACACCAGCAATTGTCTGCAGTTAGCTTTAGTTGCACACTGTGCACAGGATACATTACACTGACTGAAAATACTGCAGCTGCCTGCCTGAGGTATTAATAGAAAGAGAACACCAGCAATTATCTGCAGTTAGCTTTAGTTGCACACTGTGCACAGGATACAGTACACTGACTAAAAATACTGCAGCTGCCTGCCTGAGGTATTATTAGAAAGAGAGCACCAGCAATTGTCTGCAGTTAGCTTTAGTTGCACACTGCACAGGATACAGTACACTGACTGAAAATACTGCAGCTGCCTGCCTGAGGTATTAAAAGAAAGAGAACATCAGCAAATGTCTGCAGTTAGCTTTAGTTGCACAATGTGCACAGGATATAGTACACTGCAGGGGCGTAACTACCACCATAGCGACCCATGCAGGCGCTATGGGGCCCGCAGCCGAGTGGGGCTATGTGACAATGAGCCCCGGGAAGACAGGAAATTGAAATGAAAGCTATTACAGCGGGCAATCCTGCTCTCTGCTGATCTGGGTGGCTTGCCTCTTCCTCTGCATAGGTGGGGCTGTATGGGGCACAGGTCACGCTGCATGGGGCACAGGTCACGCTGCATTGGGTACAGGTCACGCTGAATTGGGCACAGGTCATGCTGCATTGGGCACAGGTCACGCTGTATGTGGCACAGGTCACGCTGCATTGACACTAGGGCAGCTGGGGGGGGCTGTTTGCAGGGGGCCCCATACAACATTTTGTTATGCGTTTCTGCTATTTCTAGTTACGCCCCTGGTACACTGACTGAAAATACTGCAGCTGCCTGCCTGTAAGTATATTAGGAAGAGAATAACAGGAACGGATTTAGCTAAACTGAATACAGTGTATATATATATATATATATATATATATATATATATATATATATACATATACATACATACATACAACACCTGGGATGCATATATATACACAATACACCGACTGAAAATGCTGCAGCTGCCTGCCTGAGGTATTATTAGAAAGAGAACACCAGCAATTGTCTGCAGTTAGCTTTAGTTGCACACTGCACAGGATACAGTACACTAACTGAAAATACTGCAGCTGCCTGCCTGTAAGTATATTAGGAAGAGAATAACAGGAACGGATCTAGCTAAACTGAATACAGTGTAAATATATATTTACAACACCTGGGATGCATATATATATACACAATGCACTGACTGCAGCTAACTGACTCTATCTAACTCAAATGAAATTACACTGTCTCTCTCTCTCTCTCTATCTCTCTCTCAATGCCGGAACACACTACACAGGGCCGACGTACAGGCGGCCTTATATATTGTGGGGCGTGTACTAAATCCCCTGAGGCATAATTAGCCAAAGCCACCCTGCCTTTGGCCAATTATAGCTCTCTGTTCTTACCACGCTGTGATTGGCCAAAGCATGTGGGTCATAGTTCATGCTTGGCCAATCATCAGCCAGCAATGCACTGCGATGCCACAGTGAATTATGGGCCTTGACGCGCCACTCAAATTTGGTGCAAATGGCCCATAATGTTTGTAATTCTTACGTTCGACTCGAACTCAAAGCTCATCCCTATTCTGCACTCTCTGTGGGGATGGGATGAGTTCTGAGACCTTCCCCTTATAACGGTGGTCAAGGAGGGTTGCCAACCAGTAATCATCCTTCCCCTTTATGCCACTTATTCTTGGGTCCTTTTGCAGGATTTGAAGCATGAGGTTGTCCATGCACCTCAAATTTGCAGAGGCTTGAGAAGCAGACTCCTCGGGGTCACTCAGGATGACAGCATCTGGAACTTCCTCCTCCCAGCCACGTACTGCTCCCAAGGGTCCTGGGGTTGGAAAGCCATCGCTTACAGATTGACGCACATCTTCCTCTTCTTCGAAGCCTATGAAAGTGCCAGAATCCTCCTCCTCATCCTCCTCCCCTCTCTCCCCCTGTGAGTTCTGTGACATAAGAATGATGGTGTCTGGATAAAGTGGGCCTTGAGAGGAAAGGAAGTCCTCCTCTTCATCCTGCTGCTCTGCCGCCATTGCCCTGTTCATAATGCTATGCAAAGTCTGCTCCAGCAGGAACACAACAGGGATTGTGTCACTGATGCATGCACTGTCACTGCTCACCATCCTTGTGGCCTCCTCAAATGGTGACAATACAGTGCATGCATCATTAATGATCATTGGCGTGGAGAAAAAAAGCTGAGGCGGCCTGAGCCTGTCGTCGTGCCGTACTGGCACAGGTACTCGTTGACAGCCCTCTGCTGCATGTATAGCCACTACAGCATTCCCAAATTTGAGTTCCACCTGGTGGGCATGTCAGAAATCAGGCGGTTTACAGGCAGGTGGAATTCCCATTGAATTTTAGTCAACTGAGCACTGGCTGTGTATGACCACCTGAAATAGCTACAGACTCTTCTGGCCTGCTTTAGTACATCTTGCAACCCTGGGTACATACTTAGGAAATGCTGCACCACCAAATTGAGGACATGTGCCAGGCATGGCGTATGTGTCAACTTTCCCTGTCTAAGGGCGGAGAGGAGGTTTGAGCCATTATCGGACACCCCCATTCCTGGCTCCAGCTGGCATGGTGTGAACCATCTCTGGGCCTGTCCCTGCAGAGTTGCAAGAATCTCTGCTCCGGTGTGGTTCCTGTCCCCTAAACACACCAGCTGAAGCACTGCATGGCACCTTTTAGCCTGACTCTGGGAATAGCCCTTTGAACACTTAGGGGGTACCCGATGTTCATAGGACAATTCTGCAGAGGAGGACATGGAGGTGGCGAAGGAGGAGGAGGAGGGGGTAGAGCTCACAGGTCTGGCATCATCACCCCCAGCTGTATAGAGACATGGGGCACAACAAGCTGCAGCACTGAGCCCTGTCCTGCATAATTTTGAGTTTCAAGGAGGGTTACCCAGAGTGCTGTCAACGAAATATATTGTCCCTGCCTATGCTTGCTGGACCACGTGTATGCAGTAAGGTGGATTTTACGGTTGACTGCCTTGCCCAACAATGCCAGAATATTCCCTTCCATGTGATAGTAGAGAGATGGACTGGCCTTACGTGAAAAGTAGTAGCAACTGGGAACCTGCTATTGTGGTACAGCACATTGTGCGAATTCATGGAAGGCGGCAGAATCCACTAGGCTGAAAGGCAGAAGTTGGAGAGCCAACAGCTTTGACAAGCTTGCATTCAGACGCTGGGCATGTGGGTGGCAGGGACTGTATTTTTTTTCTGCTGCACCAGATGGGGCTGAGAAATTTGCTGGCTACCATCTACAGCTGGTGGTGTGCTGCTGGCTGATGTGCTGCTAGGACCTTGGACACCCTGTGGTATACCATCATCCCTATCAGTGGAGGCTGCTGAGAGGTAATGACTCAGTATCGCAGGGGCAGACTGAAGTGGGTAAGGAGAAAGGACAGATTTGTGCCCCTTTTGTGTGGCTTTTAGGTGCTCTTGCTAATGGGCTGAGTGGTTGGACGTTAAATGCATTGTTAAGCATGTGGTACCCAAATGGTTGGTGTTTTTGCAACGCTTGATGTGCCTGAGACACAGTTTGCAGATAGCAACAGTGCGATCTGCTGCAGATGTGCTGAAAAAGGCAGAGACAGCTGAGCTTTGGGGAGTGGGCCGAGAAATAACAGCTGCAGAATGTGATGGAATAGGGTGGCTGCTCTTTACTCTTTCTTGATGTCGGCCTCCTTGGGGTTGTGCTGCCTCACCTTCAGTTTCCTCTTCTGCTCTATCTGGCACCTAAGTTGCATCAGTGACCTCATCATCATCATCTCCATCTCCTCCACCTTCATCATTACCACTGGAGACAACTTGGCAATACGCAGCGGCTTGGGGAACACGAATGCCAATTTGTCTACCAGTGTTCCTCCCTCTCTCTAGGCTCATGTTCCTGTCATCCTCAACCTCAGAATCAACATATGAATCCAGTAATGGCTGGGCATCATCAAGGAGCAAGTGGCTGATGCTGTGGTCAAATAACTCAACTGACTCCTCAATGGCTGATGTTGGGGCTATGGCAGGAATAGATGTGGACAAGGAGGCAGGTTTATCCACTCTGGCAACTGCAGGGGACTGCACCTTGTCTCTGCTTGCGTGGCAGAGGATGAGGAAGATTTAGTAAGCCAGTCCACCACCTCCTCTGCATGCTGTGGCTGGATAGCATGGGCAAACTCACTAAACAGGGTAAATGATGCCCTGCCTAAGGACTGACCACCACGTCCACTTTTGCCTGTGGACAAATTTGTTGCTGGCCCCCTTACAGTGCCAAGGAAACGTCTGCCTCTCCTTGTTGTCCTCCCAGATATTATTGGGAGGGATGGGGCGGTGCTTATAAGCAAATGTAAAGAAGTTGATATCTGTACGTAAATGCACTTTAATCAATGTAAAGAGGTGTTTGTGCACTTTAATTTGAGTACTCACACTACACAGACACACTCCATGGATACACTATAATATACTTCAATATAATGCGCCAAACATACAGTGACGCACAGAACTATATGGCGTTAAACTGGCAGTAACGCACACAAAACGATATGGCGTTAAACTGGCAGTAAGGCACACAAAACTATATGGCGTTAAACTGGCAGTAACACACAAAACTATATGGCATTAAACTGGCAGTAATGCACACAAAACGATATGGAGTTAACCTGGTAGTAACACACACAGAAGTAAATGATGTTAAACTTGCAGTAACACACACAGAACTATATGGTGTTAAACTGGCAGTAACGCACACAAAACAATATGGCGTTAAACTGGAAGTAACGCACACAGAAGTAAATGATGTGAATCTGGCAGTAACATACACAGAACTATATGGCGTTAAACTGGCAGTAACACACACAAAACGATATGGCGTTAAACTGGCAGTAACGCACACAAAACTATATGGCGTTAAACTGACAGTAATGCACACAGAACTATATGGCATTAAACTGTCAGTAATGCACACAAAACAATATGGCGTTAAACTGGCAGTAATGCACACAAAACTATATGGTGTTAAACTGGCACTAACGCACACAGAACTATATGGCATTAAACTGGCAGTAATGCACACAAAACGATATGGCGTTAAACTGGCAGTAACGCACACAAAACTATATGGTGT
This sequence comes from Aquarana catesbeiana, assembly GCF_042186555.1. Lineage (NCBI taxonomy): Eukaryota > Metazoa > Chordata > Amphibia > Anura > Ranidae > Aquarana > Aquarana catesbeiana. The sequence goes on from NC_133326.1 coordinate 180,114,689, forward strand.
TAAACTGGCAGTAACGCACACAGAACTATATGGCATTAAACTGGCAGTAATGCACGCAAAACTATTTAGCATTAAACTGGCATTAACGCACACAGAAGTAAATGCCATAAACTGACAGTAACGCACAAAACTATATGGCGTTAAACTGGCAGTAACGCACACAAAAAGATTTGGCGTTAAACTGGCAGTAACTCATACAGAAGTAAATGGTGTTAAACTGGCAGTAACGCACACAGATCTATATGGCGTTAAACTGGCAGTAACGTACGCAAAACTATATGGCGTTAAACTGGCAGTAATGGACACAGAAGTAAATGGCATTAAACGGGCAGTAATGCACACAGAAGTAAATGGCTTTAAACTGGCAGTAACACAATCAAATAGACGGTGTTCAACCATCACTAGACTGGCGCTACCTGAACTGTCCCTACTCTAGCTATACACTAATGTAAAGATTACTGACATGATCTCACTACACTACACTGAAACTATATGAGCTGTCCCTACACTACACTAATGACACGGTCTCACTACACTACAGTGAAACTATCTGAGCTGTCCCTACTCTAGCTGCACATTATGTAAAGCTGAATGATGGTCCTCCTCACTACACTCACACTATCCCTAGACTAACACTAAACTAATATTCTACACTGACAATTGAAGCAAAGTAGCACAGTATAGCACACTAACTAACTAATAGCACTGGACAGAGCCCTGTTCTATCTCTCTCCACGCCGAAATCACACTGAAAAGGGCTGCCATTGAAAGAATACTTTTATACTGTGGGGTGGGAATGAGCCATGATTGGATAAAGTCATGATGACAGTGTCCAATCACAACTCTGACAGTGCTCTGTACACTGATTGGCTGAAGCTTTCACTTCTTCAGCCAATCAGGGCTTGTAATGCACTGTTCAGTGCCGCAATGCATTGTGGTAGGTTCGGGGGGCCGAAAAAATGGTCAAACGACCCGTTTATTCGGCTGTTCTCCTGAACAACCGAACAACGAAAGTTCGGCCCGAACTTATGCTCGGGCCGAACCATTCACAAATCCCTACTGATCACCCTCACACTTAAAAAGCCCTCATTGGATCCCACCAGCCTGAACAACTTAAGACCCATCTACTTGCTCTGTTTGCGTCAAAACTTTTAGAACGCTTAATCTACAACCATCTTTGCTCCTACCTCACTGACAACAACCTTCTTGACCCCTTACAGTCTGGCTTCCACTTGCTACACTCCACTGAAACTGCCCTATTGAAACTCACTAACCTACTAACTGCTTAAGCCAATGGCCACTACTCCATACTCATACTACTTGACCTCTCTGCAGCCTTTGATACTGTTGACCATCCCCTCCTCCTCAAAAAATTCCACTCTCTTGGCCTTCAAGACTCCGCTCTCTTCTGGCTCTCCTCCTACCTATTATAGTGAAAGTGAACTGTTTTCAGTAAATCTAAACCCCTTGAGTAGTAACACAATGGGAGCTATAACCAAAAATTCTGAGGATTTTTTTAGGCGCCACAATTGTAAAACTAGAGGAAACAAAAAAGGGGTCACTGTGGAGTAATTTGTGGTGATTAACACAGGAAAAGACAAACCAAGTATTATTAATATGTTATGTTATATTCTGTAAAATTGGAAAAAAGAAGTATTGACTCTAGCTTTGAGTTTCTTTCCTTATCAGAACTCGGACCAGTTTGAACTGATCAAGGATCTCAATCCGTTTGCGTGGAACCTAATAATACAGGTATTATATGATAAGAATAACAAATTCCAGACAGAGGAATTGTCATGTGACTGGAAATATTCCCTAAATGGAGCCTTAGAACCCTTTAAGATTGGATGGAATTATTAGAGGAAACTGAAGTGGATGACGGTGATGGCAGACAACCTTGGACCCTTAAACCTGGATATACATATAAGACCTCATGCGCTATGTTTACCTTCATACACGAAGGATACCATACAACTATTACAAATTATTAAAGATATGCATGTTCTTATGGATGCGTGGCCTGTGGCCATAGACATTGAGGGTTGGTATACAAGTGTTGCACCTTTAGGCATTTAAAGGAGAGCAGAAATGAATCACAGAAAACTGTGGGTATGGCCAAAATGCATTAACAGGGGAAGAAGTTTAAAGGGGCATTGTTAAATAAAACTCAAGCCTCCTTGTACTCATAAAATATGATTTGATTGCTGTGCCACAAGCATGAGTCTGACAGACATGTAAAAACCTCAGCACAATCATATTTAAAAAATTAATGCTTACATTATATATGATTTTGTGCACACTGAAAATAGTCAGGGAGTTAATACTTTGTTCGAGCCTACCTTAAAGAAGAACTTCATTAAAATAGGCATGCACTGCTCAGCAACCAGCAAATGTTGACACAATTAACACTTTGGTCAGAAGTATGTAATGTATTTTCTGTAATGCCGCGTACACACGGTCGGACTTTTCAGCTACAAAAGTCCGACAGCCTGTCCGACAGACTTCCGGCGGACTTTCGGCGGACTTGCGGCAGACTTTCTAACGAACGGACTTGCCTACACATGACCACACAAAAGTCCGACGGATTCGTAAGTGATGATGTACAACGGACTAAAATAAGGAAGTTCATAGCCAGTAGCCAATAGCTGCCCTAGCGTGGGTTTTTGTCCGTCGGACTAGCACACAGACGAGCGGATTTCGGGGTCCGTCGTAGTTACGACGTAAAGATTTGAAGCATGTTTCAAATCTAAAGTCCGTCGGATTTGAGGCTAAAAAAGTCAGTTGAAAGTCCGGAGAAGCCCACACACGATCGGATTACCAGCCAGCTTTAGTCCGTTAGCGTCCGTTGGACTTTTGTAGACGAAAAGTCCGACCGTGTGTACGCGGCATAAGAGTCTGTAAGGCACAGAGTGCAGAGGTGTGTAATGCAAGGAGTGCAAGGGTCAGGAGTAGGTAACGTACAGAGTGCAGAGATCAGGAGAATTGCACTGGGTGCAGAGGTCAGGAGCACATAATACACAGAGTGCTGGAGTCAGAGATATATAAAGCACAGAGTGCAGGGAATACCCTTCCTTCCAGGCTGGGGAAAGCTTTCCTCAGCTCTAAAGTCTATTTCTTTGACAGACAGCCAGCAGAGAGAGATGTCAGCTGCCACAGTAACTGGTAATCCTTATGTTAGGGACTTAGGGCACCCAGCAGGAGATACGGGCATATGCCCTGCATGCCTGGCACACGTGAAACCGCTGCTTGTACAGCAGCATACACTGCATTCAAAAGATTACAGGTCACTGACATATTTCTTAGAGAGAGTGGGCAGGAACAATTGTATAACAATGTATTTGCGCTCACACTATTAAGCTGCAGGGTCTGGCAATAGCAACCTTTTTTGCCCCTTCATATGCCAACCTGTACCTGGGGGGAGGTAGGAAAGAGACCTACTAACTGATGACACCCTGTCAGATTGAAAGCAATGAAAGTGCATTTCATTGAGTGCTCCATATAGCCTCAAAGAAGGAATTGAAGGCTCATCAGACCATATTGACCACTTACACTTACAGTATGTATAGTAACTTCAAATGTGCACATCATAAAGTACACTTCTTCTTTCAAATTCAGATGGGCTCTGTGCAAAGTTTCCACTCCACTTCTTTTTTCAAATTGATCCTTGACTCAGAGAAGATGTTATGATGAAAAAAAAAATCCACCGTGCAGTATCTCAGTAGAAATGGAAACCAGTTTCCCCCAATACCACACTCACATTTTCTCAGTTTCAAAGTCACTATAAATAATTACTTTCCTAAATTATTATAGTAAATGGCTCACTGGACAAAAGGACTCGTTATAATATCCAAGTAAAAATAGGCATTTCTCTTAGGTCAATTCACACTGTGGATGTCCATAACAGTTTTTCTGCATTCCTACGAAGGAACTTCTTGCTCGCTACTCCAGATATGGTCTGTCTCCCAATGTGCTCTGTGGTATACAGAGGGTTGCTCACCAAAATTGTTGACCCCTTCTTTTACAAAGTGAGTCACAAAGAACGCTCTTTAGGATCAGTTAACCTACAGTATCTCTCATGTTTCCACCAATACAGCAAAGGCACAGGATCCACCACTTTCAATGCTCACTTATTAATTCACAGTCCATCCATCATAGCTCAAGTGAAAAAAAAAACAAAATCATAGTGTAATTCCATAAAACAAATCCCTTTATTTATATAAACAATGCTCACAATCTTATTAAAAACCATGTGTCTTTAAACTCATAACAAACAACCTTTACCCTCAGTTTCTTTAGCAAGCAGTGGTCGTCTTGGAGGTGTGTTTGGGGTCGTTATGTTGGAACATTGCCCTGGGGCCCAGTCTCCAAACGGAGGGGATCGTGCTCTGCTTCAGTATGTCACAGTACTTGTTGGCATTCATGGTTCCCTCAATGAACTGTAGCTCCCCAGTGCCGGCAGCACAGATGCAGCCCCAGACCATGACACTCCCACCACCATGCTTGACTGTAGGCAAGACACACTTGTCTTTGTACTCTTCACCTGGTTGCCGCCACACACACTTGACACCATCTGAACCAAATATGTTTATCTAGGTCTCATCATACCACAGGACATGGTTCCAGTAATCCATGTCCTTAGTCTGCTTGTCTTCAGCAAACTGTTTGTGGGCTTTCTTGTACATTATCTTTAGAAGAGGCTTCCTTCTGGGATTACAGCCATGCAGACCAATTTGATGCAGTGTGCGGAGTATGGTCTGAGCACTGACAGGCTGACCCCCTAACCCTTCAACCTCTGCAGCAATGCTGGCAGCACTCATATGTCTATTTCCCAAAGACAACCTCTGGATATAACGCTGAGCATGTGCACTCAACTTCTTTGGTCCACCGTGGTGAGGCCTTTTCTGAGTGGAACCTGTCCTGTTAAACCACTGTATGGACTTGGCCACCGCGCTGCAGCTCAGTTTCAGGGTCAATCTTCTTATAGCCTAGGCCATCTTTATGGAGAGCAACCATTCTTTTTTTTCAGATCTTCAGAGAGTTCTTTGCCATGTGGTGCCATGTTGAACTTCCAGTGACCAGTATGATAGAGTGAGAGTGATAACACCAATTTAACACACCTGCTCCACATTCACACCTGAGACCTTGTAACACTAACAAGTCACATGACACTGGGGAGGGAAAATGGCAAATTGGGCCCAATTTAGACATTTTCACTTAAGGGTGTACTCACTTTTGTTGCCAGGGGTTAATGGCTGTGTGTTGATTATTTTGAGGGGACAGCAAATTTACACTGTTATACAAGCTGTACACTCACTACTTTACATTGTAGCAAAGTGTTGTTTCTTCAGTGTTGTCACATGAAAAGATATAATAAAATATTTACAAAAATGTGAGGGGTGTACTCACTTTTGTGAGATACTATATATATATATATATATATATAAAAGGACAAATACAATCATTAATAGATAAACTCCCCCTAGTGGTCCTAGTTCAATAGCATCTGCACTCATATTTGCATATTTGAAAGGCCAGAGACAATACCTGTAGAGCCCTGAATCTGATTCACCTCACCCACTCAAGGAATATAACAGTTTTGCTCATATCAGCAGACACTGAAAAATCATTTCATCAAGTAAAATGGGAATTCTTGAAGCAAACCTTAAAACATATTGGTCTTTGAGACAATACGAGAAAGTGGCTGAATGCTATTTACTCTCAACCGCTGGCATCCATAAGAATGAATTATGTCCTCCCCAAGGATTTCCCTCTATCAAATGAAACACAAGAGGGATACACCCTATCACCACTTATCTTTGTCTTAACATTATAATCATTCCTGCGTCATATCGGATTAAACAATAACATCAAGGGCATTGAGACCTCTAAACATCATTATAAAGTCTTTGCATATGCATATGACCTTCTGTTCTTATTGACAAACCCAGAGATCTCTATTCTAAATCTTATGAATAAGTTAGACTCATACTCAGCACTCTTTAAATACACAATTAATGTCTCAAAATCTGAAGCCCTGAACATTAACGTTGAATTAACAATATTAAAAGAACTTCAATTTCAAATGGGCTACTAAAACCATTAAATATCTGAGAATGCAGTTCATGCCACCCCTCTCTGGCATTTACTTGACAAACCTCTCTACCCTCTTTAGCACTATCAGCTAGACCTAAAACAATGGAATGCTTGTTAATTTACTTGATTTGGAAGAAAAAGTATATGGAAAATGAACCCCCTCCACTGCTTATTAGTGCTACCATTGTCATACCCAACTCTTTTGTCTATGGTAAAACATGGGTTTTTAAAATTCCTCTGGGCGTTGCGAGCAAAACACATTTCCCATTCTCTCTTGTACACTTCTGCAGAATACTGGACTGGTATAAACACTCTTCATTGAAAAATGTTGTGTTTATATAGACCAGGACATGCTCTTGATCTCACTTGCAGCTCTACCTTGGCTGAAGGACAGTGCCTTTACTGTGGCCAAACAACACCCATTATTTGGGACCACTTTATCCACAATCAGAGGTATTATTATATCAGTCAAACCGCCATCCCCAGTGACTCCTGTTTTTGGAAAACCAGCCTTTCCACCAGGTGTACATGGGCTCCAGTTTAACCTTGTTTTGCTCTCCAATCAACTTCACCCCAGGAACTGTTTGGGAACAGATGGCTGGCTCATGCTGTCACACATCAGAAATTTGACTGATCCCCCATTAATGCTTTGGCAAGTCACACAGATTAGTGATTTTATCACTACTTTTGAACCTCAGGAGGTTACCAGTAAAAACCCCCAAATCTTCAAAACTCATTGCCTAGACTCAAACCCATTGAGGTACAACCTGTCTATTTCTTACAGTGTATCTAGCTTACAACTCCTAAGGAAGATTTTACACCCCCATTCCTTCTGAAATGGGAAAGAGACCTGGGTGGCAATTTCACTCAGAAAGGAATAAAACATATTTAATCCTTTGCACCAAAATCATCCCTCTCTAGTAGAATCTAGGAAAATTTACCCCTTGGTCTCTCCATTTTTCCGAAGTTGTAACCATTTCTTTTTTACATGTTTTCTGGGAATGTGTGCTCCTGCTGCCCTTTTGGAGAAAAATCCAAAGATTTACTAAGCAACTAACAGGAATAACTCTTGGGGATGACCCTGTGGACCCATTCCTATATTTAGCACCTCTTCCCAAAACCAAGTATGAGAAATCTCTGCTCATTCATTTTATATTTTTCTATTGATGTGGCAGGATGAAGAACCCCCTGACTATTGGTATGTGGATCACAATTGTCAATGAGATCAGTTGAATGGAGGACCATACTGCATGTGTATATCACAGAGAAGACACATTTAATTCTACCTGGTTTTATTATAACAATTTCAGTTTCACACAAGAATATCTTGACCTTCTTGCAAAGCACCCTGAGGACATTTGCTCTTTCTAAGTAGAGAGTTTTTTTTACATGACAGATCCCAAGGTGAGGGATGATAGAGGAGAGCCAATTTTTTGGACCCTCTTGCTTTCGTCAAGTTTATTCATGGTCCTTGGACCCTCCCTCCACTACCTTTTCTCTTTTTTCTTCACTCTCTATTTACCCCTTATTCTTTTTGTATGTTCAGCATAAAAACTATAAAAATACGGCATCCACACTGACAATTTCAGGTAGCCACAGGCTAATTTTGTTCTTGATTTAGAGAAACAATGTAGAGAATGACCTAATTCTGTGGGAATTTAGAACCCATTACTATATTTGATCAGATTGTTTTCTGCTACTCCTTTTTGTCACTTTTTTGTTAACTGTGAAATGCATAATTAAGGAATTAAATACATGGATTTCAATGAATGAATATACTGCAGGGTAGAGGAAAGAACTTAGTTTGTGATCTTTTCAAATTGTTGTACACACTACTGCACTTGGTTTTATGAAGATTATGAAAACAAAGTTTCATAAGAGAGAATAATAGTATAGTTTAATACAAAATTTGAAATTATTTGCCTAGGTGTAAAAAAAAAAATCGCAAAAAGAGTGCACACAACATGTTTCTTTTAGATACCCTGCCTAGCTACCAAAAATATGTTGCCTAATCTCTATAGTTATGTGTACTATTAATGGTGCAGCCAGCCATGAAAGATGAGAGTTTATTATTAAGGTAAGGTGTACATAATAGAGTGTTTGTCGTTTTACTCACTGCTATTGTGCCTTGTATGACTGAATGCGCCTGAATGCAACAGAGCTCTGATTACAGAATTCTGTGGTAACAATAGCTGGCTTACCCTTGGAGTCAGATCTACACCTATTGCTATTGAGCTACTCGGTGTTTTAATTTACAAGGAATTTGGCTACTCTCCAAAACATTTATCATAAAGGTTCTGGATTATGTCATTGTGACCAAACCTTAATTACACAGTGATTTTAGTACTTGTTAATACATTAATTTTTGTATGTTTATTTATCTTTCCAGCATGTTTTGTTAATAAACCTTTGAATCCTAATCCACATGTATTACTTTTTCATTCATTGCAAACCTCAAAGTCAATGAAAGGACTAAACAGAACAGAATAAGATGTGAAAGAAAAAAAATACAGATCTGCAATATATGATCAAGTGAAACCCCAGTTTATTCATTTTAAATGTTGGGATTTGATTGTAGAAATCAGCTCCAGAGGGTGTTTTTATAGGAATGCTTCTTGTACAGCAATGCTTTGCTGTACATAGTATGCTCTGTGGTGGAAATTTTATTGGATTCACCTGTTCTGTACTTGAGCAGTTTTAAGGGTAATCAAAGGTAACACATTTTGTAGTTAAGGCAGAGTTAGAATGAATTGATCTTCCCACAGATACATTTGTCAAGAATATATATACACTTCATTGAGAAGTTTATGATGGAAACTACAATGCACTGCATATAAATACATTAAGCTCATAGAAAGACACAATCATTATACAATTTTAATGTATATACCTATACTGGTTGTTGTAAAAAAATGTAATTACTATTTCTTTTAATGATGACACAGCCAGACTAAAGGATATATCTTTTTAGAGTTCAGCTTTTAGTTAAAATAACTAGTGCATTTAAAGCGGCATCCACCAGCTGCTATGTCGTTACTGTGTCCTGTAATGCTGCGTTGGATGTGGCAGTTTCAGATGCTGAAGATTATTTATCTTGCAACGAAGATAGAAATTATATGAGTTATGGGCAGCAGGACAGATATCTAACATTTTCTTTTACAGTTTTTTATGGGGTTTTTTCACTACAGAATCACTTTATGTCATAACACAAGTTTTAGAAAAAACAATATGATTGGTGTCGGTTGGGCTCTTTATACACACTGTTATAGTTTGATTTGAAAACTTTAGAGAGAACCACATGCAACAATGCAGAGTTGGGAGCATACTCTAAACTGTGGCAATGCTTAAGAAAGAACAAGAAAAATGGAATAAATAAAAGTGAGGAGGAGAGAAGGAAGAAAAAAAGGGATTGTGCTGGAAAAGGTGCCTGAGGAAAAAAAAAAAAAGGCAGAAGAAATTCAGAATCAGACCTAAAAATAAATAAATATATAAATAAATTTGAGGTTTTAAAGGTACACTATAACGAATTGAAAAAGAATTTTAATTAAAAATATTTAAAAAATAGTAAAATAATAATGATAATAATAATTTTATTAAAAATAGACAGAGTTCCAGAAATATCCCAGCCTATAATCTAGGGTTGTTAAAGGACATTTGGAACAAAATTACAATTGTAAAACGAAATCAGCCAAAGGCTAATCAATTCCACTAATTTATTTGTGAGGTATAGTGGCATCACCAGCCAAGACATTTTCTCACTTCAATAGTTACAGTACATTTACACATATTAACAAAAACCCATTGATCAAACTGCCAATTTAAAGCCCAATAAGCAGAAAGGTGATCAAAGAGGATGTAAAGCTCAACCAGGAAATTGTGTATGTATCTCTCTGGCTGTACAGTTTACCAAAGGTGTACGAATCACAAGACTGGCACAATTATAATTCCTTGGTCAATGCAGTTATTTTTGAATTGTAATTCTGTGTTTAGGTATGTGATTGCAGTTCTGCTTTATGGAATAATTCAAAGCAACAACAATAGTGTTGTTGGTAGGCTATCTTGTAAACATTACAAATCACTTAGAACTATCTTTAATATACATTACTCACTAAGCATTGAAGCAACCAAAGCAACAAACCAACAAGTAACCTAAAAAATGTGAATGTTGTCTTTCTTGCACATTTCAAAACAACTTCTAATCTTTTAATCTTAGCAAATACGTTGGCATAAAAAAACATGTTCAGCTGTGTCGACTGGCTTGGTAAATGGAAGTTTATTCCAATATGAAAATCAATCATATTTGATGTTTACTAGTTATTAAATATGGAGATGTCTTCCTCTGAAACAAAGAAAGCAATAATCTTATACATGGTAAGTTACTTTCAATATTTTCATTGTTAAAGCATTATAAAAATGTTCTGATAGCCTTTAACTATCTCCCACCTGACCTATTGTAAAATGATGGCTAGGAGGGAGCACCATTATTCAGAGAGGACATCAAATGATATCCTCCTACTAGTGCACCTCAAGCGCACCCTAAGGGGCATGCAGCAGTGAAATCTGTCACCTGCTGTGTCCACCGTTGTACTGGGCAAGCCCTGGTACAATGTGATCACTGTGACCAATCACAGAGATCACAAATCAATTATATACAATGGCTTGTCATTCATAGCCATTCATGTGTACTATTGTGTCACAGTGATCACATGGTACAGGGGCCAATCACAGTGGACCTGTACCATGTGCGGTGGGCAGCACAGTGACTAAGTGGTTAGCATTTCCACCTGGAAGCACTAAGGTTGTTGATTTGAATCCCAACCATGGCACTACCCGCCTGGAGTTTTTATATTCTCCCTGTGCTTGCATGGGTTTCCTCTGGGTACTCCGGTTTCCTCCCACACTCCAAAGACATGCTGGTAGGTTAAGTGGCTCCTGTCTAAATTGGCCCTAGAAAGTGTATTGTATGAATGTGAGTTAGGGACCTTAGATTGTAAGCTCCTTGAGGCGTGGCACTGATGTGAACATATAATAAGTACGTAGTGCTGCGTAAATTGATGGAGATATACCTAAAGTACCTGTAATAAGTAATAAAAATAAAATAAATTGTGAGAGAAAAATCCTGATCACCTCCCTAGAGCAGTTTAATGGCACTATGTAAAAAAAAGTAAAAAAAGAAAAAAAGTTAAATGTAAAAAAAATATATATATAGTATTTATTGGCGTATAACACTCACTTTTTTACCATGAAAATCGGGTGCAAATAGCGTGTGCGTGTTATACGCCAATACTTCAATTTTAGCTGCCTCGGAGGGGACAAGGAGGGGGGCCGGACGAGCACTGTCAGATTACATACAGCGAGAATCTCCTGTTTACTTGGCAGCCTCTGTAATAGGAAATCCTGTCTCCTGGGCCGCCATTGGACCACTGTTCTGTCTATCATAGGAGATTCTCTTTGTATGTAATCTGTCGGCGCTCGTCCCGCCCCCTCCCTGTGCCCTCTAGGCTGCAGGTGGACGTCAATCAGGCTGCATTGAAGGCAATCATGAGGCTGCATTGATGTGGATTGATGAGGCTGCAGATGGGCACTGACCTTTATTTTGCTCCAAAGTTCCTTATTTAAAATTTTTGTTTTGTAAGAACATGCTACATAATAAAAGTGGAAAATAGTACAAACATTGGTCTCAAGGAGGATTATCCAAAAGAGAGTAAACAGCCAGATACAACTATTATCTGTACATCTGTACAATAAGAAGGGTACAGATAGGCCTCTAGAACTCACAGGGAAGCCATACATGTGTAAAGTACCAACAAGATAAAAGAGAACCTACTGTTTCAATATCTAATGTAAAAAGAAAAAGGGGAAGAAAAAAAGAGGGTGGGGGAATAGCTGTGACACTATCACCTCAATAAGTAAGAAGACTCTAAACACAGTGAAAACTAAACAGAAAGGATCTAGAGATTGCTCTGCTCAAGGAAATTAGGGAGAGAAGCCTCCAAAGACATATCCACCAAAGGAAAATAAAAAATAGGGGAGGATGAAAACAGGTTAGATATTATGTGAGGAGAGCTTGGACATCTGCAGAGCTACCATAAGCTCTCCAGCAAGTCTAAGTAGCACTAACTTTTTCAGGATCAACACTATCTTCTGCCACCAGCGTCTCCATCGCTGTTGTATAAGAACCTGGCCCCATTCCAGAAGCAAAAGGAAAGAGGTAGAGTTCCAGTGATGTGAAATAACTACTTTGGCCACCAAGAGGCAATTCAGAAGGATACTTTTTTCATTCTGAATATGTGTCCAGGGATCATAGACAAAAGAGTGATTTCAGGGACAGCTGGAACATCTTAAATATACATACTGTAGAAATGTAAACCTTGAAACCTTTCTCCCAAAACTGTGTGAGCATGTGGCAGCTCCACCATATGTGTAGGCAGGTACCCATGTCCTCCAAACACCACCAGCAAACATTGGAGGTAGAGGGATATATACGATGTAAAACATCAGGGGTCTTATACCAGGGAGACATTATTTTTTTACTTTTTTCTTGGTAAAAGGAGGACATAGAAAGTTTAGGGGAAAATTGAAACACTTCCTCCCATTGTCTTCTGAAAACGAAATGCCCAGATAGGACTCCCATTTTGCAACTAAGGGAGAATCCACATTGGCAGTCTCTTCTCTCAACAAGCCATAAAGGGCAGAGACTGTATTCTCTGGGACAGTATCCTGTGAAGGAATTGACTCAAGTGGCATGTAAATAAAAGAAGCGTGAGGGTCAGCATGGCATTTACATAAAAAAGACTGGGCACTGGTGAGCCAGTGACTATTTTGCGGACAAGTTGGGTAGATAGGTAGTTCATCCTGATGTGTAATGTGGTCAGGATAGAAGTTGGGGGCCAATATGTAACAGGACAGACCCGCAACATTGGTGGTATAGACCCCTGGGCCAAATGCCAGTGGGCATAAGTCTTGCTCAAGTTGTACTACTCGTTTATCTATCCTATGGTGAAACCAGTCAACCATGCGGTTAGGTAGAGACGTCTGTTGATTTTGGTTTGGAGAGAACCATCAACCTCAAGCAAAGACACCAAGAACCTCACAGGCTTATTATTAGACCCTGATTTGGGTTGATTTTACCAAATAACTGTAGCAGAATACATTTGGCCTAAATTTTTGAAGAAATATTATTTATTTGCAAAATGGTATAATAGAAACAAAGAAAAATTCATTTTTTGGCATTTTTACATTTATATAGCAAAATAAATAAAAACAACAGGTGTTGAAGTGGGTAAAAAGGATAAAAAAGGGGCCGCAGTTTGCTTTATTTTAACTCACAATTGTGTACCATCTAAACTGATCACTGAATGAGCTATAGAAGATCCAATAATTTCTAGTTTATGGGTTACACAGCATCAAAGCAAACCCGTCAGAAATAAGTATTTGTACAAATTGGAAAATCCACTTCTAAATAGTTATAATAACCCTAATTCCCAGGATTGGATTTTTGTGGTGTTATTTGTTTCCCTGTCAAAGCAAAAACGTCAGCTAAGTGCCAGGCTGAAAGTCCCCCCAAAGGCTTACCTATCACTTGCGTCTGCTCAGGTCTAAATAGGGGACACTTTCTTTGGAATGCTGAAGAAGGATAAAAGCTTTTTTTTTATTAATTAAAAAGATATACAAAAAATGTTCATATATGAATGCTTTGTGAAAGTACAGTATATTATTAGCAGTCAGCTCGGGGGGGGGGGGGGGGTGGAGCCATTTTTGTGGGGACTTCCTGCCTGATACCCTTCCTATAACAGGGAGAAAATAGACTGAGCTACATATTCTAGATGAGGCCTTACTAAGGCTTTGTAAAGGGACAAAATTATGTCTCTTTCTCTGGAGAGTGCTGGTTGCACATGAGATATTAAACATCAAAAGCGTTGGGCCCCTTTGACATGGGGCGGATCTGCTCAGCGGAGTCCGCCAGCTCAGCGGGAGATCGCTCCATTGATCCCTGCTGAGCCGGTGGATGACAGATCCGTCTCTACTCACTGAGCAGGGAGGGGCCTGTCAGAGCCCTGCTGATTTCTATAGGGAAATCGGACGAAAACGGACAGCATGTCTGTTTTCATCAGATCTCATTCGATTTGATCCACCAGACGGATGGCTGAACATATCGCCATCGTCTATCTTAAGCGGATCAGATGGTGGACACATCTCCACTGACACCCGCCTGCCCATAGGAGTCAATGGGTGGCCCGCTTGGATCTGCCTGAAAAATGGACAGGCGGATCTGAGCGGGCTTATCGTTTGAAAGGGGTCCTAGTTTTATGGTAAGATATGGCAGAGTTATTAAGATTTGGTTCTTTTTATGTTGGTGCTGGTTATATTAGGCATATATTTTGTCTACACATAGCAGAACAACTGAAGTCATTACACTTGTTTTCAGATTCATAATTCATAACTAGGCATTTATAAGCTTTTGAAGATTTTGGTTGCCAAAATTCCACCTGGTATACCTGGGATGGTATTTGCTAGAACAGATTGGCTGTGTTTTCCTTCTAATTAAGTGGAATGGAACAGCCAACCTCTTCAGTCCCATTGGATAGTCAGAGTGGGTGGTTACTGACTTTAATCTTTAAATTATAGCATTGGAGATATTCGCCAAATCTTGGTCATATCTGAAGGGTCCCATAATTTGAATTTCTATCCAACCCCAGGAGTAGGAGAAATGCTAATTTTAGTCAGTTTTATCCCTTTTACTTTCAATACTGTTTTATTTAACGTTCTTCCTTTTCTGTATTGTACTTTTTCTATTGAAAAGTGATTGAGTTAGGATTCCAGTTAACAAAATAGCTTCAGGGATCTCAGAAGCATGTGGAAATCACCATGTGCTACACAACAATTATGCCCCATACACACGGTCGGATTTTCCGATGGAAAATGTGTGATAGGACCTTGTTGTCGGAAATTCCGACCGTGTGTAGGCTCCATCACACATTTTCCATCAAAATTTCCGACACACAAAGTTTGAGAGCAGGATATAAAATTTTCCTACAACAAAATTGTCGGAAATTCTGATCGTGTATACACAAATCCGACGCACAAAGTGCCACGCATGCTCAGAATAAATAAAGAGATAAAAGCTATTGGCCACTGCCCCGTTTATAGTCCCGACGTACGTGTTTTACGTCACCGCGTTTAGAACGATCGGATTTTCCGACAACTTTGTGTGACTGTGTGTATGCAAGACAAGTTTGAGCCAACATCCGTAGGAAAAAATCCATGGATTTTGTTGTTGGAATGTCCGATAGGGATGAGCCGAACACCCCCCGGTTTGGTTCGCACCAGAACCTGCGAACGGACCGAAAATTCGCACGAACGTTAGAACCCCATTGACGTCTATGGGACTCGAACGTTCGAAATCAAAAGTGCTAATTTTAAAGGCTAATTTGCATGGTATTGTCCTAAAAAGGGTTTGGGGACCCGGGTCCTACCCCAGGGGACATGTATCAATGCAAAAAAAACTTTTAAAAACGGCTGATTTTTAATGATTTTAATGATGCTTAAAGTAAAAAAAAAAAAAAAGTGAAATATTCCTTTAAATATCGTACCTGGGGGGTGTCTATAGTATGCCTGTAAAGTGGCACGTGTTTCCCGTGTTTAGAACAGTCCCTGCACCAAATGTCATTTTTAAAGGAAAAAATCTCATTTAAAACTGCTTGCGGGTTTAATGTAATGTCGGGTCCTGGCAATATGGATGAAAATCAGTGAGACAAACGGCATGGGTACCCCCCAGTCCATTACCAGGCCCTTTGGGTCTTGTATGGATATTAAGGGGAACCCCGCACCCAAATTAAAATAAGGAAAGTTGTGGGGCCACCAGGCCCTATATACTCTGAACAGCAGTATACAGGTGGTGCAAACAAGACAGGGACTGTAGGTTTGTTGTTAAGTAGAATCTGTTTGTCATTTTGAACGGGTACATTTTTAACGTGTTTAGCTCCAGCCAAAAAATCTTTTTTAAGCTTTTTTGAAAACATAGGGAAGGGTTATCACCCCTGTGACATTTGTTTTGCTGTCTTTCCTCCTCTTCAGAAGATTTCACCTCACTTTTTGTCCCAATGACAAATGTTTTTTGAAAATTTGGGGTTTTTTGTGGAACAAGGATTGGAAAGCATCAGTGGAAAGGAGAAATGTTTTTCCCATATTAACTCTTACAGGAGAGAATTTCCCTTCCTAGAGGTAGATTTCATCTCACTTCCTGTTGTCTCCTTCCGTTTGCAAGTAGGAGTCGTTTGTAAGTTAGATGTTTGAAAGTAGGGGCCTGCCCTATATACTCAGCAGAAATTTGGGCCTTAGGTGTTGTTGCGGCCACAACACTGTAAGCCCTCACAGGGCCCTGCTGTGAAATATTAGATCAAGAATTGTAATTACATGCCCCTGTTGAACAAGGGCAGAAAAATTGGGCCTTTGGTGGTGGTGGTGGTGGTGGTGCTGGTGCCACAACACTGTAAGTCCTCACTCGCTCTTGGTGGGTGCAGAAATGGGCCCTGCTGTGAAATATTAGATCAAGAATTGTAATTACATGCCCCTGTTGAACAGGGGCAGAAAAATTGGGCCTTTGGTGGTGGTGGTGGTGGTGCTGGTGCCACAACACTGTAAGTCCTCACTCGCTCTTGGTGGGTGCAGAAATGGGCCCTGCTGTGAAATATTAGATCAAGAATTGTAATTACATGCCCCTGTTGGACAGGGGCTGAAAAATTAGGCCTTAGGCACTGGTGCCACAACACTGCAACCCCTCACAGACACTCTAGTTGGAATGCAGGAACGAGCCCTGCTGCAAAGTATTGCATCAAAAATTGTAATTACACGCCCCTGTTAAACAAGGGCTGAAAAATTGGGCCTTAGGCACTGGTGCTGGTGCCACAACACTGCAACCCCTCACAGATACTCTAGTTGGAACGCAGGAACGAGCCCTGCTGCAAAGTATTGCATCAAAAATTGTAATTACATGCCCCTGTTAAACAGGGGCAGAAAAATTGGGCCTTAGCCACTGGTGCTGGTGCCACAACACTGCAACCCCTCACAGACACTCTAGTTGGAACGCAGGAATGAGCCCTGCTGCAAAGTATTGCATCAAAAATTGTAATTACACGCCCCTGTTAAACAGGGGCAGAAAAATTGGGCCTTAGGCACTGGTGCTGGTGCCACAACACTGCAACCCCTCACAGATACTCTAGTTGGAATGCTGAAATGAGCCCTGCTGCAAAGTATTGCATCAAAAATTGTAATTACACGCCCCTGTTAAACAGGGGCTGAAAAATTGTGCCTTAGGCACTGGTGGTGGCGCCCAGAACCAAAAATGTTCTTACAAGCTATCAGCATGATCATTGAGGAGGAAGAGGATAATTACTCAGGGATAGTCACTCAGCATCAGCATAGGCAGTCTTTGAAGGGATCTGAGATTTCAAAAAAAATTATTCAGTTACATCAGCATCAGGTGCTTGGTAGCTGGTGGTGATCCAAGACTGATTCATTTTTATGAAGGTCAGTCGATCGACCGAGTCGGTGGACAGACGCACCCTGTGATCGGTTACCACGCCTCCAGCAGCACTGAATGTGCGTTCCGAAAGAACGCTAGCTGCAGGACAGGCCAGTAGCTCAATTGCATACTGTGCAAGCTCTGGCCAGTGTTCCATCCTCAAGACCCAGTAACCCAGAGGATTTTCAGTGGGAAAGGTGTCCAAGTCTGATCTTGCCCCTAGGTATTCCTGCACCATGTAAAACAGACGCTGGCGATGGTTGCTGGAACCGATCATACCTTGGGGCTGCGGACCAAAAAATTGTCTGAACGCATCAGTCAGACGGCCACCTTCTCCACCGCTCCTTCTTTGACTGACCGAAGCCTCAGCAACACGTTGTCCAGAAACAGGAGTTTGTAACCTCCCAGTCTCTGGGAACGCGTTGCACAGACCTTTCTGCAAGGCCTCCCGAAGATGTTTCATACTCTGCTCCCTCTGCGATGGCAAGATAAGGTCCGCAACCTAACCCTTGTAACGTGGATCAAGGAGGGTTGCCAGCCAGTATTGGTCCTTCTCCTTGATACCACGAATACGAGGATCCTTACGCAGGCTTTGCAGGATCAGGGAGGCCATGCAACGTAGGTTTGCTGAGGCATTTGGTCCGGAGTCCTCTGGGTCACTAAGGATGACATGGTCCGCAGCCACCTCCTCCCAGCCACGTACAAGTCCATGTGTTTCTTGGGACTGATCCCTTAAAGACTGCTGCTGATGCTGAGTGCCAGGCTCCACCTCCATACTGACACAATCTTCCTCCTCCTCCTCCTCCTCCTCCTCGTCCTCTTCCTGTGTGATCGGCACGCAGGAACACTGTCTGGATAAAGGGGGCCTTGAGAGCTAAGGAAGTCCTCCTCTTCCTGCCTCTGTTCTGCCTCAAGTGCCCTGTCCATTATTCCACGCAGGGGGTGCTCCAACAGGTGGACAAGGGGGGCAGTGTCACTGATGCATGCACTGTCACTGCTCACCATCCTCGTGGCCTCCTCAAATGGTGACAGGACAGTGCATGCATCCCTGATCATGGCCCACTGGCATGGGGAAAAAAAAAACAAGCTCCCCTGACCCTGTCCTGGTGCCATAGTCGCACAGGTACTCATTGATGGCCCTCTGCTGCGTGTGCAACCGCTGCAGCATGGCCAACGTTGAGTTACACCTGGTGGGCATGTCACAGATTAGGCGGTTCTTGGGCAGGTTAAACTCCTTTTGGAGGTCCGTCAGCCGAGCACTGGCATTATATGACCGGCAGAAATGCACACAGACTTTCCTGACCTGCCTCAGGACATCCTGTAAGCCCGGGTACCTGCCCAAGAACCGCTGCACCACTAAGTTAAGGACGTGAGCCAAACAGGGCACATGGGTCATTTGTCCCTGTCGGCGGGCAGAGAGGAGGTTGGTGCCATTGTCGCAAACCACCATTCCTGCCTTAAGTTGGCGTGGCGTCAACCACCTCTGAACCTGCCCCTGCAGAGCTGACAGAACCTATGCCCCAGTGTGGCTCCTGTCCCCCAAGCACACCAGCTCAAGCACCGCATGGCATCTTTTGGCCTGCGTACTTGTGTAGCCCCTTGAACGGCTACGGAGCACCGCTGGTTCCGAAGACAAAGCACAGGAAGAGGCCATGGAGGAAGAAGAAGAGGAGGGGGTGGAGGAGAGAGGTGTGTCACAATCATTAGCATTTTGGAGGCGTGGTGGCGGAACAACCTCCAACACTACTGCACCTTGTCCTGCATCCTTCCCAGCTGCCAGCAGAGTCACCCAATGCGCCGTGAAACTTAGGTAACGTCCCTGTCCATGCTTGCTGGACCATGAGTCAGCGGTAATATGTACCTTACTGCTGACCGCCCTGTCCAGCGAGGCTTGGACATTGCCTTCCACATGCCGGTAGAGAGCCGGAATCGCCTTCCGTGAGAAAAAGTGGCGTTTGGGTACCTGCCACTGAGGAACCGCACATTCCACAAACTCACGGAAGGGGGCAGAGTCTACCAACTGAAAAGGCAGCAGTTGAAGTGCTAGCAATTTTGCCAAGCTAGCATTCAACCGCTGGGCATGTGGATGGCTGGGAGCAAACTTCTTTCTGCGGTGCAGCAGCTGGGGCAGGGAAATTTGACTGGTACAATCTGACGTCGGTGTACCAAAAGCAGATTGCCCACAAGTACTTGGCTGTGACACACCTAATTCTACACCTTCATTCCTCTCAGTGCAGGTCTCAGAGAGGACTGAAGGTATAGTGGGGTTGGAAATGTCAGCTGATGAGGAGCAAGGAGAGGTCCTCTTTGTTCTTTGGTGTGGGTCTTTTAGATACGCTTGCCAACGAACTGCATGGCAGGTCAACATATGTCTGGTCAAGCATGTGGTACCCAAGCGGGAGATGTTTTGGCCACGCGAGATATGCTTGAGACATATGTTGCAAATAGCAGCGGTGCGATCTGATGCACTCGTCTCAAAAAAGGCCCACACCAAAGAACTTTTTGAATAACACGCAGAGACTGCAGCGCCCTGCACATTTGGAGCTTTGGGGTGTGATGCAGTCAATGTGCTGCCCTTAGGCTGGCCCCTGGAGGGCATCCTGCCTCGTTGGTGATGTGCCGCCTCCTCCTCCTCCTCCTCTCTCCTATCAGGCACCCACGTTGAGTCAGTGACCTCATCATCCCCTCCCTCCTCATCACTGGAGCAAACCTGGCAGTATGCTGCAGCAGGGGGAGCATGACTGCCAGATTGCTGTCCTTCTTGGGCACCCCCTCTGTCCGTGCTCATGTTACTGCCTTCATCGAGCTCAGTATCATCATCAGAGCCTTCCAAACGCTGGGCATCCTCCTGGAGCATGTACCCAACACTGTGGTCAAACAGTTCGAGGGACTCCTCAGGAGGACATGGTGGGGCTAGGGAAGGAGTCACTGATGACATTGAGCCGAAGGAAGAGGCCGCTGCTTTGCCAGACAAAGTACCCTGGGCATGGGTGAGAGAGGATGAGGAGGATGAGGAAGTCCACTCGACCAAGTCTTCCGCATGTTGCGGCTCAACACGGCCAGCTGCCGAAAAAAAGGCCAAGCATGTCCCACGGCCACGTGCTGATGAGGATGCACCGTCTCCACGACCAGCACTAGACACAGAGCCTGCTTGCCCTCTCTTATTGGCTTGTGACTGTCTGCCTCTCCTTCTTGGCCTTCCAGACATACTAATGGCCTGTAGCTGCACTAAGCTGGGATATATATATATATATATATATATATATATGTACTGATACTGCAGCTAGCAAAATCAACTGCCTGCCTGTAGTATGAGAACACCACCAACCTTCTACAGGTAGCTTTAGCTGAACACTGTGAGGTGGACGCACCCCACTAACTTGTAGTTTTAGCTGAACACTGTGAGCAGGACGCACCCCACTAACTTGTAGGTTTAGCTGAACACTGTGAGCAGGACGCACCCCACTAACTTGTAGGTTTAGCTGAACACTGTGAGGTGGACGCACCACACTAACTTGTAGGTTTAGCTGAACACTGTGAGCAGGACGCACCCTACTAACTTGTAGGTTTAGCTGAACACTGTGAGCAGGACGCACCCCACTAACTTGTAGGTTTAGCTGAACACTGTGAGCAGGACGCACTGCACTAACTGTAAATAGTCTAGCTGCCTGACTGTGGTACTAATAGGATCAAAAGAACACCAGTAATTTTCTTCAGGTAGCTGTATATACTGTAACAAGACAAGCCTGCCTGTCAGTAAGAAGATAACAGGAACGGATATAGCTGAACGCTGTGAGCAGGACGCACCCCACTAACTTGTAGGTTTAGCTGAACACTGTGAGGTGGACGCACCACACTAACTTGTAGGTTTAGCTGAACACTGTGAGCAGGACGCACCCCACTAACTTGTAGGTTTGGCTGAACACTGTGAGCAGGACGCACCCCACTAACTTGTAGGTTTAGCTGAACACTGTGAGCAGGACGCACCCCACTAACTTGTAGGTTTAGCTGAACACTGTGAGCAGGACGCACCCCACTAACTTGTAGGTTTAGCTGAACACTGTGAGGTGGACGCACCACACTAACTTGTAGGTTTAGCTGAACACTGTGAGCAGGACGCACCCCACTAACTTGTAGGTTTAGCTGAACACTGTGAGCAGGACGCACTGCACTAACTGTAAATAGTCTAGCTGCCTGACTGTGGTACTAATAGGATCAAAAGAACACCAGTAATTTTCTTCAGGTAGCTGTAAATACTGTAACAAGACAAGCCTGCCTGTCAGTAAGAAGATAACAGGAACGGATCTAGCTGAACACTGTGAGCAGGACGCACCCCACTAACTTGTAGGTTTAGCTGAACACTGTGAGCAGGACGCACCGCACTAACTTGTAGGTTTAGCTGAACACTGTGAGCAGGACGCACCCCACTAACTTGTAGGTTTAGCTGAACACTGTGAGCGGGATGCACTGCACTAACTGTAAATAGTCTAGCTGCCTGACTGTGGTACTAATAGGATCAAAAGAACACCACTAATTTTCTTCAGGTAGCTGTAAATACTGTAACAAGACAAGCCTGCTTGTCAGTAAGAAGATAACAGGAACGGATCTAGCTGAACACTGTGAGCAGGACGCACCCCACTAACTTGTAGGTTTAGCCGAACACTGTGAGCAGGACGCACCGCACTAACTTGTAGGTTTAGCTGAACACTGTGAGCAGGATGCACCCCACTAACTTGTAGGTTTAGCTGAACACTGTGAGCAGGACGCACCCCACTAACTTGTAGTTTTAGCTGAACACTGTGAGCAGGACACACTGCACTAACTGTAAATAGTCTAGCTGCCTGACTGTGGTACTAATAGGATCAAAAGAACACCAGTAATTTTCTTCAGGTAGCTGTATATACTGTAAAAAGACAAGCCTGCCTGTCAGTAAGAAGATAACAGGAAAGGATCTAGCTGAACACTGTGAGCAGGACGCACTGCACTAACTGTAAATAGTCTAGCTGTCTGACTGTGGTACTAATAGGATCTAAAGAACACCAGTAATTTTCTTCAGGTAGCTGTAAATACTGTAACAAGACAAGCCTGCCTGTCAGTAGGAAGATAACAGGAACGGATCTAGCTAAACTGAATACAGTGTATATATATATATATATATATATATATATATATATATATATATATGCAACACCTGGGATGCATATATATACACAATACACTGTAAGTGCAGCTAACTGACTGACTGTTCTGCCTAATCTATCTAACTCAAATCAAATGTCACTGTCTGTCTCTCTCTCTCTCTCAATGAACGCCGGAACACACACTACACATGGCCGCCGTGCAGTTGGCCTTATATAGTGTGGGACATGTACTAAATCCCCTGAGCCATAATTGGCCAAAGCCTCCTTGGCTTTGGCCAATTACGGCTCTCTGTTCAGACGGCGCTGTGATTGGCCAAGTATGCGGGTCATAGTGCATGCTTGGCCAATCATCAGCCAGCAATGCACTGCGATGCCGCAGTGAATTATGGGCCGTGACGCGCCACACGAATTTGGTGCGAACGGCCCATATCGTTCGCAATTCGGCGAACGGGCGAACAGACGATGTTCGAGTCGAACATGGGTTCGACTCGAACACGAAGCTCATCCCTAACGTCCGAACAAAGTCCGACCGTGTGTACGGGGCATTAGAGTGTGCCAGGCTGTATGTATCATTTGCAGCTGCCTGTGTGTCTCCTGCCAGCTAGATTTTGATAGAGAGTTCCTGCAGTGGTTTCTGCTGGTTAGAGACTGGCAGTGTGTACCTACCTCTTAATTACAGCTAAACCCCACATGCAAAAAACAGAGGTGAGAGCTCCAGAAAAACCATACCCCATGTTCTTAAAGCAAATAGGTCAGCAAAAGTACAGATATTAATCACTAAAACATAGATTCATAAGGAGTGGTATATGAAATCCTGTATACATGGCCAAAGCATGTTTGTATGCACATGCATACTGTGATACCCCATAAAGTCTGTGCTATACTTTTTTTATCATCACAGGTTTACAAAGTCAACTACAATGAAACCTATATGTACCTCATTCAGTATTGTTCATACATGAAATGCAAAAACAAAATATCTAACATGTGTAAGATGGCTCCAAAAACATTAGAGAAAATCAAATTTTTATTTTAGGTAAACCACCTCTTACTGGGTGTACATTTGAATACTGAAGTGTGTACTGCTTATCTAAACCAATGTAACCATGTTAAAGCATAAAACACCTTGAATTCTTATTCAAGATGTTTAAAACATGAACACACATTGCTGTTTAGTGGGCTGACCAGACGTCTCCTTATTTTTAAGGATAGTCCCTGATTTGAGAAGACTGTTCCTGGATAAAAAGTGTTCCCAATTTCTTTAACCCTTTAAAAATGGTGTCCCCAGCTTAGGGCTACATGGTAACTAAGACCTGGAAATCAGTGTCTTACTGGCTGACTGTGTTTGGAAAAGAAAGAAGGAGAGAAGGGGAGGTGTCACTATATCTCTGACCACCTGTATTGGTCTGTGTGCTTTAGCAGATGCTGACTTCTCTACCTGCCTACCAGTGCAACCACTGCCTGTTGTGTGCTAGCACATAGGCAAGGAAAATACTTTGAAATGCTGCCTACCAGCAAATTTAGGTAGGTCTCTGGTGCTGTTGCTCTCAAGGAGTGGCAAGGGTCTGTCCTTTCGCTATCTCAAATTCAGAGTCCAACAGAGTCAGTCTGACAGGATGGTGAGTGACAAGTGGCCAAGACAGGAGAACTCCAGGCCTGGAGAAAAAAGTGCATACTACTGTCTTATAAGCTTCTGTTCACTGGAGTTGCAGACTCAAAAAGGGGTGCTAACAGTGGCAAAGTTAGACATTCTTTCACCCAGGGCAAAGACTTAGTTCAGCATCCCCCCACCCCATATGAGAGAGAAGTTCTCCATCCACACAGCCCCATGCCCAGTGAGAAGGGGAGGTCTGCATGAGGCCATTTCAAGCCTCACGTCCTATAGTGATTTTTTGAGAGGCACCAGTGGGAAAGAAAAAGTGAGCCAAGAAGTGGGTCTTTCATAAGGCTTGCTTCTGTGTGCTCTTCTTCCTTCCTTGTGGTGCCCCTCCTAATCTGCGAGAGGTGAGACTTGAAATGGCCTTCTATAGTCATGGCTGGCTTATTAGAGGCCTGCCTCACTGGGCTGTTTTTTGTTTTTGTTTCAGCAGTGCCCCTTCTAATCAGCCATGGAGGTGAGGATTGAATGAAGTGATTTTAAGTCTCACCTTTGAGGATTAGGAGGGGTGCTGAAGGTAAAGAAAAAGTGAATTATCAAAGACCACTTTTGGGCTCTCATCTTTTGTAGCACTGTAACACAGTTTACTATGCTTCATTTATGAATGATGAATGCTTCATTTATGAGTGATTGGTACTGGTCAATCACTGTGTTCATTCAGTAAATTAAGTGGTAAAATTACATATTTACTCCTTTCCCCACATTCCCTGCAGCAGTTGGCGGAGAGGAGTGGAGGGTATCTGGCAGTTCTGTGGTGGGGTCCTGGGTAGCAGAAATAAGTGTAACCTGGACAGGAGGGGCAGCGAGGATTGCTAGAACCGATTGGCTGTGTTTTCCTGGCTGTGCAGCAGCTGAATGCTAGCTGGAGGGAGAGGAGGAGAAGCTGGCTTTCAGCCGCTGCAGGAGGAAAATACAGCCAATCCGTTTTAGTAAATTACACCCCACCACCCCTCCTGTCCAGGTGTGACAGGGAGGCTGCATGAGCCCTCTGGAGCATGGGGACAGCTGCACACCTCTCAATGCAGTGCCCAGGGCACATGTTTCCCTTCCCAGTTTCGGTCCTAGGTGCTAGCCCACTTTTAGGTCACACACGGTCACAGGAAAAGGTAAGGAAAAGGCTTCTTTTATTAACCCTTCACTGTCACATAATAATCCTCACACCATACCCAAAGCTTGTAGGGACTTTGCTGACTTCACTTTGGTCTTTTGGGGACATTAAATTAAAATATTGCAGTTTTAGTCTGTGTTAAGACTGAGGTGCTGCAAATCATGACCTTTTAAATGTATTCTGTCATTGCTGATTAATCACCAGTAGAATATCATGCCTTTATTTAAATTTCCAACCTTTGCGTAGACAATCAGCTAAATAGAAGCATGGGAAGGTCTAAGTTCTTGATCCTGCACAGTCATTGGCATGGCTGTATATTTATCATCACAGTATAACATTACTGGACAGTGGTATACACAGAGAAAAAGCTACTTTATCCACTAAATATACTGCTACATGTTCAAGCCCCTTATTTGGATTGTGGGTTCTCTTTGAAAAATCCTGAGACTAAACTACAAAAATATGTGAAATAAACATACTTAAAAGGATGTAATATTGTTCACGGATTTGCTGCATGTATAATTTGGTGCCTCTTATTGAAATAAAATTATGTTTTTTCTTTACTTTGAATGTATGTCTCTTGTTTTAAAAATCCACGACTAACTTACTGAAGGAGTGTTGAAAATAGTTTTTTGGGTGTGGCTACAAGGGTGTGATTTTGTTATTGTTGTACAAATGTGCTCTTTGTCAGTAGAGTGGCCAGTGAAAATTTCACCCCTCTACTGCATACTGTAAGGTTTTATATTTTAAAGCAGAACTAAACCCTCGTATCCTTTACACCCAAGGTCCCTGTTTGATCAGCAGTTACCATTGTGCTGTACATGTGATCAGCTTAGAAACCAGCCATTTGGTGTCTTGACAGTTCAGTTGAGACCGCAA
The DNA here is from genome assembly GCF_042186555.1 of Aquarana catesbeiana. NCBI lineage: Eukaryota > Metazoa > Chordata > Amphibia > Anura > Ranidae > Aquarana > Aquarana catesbeiana. The sequence goes on from NC_133326.1 coordinate 180,141,091, forward strand.
TCACTTGTGACAGTTATTATTCATGGCATACCCTAATGTAAGTGTTTTGGGAAACAGTTAAAGCAATATTAATTCCAAAATCAAAAATGTAATATAATGCAGCTGATCAATCATTAGATGAGGTGACTGCATTCGTTTTAATTTTTAGGCTTTTTTCCCTGTTTTTACCTGGTGATCTGGCCCAAAACACACCTCCTGTATTAAAGTGCCCCTACTTTGGATGAAGGAGAAACAGAGACACATTTGGACAGCAGCATGATCACAAGAATTGGTAAGCTGCAATATTATAGTTGTAGTGTTTGCTTTTGTGTTTAATATCACATTTTTTAAATTGGGTGTACAAAGGTGTAGTTCCACTGTAGTGCTACTCCTGTAGGAGCCACAGGATTACTGTCCTGGTCTTCCCAAACCTCTGCTCCGCAGCAAGGCTCACAACAGGCTCATTCACTCTTTCTTCAAGGACCAGTCTAGGGGATGTTGTTTTTGTTTTTTTTGTTTTTTGGAGAACTTGGATAGGGTTGAGGGAAATGGTGGGATACTCCAAAGATAAGGACTATGTACAACTTGACTTGCTATTCCCTTTTGAGCAAGCTATAATGAACTCTGGGCTTGTAATAAACAATGGACTTCAGCCTAAGTAGTATTTAGAGCCACAAGAACAAAGTTACTTTAAGTAGGGGATTATCTGGACAAAGCTCTTCAGACCCACAGCTGACTCTAAGGCACCAAAGGCGTAGCTAGAGCACAAGGTTCCCAAGATCTCTCAGTGTATGTACTCAAGGCCCAAGGAAAGATGGTAACCTCTTTCCAATCTTCCAAGCAATGCCTTCCAGTGATACCAGACAGATCTTTGGCAAACAGATCCCCTCAGTCAGTTTCTCATTAGCACCCAGGTCTCAGCATACCTTCTCTCAGGTCGCTAACCTGAGGCATCACCAACAGCAGATTCTGCCTGGGGGGCAGCGTGCCCCCTGGGCTTGACTCAGCCACTCAGGGAAAAGACCCAGGGTTCTGTGTGCACCCAGAATGTATGCAGTCTCCCAGCATGCCATCTGAGCCTGCCTCTCTGGGATAGGCCAGGGCAGCATCAATATTCATGCTGCCATCTGCATAGCTCCACACCTATCATCCAGAAACTTCTCAAGTTACCTGGATACAGACAGAGCTATCCAGCAGACTGGCAGCAGCAGAGCACACAGAATAGACCTACTTAAACAATCACAGCTCACTGAGTAGAGTGAGCCAAACTATGCCTTTACCTTACACAAAATTACAGTCACACTGTCTACAGTGTGGTAATTAAATGTACCTATTAAAAACATACACTAACACTTACCTATTCTATCATCTACCTAGGAGGGTGCTACACCACTTTAACATGATCTCTTTCAAACATATACTGTATCTGAAAAACAAAATGGACTAAGCTAAAAATCCTACTTTCTTGACTAGAGGTCATTCATGTCTAAATGCTCAGACCAAACTAAGCAGTATTGTATGCTTTCGTTAACTTAAAATGAATAGGTAGAGAACATTAATCAGCATAGAACAGAGTCAAAACAGACACTAGCTCAGTGTATTATAAGATAAGATTTGATTTGCAATCATTTATAGATAATTGCTGATGTTTGGTGGCTTTCTGCACACATTAATGAAGTACTGCATCTAGAGAAACATAGCAACCATAGAGTAAACATGTTTGAGCCAAGTGTACACAATTTCTTATTAGGCACTTGCTACAGCTATGTACATAGTACACTAATATGTTTGTTTTAGATCAGTATAAAAAGAGCAGCAGTGTGTCACACAAAAAGAAAAGAAAGGAACCTCTATCAAGAAATCATCTGCTTAGATGAAGAATATATGTAGCATTGATAACATGATGTCTCCACAGAAATTTGTTACAATTCTTTTCCTATTTATAGGTAAGTTTCAGTATAAAAAAATCTTCTTTTTAATTTAGGATGAAACTGTTCACTGCTATACCGATGGCAAATTAAGAGAATTAGAAGCATTTCTGCTTCAAAGTAGTATGCTTTTCTTAGCTGCATGTTCTAGATGAGTGTTATGCTGTGTGCACCATCAGCTGATATAAATATTCATGTTAAAGTGTCTGTCATATATGAATGCAGATAATTGCTGGTGTCAGAAACATTCCACAAAGTAACTGTACCATATGGCCTGAGGTACAATGTTCAAGATGTAGGGGTGCAAAAAAAAAAACAATGTTGTCAGGCTTATACTACATACAGTAAAACCTTGGTTTGAGAGTAACTTGGTTTGAGAGCGTTTTGCAAGACAAGCAAAGTTTTTAAATAAATTTTGACTTGATATACAAGCGATGTCTTGATATACAAATAGCGTCATGTCACAACTGAGTATAAAAGAGAAAAGAGGGGCCTTCAAGTGTAGCAATATGGTTACATTTAATGAAAGTACAACGCTTAGCAACTCACATGGTTGATGATTAAAACAGGCACATCTAAGTATGCAGGCAGCCGTAGACCGTAGTCTTCCCAGTCACGATTACAGACTGACAGCAGTGAGAGCCGGTGGTGTGAGGGATGTGGACAGCTTTACCCCAGATACCTGCATACTTAGATGTGCCTCTTTTAATAATCAACCATGTGAGTTGCTAAATGTTGTACCTTCATTAAATGTAACCATATTGCTACACTTAGAGGCGCCTCTCTTCTCTTTTATACTCTGTAGCTCCTGCTGGATTTTGCTTCTAATCCCCTTATGGAGACTGCCATTTGTGGATGGACATTTTATGGTTACACAACCTATCACATTGCTATGATCTTTTTATATGTACTATAAACTGAAGGACTTATGAATAAATGGTTGTGGAACTAATCTGTGAGTTTCCATTATTTCTTAAGGGGAAATTTGCTTTGATATACAAGTGCTTTGGATTACAAGCATGTTTCTGGAACTAATTATGCTTGCAATCCAAGGTTTTACTGTATGTCTATGTTATACTGAGTAAAGATGTTTATACATTTGTCTTGAAAAGGGATATCATATTAATGAATATACTGTAGGTAGTTTATTATGCTTTAAAAAAGCATTTGAAAAAGTATACAGCTATTAAAAACATAACATATCTTGATCATGAAACATCTTTGTGACGGTTCCTGTTGTATCATGAGGGCATGTTCACATTATGTTCAAATACCTGTGATTTTTTTCACTGGATGAACACAGGTGACTGCAATGACACATAGAATACAATAGTTTTCTATGTGTCATGTTCACACTAGAACACACATATGCATTCAAAAGATGTGCATTTAAAGAGGAAGTAAACTCCCCCCCTTTTGCTTACCTGTAAAGTAAAGGCATAATGTGCTAGTATGCATCGCATACTAGCACATTATGTGACACTTACCTACAAATGAAGCCCACGTCGTCCCCGCTGGAGGCCACATCCATCTTTGCCCATCTTCCTTCCGAGTCTGTGGACTCCGGCTGTGTGACTGGCTGGAGCTGTGTGATGTCACTCCCGCGCATGCGTGCGGGAGCTGCCAGTCACGGCACAGGCTTCTGAGGAAACGGCACTTGTGGCCGTTCCTTCAGAGCGCATTTACAGATGACGTAATTAGCCCAGTATACAGTAAATATCTCCTAAATGGTGCAATTTTAGGAGATATTTACAGTACCTATAGGGAAGCCTTATTATAGGCTTCCCTATAGGTACAAACATTAGAGGAAAGTTTACTTCTTCTTTAAGTGCAACATGTTTGCATTTTATTGCACAGGAACTCACAAAACAAATGTAAATGGGCATACATGCACCAAACTGCAATGTACCTCTCATCCACAACAATTAGGTCAAAGAAAATATGACTTTAAATAAAAAGAACTATGCATAAAAATACACTTAAACATGCATAAAAAAAATACCCACAACATGCATAAAAATGCACATGGACGTGTGTAAATATGCATAAACGCACTGCATTTTTATAGCTTTTTATGTGCATTTATAGTGTGGGTGGGCCCTAAGTCTTTGGTGGTGTATAGTCAAAGTATTCTTTTTAACTTTCAGGAATATCTCAAAGGACATCTGCAGTTGACTTGAACCCAGCCAGTCCGATTAACATAAATGAAGGAAGAACAACCAATCAAGTCATTACCAGAGCATCTGGATGTAATAGATTTGAACCAATTGATAATAGGCCATTTGAAATTGACATATGTAAGTGTACAGTTTAATGCTTTTTTAATTTTATTTTTTATTTTTGTAGTGATGATGTTGTCATTATTGATTGTTTTCAGCACTCATTGATATCTAGATCAACATCCCATATCAATGTTAGCATTAACATTAGAAGAATCATTTTTTTTCTACTAAAAACACATTTGTTATATACATATTTAAGGCTGGGTTCACATAGAGCGGCTCACGGCAGCGCTTCGATGCGTCCCCATTCACCGTTTCAGGTCCGAATTTCAGTCAACATTTTTGGCTGAATTTGGACCTGAAACTGACCAGAAGATGCACAGGACTCCTGTGCAATTTGCACCAGAGCCGCTCCAAAGATGTGTGAACCAGCTCCATTGAGCATGCGAATTGGGTGCGGGGAAATCCACATCCAATTCACATTAGTGTTAACCCAGCCTACAATGACAATGATTTAATTTATATATATATATATATATATATATATATATATATATATATATATATATATATATATTGTACAGGACGCCGTGGCTGGGTCCTGGAAGGACGCTATGTTTCCCCTCTGTTTGGACTGTGGTCCCTTTAAGGGAACAAAAAGGGTTAACTCACCTGTCAGAGGAAGTGGGTTTAAAACAAGACAGGAAGTTGGAGTGGATGGTGGAGGAGTGTAAAGGAGAATGTGGATGGTGGATGGTGTTTGTTGTGCAGCAACAAAAGTGAATAGCAGTGTCCTGCCTGGAAGTCTCCTGCCAGGGGAAGCTAGCTGCAACAGAAATTAAGGACTGTTTAACTGCGATAGCAGTTCTGGACTTTGCAAGTCGGTGAGACTAAAACCTTTTTCTTTTGTTTTTGCTGCTGTAAAGCTATTTAAGTTCAATAAATCTCCTTTTGAGTGAAAAGCCTGTGTCCTGCGATCTAGCTGGTCCCCCAAACATTACAAGTGGTGCTCGAATGCGGGCAGGACAGAGTAACAGGCATTTTTCTTGCTGTTTTTTTTTTTTTTGTGTATTGGACTTAAAACTGACATTTAAAGGGACAGTACAGTGGATTTATGTCCTGGGTTAAAGCCGCACAAACCCTGAAAGCTGAAGCAATGGAGGAGCTAATTAAACAGCTGTCCTTGGCTAATATACAAGCGCAGACTCGCCATGAGGTACAGCAAGAAAACACTCGCCTGTTGGTGGCCCAGTTGGCAGCCCAGCAAGCGACCCAGCAAGAGGTTATGCAGGCTCAAGTGACTGCCTTAAAAGAAGTAGTGCAGCAGCTTTCTCAGGGCCGTGAGCAAGCGGCTGTTGCCCCTGGCAACCAGGTGACCGTGAGGGCAAGCCATTTTTTGCAGAAATTGTCCCTGAGTGATGATGTAGAGGCATTTCTTGCTACATTTGAGAGGACGGCAGAGAGAGAAGGGTGGCCCCAGGACCAGTGGGCCGGCCTAATTGCTCCTTTCCTAACCGGAGATCCGCAAAAAGCCTACTTCGACCTGCCACCAGATCACGCTAAAGACTATCAAAAATTAAAGGCAGAAATATTGGCTCGTTTGGGGGTAACTACAGCTGTTCGGGCCCAACGAGTGCACCAATGGAAGTATCGTCCAGATCGTCCACCACGGTCTCAAATGCATGACCTGGTGCAACTGGTAAAAAAATGGCTGCAGCCCGAAATGTTGTCTGGCCTCCAAATCGTGGAGCGGGTCGTGCTGGACCGATACCTAAGGTCACTGCCAGACGACCTTCAACGGTGGGTCAGCCATGGAGACCCCAAAACAGTGAACCTCCTTGTCGAGATGGTAGAACGATACACAGTGGTGGAGGATCTGCTTGGCCCTACCAAGCGCCAAGGACCCAGTCTGCCACGGCCTATTCGTTCGACTGCTGCCCTTCGAAAGGACGTTCCCCGGAGCCCTGGAACCAACACCCCAGAAGGTCAAGAGTCACTCCCGATACCTTCTCAGCGACCTGTTCCTGTTCGGAGAGGAGGGGATGTACAATGTTGGCGATGTCATTCCTGGGGCCATACCCGGGCCCACTGCCCACTGCAAGAGGAGCCCATGGAATGCGGGGTTCTTCGGAGGGGGTCTTTTTATGCCCATAAAGCATGTACAACACATATCGATCTTGGAGAAGAGAAATTCGAGTGTGAAGTCCAAGTGAACCACCTCCCTGCCCGGGCTTTGCTGGACTCCGGAAGCATGGTAACCCTGATCCATCCTAGAGTGATTGGGAAGATCGGTCCGGTAAGAAAAACTTTACGGGTGGTGTGCATTCACGGGGACACTAGAGAGTACCCTCTCATCTCGGTGACCATCTCCGCAGCATGTGGCACTGGTACTCAAGAGGTGGGGGTGGTAAAAAACTTGGTACATGATGTGATCATAGGACGAGACTGTCCGTTATTTGCAAAACTGTGGGGACAAGGAGAACTACCTGAACGGTCCAGAGACTGGGGAGAAACTAGTCCCTCTGTTCCTGCGGTTGAGAGAAATAACCCTGAAATGCCGAATGTTCTTGAAAATGCTAATGATTTGGTTAATGGTGATGAAAGTAGTGCTGATGTTATTAAGGGTGTCAAGATGTGTGGTTCACAGACCTACCTGAACCCTGAAGAGGGGGGGGAACCTTTCCCACTTCAGGTAATGCTGGGGGAAGAGGATGAGGAAGTGGCCGTTACCCCTGCCCTGCCGGATTTGGGTGTTCCGCAGGGGGCATTTGGTACTGCCCAGATGCAGGACCCCACTTTGGCCCATGCACGGGAACAGGTGGTAGTATTAAATGGGGTTCCCCAAGAGCCAGGTGCGAATGAGCGGTGGCCACACTTTGCAATATGTAATGAATTGCTTTATCGGGTTACCAAAGTGAGAGAAAATGTGGTAGAGCAATTATTGGTACCCCAACAGTATAGACGCAAGGTCCTGGACCTGGCCCATGATGATGTTTTAGGGGGACACCTGGGAGTTGAAAAGACGGAGGCACGGATCACCGACCGGTTTTACTGGCCAGGTCTGAAAGCAGAGGTAAGGAGATACTGTACCTCTTGTCCCACCTGTCAGTTGACCGCTCCGGTGACCCACTTCCGGAATCCTTTGGTCCCTCTGCCCATAATTGAGGTCCCATTTGAAAGGATAGCCATGGATATAGTAGGTCCCTTGGTGAAGTCGGCTCGAGGTCACTCCTACATACTGGTGATTCTCGACTATGCCACCCGATATCCTGAGGCGCTACCCCTGCGAAATACCTCCTCTAAGGCTATTGCCCGGGAATTATTCCAGTTGTTTACACGGACTGGTTTTCCCAAGGAAATACTAACGGACCAGGGCACCCCGTTTATGTCAAGAGTTATGGCCGACGTGTGTAAGCTCTTCCGGATTAAACAGCTGCGCACATCGGTCTACCATCCCCAAACGGATGGGTTAGTGGAACGCTTTAATAAGACCCTTAAATCTATGCTTAAGAGAGTTGTACAAAGGGATGGGAAAGACTGGGACTGTCTGTTACCAGCTCTCCTGTTTGCTATCCGGGAAGTGCCCCAGGCCTCCACTGGGTTTTCGCCCTTCGAGTTGGTATATGGGCGGAGACCTCGCGGACTACTGGATTTTGTTAAGGAGGAATGGGAAAGTGAACCTAGTCAGCATAAGAGTGTTCTTGAATATGTTTCCCAAATGCAGGAGAGGATCCGAACTGTGTTGCCACTAGTCAAGGAACATTTACAAAAAGCTCAGGAGGCTCAACGACGAGTCTATAATAGGGCTGCTAAAATAAGGAATTTCCAAGTGGGGGATCGAGTAGCGGTGTTGATTCCCACTGTGGAAAGTAAATTCTTAGCCAGGTGGCAAGGCCCCTTTGAAGTTGTAGAAAAAGTGGGAGAGGTGAATTATAAAATCCACCAACCGGGTAAGAGGAAACCCTATCAAATATATCATGTAAACTTGTTAAAGCCCTGGACAGAGAGGGAACCAGTGACCTCCCTGGCTAGTGCAAGATTGGAGCCTCGGGTTGGGGTGGAGAGTGTCCAAGTAGCAAATACCCTGTCTAAAACCCAAAGCCAGCAGGCAAAGGAGTTCTTGCAGAGAAATAAAGAAAAATTTTCAGACTTGCCAGGGCTCACGAGTACCATAGAGCATGATATCATCACGGAACCAGGAGTCAAAGTTTTTGTCCGGCCCTACCGCATCCCAGAGGCCCAAAGGAAGGCTGTTTCAGAGGAAGTGAAGAAGATGTTAGACCTGGAGATTATTGAGGAATCGCAGAGTGAGTGGTCGAGCCCGATTGTGTTGGTACCGAAGCCCAACGGGACTCTGCGATTCTGCAATGATTTTCGGAAACTTAATGAAGTTTCACGGTTTGATGCCTACCCCATGCCCCGGGTAGATGAGCTTATTGAGAGACTAGGTCCAGCCAGGTATATCACTACATTAGACCTTACCAAGGGATATTGGCAAATCCCGTTGACTAAGGCTGCTAGAGAGAAAACTGCTTTTTCTACCCCAGAGGGGAGTTTTCAGTACAAAAGGATGCCTTTTGGATTGCAAACTGCTCCAGCCACATTCCAGCGAGCAATGGATAGGATTTTACGACCTCACCAGAAATATGCCTCAGTGTACTTGGACGACATAGTCATTTTTAGCAGAGACTGGGAATCACACTTGCCCAAAGTCCAGGCAGTGCTGGACTCTCTTTGGAAGGAGGGGTTTACAATAAACCCTGAAAAATGTGCTTTGGGAATGGAGGAGGTGAAATACCTGGGCTATATCGTGGGTAGAGGGGTGGTGAAACCTCAGGTCAGCAAGGTAGAGGCTATACAGAGTTGGCCCCGTCCCCTCACAAAAAAGCAGGTACGTGCATTCTTGGGCATGGTGGGATACTACAGGAGGTTTGTACCCAACTTTGCCACGTTGGCGGCTCCATTGACCGATCTGACTAAGGGTCGGAAATCGGTCATGGTGGAGTGGAATGCAGACGCTGAGAAGGCCTTTTTGGAGCTCAAGTCGGCACTGTGCCAACACCCTGTCCTGGTAGCACCCAATTTTTCAAAAGAGTTTGTTGTCCAAACTGATGCTTCTGATGTAGGATTGGGAGCGGTGTTGTCACAGGTTATTAATGGAGAGGAGCACCCGGTAGTCTTCCTCAGTAGGACGTTAACACCAGCGGAAAAAAACTACGCTATAATTGAACGAGAGTGTCTGGCCATTAAGTGGGCTCTGGAATCCCTCAGATATTACCTTTTGGGGAGGAAGTTTAGGCTGATTTCTGACCATGCCCCTTTAACATGGTTGAGACAGGGTAAAGGGAATAATGCCAGGGTTACTCGGTGGTTCCTGGCACTCCAGGAATTTAAATTTGTAGTGGAGCATAGGCCCGGGAGACTGCATCAAAATGCAGATGCCCTCTCCCGAGTCCATTGTTTGAGCTCCACTGTTGCCTCCACCTCCATGGCGTTGGGGCACAGGGGGGGGATATGTACAGGACGCCGTGGCTGGGTCCTGGAAGGACGCTACGTTTCCCCTCTGTTTGGACTGTGGTCCCTTTAAGGGAACAAAAAGGGTTAACTCACCTGTCAGAGGAAGTGGGTTTAAAACAAGACAGGAAGTTGGAGTGGATGGTGGAGGAGTGTAAAGGAGAATGTGGATGGTGGATGGTGTTTGTTGTGCAGCAACAAAAGTGAATAGCAGTGTCCTGCCTGGAAGTCTCCTGCCAGGGGAAGCTAGCTGCAACAGAAATTAAGGACTGTTTAACTGCGATAGCAGTTCTGGACTTTGCAAGTCGGTGAGACTAAAACCTTTTTCTTTTGTTTTTGCTGCTGTAAAGCTATTTAAGTTCAATAAATCTCCTTTTGAGTGAAAAGCCTGTGTCCTGCGATCTAGCTGGTCCCCCAAACATTACAATATATATATATATATATATATATTTATTTATTCTATTCAAGTATGAAAACCTTCTGTTCATTTCAGCCTCCTCCAAATCTCCAAATTTCCTAATATTTTGTTTGTTTTTTGGTTGCTGTTTTTTTGCAGCTGTGGTCCAATTAGCTGTTAAAGGGCAACTGCATTCACTCTCTATGGTCCTACTGTAAATACAACCATACACTGTAAAAAATATTGTGCTGGGTATACTCAAACAAATTGAGGCAACTATTTTCATCAGTATTTTAAGTACTGTCAACTAAACTCATTTTTGTCAACTCAATTTTTCCAGTTTATAGACCATAGGTTCAAGTAAAGCCAACTCAATATTTCAAGTTTTTAAAAAAGTTTAAGTTAGGAACACATACATGAACTTATTTATTTCAAGTACTTATATAACAATGTCTACTACACCACTGTGCTGCTTAGTTACTTAGTTACCTATTACTTAGTTACTTAGTAGACGTGCAATTCGTTTAGTTCCGAAATAGTTTTTTAACGAATTTTGACAAATTTATTAATTCAGAAATATCCAAATTAACGAAAACCCGTTTAACGAATGTTTCCGAATATTCGTAAATTCGAAAATTTGTACATTCATAAATTCGTAAATTCGTACATTCGTAAATTAGTAAATTCGTAAATCTGAAATAATAATTAACTAATAATAACTTAGCTATTACTAACTATTAAATTATAGGTAATGTCATTTTGTTTCAAATTTGGCTGTTAGTGAACATAACAAATACAAATTTATCCAAAGTTACAAATTATCCGAAATAACGTATGCCGTATCCAAACAAATGGGACGTAATGAATTAATAATAACAAATAACAGTAATAATAATAAAAACTTTTTATTATTATTATTTGAAAAAATGGAACTGCGCTAATAAAACAAACTTATGTAGATGACAATTAACCATCATAAAGTGCAAAAAGCTCATAAGGATATATGAAGCATGTATATAGTGATCATAAAAAAGTATGCATTAAATAAACACACAGAAGTGCATTTTCATGTGCATCAGTGCAAATTTACAACATATTGAAAGTCCATAAAGTTGATATGATGATCACCCAAGTGTTGATAAATGTTGGAAAATCTTGATAATTAAGAATGAAGTGTCAGATCCACCATCACCAATATAAATGCTGGCCGTTTACCAGAAACCCATGATCCCCCACTACAGAGGGTCTGGGTGAGCTGTTAAGAAATGATTACTCCGGACCACCATCAAAGAACCAGATAGTTTCACTATGTTGAAATGCTGGGGGCCTCGATGTCAGATGGATCAATAGCAGAGCATCAAACCCTCAGCAACACGGATAACCATAAATGGAAAAGAGAGCTCCAAATAGTGTAAAATCGTATGGTTTTATTAAATAAAATGTGTAAACACTCACATGTAAAATCACAATGTCGAACGATTTGAAGAGAAGTCTGGGGCACCGGCCGGATACCCACAGACAGCCCGTCCTGCTGGTAACCACAGCGATAGGGGATGATGCGAACACGTCGCTCCGTTTAGCCCTACGCGGCATTTCGTAATTTCACGGCATTTTACGTCTTCCAGGGGCAGTTCCATTTTTTCAATTGTTCTATTTATGTTTGTGTTACATATAGGGATTGCAGCTTCATTTTTTGTTTATACATTTCACCTATGCGCAGTTTTACTTTTTTCTTATTATTATTATTATTATTTATTATTAATTTGTTCTGTTCCATTTGTTTAGATGCGGCATTCGTTATTTCGGATAATTCGTAACTTTGTATAAATAATAATAATTTGTATTCGTTATGTTCACTAACAGCCAAATTTTAAAGGAAAGTACAATACCTATAATTTAATAGTTAGTTACTATTTCAGATTTTCGAACTTTCGGGTTTTCGGATTTTCGAATTTCCAAATTTCCGAATTTGACTGTATGAATGTATGAATTTTCAAATTTACGAATTTACGAATTTACATGCGGGGAGGAGCCGCCGGGGGACCCCAGAAAAAGATGTTCGGGGCCACTCTGTGCAAAACGAGCTACACAGTGGAGGTATGACATGTTTGTTATTTTTAAAAAACAAAAAAAGATCCTTTACAATAACTTACTCATTTTTTTTTAAGTTGGTAAAACTTACTTTCCAAATGTATTTCATATATGTTTGAAGGTTTTTATATAAAAATAATACAATAATATGTTTTTTTTTAAGGAATAGTCTCATGAAACAGGCTTTGAAAACAAATTATTTGCATTATTTACATTACATTTATTATTTATAACGTGTTACAAATGTAATATTATTAAAGCAGCATCAAATGTAAATGTAAACATTTAAAAAAATAAAAAAAAGGAAAAAATGCCTCTTTCTCAGAGATAGACTGAAACACACACACATGTATATACAGTATATCTGTAAAGAACATAGAATACAGAATGTAATAATTTTTTTTTAAGCCTTTTAGGAAAGTAATTTGCATGTTACCACCTCAGCCCTGAAAGGATTTGCCCCACTTAATGACCAGGCCATTTTTTGCGATACAGCACTGCTTTAACTGACGGTCGTGCGACGCTGTACCCAAACAAAATTGACATCCTTTTTTTCCCACAAACAGAGCTTTTTTTTGGTGGTATTTGATCACCTCTGTGGTTTTTATTTTTTGCGCTAAAAACAAAAAAAGGTCGACAATTTTTGAAAAAAAAATTTTTTTTTTACTTTCTGCTATAATACATATCCAAAAAAAATATATAAAAAACAAATGTATTCATCAGTTTAGGCCGATATATATTCTTCTACATATTTTTGGTAAAAAAAATCGCAATAGACGTAAATTGATTGGTACAAACTATGGGATAGATTTAGGGACATTTATTTTAAATTTTTTTTACTGGTAATGGTGGCAATCTGCGATTTTTAGCAGGACTGACCCCACATGACACTTTTTGGGGACCAGTGACATTATTACATTGATCAGTGCTATAAAAATGCACTGATCAATGTATAAATGACACTGGCAGGGAAGGGGTTAATGGGTAACACTAGGATGTGATCAAGGGGTAAAGTGTGTTCCCTGGATGTGTTCTAACTGTAGTGGGGATGGGCTACCAGGGACATGACAGAGATAGCTGTTCCCGATCACTGGGAACAGAAGATATCTGACATGTCATCTGGCAGAACGGATAATAGCCTTGTTTACAGGCAGTTCCCCGTTCTGCCTCTGAACGTGGGTCGCCGGCTTACATTGAGTCCGCTGGACCAGCGGGCACACTCCTGTGCCTACTGTCTCCTGTGCAAAGGCCGACGTACACCTACGGCGGTTTGCACAGGAGAGCCGACCTGCCGCAGTATAATGGCGGCGGCTGGTCGGCCGGGTGGTTAAATTGTGAACTTTTGAAGGAAGATTCCCCACATCTAGCTCTAAAAAGATATTTCTGAAAAACTTCAAAAGGTATATTTTAGGTTTTCAGGGTAGCTCAGGCTAAAAACTATAAATGAGTCCTATAATCATTCTTTCTGATACAAAATGAGAGTGCTATATGAAAAAAAATACACTATACCAATATGCTTATTTTTCCTGCCAATCCAGTATAAATATGGTATTTTTGTTTTTTAAATCTAATAACACAATGCAAAGTGGGTAGGGCTTTCAGTTACATAATCTAACATTGAATGTCCAATATCTCACAATATCTCAAAAAACAAACAAACAGAAAGCTTGTTTTATGGTACAAATCAGCACAAACGCACCACAAACAAATTGTATAATTTTTTTTTAAAATGTAATAACGTGGTGCAAAGTGGGAGAGGTTTCATCAACTATAATGCGCAATATCTCTGAAACCAAACCACCACATACCTTAGTTTTTGCAGCACAAATCAGCACAGATGCAGTGCAAAAGAATGCCATCTTTGTTTTTAAATTTTAATAACATTGGGTACAAAGTGGGCGGGGCTTGATGTTACATAATCTGAATTCCAATATCTCAAAAACCGAACCCGGCTGAAACATTAATTTTTGTGGCACAAAATAGTTTTTAAGCTTAACAGCTGGCGGTCCCTCACCCTGCATCTTGGTTGTGTTCTGCCGCATGCAGTAAGAGCAAACTTTGGGTGCCCACAAGTGAGTTGTCTCAATAGGTTAAATCAATGGACGGATTAATCGGCAAATAAAATAAACATTTTGGATGGTATGTTTAGCAACATTTAAAGCATGTGAACGATAAGTGTAAGGCTGACCGCAGGTCAGCCTGTAATTGTAGGAGGAGTCAGGCTGCATAAAGCCTGTGGTCGTAGGATCTCGTGTAGTGTGCGTCACTTCCGGTGCGATCTGTCTGACGTCACTTCCGGGTTTTTCGTCTCGGCTAAGAAGATGTACAGCTGCGAGGGGGGCTCCGAGTCTCCCCGATTTCAGCAGCAGGATACAGGTTTGGTCAGGGGGGTCCACGGGCAGGCGGCCACCTCCATTTGGACTCTCCCAGGCATCCACTGGCATGCCGCTTTCTTCCTATTCTGGGTCCGGTCAGGTTCAGAGCCCCGCCGGGTTCACATGCCGCCCACTTCTCCCGGTGTCCTCACAGCAAAACTATATGGCGTTAAACAGGCAGTAACGCACGCAAAACTATATGGCGTTAAACAGGCAGTAACGCACGCAAAACTATATGGCATTAAACTGGCAGTAACGCACGCAAAACTATATGGCGTTAAACAGGCAGTAACGCACGCAATACGTTATGGCGTTAAATTGGCACGTCACTACACTGAAGCTATCTGAACTGTCCCTACTCTAGCTATATACTAATGTCAAGATTAGTGACATGGTCTCACTACACTACACTGAAACTATCTGAGCTGTCCCTACTCTAGCTGCACATTATGAAAAGCTGAATGATGTTCCTCCTTACTACACTCACACTATCCCTAGACAGACACTAAACTAATATTCTACACAGACAATTGAAGCAAAATAGCACAGTATAGCACACTAACTAATAGCACTGAACAGAACCCTGTTCTATCTCTCTCCACATCAAAATCACACTGAAAATGGCTGCCATTGAAAGAATACTTTTATACTGTGGGGCGGGAATGAGCCATGATTGGATAAAGTTATGATGACAGTGTCCAATCATGACTCTGACAGTGCTCTGTGCCCTGATTGGCAGAAGCTTTCACTGCTTCAGCCAATCAGGGTTTGCAATGCACTGTTTAATGCCACAATGCACTGTGGTCGGTTCGAACGACCCGTTTGTTTGGCTGTTAGCCGAACGTTCGAACAACTTAAGTTCGGCCCGAACTTATGCTTGGGCAGAACCGTTCACCAATCCCTAGTGGAGAGTATGACAGTGGATAGTATGTACAGGAGAGGAGTGTGGATGGTATGACAGTGGGCAGTATGTACAGGAGAGGAGTAAGGAGTGTATGACAGCAGTATGGCGGTAAGAACAGTATGTACAGGTGAGGAGTGTAGAGGGCATGACATGGGCATTATGTACAGGAGAGGAGTGTGGATGGTATGACAGTGGGCAGTATGTACAGGAGAGGAGTGTGAAGGGTATGATAGTAGGCAGTATGTACAGGAGAGGAGTGTGGATGGTATGACAATGGGCAGTATGTACAGGAGATGAGTAAGGAGCATATGACAATGGACAGTATGTACAGGAGAGGAATGCAGAGTGTATGACAGTGGGCAGAATGTACAGGAGGGGAGTGAGTAGGATATGAAAATGGGTAGTATGCACAGGAGAGGAGTGTGGAGGGTATGACAGTGGGTAGTATGTACAGGTGAGTGGGGATGAGCTTGATTTTCGGGTCAAACATAAGTTCGAGCAAACATTATGGGGCATTTGCAGCAAAATCGAGCACCGCGGAACGCCCCATAATGCACTGCAAGATCGCAGTGCATTGCTGTATGATGATTGGCCAAAGCATGCACCTGACCTGCATGCTTTGGCCAATCACAGTGCCCTCTGCTAAGATAGCCATAATTGGCCAAAAGCAGGGTGCCTTTGGCCAATCATGGCTCAGGGGGACTAAGTCCATGCCCCACACTACATAAGGCTGCTTACACGATGGCTGTGTATAGTGTTGTTGGTGTGGACAGATTTAAGTTTTTTTAAGATTTAAGTTTTTTGTTAGATTTAAGTTTTTTTTTTAGATTGAAGTTCATTAATTCAATTAAAGTCACTAATTTGATAAGTGGTTAATATTAACACCAAACTTTCACCAGCACACAAGCACTTTATTGTCATATATATGGGATTATATATATGCAGGTCACATGGGACTTAATTGTCCCCAATTTTCTGAGATTTAGGTCAATATTATTATTATTTATTATTTTTTATTTTTTCACGAATACAATTAATATGGCGTAACGCATGTAAAATGCACTAATACATATTCACAATATCTGTTTGATATATTTATGCTCATCAGGGATCAGGTGCACAAACACAATAGAACAGCGCCACATCTACTTCACTTTTTTCTCATAGGCTGAAAAAAAGTTTTAGAAAAGGAGTTTCTTAGAGAAGAAGTTCTTTTTTTTACAAAAAACATGTTGTTGTTAGATGTGGACTAATTGATTCCAGCTTAACTAAATGTGGTAATGAATGATTTTTTGTATATATACGATGTGATGTATGTTATCAGTTGCAGACATACGATTGTGAGAAAGGGCGTTATCTGGTGTGGTGTAGCCCGAAACATCGCAGCCAGCTGCACCTGGAACCTACTTGATGTCTTTTGAACTTATGTAATTTATTCTTCGGAAATAAATTTTCTTGTGCAGTAATCCTTGCCGTTTGTTTATACAATATATATATATATATATATATATATATATATATATATATATATACACAGGCTTGTGTACGGTTTCTAATACACTTCAGGCGGCGTGAACAGTATCTAATACAGTGTGTACAGTGTCTACTACACTTCTAGTGGTGTACACAGTATAAAATACAGTGCAGCCATTGTACAGTTTCTAATACAGTGCAGGTGGTGTACAGAGTATCTAATACAGTGTGTGTACGGTTTCTACTACACTTCTGGTGGTGTACACAGTACATAATACAGTGCAGCTGTAGTACAATTGCTAATACACTTCAGGCAGTGTACACAGTGTCTCATACAGTGTGTACAGTTTCTACTACACTTCTGGTGGTGTACACAGTAAACAATACAGTGCAGCCATAGCACAGTTGCTAATACAGTGCAGGAAGTGTACACAGTATCTAATACAGTGTGTACAGTGTCTACTACACTTCTGGTGGTGTACACAGTATAAAATACAGTGCAGCCATTGTACAGTTTCTAATACAGTGCAGGTGGTGTACACAGTTTCTAATGCAGTGTGTACAGTATCTACTACACTTATAGTGGTGTACACAGTAGACAATACAGTGCATCCATAGTACAGTTGCTAATACAGTGCAAGCGGTGTACACAGTATCTAATACAGTGTGTATAATTTCTACTACACTTCTGGTGGTGTACACAGTATCTAATACAGTGTATACAGTGTCTACTACACTTCTGGTGGTGTATACAGTACACAATACAGTGCAGCTGTAGTACAGTTGCTAATACAGTGCAGGCGGTGTACACAGTATCTAATGCAGTGTGTACAGTTTCTACTACATTTCTGGTGGTGTACACAGTACACAATACAGTGCCAGAACATGCAGAAGAGTTGGTGGAGTGGATAACAAAGCCGTCCTCATCCTCCTCATCCTCTGTCACCCAGGCTCAGAGTAGTTTGCCTTCCAAGGCAGCTGCCAAATCAGCCTATTCCACCGACTCCTTGTCCACAGTCACTCCTTCCGTAGCCCCACCATCATGCACGGAGGAGTCCCAGAATTATTTGACCACAGTGTTGGGTACATGCTGCTGGAGGATGCGCAGTGATTTGAAGGCTCCGAAGTTGGTTCCCAGGTTGAGGAAGGGAGTAACATGAGCCTAGAGAGAGGTGGTGCCCAAGAAGGACAAGAAACTGGCAGTCATGTTCCCCCACCTGCAACATACTGCCAAGTTTGCTCCAGTGATGAGGAGGGAGGGGATGATGAGGCCACTGACTGTACTTGGGTGCCTGAGAGAAGAGAGGAGGAGGAGCAGGAGGCACAACTCCAACGAGGCAGGATGTCCTCTATGGGGCAGCTTAAGGGCAGCCACCCTATTGCATCACACAGCAGAGCTCCACAGGTGCAGGGTGCTGCTGATTCCCCGCTGACTTTTAAAAGTTCCTTGGTGTGGGCCTTTTTCGACATGTGTGCAGCAGATCGCACCGTTGCTGTTTGCAACCTATGTCTTAAGTGGATAAACCGTGGCCAGAACAGCAGCCGCTTGGGCACCACATGCTTGACCAGACATATGATGGCCTGCCATGCAGTCCATTGGCAACAGCACTTGAAAGACCCACATCAAAGAAAAAGGTGGACTTCTCCTTGGTCCTCATCTAGGATCTCCCACCCTACTATACCTCCAGTCCTCTCAAAAACCTGCACTGAGAGGAATGAAGGTATAGTAATAGGTGTCCCAAGTACTTTTAGCCAATCTGCTAGCAGTACACCACCATATGATTTTAGCAGGCAAATTTCCCTACCCCAGTTGCTGAACCGTAAAAAGAAATTCGGTCCCAGCCATCCACATGTTCAGCATCTAAATGCTAGCTTGGCCAAATTGCTAGCACTGCAACTGCTGCCTTTTCAGCTGGTAGACTCTGCCCTCTTTTGTGAATTTGTGGAATGTGCTGTACCTCAGTGACAGGTTCCAAAACACCATTTCTTTTCACGGAAGGCCATTCCGGCTCTTTACCGGCATGTGAAAGGCAATGTTTTGGCCTCGTTGGACAGGGCAGTTAGCAGTAAGGTGCATATTACCGCTGATTCATGGTCCAGCAGGCATTTGCAGGGATGTTACCATTCCTACATGGCGCACTGGGTAACTTTGCTGGAAGCTGGAAGGATGCAGGACAGGGTTCAGTGTTGTTGGAGCTTGTTCTGCCACCACACCTCCAAAATGCTAGTGGTGATTCTGCCACAGCTCTCTCCTCCACCCCCTCCTCTTCTTTTTCCTCTATGGCCTCTTCTGCAGATTTGTTCTCTGAACCAGCGGTGTTCCATAAGTGTTCAAATGGCTACACAGTCAGGCTAAAAGATGCCATGTGGTGCTTGAGTTGGTCTGCCTAGGGGACAGGAGCTACACTGGGGCAGAGATTCTGTCAGCTCTGCAGGGGCAGGCTCAGAGGTGGTTGACGCCATACCAGCTTCAGCCAGGAATGGTTGTATGCGACAATGGCACCAACCTTCTCTCCACCCTCCGACAGGGACACTTGACCCATGTTCCATGTTTGGCACACATCCTGAATTTGGTGGTGCAGCGGTTCTTGAGCAGGTACCCAGGCTTACAGGATCTCCTGAGGCAGGCCAGAAAAGTCTGTGGTAATTTCCACCGGTCTTACAATGCCAGTGCTCGGCTGGCTGACATTCAAAGGGAATGCAACCTGCCCACCAACCGCCTCCTTTGTGACATGCCCACCAGGTAGAACTCAACATTAGCAATGCTGCAGTGGCTGCACACACAGCAGAGGGCCATCAATGAGTACCTGTGTGAGTATGGCACCAGGACAGGGTCAGGGGAGTTTGGCTTCTTTTCGCCACGCCAGTGGCTACTGATCAAGGATGCATGCACTGTCCTGTCACCATTTGAGGAGGCCACAAGGATGGTGAGCAGCGACAATGCATGCATCAGTGACACTGTCTCTCTAGTCTTCCTGTTGGAGCACACGCTTCGTGGAATCATGGACAGGGCACTTTAGGCAGAACAGCGGGAGGAAGAGGAGGGCTTCCTTACCTCTCAAGGCCCCCTTTAGCCAGATAGCATTCCTGCACGCGCGCCAAACACACAGGAAGAAGAGAAGGAGGATTGTGTCAGCATGGATGTAGAGGATAACACTCAGCAGCAGTCTTCAAGGGATGGTTTTCTGTCCCCAGAAACCCATGGAGTTGTACTTGGCTAGGAGGAGGTAGTTACAGACCATGTGATCCTTAGTGACCCAGAGGCCTCCCTGATTCTGCAAAGCCTACAGGACCCTAGGATTCGTGGTATCAAGGAGAGAGATCATTACTGGCTGGCAACCCTTCTTGATCCACATTACAAGGGTAAGGTTGCAGAACTCATCCTGCTGGAGCAGAGGATGAAACATCTTCAGGAGGCCTTGAAGAAAGGTTTGTGCAACGCATTTCCTGACCCTGGGAGGTTAGAATTTCTTGCTGCTGGACAACATGTTGCTGAGGCTTCATTCAGTCAGAGGAAGAGCGGTGGAGAAGATGGCCAGCTGACCAATGCCTTTAAATAGTAAAATATGATGGAGGACAGAGATAGTCAACTGTAAGCACCACATCCCATATTTAAATGGTGAGCAGAAACTAAAGGCTGTTAGGCCTAAAGAAAAATGGGGAGGGGGGGGATCTTCCCCAGGGACTTTTAAGGTGCTATTTAATAGACAGTATATTCAAAAAAATTTTTTATACAATTATATAGAATAAAATTAATATTTATTAATATTGAATCACATTAAAATATTCATGTCATACTTCAGGAGTAAGACATGTAGATAAGAACACTAAGACATAAACAGTGTCACCCAAAGGAATTTCTCGGTTATATCACAATTGAACCGTGCAACAAAAAGCAACTATTCAAAAGATGCCAAAACAATCTGCTGTTCTCGACATGTTTCGCTCTGAATGTGAGCTTCTTCAGGAGTTTAAAGGCAATGATTGTGACGGACTCTAAATGATAGGAAAATAAACAGAAATCAATACATACATTTAAACATGAAATAAAGAGCCTCCAATAGAATTTTTTCTCGAATATGCACAAATTCCATTATCAGAATAGAGGTAGATACAGAGAATTTAGATATAGGCATATAGGTTTCAATATTGAACATTTTAATCAAGTATAAATGAACAATCAAAATTTATACATCTCACCAGGCTGTAGCACATTAATCTGGCATAGACTATTTCAATGGATCGGTAATACTGCTGCTAGTTTCGAACCAGAAAGTTCTCATATATGAGAGGTATCAAGTGCCATACTGTGACCACAGGGGAATACAAAGTCTACAAAGCGGCCCTTTGAAAAAAGGGAAAATACATTCAAAGTTAAACGAAAAATGGACCAAGGAGGGGGAGGGGAGGGGAGCGGGGAGGTGGAGGGGGGGGGGAACGTAATCAGGCTATTTAATGGTATAATTTCTATAATTTCAGAGGGATATGTATCCTGAAGGTAGAACCAATTTGAGATATATTACCTGATACATAAAAGTATATCGGCAAATGATGTCATATAGATGGAAATAGGCATCATAAATGAATAAAATAGATGAAAGAATTCCACTGATAGCTGCAGGGATAAGCGATCGCCAGCAGAAATATTTTCTAAGTATAGAGGAGAGAAGACAATGAAGGGTCAATGGAGGATTCAAAGTGTAACTACATGTCAGCTGATGACAGTGTCACACAGGGGAAACTTACTTCACAGGTAGTGGTCCGGCATACAAGCTGAGGAGAGCATCCCGCTGCCTCTGTAGGATCGCACCGGTGACGGAGCTGTGGGCGGTGTATTAACCGCCTTTATATACCCCCATCACGGCGGCGTCCGTTCTCGCCGCCGTGATGCGGACGCTCAATGGGGCCGGTCACGTCGGGACGTGGGGAAGCGCAGTGACGTCAGCTCTGACGTCATTAACGTGTGTAGGGGTTACTGCGCATGTCTGCGCGGTTCAGGAGCCCGTGGGACATGAAGGTGCAGGAGGCGCCATTTTAGTTAAGGGAAAAAGAAAAGTAACAACCGAATAGAGTATAAATTGGGGCATAATGCCTGCTTTAATTTTCCAAAATGATGGAAAAATAATTATATGTGTTCCCTATACGTTTTTAATAAAGGCTCATGTTAATACCAAGAAATCGGTATCAAAACCCATACCAGACGTGATCCGGCTCAAATTAAAGGGCCACCAGCCACAGGGACGATTGGTTCAACATCCCAGTGGTGGGTGCCCGGGGCGTCCGTGTGGTCCAAACTGACAAAGATAGTCCCAATATGAGAATATTTCCGGCAAACAATTTAAGATAATAAACAAAAAATATATTGAGTATATAAAGCCTGGGAAACTTCATAAAAGAAGTTTACAGCTACAGCCTGTGAGATATAATACAGTTAAAACAGTGGAAATTCAATGACAAAAAATGTGTAACATACATAAAGATAAAGATATTATGGTCATATTATAACTATTATTGAATAAATTCTATGGCTCAAACATATAAATGGTGCCATAGCACAGCATGAAAATACTGGGTATAATAAATGACCAAAAGCAGATAGAAGGGGAGGGAAAGAAAAGGAGGGGGAAAAAAGAGAGCCACGCAGGGGTAATACATGGCAGAAGATGCGAGCCTCATCAAGGTTAGGAGGTTAAGAATATTATGATTATTCAAATGAATGGCTTGAAGCTGAACGCATCATTCATACCAGGGTGTTGAAGAGCTGACAGTTTGTGTATCCAGCGTGCCTCCTTTTGTAGGAGGAGCCTGTCATAGTCTCCTCCTCTAACACCAGGGGGAATATGTTCTAGAGCAAAAAAATGTAAGCAGTTGGCGTCAAAATTATGTTGTAGGCCTACATGTCGGCTGATAGGGGTCTCCATTCTTTTTTTCTGTATAAGGGAAACATGATCCCTAATTCGACAGAAGAAGGGCCTCTTAGTTTTCCCGATGTAAAACATCTTACATTCGCATAGCATAATGTACACTATACCAATTGATTGACACGTTACTGCAAATTTTGGTTTGAACAACTCCCCGTTGGGCAACAAAAGGCTACGAGTAGCTAAAATATATCTGCAGTAGGAACAACAATGGCAGGGTCTGCTGCCTTTGTCAGCATCTTTGATTTTAACAACGCGATTTTCATAGTGGCTCTGTACCAATGAGTCCCTCAGAGATCGACTTCGTCTGAAGGTGATCTCCGGGTATGAGTTGAGATGTTTAGCCACTTTTTCGTCTCCCATTAACAAATACCAATATTTGTTGAGAATGTCACGTATTTGTCTATGTTGACTAGAGTAAGTAGTGATGAGCCTGACGCCGGGATTAGCTTTTTTAGGTCTAATGTTATGTAAGAGAGAAACTCTATTTTGATTTTTAGCTCTAAAATATGCTTTTTTGAGGCACTTTTTGCTATATCCCCGGTTCAGGAAGCGTGAACGTAAACATTTAGCTTCCTTTTCAAAGTCAGACTCATCACTACAGTTGCGTTTAGCTCGCAAGTATTGCCCATAGGGCACACTTGTAATCAAAGGGGTTGGATGAGAACTGCTGGCATGCAGTAAAGAATTACTTGCTGAGGGTTTCCGGTATAGGGTTGTTCTGATACTGCCGTCAGATTTAGCTGTAATTTGGGTATCCAAAAAAGTCAGACTAGATTGACTAAATTCCACCGTGAATCTAAGATTGTACCTGTTAGTTTTTAGGCTTTCCAAAAAGGACAGAAGAAAATCTTTAGGGCCTATCCATATGAAAAAAATGTCGTCAATAAACCTCCTCCATAAGGGGATTAATTCCATATATTGTTGCATGTCATCGCGGGAGAATAATTCCCGTTCCCACCCCCCCAGATACAGGTTGGCATAAGAGGGGGCGCATTTGGTCCCCATAGCCACCCCCTGTATCTGGAGGTAGTGGGATCCCCCAAACAGGAAGATGTTGTTGGAGAGGATGAACATCAACAAATTCAGGATGAATTCATTATATTGAGACGATGTCTCATGATTTTGAAAGAGAAAATCTTTGACGATCTCTACCCCCTGCTGGTGGGGGATAGAGTTGTATAAGGCCTCCACGTCGAGGGCTACCAGCCACGCGCCCGCGGGGAGGAAAATCCCATCGAGGGCGCGTAGCAGGTCATTGGTGTCCTGAAGATAGGACACCAAACCCTCGACGTGGGGCCTGAGAAAGTCATCAATTAATTGGCTAGCTGTTTCGGTGAGACTGCCGTTACCAGAGACAATCGGGCGGCCTGGGGGTTTAGTCTGACTTTTATGAATTTTAGGAAGAGCGTATAGTGTGGGTGTACGTGGAGATGTAACGTTCAAAAACTCCCAGGTAGATTTGTTGATAAGACCACTACGGTAGGCCGAACCTATTAGATATTGGTAACGATTAATGGTTAAAGTAACATGAGTAGGTGATACCTTGCGGTACCACTCACGATTCTGAATAATAGCTAGTACCATGGACTCATATTGTCCCCTGTCCATCACCACTAGGTTGCCGCCCTTATCGGCAGGCTTAATTATAATACTCTGATTTAGTTGTAAAGATTTTAAAGCCTTGGTTTGGGAAGAAGTCAAATTGGCTTCGGAGATGTTTCTCCATTTAGTTTCCATAATTTCTTTGGTGACTTGGTTAGTGAATGCCCATACGTTCGGATTGCCTTGAAGGGCAGGAAATTTAGAGGATTTGGGTTTTTAATTACGAGGTATGGCATTGGACAGGGGACGAGGGTGGGCCAATGGAGGTGGGGGAGGAGGCGGGGGGTCACCAGCCGTCTCGAGGGCGACAGCCTCGAGCAGGTCTGTTTCATTGATCCCTCCCTCCTCCCACAGCTCCATTAGGTCCTCCATGGCCTTAATGTCATTGATGGACATATCCCTCCAAAGAGGATTATCCAGAGACGAACTCTGGATTGATGGAGGTGGTCTATCATAAAGGATTTTAAACATAAGTTTTCTCGAAAATAAATTGAGATCTTTAATTAATTCAAAAGGATCTACCCTTTGCGTAGGGCAAAAGGTAAGGCCCAATTTTAACACAGAAATTTGTTCTGCCGAAAGAGGACAGGAAGAAATATTAATCACCTCGAGTTGAGTTTCTGGGGTTTGGAATTCCCCGGATCTGGGTTCATGATTCTTTTGGTATCGGGCATCAATTGTGCGAAAATTGGGGCTGGACGAAAATCCTGTTGCGAAGAAAAAGTGTTAACGTTACTTACCGAGGTGCTCGGACCGATAGTGAGTGCACAAGTGGTTGTGCAAGTGTTAGAAAGAGATTCAGAGTGTGTCGGTGCGCTGGTGAGTGAACTTTTATTCGCACCCGCTCGAGTGACCATGGGTGTCTTAGGGTTAAGCGTGCGTCTAGCTGTGCCTGTGGGTGCATTTTCTCTAGAATGTTTAGAGTTCAGTGAGTCCTGAGTTCTGGTGAGCCGCGTGAATTCTTGTGCCTGTAATGAGGAAATAGAAGAGACGGATGAATCAGAATCACTAGGTTCACTATTCGCCTGTCTGGTTTGACGTATTTGATTATTACGTTTTTTCCTTTTATAATTGTTTTGGGACCAATTATAGGCTTGTTTATTGTCATAAGCTAGTTTGTCTCTGATATATTTTTTTTCCTTCGTTTTTAAAATCTCTGTTACATAGGTTTCTAAATTACTCTTGAGTTCATTTTCACGTGTAGGAAAAAGACTATCTGAAATAATTGCTGGATTGTCATGGTATAGTTTCTCAATTTCCTTATCCACAAGGGACAACTCGGCAGAGTAATGCTTGCATAGGAGCTCCATCATTTTGCTGGAGCAACCCTGCAAATTATCCTCCCATTCAGATTTAAATTCTGGCTCCAACTGAGTGATGGTGGGAAAAATCTGAATTCTTAAACCCCATGGAGTGATATTCTCTTCAGTGTATTTAAGGAAGTACCATCTATTCCAAAACAGTCTTGATTTTTTCTCGAGCATGCGTTGCAGTCTCGAAAAAAAAACGTTCCATAGACAAGCCTCCACTGGAGGTATTTTGTGATTTATGGATATGATCCATCAAGCCATCAAAGGCCTGTCCACAATAATTAGCCATTGTATAGAGTCAATGAATCTAGGCAAAATCAACCCGATGTAACAGGTAGAAAGAGACTTAGCTTATAAACAAACCCTAAATTGAATATTGTCTGACAGTGATAAACAAAAATAAGTATAAATTGAAAGGGATAGAAATAGGAAGGGAAAAGATTTTAGATAAGAAAAGAAGGGGGATTAATCATTGAGTAAAGAATTCCACTGAATATCTGTTAATGAATCCAAAATTTTAGGATAGTCCAGTGACTATATCTGTCCAAAAAGATGAAGGGTGGGTAACACCCCAAATTGTAATAGTAAAATATGATGGAGGACAGAGATAGTCAACTGTAAGCACCACATCCCATATTTAAATGGTGAGCAGAAACTAAAGGCTGTTAGGCCTAAAGAAAAATGGGGAGGGGGGGATCTTCCCCAGGGACTTTTAAGGTGCTATTTAATAGACAGTATATTCAAAAAAATTTTTTATACAATTATATAGAATAAAATTAATATTTATTAATATTGAATCACATTAAAATATTCATGTCATACTTCAGGAGTAAGACATGTAGATAAGAACACTAAGACATAAACAGTGTCACCCAAAGGAATTTCTCGGTTATATCACAATTGAACCGTGCAACAAAAAGCAACTATTCAAAAGATGCCAAAACAATCTGCCGCTCTCGACATGTTTCGCTCTGAATGTGAGCTTCTTCAGGAGTTTAAAGGCAATGATTGTGACGGACTCTAAATGATAGGAAAATAAACAGAAATCAATACATACATTTAAACATGAAATAAAGAGCATCCAATAGAATTTTTTCTCGAATATGCACAAATTCCATTATCAGAATAGAGGTAGATACAGAGAATTTAGATATAGGCATATAGGTTTCAATATTGAACATTTTAATCAAGTATAAATGAACAATCAAAATTTATACATCTCACCAGGCTGTAGCACATTAATCTGGCATAGACTATTTCAATGGATCGGTAATACTGCTGCTAGTTTCGAACCAGAAAGTTCTCATATATGAGAGGTATCAAGTGCCATACTGTGACCACAGGGGAATACAAAGTCTACAAAGCGGCCCTTTGAAAAAAGGGAAAATACATTCAAAGTTAAACGAAAAATGGACCAAGGGGGGGGAGGGGAGGGGAGCGGGGAGGTGGAGGGGGGGGGGGGAACGTAATCAGGCTATTTAATGGTATAATTTCTATAATTTCAGAGGGATATGTATCCTGAAGGTAGAACCAATTTGAGATATATTACCTGATACATAAAAGTATATCGGCAAATGATGTCATATAGATGGAAATAGGCATCATAAATGAATAAAATAGATGAAAGAATTCCACTGATAGCTGCAGGGATAAGCGATCGCCAGCAGAAATATTTTCTAAGTATAGAGGAGAGAAGACAATGAAGGGTCAATGGAGGATTCAAAGTGTAACTACATGTCAGCTGATGACAGTGTCACACAGGGGAAACTTACTTCACAGGTAGTGGTCCGGCATACAAGCTGAGGAGAGCATCCCGCTGCCTCTGTAGGATCGCACCGGTGACGGAGCTGTGGGCAGTGTATTAACCGCCTTTATATACCCCCATCACGGCGGCGTCCGTTCTCGCCGCCGTGATGCGGACGCTCAATGGGGCCGGTCACGTCGGGACGTGGGGAAGCGCAGTGACGTCAGCTCTGACGTCATTAACGTGTGTAGGGGTTACTGCGCATGTCTGCGCGGTTCAGGAGCCCGTGGGACATGAAGGTGCAGGAGGCGCCATTTTAGTTAAGGGAAAAAAAAAAGTAACAACCGAATAGAGTATAAATTGGGGCATAATGCCTGCTTTAATTTTCCAAAATGATGGAAAAATAATAATATGTGTTCCCTATACGTTTTTAATAAAGGCTCATGTTAATACCAAGAAATCGGTATCAAAACCCATACCAGACGTGATCCGGCTCAAATTAAAGGGCCACCAGCCACAGGGACGATTGGTTCAACATCCCAGTGGTGGGTGCCCGGGGCGTCCGTGTGGTCCAAACTGACAAAGATAGTCCCAATATGAGAATATTTCCGGCAAACAATTTAAGATAATAAACAAAAAATATATTGAGTATATAAAGCCTGGGAAACTTCATAAAAGAAGTTTACAGCTACAGCCTGTGAGATATAATACAGTTAAAACAGTGGAAATTCAATGACAAAAAATGTGTAACATACATAAAGATAAAGATATTATGGTCATATTATAACTATTATTGAATACATTCTATGGCTCAAACATATAAATGGTGCCATAGCACAGCATGAAAATACTGGGTATAATAAATGACCAAAAGCAGATAGAAGGGGAGGGAAAGAAAAGGAGGGGGAAAAAAGAGAGCCACGCAGGGGTAATACATGGCAGAAGATGCGAGCCTCATCAAGGTTAGGAGGTTAAGAATATTATGATTATTCAAATGAATGGCTTGAAGCTGAACGCATCATTCATACCAGGGTGTTGAAGAGCTGACAGTTTGTGTATCCAGCGTGCCTCCTTTTGTAGGAGGAGCCTGTCATAGTCTCCTCCTCTAACACCAGGGGGAATATGTTCTAGAGCAAAAAAATGTAAGCAGTTGGCGTCAAAATTATTCCCCCTGGTGTTAGAGGAGGAGACTATGACAGGCTCCTCCTACAAAAGGAGGCACGCTGGATACACAAACTGTCAGCTCTTCAACACCCTGGTATGAATGATGCGTTCAGCTTCAAGCCATTCATTTGAATAATCATAATATTCTTAACCTCCTAACCTTGATGAGGCTCGCATCTTCTGCCATGTATTACCCCTGCGTGGCTCTCTTTTTTCCCCCTCCTTTTCTTTCCCTCCCCTTCTATCTGCTTTTGGTCATTTATTATACCCAGTGTTTTCATGCTGTGCTATGGCACCATTTATATGTTTGAGCCATAGAATTTATTCAATAATAGTTATAATATGACCATAATATCTTTATCTTTATGTATGTTACACATTTTTTGTCATTGAATTTCCACTGTTTTAACTGTATTATATCTCACAGGCTGTAGCTGTAAACTTCTTTTATGAAGTTTCCCAGGCTTTATATACTCAATATATTTTTTGTTTATTATCTTAAATTGTTTGCCGGAAATATTCTCATATTGGGACTATCTTTGTCAGTTTGGACCACACGGACGCCCCGGGCACCCACCACTGGGATGTTGAACCAATCGTCCCTGTGGCTGGTGGCCCTTTAATTTAAACCGGATCACGTCTGGTATGGGTTTTGATACCGATTTATTGGTATTAACATGAGCCTTTATTAAAAACGTATAGGGAACACATATAATTATTTTTCCATCATTTTGGAAAATTAAAGCAGGCATTATGCCCCAATTTATACTCTATTCGGTTGTTACTTTTCTTTTTCCCTTAACTAAAATGGCGCCTCCTGCACCTTCATGTCCCATGGGCTCCTGAACCGCGCAGACATGCGCAGTAACCCCTACACACGTTAATGACGTCAGAGCTGACGTCACTGCGCTTCCCCACGTCCCGACGTGACCGGCCCCATTGAGCGTCCGCATCACGGCGGCGAGAACGGACGCCGCCGTGATGGGGGTATATAAAGGCGGTTAATACACCGCCCACAGCTCCGTCACCGGTGCGATCCTACAGAGGCAGCGGGATGCTCTCCTCAGCTTGTATGCCGGACCACTACCTGTGAAGTAAGTTTCCCCTGTGTGACACTGTCATCAGCTGACATGTAGTTACACTTTGAATCCTCCATTGACCCTTCATTGTCTTCTCTCCTCTATACTTAGAAAATATTTCTGCTGGCGATCGCTTATCCCTGCAGCTATCAGTGGAATTCTTTCATCTATTTTATTCATTTATGATGCCTATTTCCATCTATATGACATCATTTGCCGATATACTTTTATGTATCAGGTAATATATCTCAAATTGGTTCTACCTTCAGGATACATATCCCTCTGAAATTATAGAAATTATACCATTAAATAGCCTGATTACGTTCCCCCCCCCCCTCCACCTCCCCGCTCCCCTCCCCTCCCCCCCCTTGGTCCATTTTTCGTTTAACTTTGAATGTATTTTCCCTTTTTTCAAAGGGCCGCTTTGTAGACTTTGTATTCCCCTGTGGTCACAGTATGGCACTTGATACCTCTCATATATGAGAACTTTCTGGTTCGAAACTAGCAGCAGTATTACCGATCCATTGAAATAGTCTATGCCAGATTAATGTGCTACAGCCTGGTGAGATGTATAAATTTTGATTGTTCATTTATACTTGATTAAAATGTTCAATATTGAAACCTATATGCCTATATCTAAATTCTCTGTATCTACCTCTATTCTGATAATGGAATTTGTGCATATTCGAGAAAAAATTCTATTGGATGCTCTTTATTTCATGTTTAAATGTATGTATTGATTTCTGTTTATTTTCCTATCATTTAGAGTCCGTCACAATCATTGCCTTTAAACTCCTGAAGAAGCTCACATTCAGAGCGAAACATGTCGAGAACGGCAGATTGTTTTGGCATCTTTTGAATAGTTGCTTTTTGTTGCACGGTTCAATTGTGATATAACCGAGAAATTCCTTTGGGTGACACTGTTTATGTCTTAGTGTTCTTATCTACATGTCTTACTCCTGAAGTATGACATGAATATTTTAATGTGATTCAATATTAATAAATATTAATTTTATTCTATATAATTGTATAAAAAATTTTTTTGAATATACTGTCTATTAAATAGCACCTTAAAAGTCCCTGGGGAAGATCCCCCCCTCCCCATTTTTCTTTAGGCCTAACAGCCTTTAGTTTCTGCTCACCAATGCCTTTAAATAATTTTTCAGTCCTCAGCGCTAAGGTCTGATCGGTTCAAGCAACCATCGCCAGCATCTGCATTACATGGTATAGGAATATCTAGGGGCAAGAGCAGACTTGGAGATCTTTCCAACAGAGCATCCACTGGGTTACTGGGTCTGGAGGATGGACCACTGGCTAGAACTAGCTTAATATGCAGTTGAGCTACTGGCCTGTCCTGCATCCAGCGTGCTTTCTGAACGCACATTCAGTGCTGCTGCAGGGTTTTAATGGATCAAAAAACGCGTCTGTCCACAGACTCCGTTGATCGACTCACATTCATAAAAATTAAGCAGTCTTGGATCAGCAGCTATCAAGCACCTGATGCTGATGTAACTGAATGTATTTGCTATGGATGTTGGATCCCTTGAAGACTGCCTATGCTGACTGTTCCTCCTCAATCTTGATGATGCTAGCTTCCAACAATATTTTTGGCTTAGGGCACCACCACCCAAGGCCCAATTTTTCTGTTTAACAGGGCCATGTAATTAAAATTTTTGATATAATATTTCACAGCAGGGCCCGTTCCTGCGCCCAACAAGAGCATCTGTGAGTGGTTAAAGTGTTGTGGCACCACTACCACCTCCCAAGGCCCAATTTTCTGCCCCTGTTTAACAGGGGCATGTAATTACAATTCTTGTAATCCTGAAAAATCGAAAAATGCAATCAGCGCAAAAATAGACACCCCCCTTTAAAAAATGCAAGCTGAGCACTAAAAGTTTTATCACAAAAAAAAACAAAATAAACATGTAAATAGTAAAATAGTGCAGTGCAAAAAATACAATCACGAAATATTGCAAATTGATAACATAAAGTCCAATAAAAGTCCTTAAATTAAGCCCTTGGACTACAAGTCTTAGAAGATTCAGAAAAGAAAATGTGCAAATTCAGTGCAAAAATGAATATACTATGTATGTATAATATGAATTGACATACTATTTCACAGCAGGGCCCATTCCTGCGCCCAACAAGAGTAACTGTGAGGGCTTACAGTGTTGTGGTACCACCACCAAAGGCCCAATTTTTCTGCCCCTGTTTAACAGGGGCATGTAATTACAATTCTTGATATAATATTTCACAGCAGGGCCCGTTCCTGCACCCACCAAGAGTAACTGAGGGCTTACAGTATTCTGGTACCATCACCACCATCACCAAAGGCCCAAATTTTCTGCCCCTGTTTAACAGGGGCATGTAATTACAATTTCTGATATAGTATTTCACAGCAGGGCCCACCAAGAGTGACTGTGAGGGCTTACAGAGTTCTGGTACCACCAACACCTAAGGCCCAATTTTCTGCAGAGTATATAGGGCAGGACATATAGTGAAGCCATGAAACGTGCGTCGAGTATACATCGAACTGAGGCCCAGACAAGTTTGGCTTACTAAGAGCAATTGCTTATATTTAAATCATTATTATCAATGGATGAGCATTTTATGAAATTGTACTGCTAATCATGTTGTATTTTATTTTGTATAATAACTGTATATTCATACAAATGAACTCTTATTTACAGTAATATGTGTCCTTTACTAAAGATCAACACTTTTTAACTTGATTTGTAATCAATAAATAATTCACTGATCAATATGAACAAGGTATTAATTCAGTGGCATGCCTCATACAAAGTCCCATTCCTTCCTCCTTCTTTGTCTGACGTATAGTATATATACTGCTGTTCAGGGTATATAGTGTTTTAAAATGATTTTCATCTATATTGCTGGGACCCGACAATACATTACAGTCACGAGTAGTTTTAAATGACATTTTTTCCTTTAGAAATGTCATTTTGCTGTGGTATTGTTCTAAACACAGGAAAAAGGTGCTACTTTACAGGCATACTAAGACACTCCCCCCCCCCCCCCCCCCCCCCCAGGCACAATATTTAAAGGAATATTTCATTTTTATTGTTTCACTTTAGGCATTATTAAAATCACTGCTCCCGAAAAAACGTCAGTTTTTAAAACTTTTTTTTGCATTCAGGCATGTCCCCTGGGGCAGGACCCAGGTCCCCAAACACTTTTTTATGGAAATAACTTGCATATAAGCATTTAAAATCAGCACTTTTGATTTTTCTCATTCGTGTCCCATAGACTTTAACAATGTTAGTGTGTTCAAACAAATTTTTTGCCTGTTCACATGTTTGGTTCATCCCTACAGGAGAGGAGTGTGGAGGTCTATGACAGTGGGCAGTATGTACAGGAGAGGAGTGTGAAGGGTATGTCATTGGGCAGTATGTACAGGAGAGGAGTGTGAAACGTATGACAGTGGGGAGTATGTACAGGAGAGGAGTGTGGAGGGTATGACTGTGGGCAGTATGTACAGGAGAAGAGTGTGGAGAGTATGACAGTGGATAGTATGTACAGGAAAGGAGTGTGGATGGTATGGCAGTGGGCAGTATGTACAGGAGAGGAGTGTGGATGGTATGACAGTGGGCAGTATGTACAAGAGAGGTGTAAGGAGTGAATGACAGTGGGTATTATGTACAGGAGATGAGTGTGGATGGTATGACAGTGAGCAGTATGTACAGGAGGGGAGTGAGTAGGGTATGAAAGTGGGCAGTATGTACAGGAGAGGAGTGTGGAGGGTATGACAGTGGGTAGTATGTACAGGAGAGGAGTGTGGAGGGTATGATAGTGGGTAGTATTTACAGGAAAGGAGTGCGGAGGGTATGACCGCGGGCAATATGTACAGAAGAGTAAGGAGGGTATGACAGTGGATAGTATGTACAGGAGAGGAGTGTGGAGGGTATGACAGTGGGCAGTATGTACAGGAGAAAAGTGTGAAGGGTATGATAGTGGGCAGTATGTACAGGAGAGGAGCATGGAAGGTATGACAGTGGGCAGTATGTACAGGAGAGGAGTGTGGAGGGTATGCCAGTGGGCAGTATGTACAGGAGAGGAGTGAGGAGGTTATGACAGTGGGCAGTTTGTATAGGAGAGGAGTGAGGAGCGTATGACAGTGGGCAGTAAGTACAGAAGAGGTGTGTGGAGGGTATGGTAGCAGATAGTACATGCAGGAAAGCAGTATGAAAGGTACAACAGTAGGCAGTATATGCAGGGGGGGTGCAGATGATAAGAAAGTGAACAGTGTGTTTGGGAGAGGAGTGCAGAGAGTTTGCACAATCAGATTCTATTGAGTAGCCAGCTCTAGGTTTTACTGCTGTTAGCAAGGATGTCTGTCAAGTGAGGTTGGGGGATGAACCCGGCTGGGTAGGGTGCCTGTTATCTGGGAAGGAGGAATGTAAAGGGTTGGGAAAGGATGTCCAGGGACTGCGAAGTGAAGTCTATCAGCAGGCAGGAGGGAGTGTTGGGGCAGACTGGGGAGAGATGTCTGTTAGTAGGAGGGTGTGAAGTGTTTACAGACCGATTTTAATCAGTGGAGGGGAGGGGCAATGGGGGTATGATGTCTGTTGTAGGGGGGATGAGGGTGTGAGGTGAATGTGTTGGTAATGTCTGTGGGTGGAGGTCAGTTGGGGAAAAGGATGACTTTGAACAGTGTTGTCTATGGGGTGACCAGGAGGGATGTTAAGGGGGGGATGAAATGTGACTATGGAATAATGTCTGTCAGTTGGGGGTAGGAAGTAGCTGGGAGTGATTCCTGTCAGTAGAAGGTATGGAGAGGCTTGTGGTTTGTATGTATGCTGGGGGTGGGATTTGGTTGATGAATAATATAGGCTGTCTGTGGGTTGGGAAATGGATGAGTAGTAGTGAGTGTGAAATGTACGATGTGTGTCAGTGTTTAGGTCTTTTTCATATTTGTGGTAATGCTTAATACCCTCTGAGAGGCAATATGTGGTGGATTGCTTTTCAGAAAGTGGCATAGCAGTAGATGACAGGCATTCAGGATGTGCTACCGCTGCCTCCTGGTACCTGTTTTTACTTTCTGTTTAAAGGATATGTTCACCTTTTAAAAAATAAAATAAATGCACATCTTTTTGCAGGTAAAAAAATGTGCATTTATTATGATTTTGTTGGGAGCCTGGATAGCATTGCACCCATGATCAACAGATTGTGGGTGCTATACAGGGCTCTTGCAGACTCTGTGTGCAAGCTGTTTGGCCGTGCATTGTACAGACAAGCAGTTACACACTAGCAGGAAGCAGAAGCATCAATGAACTACCACAGCGCTCAACATCGCCGTGGTAGTTCATTGAGAACTACAATCTGACAGCCGCAAAGGCTGCCAGACCTTGTAGTTTTCTATTCACTAAACTCTGTGAATAAGTGATGTGGCTGGTTGGGAGGAGCCCTGCACTGTTACGTTCTTTGCAGAGTATGACAGAGTCAAGGAAGAAGATCGCCTGCCGCCTGTCACACCGGGGAGCCGGAGAGGTTCTGGGGCTGGTGGGATTGTGACATGTTACATGTCAGACCCTGAATATGGGTGTAACATGTTACAAAAGGTGAACTTATCCTTTAAATTGCTGAATAGCAGTTTAAGAATGCGAGACTGCACCACAACTGTAAGCCAAGCGTTTGGCTCGCAGTTGCAGAACGGACCTGTTGAACTCAATAGGTGAGTTTGACAGGCAGTCTTGCCAATCAAATCCTGCTGCCACAGCTGCAAATGGATGGTTAGGACAGTTTTTCTCAATCTTTTTTTCAGTCATGGCACCCTTTAAAATTCCACACAAGGCACCGCATTTTAAAATAAAAAAACCCTAAACTAATAGTTTTGCATATACGAAGAAAAGAGTGCAGCGCTGAAGAAATATATCATAAACAAACTTATTGTGAATATTAACAAAAAGTGCAAATACCATAAATAAATAAACCGTGTATAAATAAAATATATATAAACCTGTGATTAAAGGATAAGTAATAAATAATAATAAATGGCAAGAAATTAAGTGTCCATAAATGATAAAGAATGATGAAAATAACTTTGTTGCAGAATACGTAAGTGACTTCCACCGCAACAAACGCCCATCACCTTGAAAAGATTAAAGGAGCAAATTGCTGAAGGTCGTCCGTGTTGCCATCCATGAACAAGAACTCTCCATTACATACAAAATAAATTTGTGTATCCATATTCAAAATATATAAACTACCCATCACAAATGTAAATCTAAATAAATATATTTTGAAAGATATATATCTTAAAAAGGAGAAAAAGGACATCGCCCCTATAGTTAATTTTGTTATTATCGAAAGTGCAAAAAAGGAGGAAAAAATAGGAGAAAAAATTAGGAAAAAAATAGGAGAGAAAATACAAAAGGAACAATAACAGAGGGCAGTGTGGAATGAAATATAGACCTTAGGGAAAGAAGGCTGAGGGGAAGGGGACATCAACCATTATAAATAAAGAAATTGATGTCCCATTCCACATTGAAACCCATGGGTACATGGGAACCCAATCTGTATATCCAGTTGGTTTCACTCCTAGATATTCTACGTCTACCATTACTACCTTGCCAGTGTGGTGTATATTTTTCCAAGGCAAGGAACGTAGTGCCTGTGGGGTCCCTATTATGTTTAAGATCATAATGTTTCGAGACATTATGTTTGTCAAAACCCCTTCAGATGTTAGCGACATGTTCTCCTAGTCGCACCTGTAACTTCTGAGTGGTGCGCCCTACGTATTCCAACCCGCAGGGGCACCTTAAAAGGTACTCTACATATTTTGTAGTGCAGGTGATGAAGGATTTTATCGGATGTGTGGTACCTGCTCCAACCGATGTGAACTCTGTTAATCTCCTACCACGAAATGCATTTATTTTACAAATCTGACATTTTCTACAAGGGTAGAAACCTTTTGTATCCCCAAAGAAAGTAGGACATGTAGGTGGATCCGGGACATTGGGTGTTATAAAAATGCCTGAGGTTGGAAGCACCCCATAATAATACTGAGGTTTATCAGTCAATAGGGGTCCCAAAACCCTATCATTTTTAATAACTGGCCAATGTCTTTTGATTATTTGCTTAATAGCCCAGTGTTGACTGGAGTAGGTAGTGAGAAAAGCCAGACCAAAATCCTCTCTGTTCTCAACTTGTGGTAATTTATCGGCTAGAAGAGTCTGACGATCTCTATTGCCTACTTCCATTATTAATGAATCAAGGGCCAGGCCATCATAGCCCTTGGTCAAAAATGTGGATTTGAGAATTAATGCTTCTTGTGGGGTTAACCAGGGTCTTATGTATCTTGGGTAATATGTACATAACTGGCAACCGTTGTGCCAAAGGTACCAGGTATTCTTTCTCCTTTTTGTTTAAAATACCCATATCTGAACCTTTTTGAATGAGCAATTTCAAATTCTGTTTGAATCTAGAGGTAGGATCTGCTAACAAAGGAGAGTACATTTCAGAATCCGAAAGAATCCGCAACATCTCATTAGAATAAACTTCCTTATCCAAAATGACAATAGCCCCTCCCTTGTCAGCAGGGCATACCTGTGACGACTTTTCTGTCCTTTTTAAACAATAATGATAGGGGCATTGTTCTCACTTATGAGGTTAACCCCATTCAGATTCATTTTCTGGATTTAAAAATAACCATAGAAAATTAGCGGATTATTACATCCACATATTTTAAAATGACAGACAGGAACGGTTACATCCCATTGGATTCCTGTCATCACCGTTCCTGTTTGTCAGCAGTTCCGAAAGGACAATTTTTGCAGCTCAGGCGTAACTGTACATATCTAGAGGATTTTAAAAAAGAAGCATTAATTCTCAAATCCAGATTTTTGACCAAGGGCTATGATGGCCTGGCCCTTGATTCATTAATAATGGAAGTAGGCAATAGAGATTGTCAGACTCTTCTAGCCAATAAATTACCACAAGTTGAGAACAGAGAGGATTTTGGTCTGGCTTTTCTCACTACCTACTCCAGTCAACACTGGGCTATTAAGCGAATAATCAAAAGACATTGGCCAGTTATTAAAAATGATAGGGTTTTGACTGATATTGACTGATAAACCTCGGGTATTATTTAGGGGTGCTTCCAACCTCAGGCATTTTATAGCACCCAATGTCCCAGATCCACCTACACGTCCTACTTTCTTTGGGGATATAAAAGGTTTCTACCCTTGTAGAAAATGTCATATTTGTAAAATAAATGCATTCCGTGGTAGGAGATTAACAGAGTTCACATCGGTTAGGGCAGGTACCACACATCCGATAAAATTCTTCATCACCTGCACTACAAAATGCGTAGTGTAGCTTTTAAGGTGCCCCTGCGGGTTGGAATACATAGGGCGCACCACTCAGAAGTTACAGGTGCGACTAGGAGAACATGTCACTAACATCCGAAGGGGTTTTGACAAACATAATGTCTCGAAAAATTACGATCTTAAACATAATAGGGACCCCACAGGCACTACGTTCCTTGCCTTGGAAAAATATACACCACACTGGCGAGGTAGTAATGGTAGACGTAGTATATCTAGGAGTGAAACCAGATTGGGTTCCCATGTACCCATGGGTTTGAACATGGAATGGGACATCAATTGCTTTATTAATAATGGTTGATGTCCCCTTCCCATCAGCCTTCTTTCCCTAAGGTCTATATTTCATTCCACGCTGCCCTCTGTTATTGTTCCTTTTGTATTTTCTCTCCTATTTTTTTCCAAATTTTTTCTCTTATTTTTTCCTCCTTTTTTGCACTTTGGATAATAACAATATTAACTATAGGGGTGATGTCATTTTTCTCCTTTTTAAGATATATCTCTTTCAAAATATATTTATTTAGATTTACATTTGTGGTGGGTAGTTTATATATTTTGAATATGGATACACAAATTTATTTTGTATGTAATGGAGAGTTCTTGTTCATGGATGGCAACACGGATGACCTTCAGCAATTTGCTCCTCCTTGTTCCTATTTTTAAATCAGTTTTATATCTGTTTTAAATTTATTTTGTAATTTTTTCACTATCCTTGAAGCAATATCGTATTGGTCCACAAGATGGCATCACGAATGCTTCATGTAGTTGTATATGCTGTAATTAGCATAGTGAACATCAGGGGTATTCATTTGACATCTCTCCCTGTAATGTCTGTTGTTTTAGCTCCAAGTATCTTCCCCCTTTTTTTGCGCAACCAATGGCTGAATGTTTTTCGTTTGCCGTTCAGGTATTTTAATGCGCATGCACGGACGTGTGGGCGTGCCCCTGATGATGTAATTTCTGACGAAACGGCCGTAGGGTAAGACGCACACACGTACTGCGCATGCGCGAACTGATTTGATACGAAGCGGAGCTTTTAAATATCCTTTTAAGGATCTGACTTTGTTTTATGGATGCCTTATGGCAATTTTTAAATAAAGGAAAGTTTTTCATTCTGCACCATTGGAGCCTTTTTCTTTGTTTTATTGGACATTTACCACTGTGGGCAGCGGTCTCCTGATTGGATCGATAGTGAATGCATTTGGTTCACTCTGCCAATACCTATCCATTATTCCAAAGGTGAGCAGCCTGGAGTGACACTCGGATATCTGTGAGGAAGTTCCTTTTCATGATAGAAGATGATTACCTGCTGAAAGGATTTCGACATTTGTGTCATCATGCCTTTTTAAAAGGCTGTCTGGTAAGCTTTTAATCTTTTCAAGGTGACGGGCGTTTGTTGCGGTGGAAGTCACTTACATATTCTGCAACAAAGTTATTTTCATCATTCTTTATCATTTATGGACACTTAATTTCTTGCCATTTATTATTATTTATTACTTATCCTTTAATCACAGGTGTATATATATTTTATTTATACATGGTTTATTTATTTATGGTATTTGCACTTTTTGTTAATATTCACAATAAGTTTGTTTATGATTTATTTATCCAGCGCTGCACTCTTTTCTTGATATAGCTATTGGTGTCCCATATCAGGGCTATAGTGCTCAGCTGCAGGATACCTTCTCACAGGTTGTTTTATTTAATTTTCACTCTACACTTGTTCACCTAGCGCAATTTTTCTTTAGAATTATAATAGTTTTGCATAATGTAGCCACATCCACATGTGTAGGACACCCAACATTAGTGGTGATTTATTCTTCCAAAGCAAATACATCTTTGCACACTGGTACTTATTAGTATTCCAATGTTTCTCTTCTCCCTTGTTTCTCCCCCTCGCTCAGCTAATGCGACTCTGGTGCTGAAGTAGAGGGGCAGGTGCCTGACGTCCTCTATATTGACTGATGACATCATTGGTTGTTAGGACCCTGGCCTGCTGGAAGGCTGTAATGGTGCACAGTGAAAATCTGCGGCTTTGTGTAACTAACAGGCAGCCTTTTTCCACCCGCTGGCTTGTATACAGTTTTTATTCCTAGGTATTTTGACAAGACACCTGAATGTACACCACGGTGCCTGGGCACTATGGTTGAAAAGGGCTGGGTTAGGATTTGCATAAGCATGGTGTCGTAAAAAGGAAAGATCAGCAACCCCACTGGCATCTCATGTGAAAGAGCCCTTAGAGGTGGAGTATAAAATGGCTAGGTAGAGATATTTGTCAGCTGGAGGGAGATGTGGTCTCACTGACCCCTCAGATCCAGCACTGCAGTGGCATATACAGTGGCTGTAATTGAAGCTAGCTGCAGTAGCACACAGCAGGCCTTCTGCCTGCAGACTCTGGCACATTCATCCCATCTCCTAAACATTCTGTAGGTTTACTCCACCAGGCCCCTCGCACACTCACCCCCTCCAACAGTACCAATACTTCTGCAGCAGCCATGGCACTGAGCCTGGTATGAAGGGGCAGAGCTGAGGGTGGGGCAGAGGCACTTCTTCATTCTGCCAATGGAGAACAGTTTCAAGACCCGGAGGAGTTTCAAGACCCGGATGACAGCACACACAATGTCAAAGGGCAGGGATTCTGCAGCTGTTCCCACTGTTGGAAAATTGGAACACAGGCTGGCGCAAAGATGGCATGGGGCAGCCCTCAGTTTGGAGGTATGCTAATGCGCATGGGAAGGTTAGGGTGTGCCTAGGCACACCAGCACACCACATGTGCATGCCTATGCACTCTATAACAATGCTAGCCACCTTCACTGTATCTAGTGCAAGTGCGGCCCACTTCCCTGATACACACAGGCAGTGGCGGCTAGTCCATACAGGGCACAGGGGCGCCGCCCCCTATCCATTCATCTGACCCCCTAATCTACATGCGGGGCGCCAGACTCATGGATTCCAATGGGTTTAGAGCCAGGCCCAGATTTACTCCCTTTGCCGCCCCAAGGCCGGGTCCTTCAATGCCGCCCCCCACACACACACCACCATTCTCGTCCTTTATCGATGACTGCTACAATAGATCAATTAAAAACATATCTCCACACATGAGAACACTGAAAATAACTGGCTTTAATTGTACAGACTGAAAATACTCTGTAATGCAGAAAATGCCTTTTAAAGATTATAGCAGTAAGAACATTTTTTAGTTCTAACTTTTCTTTTGGCAAACTCATCAATAATATCTTCATAGGACAAAGTATTTAAAAGTTCTGACTCAATGGCAAGTAAAGGCTGCGGACATACCACAGGAGGTGGACAGAGGCTGCGGACATGATAGTGTCCTCCTCACCCGACCTCACAGTAGCTTCTCTGTCCACCATCATATTACTTCTCCACATCATCAGTGTGCTGTGTCCTCCTCCTGTGCCCCTTTCACCTCTCCACAGGTCAGGGCAGCACAGTGCTGCCCTGAC
Source organism: Aquarana catesbeiana (assembly GCF_042186555.1). Classification (NCBI taxonomy): domain Eukaryota; kingdom Metazoa; phylum Chordata; class Amphibia; order Anura; family Ranidae; genus Aquarana; species Aquarana catesbeiana. The sequence goes on from NC_133326.1 coordinate 180,182,606, forward strand.
CTGTGAAGGGGTGAAAGGGAGCACAGGAGGACACAGCACACTGATGAATGATGTGGACTGGAGAAGTAATATGATGGATGGTGGACAGAGCACACCAGTCTCTGTCCCCTGCATGGCATGGCTTCTGCCTTCAGGGGCTCCCAGTAACATCCTCCTCTCTCTCTCTCTCTCTGTCCCCTTTTTTACTATGGATATTCCCCCAGCTTCACTCTCCTCCTCCTCCTCAGTGTCCTCCTCACCGTCAACGGCTGCTTGGCTCCTCTGTGGCCTCGCCTATGATGAGGGCACTGCACAGTCGCTTTGCACGCTGTGGTCTAGACTCTCGATCTTTTCAAAAATGGTGCCGGGCAGCGCAATCGCATTACTGTGCATGCGCCTCCCTGCCGAGCTCATATGAGCTTTCCCGAGCCCGGCCGGCTCGGGAAATGGGGGGTGGATGCGAAAGCCGAGAAGTCGCCACAGGTGCGGCGCCGCCCCTCCACCACTGCTGCCCCAAGGCCTGGCCTCGGTGATCTTGTGAAATATCCGGCCCTGATTAGAGTCAGGGGCTCTAATAGGCTTCAAAAAAGGGTGGGCTCGGGGCACAGAGCACTCCACCCCGAGTCCACCCAGTTGTGTGACAATAGCAAATTAATATTTGGTGCCGCAAATTCAAGCTTTCCCTCCTTAGTGAGGCCTTTTATTTCTATTCCATTCTTCCATTTCCTAAAGTGGTTGTAAACCCTTTATAACAACTTTTACCTACAGGTAAGCCTATAATAAGGCTTACCTGTAGGTACCGTGAATTTCTCCTAAACTTGCAGCGGTTAGGCGATATTCACTGTATGCGCATGTGCCGACGTCATCGGCACATGCGCACTGAAGAAACGGCTTGCTTGTGCCATTTTTTTAGCTGCTGTGTCATTACCGGCAGCTCCCGCGCACATGTGTGGGAGTGACGTCATCGTGGCTCCAGCCAATCACAGCGCCAAAGCCCAAGAACCCGGAAATAACTCTGGGACAACATGTCGCCAGTCACAGTGGTGTGCTGGGACCACTGCAACAGCATCATTCTAAGGTAAGTATTCCTAAATGAGCTAGATAGCAATGCATACTAGCTCATTATGCATTTGTCTTGCGGGGTTTTTTTTTTTCATCTAGGTTTGCAACCACTTTAACTGCTTATTATCTGGTTTCCTAACAGGCTGTTTTATGTGACATCTGTTTACCGTGTCACTATAAATAAAGAAGTTAAACAAAAAATACTACTAACACTAAAGCCCTGTACACATGATAGGATTTTCCAACAAAAAATCCATGTTTTTTTTCCGACGGATGTTGGCTCAAACTTGTCTTGCATATTTTGAATGTCAAGAACACGGTGACGTACAACACGTACGACAAGCCAAGAAAAATGAAGTTCAATAGCCAGTGTGAATCTTCTGCTTGATTCCAAGCATGTGTGGAACTTTGTGCGTCGGAATTGTGTACACATGATCGGAATTTTCGACAACGGTTTTTGTTTCGGAAAATTTGAGCTCCAGATCTCAAATTTTGTGTGACGGAAATTCCTATGGAAAATGTCTGATGAAGCCTACACACAGTCGAAATTTCTGACAACAAGGTCCCATCAAACATTTTCTGTAGGAAAATCTGACCGCGTATACGGGGCATAAGGCTACCATCAGACAGCAAGTGACAGTTGAATGTAAAAGGATTATTCAAATAGAATCTTAAAATCATGATATGTTTCCACAAATGTTCATGTTCAGATTATTCATACTAATGCAACCAACATGATTCATGCTATCATGAAAGATCCTTTCATGCTATCATGAAAGATCCTTTCATGCAAATGATTGTTGCTGTCATCCCAACATTTTACTCCTGTCTCTACTTGGTAATATTAAGTTGTTATTGAATTGATCATAACATAGATTCATCCGCAATGTTCACAAAAAAGGTGAATCTGTCAAAGCTGGTGATACACATCCAATTTCATAAATTTACACTTTTTTGCCATCTGAATATATGCAGCAGAAACAGGGATCACAAATTGAAGCATTGTGCATACAAATATTCAGGAGAATATAAATTCCCTGATTTATAAAAAAAATATGTGATTTATCCAATTCACTCATTTGCAAATGAATTTGCTCCTCCCTATTTGACAATAAATTCATTTTTTTTTATGAAGCCATGCGGCAAATGACATTAGTAACCAGTGGCTTTTTGGGACATGACTCAAGGTGGCATATAACTGCATATTAAAAGGGGCCTATGAAGTCCACTCATTGTCGTATAAAGTTACTGTACATTATCAATTTGTAAAACAACCCATTCAGATTAAAATAGAAATGAAAGGCAAAACATTTTTCTATAGATATAAATAAATATAAAAAATACCCTTTGTATACCTTTTGTAAGTGATCACATTCCCTCTGCTCCCTCTGTTCTCAGCTGCAAAAGAGTTGGGGAGGAGAATCAGCAGTACACGGTGAATGGCTGTGCAGCGGGGGGCATGTCAAGACAAGTCTGATCATTGGAGGAGAGCACACTGAGTTCCCAGTACAGCTAGAGAACTGACCACGGAATATTCTCCTGCTTAGAGTGGTCAGTTTTTAAGAAGAAAGCAAAAGGACTGCCAGGAATGCCAGGGATTTCACATATAGGAAGCAATACAAACAGAACAAGATACTTTGTCATACAAGTACATGGTACAGCAGGCACTTACCAGGAATGTGAAGTGTTGGGGTAACAAATACTTTGTCATAACAGTATATACATTATGTAATGTTATCGCTTACTAGTTACTGTAAACATCTAAAATATGTCTTTTTTTTTTAAAGATTTGAAATTCTAAATAAATGCCAATCCAAATGTAAATCTACTCATTTTTATCAATCTTTTCTTTACTTGTTAATCACATTGATCTATACTGTTTTGTTACAGATACTGGAGTAATTACTGCTACAGTGGATTTTGATTATGAAGACGTCAGACCTAATACCTACAATATGAGAGTTCAATGTACAATTGGTATACTGTCATCCAGAACATTTACAGATTTGACTGTGAATATTATAAATATTAATGAGGCACCAATATGTGAATCACGTTTTAAAGACAAAAGAGGTAAGTGCATCTCACTCTTAAGAAGCTTAGAATCTGTTTTCTATTGATGTATTTGTGTCAGCTTTATATTTTATTATTTTTTCTTTTCTATGATGTGAAATCAGATACTAAACAAGAAAAATGAGTGAAAAGAAAAGATATTAACAGAAGAGACAGCAAGAAAAATTATATTGAGGGAAAGAAATATAGGGTTGTTGGCAGAGGTAGTAGTGACAGACCCTTTCTTCCATTTTCTGTTTTAATATGTTTATTGGAAAAAAAAAATTTAAAAAAAAAGGGGGAATCCACAACGCAGGTGGTGCATGTTAAAACAGTAAGAACAAGTATAAAGTGGGAATCAAATATTATGCCACCAGCTACTCCCAACCCAAAAGGATGCCAGTAGGTATTCAACATAAAAAAAAGGGTCATACGGAGCAAACAGCCATCCCATTCAGAAAGCCTCCCCCCAAGGAAAACATTACAACCAGATTTTGCTATCACCTACCAGCACGCTAGAATGAGCCGTGGGTAAATGTAATACGCAACCACAAGTGATAGCAACTCAACTAGATAATAGAGGAAATGCGGATCCAAGAAAGAAAAGCCATGTTCAAAGCTTGGGATATTTTTTTTTAACCTAACCCTGCTTTAAACTTCTCCACAACTTTATCCCTGACCTGTTCCTTGGCCTTTGTGATGCTGTTTGTTCACTAAGGTTCTCTAACAAACCTCAGAGGGCTTCACAGAACAGCTGTATTTATACTTAGATTAAATTACACACAGGTGGACTCTATTTACCAATTAAGTGACTTCTGAAGGCAATTGGTTCCATTAGATTTTAGTTAGGGTATCAGAGAGAAGGGGGCTCAATACAAATCCACGCCACACTTTCACATATTTAGTTGTAAAAAAATTTGAAAACCATTTATCATTTTTCTTCCACTTCACAATTATGTGCCACTTTGTGTTGGTGTATCACATAAAATCCCAAAAAAATACATTTACGCTTTTGGTTGTAAAATGAAAAAATGTTGAAAATGTCAAGGGGTATGACTTTTTCAAGGCACTGTAGATTACACTTACAATAGTTACTTAACTAATTCACCAGAATATCACAATAATAGTCAATCATTCTTTGGTGCAAGATGTAGCATTGATCCATTGTTAGTTTTGGAGCATTACGTCATAGTAGGAGATCATCTGGGCTAGGTACTTTACCACTTTTAAAGGGGAGCTCCAGTCTCTTAAGTGAAAATTAAAAGTCAGCAGCTACAAAAACTGTAACTGCTGACTAATAATTAACAGTCACACACCTGTCCCAATATCCAGCGGTCTTCTAACCCCAGCTGTTTTCTCCCTGTGTCTGCTCTCGCTGGCATACTCACTATGGGCACCTGGCTGTGACAGCTTTCATCTTCAAAGCTAGGTGCCCACTGCACATGCGCGAGTGGTACTGCACACTGGGAATGGTCCCGCAATCTTCCGGGACCTGTCATGTGTCACAGAAGACATCAGGAAGGAGGAAGGAGAACTTCTGCTTCCGAGCGCCTAGGCGGTCGGAGCGGAAGTGAAAGCAAGTATCCGCTCCCCCTTCCTCCCCAAAAAGTTCCATTTCACAAACAGGAGTGGGGAGGAGGCCTTAAAGTGGAACTTCCCTTTTTAGGTGGAGCTCCGCTTTAAAGTGGTTGTAAACCCTTTACAACCACTTTTGCCTACAGGTAAGCCTTAGGTAAGCCTTGCACAGTCTAGGAGATATTCACTGTATACGCATGTGCCGATGTCATTGGCACATGCACACTGAAGAAACAGCTTGTACATGTCATTTTTTCAGCTGCTGTGCCGTGACCGGCGGCTCCTGCGCGCATGCGCAGGAGTGCCATAATCGCGGCTCTGGCTTATCACAGCACCGGAGCCCATGAACCCTGAAGTAACATTCCGGAGACATGTCGCCCTTCACAGCAGTGTACGGGGACCGCTGCAACAGCATCGTTCTAAGGTAAGAATTTCATAATGAGCTAGTATGCCATGCATACTAGCTCATTATACTTTTGTCTTGCAGGTTGTTTTTTTTTTGCAGAGTTTACAACCACTTTAAGTTTTCTTAATACCCTCACGATTGGCCTTGCAATGAGCATGGCCAAATGTGTTGGGGTTACAGAGGGCAAAGAGAAAAAGTTCTGTGTTTTAGATGATTTGGGATTGATTTACTATAGGCAAATTGACTGTTCATTTTGCAAGGGAATTTTCCCTGAATGTGGTGACATTTCACTTTGCAACGAATATCTAATCATGTACAAGGAAAATAAAAAAAATTATATTTTATTGGCACATGATCAGATGATGAAACTTTGCAGAGCTAACTTCCACAGAGTAGTACAATGTTACTATGGTAACATTATATTGCTCTGGTCACAGTGTGTTAAAAAAAAATCATTAAAAAAAGAACAACAAATTAGATTCTAACATTTTTTTGTACTGTCACTAGTCTGTGTCCCTGATCACCACCACAACAGTTATATGATGATGCTATACTGCACTGGTGACAGTATGTAAAAAAAAAAAATGATTTTTTTCCTTCAATTTCTTATTTTTATTATTATTATGACAAGAAATGACAACTTCAAAAAACCTGCCATGCCTCTTACTAACTACCTTGGATTGTTTACTTTTCAAAAAGGGGTCATTTGGGGGTATTTTTACTGTCCTGGCTTTTTAGGGTCCCAAAAAGTTAGATCTGTCAGTACATCAGGATTGATCAATTTTCAGAAATATACCATAGTTTTTGGACTCTATAACTTTCCTACAGACTTAATAATATACACTGATTTGGGTTATTTTCACCAAAGAAAAGTAGCAGAAGACATTTTGGGCTAAATTTATGAAGAAAGATTATTTATTTGCAAAAATGTATAACAGAAACGAAAAAAATGTTTTTTCTTTTTCAAAATAGTCATTATTTTTTCATTTATTTAGCAAAAAATAAAAAACCCAGTGCTGATTAAATACCACCAAAAGAAAGCTCTATTTGTGTGTACAAAAGGATACAAATTTATATTGGGTACAGTGTTGCATGATCGCACAATTGTCATTCAAAAGGTGACAGCACTGAAAGCTGAAAACTGGCCTGGGCAGGAAGGGGATAAAAGTGCCTGGTATTGAAGTTGTTAAAGGTGCCTTTACCTGGGCATTTTTGCAACCAAACTTCAATAAGTGCACTGCCGTTAATCAGCATAGCGATTTAAACTCTGTTTCACAATAAAAAACATTTTCTGTAGTTCTCATCCTTCCATATTCTACTAAAAATGTTTTCTCTGTGTCCCTATTACAAAGAATGCCCATTTCCCACTTAATTAGGATAAAAAGATGGCAATAAAAACATGGGAAACATGAGACTCTAACCCTTCCTCACTTTATCAAAAACAACATAAGAAGTTTTTGGTGGAATTTGGCATAATAAGGCAACTATCACAAATATTATCAACTTTTATTTTCATGTACTAGAGGAAACAAAAACAAACAGAAGGGTAAAAGGACTTTAACCACTTCCTGCCTGGCCTATAGAAAAATGACGGCCGGGCGTTGGTTCCGTTATCCTGACTGGACGTCATATGACGTCTTTCAGGATAACAAGCCGACGCGCGCCCGTGATCATCTGTGTCCAGTCCTCTGCTGGAGGCTGTTTACCACATGATCAGCTGTGTCCAATCACAGCTGTTGATGGTGTAAACAGGAAAAGCCGTTTATCGGTTTTCCCTCTATCATGTCTGACAGATGCGACTAGAGGAGAACCGATCGGCTGCTCTCCTGACAGGGCGGGCCTGTGCTGATTGATTATCAGCACAGTCCTTCCCCAAGGATATCCACCTAGGACCACCAGGGATGCCACCAGGACCACCAGAGATGCCCACCACTGATGACCACCAGGTATGCCACCTATGAAAACCAGGGATGCCACTCAGTGCCCATAAACTATGCCAATCAGTGCCCATAAATTATGCCAAACAGTGCCCATCAGTAATGCCTGCCAGTGCCTCCTTATCAATGATGCCCATCAGTGCCATTGATCAGTGTCCATCAGTGCCACCTATAAGTGCCCATCCGTGCCCATTAGTGCCACCTATCAGTGCCAATCAGTGTCGCCTATCAGTGCCCATCAGTGCTGCCTATGAGTGCCCATCAGTGCAGCATATCAGTGCCACCTATCACTGCCCATCAGTGCTGCATATTAGTACCCATCATCAGTGCCCATCAGTGCCACCTATCAGTGCCGCCTCATTGGTTCCACCTCATCAGTGCCCATCATTGCCCGTCAGTGAAGCTTCATCAGTGCCAATCATTGAAGGAGAAAACTTACTTATTTACAAAATTTTATAACAAAGAAAAAAGGTTTTTTTTTCTAAATTTCCTTTTTTATTTGTTTAGCATAAAATAAAAACCCCAGTGGTGATCAAATACCACCAAAAGAAAACTCTATTTGTGGGAACAAAATTATAAAAATTTTGGTTATATACAGTGTTGCATGACTGGGCAATTGTCATTTAAAAAGAAGTATTGAAGTGGTTAAGTATGCCCATGAGAGCCCAGTAAGCACTAAATTGTTTTGTAATTGTTTTTGTAAATCAATATACAAAACATATATATTTTACATTAAAAAGGTAACAGAACATGTACCATACAACACACGATTAATATATACACATAATACACATAATGTACATATAATACAAAGCTTAGATCTGCGTTATCAATAGTTGGCTGGTCTACGCATTTCCCGGGAGTGATCAAGTAACTTGAATATAACAGAAAGCTCTGACTAAAAATATCTAAGAAGAAAAACAAAACACAGATATATCACAGAAAATGTACAAATATCTACAGAAATTGCAACATCTCATTATTATGAATGGTCTACTCTGAAAAAAATGCAAAAATAGGGGGGGATATATGACATGGGTTCTAACCCTTAATAAGGAAAAAAAAATATGACAGTGGTTCTAACCCTCCATAAGAAAAAAAAATACAACGGCCATAAATAATAAAAAATGTGAATGCACAACAATAGGTTCTCTAACAAGTTGTGCTACCAACAATCTAGTTTACTGCAATCATATATAGTCCTACCCTACGGATAGAATGATAAAGAATGATATAATAAGTGGATTGCGCTAACTTCTATATACAGATCCTTGCAACATAAGGCTGTGCATTATCATGCTGCAACATGAGGTGATGGCCGTGGGCAGGGGCGTTGCTAGGTCTGCAAAAGATCTGGGGCTAGAGCCCATAGCAGCAGTCACCGGTCACCAACCGGGGGGGGGTGCACGCCGGTGGTAAGCAAATTTTCGTGGGCAATGGCCGGTGTTGGCCGTGCAATCATTATGGCACCATGGTTGATATGGTGTCAGGGTCACCAAATGTGCATTTCGCTGCATTGGTGGCAGGCTGGCAGCACTGGTCCATTTAGTGAGGGCAAGTAAGCGGTGATGCGGGCGGGCAGTGAGAGATGATGTCATCTCTGCTCGTCCGCCCGCTCACTTCTTTCCTCTATTTTAGGCTACTTTCACACTGAGGCACTTTACGCTAAATATTGCGCCTGCAAAGCGGCTGTAATGCACCTCTCCTGGCACTCCAGTGACAGTGTGCTTTCACACTGGGGCGGTGCGCTTGCAGGACGTTAAAAAAAGTTCTGCAAGCAGCATCTTTCGGGTGCTTTAGGAGCGGTGTATACACCGCTCCTAAAGTGCCCCTGCCATTGAAATCAACGGGCAGCGCCACCAAAGCACCTGCAAAGCGCTTCGGTAGCAGAGCTTCGTGGGCACTATTAACCCCTTAATCAGCCACTAGCGGGGGGTTAAAAGCACCCCGCTAGTGGCCGAAAAGCACTGTTTAAACTACGGTAAAACGCAGCTAAAATAGCGGCGCTTTACCGTCAATGTCCCCCCACCACAGTGTGAAAGTGCCCTTACAGTAGCCTCTGTGTGTGGGACATCTGCTGCAAGGAATGCAGAGAGGGAGTCAGTGTTCTCCTCATGATCAGCGGGCTGTGCTGGCAGTGAAGCCTAGTGCTGCTTTTTGGCTTAGGGCAGCTTAGTGGGTGATGAGGCTGGGGAGACTGCAGCTCTCTTACTTCTTTCAGATGAGGAGGAGAGGGAGGCTTCGTCCATGTAAGAGTCTGGGTGACAAAGTCTCTGGGCAGTGGTTGTGGTGAGGCAGGGCGGCCGTTCTCTGCAGAGCCATCTTGGACTGCTGTGTGCTTCATGAATAAATCTGTGAGGCGGCGGGCAGTGGGGTCACTAGGGTTGGTGTCACCTGGTGCGGCAAAACATGGTGTCACTCCCCTCCTGTCTATCCTGTCCAGCGCCCTGCAGGCGCACCTCCAAATGGCCCCTGTAAATTAAAGTATAGGGTGGTATTGGGCAGGCTGGTTTGATATAGGGCAGGTTGGGGTTGTATAGTGCAGGCTGGGGTTGTATAGGGCAGGCTGGATTTGTAAAGGGCAGGCTGGGGTGGTATAGGGCAGTTTGCGGTGGCATGGGTCAGGTTGGGGAGATATAGGGCAGGCTGGGGTGGTATAGGGCAGGTTGAGGTGGTATACGGCAGGCTGGGGTGATATACAGCAGGCTGGGGTGGTATAGGGCAGGCTGGGGTGGTGTAGGGCAGGCTGGGGTGGTGTAGGGCAGTTTGCAGTGGTATAGGACAGCCTGGGTTGGTATAGGGCAGGCTGGGGTGGTATAGGGCAGTTTGTGGTGGTATAGGACAGGCTGGGGTGGTATAGGGCAGGCTGGGTGGTATAGGGCAGGCTGGGGTGGTATAGGGCAGGCTGGGGTGGTATAGGGCAGGTTGCGGTGGTATAAGGCTGGCTGGGGTGGTATAGGGCAGGTTGCGGTGGCATAGGGCAGTTTGCAGGGGTATAGGACAGGCTGGGGTGGTATAGGGCAGTTTGTGGTGGTATAGGGCAGGCTGGGGTGGTATAGGGCAGGTTGCAGTGGTATAGGGCTGGTTGCGGTGGCATAGGGCAGGCTGGGGTGGTATAGAGCAGGCTGGGGTGGTATAGGGCAGGCTGGGGTGGTATAGGGCAGGTTGCGGTGGTATAGGGCAGGCTGGAGTGGCATAGGGCAAGTTGCGGTGGCATAGGGAAGGCTGGGGTGACATAGGGCAGGTTGCGGTGGCATAGGGTAGGTTGCGGTGGCATAGGGCAGGTTGCAGTGGCATAGAGTAGGCTGGGGTGGCATAGGGGAGGTTGCAGTGGCATATAGCAGGCTGGGGTGGCATAGGGCAGGCTGGGGTGGTATAGGGCAGGTTGCGGTGGTATAGGGCTGGCTGGGGTGGTATAGGGCTGGTTGCGGTGGTATAGGGCAGGCTGGGGTGGTATAGGGCAGGTTGCGGTGGTATAGGGCAGGTTGCGGTGGTATAGGACAGGCTGGGGTGGTATAGGACAGGCTGGGGTGGTATAGGGCAGGCTGGGGTGGTATAGGGCAGGCTGGGGTGGTATAGGGCAGATTGCGGTGGTGTAGCGCTGGTTGCGGTGGCATAGGGCAGGCTGGGGTGGTATAGGGCAGTTTGCGGTGGTATAGGGCAGGCTGGGGTGGTATAGAGCAGGTTGCGGTGGTATAGGGCAGGTTGGGGTGATGTAGGGCAGGCTGGAGTGGCATAGGGCAAGTTGCGGTGGCATAGGGAAGGCTGGGGTGACATAGGGCAGGTTGCGGTGGCATAGGGTAGGTTGAGGTGGCATAGGGCAGGTTGCAGTGGCATAGAGCAGGCTGGGGTGGCATAGGGCAAGTTGCAGTGGCAAAGGGGAGGTTGCGGTGGCATAGGGCAGGTTGCGGTGGCAAAGGGAAGGCTGGGGTGGTATGGTGCCAGGTTAGGACTCCAAGTAGTGACATGTGCAGTGGTGCAGTAACTTACAGCATGCCTGGAGCTGAAGACGCTCTGGACTGATGTGTCCTTGTCTCTTTCTCCTTCAGCTGTGGGATCAGCCAGTGAGTGAAGGAGTCTGTGGGAGGAGTGGAGGAGGCAGCCACACCCCCAGCTCCTCCCACCAACTCCGGCTGCCTCCGGAGACATTGGAGATCCCCGAGGCCGAGGGACAGCTTAAGACGGGGGAGTGCTACAGGCAGCCTCCCCCGCACGGCTTGGTACTCTGCTCACACCGCTCCACTGCGGCTCTCCAAGCAGAAGTACAGTGTGTACTACACACTGTGTAGCGGTGGGCGGCGGCCCCGGTGTCACCCGGTGCAGCCCGCCCCCCACCCCCATAGCAACGCTGGCCGGGACACGATGTCTGCAATCGCCGCTGTGATCTGCTGGTTTGCAGGGATCTCCTCCTCCCTGGGACAGACAGGCTGAGTGGCAGAGAGCCGGGTTTTTCACCCTGTGAATCGGATCACACAGCCATACTGCTCGGCGGCAAGGACACACCCCCGCTTCTCTCCTCATACGCCTCTCATGCAGTCCGCCTGCCGCAGCCCGAGTCTCTGCAGCAAGAGACTCGGGGCTATGGGACCCAGATTCGGGGCTATAGCCCCAATAGCCACCCCCTGGCGACGCCTCTGGCCGTGGGTGAATGGCACAACAATGGGCCTCAGGATCTTGTCACTGTATCTCTGCGCATTCAAAATGCCATCAATAAAATGCATCTGTGTTCATTGTCCACAGCATATGCCTGTCCATACCATAACCCCACCGCCACCATGGGCCACTTAATTCACAACATTGACATCAGCAAACCGCTCACCCACACAACGGCATACACAATGTCATCCATCTGCCCTGTACAGTGAAAACCGGGATTCATCCGTGAAGAGAACACCTCTCCAAAGTGCCAGACACCATCGAATGTGAGCATTTGCCCATTCAAGTCGGTTACGACGACAAACTGCAGTCATGTTGAGACCCTGATGAGGATGACAAGCATGTAGATGAGCTTCCCTGAAACAGTATCTGACAGTTTGTGCAAAAATTCTTTGGTTATGCAAACAGAATGTTGCAGCAGCTGTCCGGGTGGCTGGTCTTGGAGGTGAAGATGCTGGATGTGGAGGTCCTGGCCTGGTGTGGTTACACCATGTCTGTGGTTGAGAGGCCAGTTGGATGAACTGCCAAATTCTCTGAAATGCCTTTGGAGATGGCTTATGATAGAGAAATGAACATTCAATTCAAGGGCAACTGCTCTGGTGGACATTCCTGCAGTCAGCATGCCAATTGCACACTACCTCAAAACTTGCGACATCTGTGTGATAAAGCTGCACATTTTTCTGTAGAGTGGCCTTTTATTGTGGCCAGCCTAAGGCACACCTGTGCAATAATCATGCTGTCTAATCAGCATCTTGATATGCCTCACCTGTGAGGTGGATGGATTATCTCGGCAAAGGGGAAGTGCTCACTCACACATATTTCGATTTTTTTGTGAATAATATTTGAGAGAAATAGGCCTTTTGTGTACATAGAAAAAATCGTAGGGGCAAACACAAAAGTGCTGCGTTTATATTTTGCTCAGTGTAGATTGCCCGAGACCTTCAAGAGCTTACATTTTGGACATAAGAAAACAGTTTTATATGCCTGTCTATTATTAAATAACATTTTACATATTAAGTTTATTTAGATTTTTCCCATGTTGGTATATTTTTGTTTTACCCATGCTGGTTCATTTGGCAATGTTGCCACTCTAAAATGTTTGCCTCTAATGCCGTGTACACACGATCGGGATTTTGGTCGGAAAAAGATATGATGGCTTTTCCGACGGGATTCCGCGCAAACTTGCCTTGCATACACATGGTCACACAAACCTTTGCTGAACTTTCGACCACCGTACAACACTACGACGAGCTGAGAAAATTAAGTTCAATGCGTCTGAACATGCTCTCAATCTTTTGCTGGCTGGAATTTGGCCAGCAAAAGTCCTATGGAGCATACACACGGTCGCATTTTCCGACCAAAAGCTCTCATCGGTCTTTTGCTGGCCGAATTTCCGATCGTGTGTACGCGGCATTATTCTTCTTTTGTTTTGCATAACATTTATGTGTATTCTGATTATAATCCTGACATACTGTATGAAAAATAAATGTATATATTTTTTGTAGTTAATAGAACAATTGATGAGGATTATCCAGTGCATCGCTCCATATATCAAGTACCTGTGAGAGATCCAGATGGAGATGTACTTACGGTAAAAACACTGATATCATCATATATTATGAGTCAAGGTAATAAACTTATCTCAGGCTTCACAATCTAGTGACAGCATGAAATAAGAATATTATTCCCTTCATGACCCCAGGCTGTCTCCTGCTATCAAGGACATTTAAGACATTTAATGCCGCGTACACACGGTCGGACTTTCTATCCTACTTGGTCCGGCACACTTTCCGACGGACTTTGTCCGCCAGGTGCGCCGGACTTTAAAACGGACGGACTTGCCCACACACGACCGGACTTTCCGGCGGGCTAAGTCCGCCCGTCTTTCCGACGGACTTTCGCTGGAGTTACGGCGGACTTTCCGAATGAACGGACTTGCCCACACACGGACAACTCCGTTCATTTTGAACGTGACTCAGGTGCGACGGGACTAGAAAAGGATGTCAATCTTGCCGCTTTTATCGGCGAGATTGACACCTTGCGAGTCCCGTCGCGGGGCATACCAGGCCCTTAGGTCTGGTATGGATTATAAAGGGAACCCCCTACGCCGAAAAAACGGCGTGGGGTCCCCCCTAAAATCCATACCAGACCCCGATCCGAGCACGCAGCCTGGCCGGTCAGGAAAGGGGGTGGGGACGAGCGAGCGCCCCCCCCCTCCTGAACCGTACCAGGCCGCATGCCCTCAACATGGGGGGTGGGTGCTTTGGGGGAGGGGGGCGCCCTGCGGGGCCCCCCACCCCAAAGCACCTTGTCCCCATGTTGATGAGGACAAGGGCCTCTTCCCGACAACCCTGGCCGTTGGTTGTCGGGGTCTGCGGGCGGGGGCTTATCGGAATCTGGGAGCCCCTTTAATAAGGGGGCCCCCAGATCCCGGCCCCCCACCCTATGTGAATGAGTATGGGGTACATGGTACCCCTACCCATTCACCTAGGGAAAAAGTGTAAGTAATAAAACACACTACACAGGTTTTTAAAATATTTTATTAAACAGCTCCGGGGGGGGATCTTCCTCCGGCTTCGGGGGTCCCTCCGCTTCATCTTCTCCCGGCGTCTGGTTGGTTCTTCTCCCGGTGTTCCAGTTCTTCGGCCGGCTCCTCTGCTGTCTTCAGGTAGCTCTCTTGCCAGCAGAGGTCCGGACTCCTGGGCTTCTGGGCTTCTGGGCTTCTTCTCTTCTCTTCTCCAGATGTTGACACGACACTCTCTCCGGCTGGACTGCTCTCCGAGGGCTGCGTTGTGACTTATATAGGCGGAGACCCCGCCCCCTTTTGATGTCACAGTCCCTGGGCATGCTGGGACTGTGACGTTTTAGGGGGCGTGGTCACTGGGTGATGTTGACCACGCCCCCTAAAACGTCACAGTCCCAGCATGCCCAGGGACTGTGACATCAAAAGGGGGCGGGGTCTCCGCCTATATAAGTCACAACGCAGCCCTCGGAGAGCAGTCCAGCCGGAGAGAGCGTCGTGTCAACATCTGGAGAAGAGAAGAGAAGAGAAGAGAAGAAGCCCAGAAGCCCAGGAGTCCGGACCTCTGCTGGCAAGAGAGCTACCTGAAGACAGCAGAGGAGCCGGCCGAAGAACTGGAACACCGGGAGAAGAACCAACCGGACGCCGGGAGAAGATGAAGCGGAGGGACCCCCGAAGCCGGAGGAAGATCCCCCCCCGGAGCTGTTTAATAAAATATTTTAAAAACCTGTGTAGTGTGTTTTATTACTTACACTTTTTCCCTAGGTGAATGGGTAGGGGTACCATGTACCCCATACTCATTCACATAGGGTGGGGGGCCGGGATCTGGGGGCCCCCTTATTAAAGGGGCTCCCAGATTCCGATAAGCCCCCGCCCGCAGACCCCGACAACCAACGGCCAGGGTTGTCGGGAAGAGGCCCTTGTCCTCATCAACATGGGGACAAGGTGCTTTGGGGTGGGGGGCCCCGCAGGGCGCCCCCCTCCCCCAAAGCACCCACCCCCCATGTTGAGGGCATGCGGCCTGGTACGGTTCAGGGGGGGGGGCGCTCGCTCGTCCCCACCCCCTTTCCTGACCGGCCAGGCTGCGTGCTCGGATCGGGGTCTGGTATGGATTTTAGGGGGGACCCCACGCCGTTTTTTCGGCGTAGGGGGTTCCCTTTATAATCCATACCAGACCTAAGGGCCTGGTATGCCCCGCACTCGCCGCAATAGGAAAATGTGTTTTTCCTATTGCAGCGAGCGCGAGATGCAATACCCTGCCCTCGTGTCGTATCTGGTCCGTCGGACCAGCATACTCTGGTCCGCCGGACCAAGTATGCCGGAAAGTCCGACCGTGTGTACGCGGCATAAGAGGACCATACATGGATCAAAATTTATGTGGTTCAGCAGGGACCGGCCAAATTTTGATCCACATATGGCCAGTTTGTCAGGTTTCTCTTGAATGATCAGTGCCACTGGCTACAGCCAGCAACACTGATTAGTGTGTTCTCAGCTGGAATAATTCCCCCATTCACATTTGAACATGTGGATGAGGAATTGGGTCTTTTTTTTCATTTAACCCACTGGTTGATGTAAGCTGGGTATAGACTAGTAGAATTTTGTTTGACATTTTTTTTTGTTGTAAGAACATTGTAAAAACGTTCATTCATTTTTCTAATCATTAGTGGGGTCAAATTGATGTTCACTTGGACCACAGTAATGAGAAAATTTGAAGGAACAGAATATATTTTTTTATCAAAAGTAGGAATTTCTCACTGTGCACATGGTTTTCTTTGGGTAAAGTCCATTCATTCTATAATGTATAATGTTAAAAGCAAAGGAAATCTTGAACTAGACATGTGCAGAACAGAAAAATTTGTTTTGGGTAGATTTGTTATGTTACTAATTTAGTTTCATTGATTCATTTCAGAATTCATTTAGTTTAGTTTCATTTCATTTAAATTCCTAATCTTCTAACGAATTCCAAATTTTCGGAACGATTCAATTCGGATCGGTCGAAAAATGATTGACCAATCCAAATTTTGTGTGAAGAATAGCTAGTTGTTAAGGAGCATGCTGGGAAGCTGGCCACCACGTCCTTAACAACCAATGACTCATTAGCTGCCAACGGCTTCCCCACTGACAGCTGAAATGTAAACAAAAGGGGTCGGTGGGCTGGAGCTTATCGGAATCTTGAAGCCTTCTTTAACAAGGGGGCCCCAGATCCCAGCCCCCCCATATGAATGAGTATGGGGTACATATTACCTCTACCCATTCACCAAAAAAGTGTAAAAAGTGAGTATACACAACACGACTTTTTGGCAATTCCTTTATTTTAAAAATTTAAAAAAGGCCCCTGAACTAAATCCACCATCAATCACAATGCCCGACACACTGCCGGACCCAAAAAAAGAAAAAAAAAAAACCTCAGGTCTTGTCGAAGTCTCACGCTGTCTGCTTCGCCGCCTGACATACCACTTACAGTGATTGTTATTTTAGAAAAAAAACCCTTTACAAACATGTCACACTTACCTTCCCTGTGCAAGGGTTCTGCACTAACCGGCCCCGATCCTCCTTTTCTGGGGTTCCTCAGCAGCGCTCCTGGCTCCTCCTCTTATCGAGTGCCCCCACCGAGAGCCACTTTTCATGGGGGGCACTCGTGTGGGTGTGTTCTGAGTCCTGCTGCTGCGTCCATTGACACAAACGTCAGGACTTGGCCCTGCCCCCCGGCTCCCGTGTCACTGGATTTGATTGACAGCAGCGGGAGCCAGTGGCTCCTGCTGCTATCCATCTATCCAATGAGATGCTCGTCCCCGCCACTGGAACAATCGGGTTCTGGTAAGGAAAAGGGGGGACTGGGGGGCTGCTGCAGCACAGGAGGTTTTCCACCTTAATGCATAGAATGCGTTAAGGTGCAAAATCTTGAGGATTTAAAACTTCTTTAAGGACCGAGCCTATTTCTGACACTTGTTGTTTACAAGTTAAAATCCATTTTTTTGCTAGAAAATTACTTAGAACCCCCAAACATTATATCTTCTTTTTAGCAGACACCCTAAAGAATAAAATAGAGATTGTTGCAATACTTTATGTCACACCGTATTTGCACAGCGGTCTTACAAATGCAATTTTTTGTGAAAAAATACATTTTTTGAATTAAAAAATAAGAAAACGGTAAAGTTAACAAAATTTTTTTCTTTGATGTGAAAGATAATGTTACGCCGAGGAAATTGATACCATGCTTCAAAATTGCTACGCTCTTGGAATGGCGACAAACTATGGCACCTAAAAATCTCCATATGCGATGTTTAAAAATTGCTACAGATTACCAGTTTTGAGTTACAAAGGAGGTCTTGGGCTAGAATTATTGCTCCCACTCTAACGATCATGACGATACCTCACACGTGGTTTGAACACATTTACATATGTGGGCGTGACTCGCATATACATTGGCTTCTGCGCGCGAAACCTCTGAGGGACAGGACGTTTTAAATGTATTTATTTTTTCTTATTTATTTTACTTTTTTAATTTTATTTATTTTTACACTGTCCTTTAAAAAAAAAAAAAGGATCACTGTTATTCCTATTAAGCATGACAGGGCCGCTTTAATGTGAGATCTGGGGTCTAAAAGATCTCAGATCTCACATTTACACTTAAAAGCAATAAAAAAATAAAAAATAAAGTATTTTTTCTTCAATAAAAAAAAAATGTCCCTTTAAGGCCAGAGGGCGGAAGTGACGTTTGCCGTCGCTCCGGTCCTCCAAGGGCATAGAGTCGAGTGGGGGCTATCATGCCCTCACTTGACTTCCTGTCCATCCATCCCAGCAATCGGATCATTTTCGCCGCTTCCAATTGCTCCGGTAAGCGGTAAGTCGCCCAGAAGTCGGCGGGAGGAGGAGGGGCACCTCTCTCGCCGCATATAAAAGTGATCTTGTGGTGAATCTGCCACTGAGACCACTTTTATGTGGAAGAGGACCTCCGGCCGTGAACAAAAATATCGGGGTTATGGCAGCTATCTGCTGACATAACAATGGTATTTAACGTCAAAGCAGCGATGTATATCCACGGTGGGTGGTCCCTGAGTGGTTAAATAACCAAGAGGCATAGTCACCTGATGATGTAATCGGGTGAACCCATCCCCTTATGATGTCATCGACCCAGCATGCCCCGGTCGATGATGTTATGAAGGTCCAGGACCACTCGCTGACATCGAAAGATGGCTCCACCCCTTACCCATTTAAGAACTGTTAGACAGTGGAGCAGGCAGACGGCAGGAGCTGAGGTTTCTTTTTCTTTTTTGGGTCCGGCGCTGCAGCGGGCGTCATGATGGACATTGGATCTACTTCGGGGGACTTTTTTTGTTATTTTTTTATTAGGGAATTGTCAAAAACTAGTGTTGTGTCTTTACTTACGTTTTACACTTTTTTGGTGAATGGGTAGAGGTACTATGTACCCCATACTCATTCACACAGCGGGGGGGCTGGGATCTGGAGGCATAGGTGTGCGCAGCCTATTGCATTAGGGTGTGCACCCTTAAGCTCAAACACACATGCGTGTGCGGGTGTCTACATATATATGACCCCGGCACATAGATCTCCCTACCGGCACAGTGAAAGAGAAGAGCATAAACACTTCTCTTATGGCAGAGCCAGTAAGAAGGATCTCTTTCCCCTGTTTCTGCTGCTGCACAGAGCGGTAACACTAATGTGCACGGGGTGATTAGGGTGTGCCTGGGCACACCCGGCACACCCTGTGCGCACGCCTATGTCTGGAGGCCCCCTCGTTAAAGAGGGCTAACAGATTCCAATAAGCCCCCCTTCTGCGGTGCCCCACAACCACCAACAGAGCCCCCCAGGGCATGAGGCCTGGTATGGTTCAGGAGGGGGGGCGCTTGCTTGTTCCCCCCTTTACTGACCTGTTAGGCTGCATGCTCGGATAAGGGTCTGATTTGGATTTTGGGGGGGACCCCTTGCCATTTTTTTTATTTTGGCATGGTGTTCCTCTTAAAAACCATACCAGACCCAAAGAGCTTGGTATTGATTGAGGGGGGGACCCCATAATGTTTTATTTCTGACTTTTTCATTGCCCGCATTCTTTTGTTTACATTTCAGCTGGCAGTGGGGAATCCCGCTGACAGCTTATGAGTCATCAGTTGTTAAGGACGTGGCGGCTGGCTTCCAGGCCAGCTCCTTAACAACCAGCTATTCTTAATACAGAATCCGAATTGGTCGATCATTTTTCGACCGATCTGAATTTGAATCATTCTGAAAATTTGGAATTCTTTAGAAAAACATATATACAAAATGAAATTAAACACATTTCAACAAAATGTGTTACTATTTCATTCAGAAATAGTCTCCAAAAAAACAAAAAATCATCTGAATTTATATTCGGACCCAAACAAATTGTATGTATCTATTTTGAACTGCTTTCAAGCAGCATTTAATTGTATTGAGATTTTTTGTATGAATTTTCCTAAGAATTTTTATATACATTTTTGTTCAAAATTCTACTAGTGTATAGCTTGGGAAATAGAAGATGAATAAAAACTATACATCCTTGCTCTGTTACCGTACTTCAGTGTCATAAGCAAATGCATAGTCATCCATTAGATGGAATGATTTATCATCAGTGGTAAAGGGGGCCTACATTGTATGTGTTGTGTAACCTGTGTAGAAACAAATGGTGGAAAACTGATCCATAAATTAAATTAAGCTGATTTATAAAAAAAAAGCTGCATAAAATCATTATGAAATTTTTGTACAATGGTGCTTACGTGCAAATTTGAATGTCTTCATACATAGTGATTGTAATCCCTGAACCTATAAACCTGATAATGCACTGATATTCAAGGTGTATGGTCCAGCCCTAGATGGCCATAGGCATGGAACATCTATACATTCAGACTATTCTGTTTCTAAAAGGTACACTAGGAAATGTTCATGGAATTTAAATAAAAATGTGAAAAACTAACACGGCCACCTTGTTAAGCAATGAAAAGCACATGCACATTGCTAAATGGCATGCCAAAAACCCATTTTCCATGTTATGATAGGAATAAAGGCAGTGTGTAATGCCCTGTACACACGGTCGGATTTTCCGACGGAAAATGTGTGATAGGACCTTGTTGTCGGAAATTCCGACCGTGTGTAGGCTCCATCACACATTTTCCAGCAGATTTTCCGACACAAAGTTTGAGAGCAGGATATAAAATTTTCCGACAACAAAATCCGTTGTCGGAAATTCCGATCGTGTGTACACAAATCCGACGGACAAAGTGCCACGCATGCTCAGAATAAATAAAGAGATGAAAGCTATTGGCCACTGGCCCGTTTATAGTCCTGACGTACGTGTTTTACGTCACCGTGTTTAGAACGATCTGATTTTCCAACAACTTTGTGTGACCGTGTGTATGCAAGACAAGTTTGAGCCAACATCCGTTGGAAAAAATCCTAGGATTTTGTTGTCGGAATGTCCGAACAAAGTCCGACCGTGTGTACAGGGCATAAGAGTATTAAACACTGGAACGTGTATTCTAAACTAGTGTTATTCAGATTCTGGATAGTGCTTGCATTTTTGCACAAAGAAATGCATGTGTGCCTAGTACAATACCCATCTGCATATAGTTTGAGGCTTTTTACAATTTTTTTATAGTCTATTTTAATAATAGCAGAGCACATTGATGCAGTTTTATTCAAATATGGTATGCACATTTTAAATTGTTAACAGGAGATAGACAGATAAAAAATACAATCACAATGATTGTGTTTCTCAGAAGGCACCACTGATTTTCATTTTATTATTGTTATGTGAAATTCAAGGTTACATGCAGATTGCATACATACAAGTAAAATTTCTCATATTTGGATGATAATTGATCATTCCAAATACATTACCTACATTTTTAAATTACCAGACTTTTAAAGAGGAACTGCAGTCTGCTCACATAATTTGTAATAAAAACATCTTTGCCCTCCTGAAGCTTCCCTCCAACCACTTTGCTTATTATTTTATATCTATACTGTCATTCTGTACTTGCCAAATATGCTGTAGAAATCTCCCTCCACTGAGTCTGGCTGCAACCATTTTAACTGTGGGCAGCTGAAGCTGCTGCCCGTTCACTTCCTGGATTTACACAGACACACAGAGGCACACCTCCAGCCCTGCAGTCTCATTGGCCCTCTTATGACTCATCCCCCTCCCTTCCTGGCAAACTCTCACGAGAGTGAGAAAGAGAGCTGTGCATGATATCATAAGCCTAGGCTAATGATCAGACAAGAAATAGGAAGTGGGCTGTATAAGGTATTTACTGGCAGAAAAAAAATGTTTTACTATCCAAAGTTAAAACAACAAGGGCAGAAGATTTAATAGATGGAAAGATGAAAAAATGACTTTAAGGTCCGCTTTAAGCTAAGATAAATTGCTATGATATATGTACATTAAAGGCCCTCCCAAGCACATGGAAGTAGGTTTATGTGCTGCAAATGCAATATGTTCAGCGTTCCAAGTTTGTTTGCACCTTTTGTTCAAATATAAAGCATGAAATTGCCAGTATACAGTATTTGAAAACAATTGGATTAATTTACTAAAAAAGTCAATTTTTTACTTAGTCACGTTTTAATACCCAATCGTTTATGGAGGAAATTAAAAATTAGGAATGTAATTTACCCATGATGGGATGATTGAAGATACTGCAGAATAATCATCTCACTGTTCAACTAACAATCAAGTGGCATCCAATCTGGGAAGTTTATATGTGCTAATCTGTCATTTTTTAAAGTTGTACTGTGCTTTTTGTTGTTTTCAGTTATACTTCACTTCTAATAGAGTTTTACCTTCATCTATAAAAAATCCGGGGTACCTTTTGAAAAATTCATAGTGCAGTGTCTCCAATATCTTGGTCAGTTGCTTGTAACTTTATGACTAGGGATGAGCCGAAGACCCGCCTGTTCGGTTCGCAGCAGAACATGCGAACAGGCAAAAAATTAGTTTGAACACGCCAACACCGTTAAAGTCTATGGGACACGAACATGAATAATAAAAAGTGCTCATGCTCATTTTAAAGGCTTATATGCAAGTTATTGTCATACGAAGTGTTTGGGGACCTGGGTCCTGCCCCAGGGGACATGTATCAATGCAAAAAAAAGTTTTAAAAACTGCTGTTTTTTTCGGGAGCAGTATTCTGCAAAATAATGTAACACATAAAACTGGTCAAAGGAGAATAAGTGTATGTATTTATATTCATTTTGTATTTGTATGAATTACATTGCATTTGGTTCAATTATGTTAGGCCTATTTGGCAAATTTCTATCAAAATCCCTGAAAATCTTGCTCCTGGAACAGTTGTCATAAATAGGGATGAGAAGAAGAAACAGCAAAGGCGCCTCTTAGTAAAACAGTATATTTTAATGACACAATTCCATTAAAAGCACTCACATGTTAAAACTTGTTAGTCCGGCATGGGTAGTCTCAGTACAAGCCATACAGGATTGCACTCTCTGATGTAATAAAGCCTTATTCCTCTCCGCTGCCGGCTCGTGTATTCGGCGTAAGCTTCCGGGATTCGATAGTAATCCAAAACGAGGCTTGGACCTCCGCCAGGCAATCGAATGGAGAGCTGGAACGCAAATCCAATGGTATGTGCTGTACTGTCGTACCATTGGATTTGCGGAATCCATGCCGGACTAACAAGTTTTAACATGTGAGTGCTTTTAATGGAATTGTGTCATTAAAATATACTGTTTTACTAAGAGCTTTTCTTCTTCTCTTGCATATCTGGAGTGGCTTCACCTCCCTTCATAAGGCTGCCCTACCTATAGACTGTATGCATCTCATGAAGAGCTTCTGATTGCTTAAAGGACATTTTTTTTGATGTGCATTGAGTTACACTGTTAACATTGAAACCTGCGCTACTTTTTGTTGTTTTTTTCTTCCTATAAATAGGGATGGGCTGTCTGTTCTGTCTGTTCGAGTCGAACATGAGTTCGACTCAAACATCGGCTGTTCGCCCGTTCACCGAATAGCGAACAATTTGGGGTGTTCGCGGCAAATTCAAAAGCCGCGGAACACCCTTTAAAAGTCTATGGGAGGAATCAAAAGTGATAATTTTAAAGGTTAATATGCAAGTTATTGTCATAAAAAGTGTTTGGGGACCTGTATCCTGCCCCAGGGAACATGTATCAATGCAAAAAAAGTTTTAAAAACGGCCGTTTTTTCGGGAGCAGTGATTTTAATAATGCTTAAAGTGAAACAATAAAAGTGAAATATTCCTTTAAATTTTGTACCTGGAGGGTGTCTATAGTATGCCTGTAAAGCGGTGCATGTTTCCCGTGTTTAGAACAGTCTGAGAGCAAAATTACATTTCTAAAGGAAAAAAAGTCATTTAAAACTACTTGCGGCTATTAATGAATTGTCGGGTCTCGGCAATACACATAAAAGTCATTGAAAAAAAATGGCATAGGATTCCCCCACAGTCAATTACCAGGCCCTTTGGGTCTGGTATGAATATTAAGGGGAACCCCTAACCAAAATTAAAAAAAAAAAATTGCATGGGGGCCCCCCTAAATTCCATACCAGACCCTTCAGTTCTGGATATTAAGGGGAACCCCGTGCCAAAATTTTTTAAAAAATGGCGTGGTGTATCCCCAAAAATCCATACCAGACCCTTAAACTAGCACACAACCTGGCAGGCCGCAGGAAAAGAGGGGGGATGAGAGAGCGCCCCCCTCTCCTGAACCGTACCAGGCCACATGCCCTCAACATCGGAATCTGAAGGCCCCCTTTCACAAGGGGACCCCCAGATCCCAGCCACCCCCTGTGTGAATTGGTATACCATTTAACAAAAAAAGTTTTTGACAATTCCTTTATTAATGTCTTCTTCTTTCCCCGCTTCTTCTTCCATCTTCTTCTGGCCTTCCTTCGGTTTTCTTCTTTTTCCTCCATCTTGTTCTTCCCCCCGCTTCTTCCTCTATCTTCCTCTGCATGTTCCTCCGGTCTTCTCCTCTGGCATCCTCCTCCAGTCTTCTCCTCCGTTATCTTCCTCCGGATGATCCGCCTCAATGGGAGTCTCCCGCTGTGTGACGCTTCTGTTCTTGTGGAGGAAGAAGAAAACTGAAGGAAGACCAGAAGAGGATGGAAGAAGAAGCGGGAAAAGAAGAAGACATTAATAAAGAAATTGTCAAAAACTGGCTATTGTCTTTTTTAACATTTTTGACACTTTTTTTGTGAAATGGTAGGGGTACATTTGTACCCCATTACCAATTCACATGGGGGGGCTGGGATCTGGGGGTCCCCTTGTTAAAGGGGGCTTCCAGATTCCGATAAGCCCCCCACCCGCACACCCCCACAACCACCGGGCAAGGGTTGTGGGGATGAGGCCCTTGTCCCCATTAACATCTGCGGCCTCTCTTTTTCTGCAGCCTGCCAGGTTGCGTGCTCAGATAAGGGTCTGGTATGGATTTTTGGGGGGACCCCACGCCATTTTTTTTTAATTTTGGCGCGGGGTTCCCCTTAAAATCCACACCAGACCTGAAGGGTCTGGTGTGGATTTTGAGGGGGACCCCCACGCCATTTTTTTTTATTTTGGCATGGGGTTCCCTTTAATATCCATACCAGACCTGAAGGGCCTGGTATGGAATTTAGGGGGACCCCCACGCAATTTCTTTTTTACATTTTGGTTAGGGGTTCCCCTTAATATTCATACCAGACCCAAAGAGCCTGGTAATTGACTGTGGGGGAATCCATGCCATTTTTTCAATGACTTTTATGTGTATTGCCGGGGCCAACAATTCATTAATAGCCGCGAGTAGTTTTAAATTACTTTTTTTCCTTTAGAAATGTAATTTTTCTCTCGGACTGTTCTATACACGGGAAACATGCGCCACTTTACAGGCATACTACAGACACCCCCCAGGTATGAAATTTAAAGGAATATTTCTCTTTTATTGTTTCACTTTAAGCATTATTAAAATCACTGCTCCCGAAAAAACAGCCGTTTTTAAAACTTTTTTTGCATTGATACATGTCCCCTGGGGCAGGACCCAGGTCCCTAAACACTTTTTATGACAATACCATGCATATAAGCCTTTAAAATTAGCACTTTTGATTTCTCCCATAGACTTTTAAAGGGTGTTCCGCGGCTTTTGAATTTGCCGCGAACACCCCAAATTGTTCTCTATTCGGCGAAAGGACGAACAGCAGTGTTTGAGTCGAACTCATGTTCGACTCGAACAGACAGCCCATCCCTTTTTATGACAACTGTTAGAGGAGAAAGATTTTCAGGGATTTCGAAATTTGCCAAATAGGCCTAGCATAAGTGAATAAAGAAACACATGCAATATAATTCATACAAATACAAAATGAATATAAATACATACACTTATTCTCCTTTGACCGTTTTATATGTTACATTGTTTTGCAGAATACTGACATTCTTCATTTTTAATTTTAAAATCTGCATGCACGGTACTTTGATATATTTAACACATAGAGATTATAATGAATGACATTTCCCTTAATTTCACATATTCCCATGGCATGTTTGAGCAATATATCATTTAGTGACAACTTTGTGTCACAATATAAAATATTCCATGGACTCGACATGACCCTCAGCAAATAGCTTGGGGTGTCTACTTTCCAAAATGGGGTCATTTTGGGGGGTTTGAACTGTCCTGGCATTTTATGCACAACATTTAGAAGCTTATGTCACACATCACCCACTCTTCTAACCACTTGAAGACAAAGCCCTTTCTGACACTTTTTGTTTACATGAAAAAATTATTTTTTTGCAAGAAAATTACTTTGAACCCCCAAACATTATATATTTTTTTAAAGCAAATGCCCTACAGATTAAAATGGTGGGTGTTTCATTTTTTTTTTTTCACACAGTATTTGCGCAGCGATTTTTCAAATGCATTTTTTTGGGGAAAAAACACACTTTTTTAAATTTTAATGCACTAAAACACACTATATTGCCCAAATGTTTGATGAAATAAAAAAGATGATCTTAGGCCAAGTACATGGATACCAAACATGACATGCTTTAAAATTGCGCACAAACGCGCAGCGGCAACAAACTAAATACATTTTTAAAAGCCTTTACAGGTTACCACTTTAGATTTACAGAGGAGGTCTACTGCTAAAATTACTGCCCTCGATCTGACGTTCGCGGTGACACATCACATGCATGGTGCAATTGCTGTTTACATTTGATGCCAGACCGATGCTTGCGTTCGCCTTTGCGCGAGAGCAGGGGGGGGACAGGGGTGCTTTTTTTTTTTTTTTATTATTATTTTTTTGCTTTTTTATCTTATTTTTAAACTGTTCCTTTCATTTTTTTTTAATCATTTTTATTGTTATCTCAGGGAATGTAAATATCCCCTATGATAGCAATAGGTAGTGACAGGTATTCTTTTTAGAAAAAATTAGGGTCTATTAGACCCTAGATCTCTCCTCTGCCCTCAAAGCATCTGACCACACCAAGATCGGTGTGATAAAATGCTTTCCCAATTTCCCAATGGCGCTGTTTATATCCGGCGAAATCTAAGTCATGAAATGCTCATAGCTTACGGTTTCTTAGGCCATAGAGATGTTTGGAGCCACTCTGGTCTCTGATCAGCTCTATGGTCAGCTGGCTGAATCACCGGCTGCATTCTCAGGTTCCCTGTTGAGACAGGAGAGCCAGAGAAAAACACGAAAGACGGTGGGGGGGGGGGCATTCCCTCCCACTGCTTGTAAAAGCAGTCTAGAAGCTAATTAGCCACTAGGATTGCTTTTACATGAAAGCCGACCGCTAGCTGAAAAGAATGATACCAAGATGATACCTAAACCTGCAGGCATCATTCTGGTATAACCACTCAAAGTCGTGAATGGCGTAGCTGAAGACAAAAAAATGGTTAACAATAAAACACAGTAAACGGTAAAGTATAAAAAATTGCATACCTGAAAAGCAAACATTATAAAACATAATAACAATAAAACATTGCAGAATAGAGTACAGTAAAAAAGAGCAGAACAATAGAGAGAGAATAGAGAGAGAGAGAACAATAAAACGACAACTATTTTTTTTATTTTATATATTTTTTTTTTTTTTACACTTTTTTTTGTAACTAACTTTTATAACTGTAACCGGTTCCAGGTTCGGGTCTCCCAAAATGCGATGGCATCTTGGGAGACCCTGTGAAAGTGTGCCTAGTCTGTGCAATGCTGTACCCTACGCTAATACTCAACTAGTGAATGGTAGCGTTCAAAACATTCACCAATGCAAAGACCAGGATTGTCAGGACAGGAGGGACAATAATAGCGGGTGTCACGCCTATATCCACGCTTGCTGTAGACACGACATCTTTTTTGGGGGGGTTCGTTGGGTAGGGGTACTCGGGAGGACATAAAGAAAATGCCTCTCATGCAGCCGACTGCATTTGGTTGGGGATGTGAATGGGGGAAGTACGGGTGCTGCAGAAGTGGTGGGTTCCCAATTAGGATTGGCGAATGCAGCAGGAAGGGCATTATGGGCATGACGGGCCTGTGTTTGTCTTCTTCTTGGTGGCAGCGGGACACTACTTGTGCTTGCCACCTCACCAGCTTGAACTGCACTTATGGGACTCGCCACGTCACCAAGTGTTACTGCAGTGCTGGTTTGACTACGACCGGGGTGTACTAGGCCGCTGGTGCTTGCCAGTTCACCAAAACGCTACCAAAAAAACTGTTAGCGATCGCAGGGATCAGGCCTGATTCTGCGAACGCTGCAGTTATGCATTTAGTGTTTTGTAAGTGACAGTGATCGATCGATACTGCACTTGGGTGGGCTGGGATGGGCCGGGCGGAGGGGCAAAACACAGGTGCTAGCAAAAACAAAAAAATGTTTTTTCCCCAGAGTTCTGCTTTAATGGCATCCCAGTCTTAGTTTGTAGGGTTCAATATTGAGTTGGTCCACGCTTTGCAGCTATAACAGCTTCACATAGGTTGGACTTGATGGACTTGTGTCTTTTTTCAACCTCACCTACTATGAGGGTGATGGTGAGGGAGGAGTCGGTGGCCCGGTGGTGGTGTTCTTCGGGGTCAGTGCGGTCTTCATCTTGGTTGTTCTCTAGAGATGGGTCGAACACCCCCCTCTTCGGTTCACACCAGAACTCCCGAACAGACAAAACATTCTAACAGCTTCAACTCTTCTGGGAAGGCTGTCCACAAGGTTTAGGAGTGTGTCTATGGGAATGTTTGACCATTCTTCCAGAAGCGAATTTGTGAGGTCAGGCGCTGATGTAGGATGAGAAGGCCTGACTCGCAGTCTCCAGTCCAATTCATCCCAAAGGTGTTCTATTGGGTTGAGGTTAGGACTCTGTGCAGACCAGTCAAGTTCCTCCCCAAACTCGCTCATCCATGTCTTCATGGACCTTGCTTTGTGCACTGGTGCGCAGTCACGTTGGAACAGGAAGGGGCCATCCCCAAACTGTTCCCACAAAGTTGGGGACATGAAATTGTCCAAAATGTCTTGGTATGCTGATGCCCTAAGACTTCCCTTCACTGGAACTAAGGTGCCAATCCCAACCCCTGAAAAACAACCCCACACCATAATCCCCCCCTCCACCAAATGATTTGGACCAAGCAAGGTCCATAAGGACATGGATGAGCAACCCGATAGAACACCTTTGGGATGAATTAGAGCGGAGACTGCGAGCCAGGCCTTCTTGTCCACATCATTGCCTGACCACACAAATGCGCTTCTGGAAGAATGGTCAAACATTCCCATAGACACGCTCCTAAATATTGTGGACAGCCTTCCCAGAACAGTTTAAGCTGTTCTAGCTGCAAAGGGTGGGCCAGCTCAATATTGAACCCTAAGGACTAAGACTGGGATGCCATTAAAGTTCATGTGCGTGTAAAGACAAGTGTCGCAATACTTTTGACAATGGAGTGACAAAAGAGTGTTTATATGGAATATGAACGTCTTAACAAGTACAATACCCCTCTGAGTACAGTTTTCTGGGGCTTTTTGCGCATTAGGTTTTGTGTTTTACAATCACCTTTAATGATAGCACTGTGCACTTAGCAAGGGATTGCGGGTCACTGCTGTACCCACCCACTATAGCATTTTTTAATCTTTGCAACTGATGTGTATCAGATATTTATGTTTAGCTACTGTCCTTACGATTTGAAAAGTTTGCAAGTAATTTGATTATTTACAGTTTGCTGTTTTTGTTTATTGTCTAACAGTATAGAGTGGTTTCCCAATCATCTTGGCCAAAAAATGGAATATTTTTTGATGTAGATCCTGATACTGGAGTTGTTTACATAAATGCTTCTGTACCCCCAGATTTTGATGCAGGATATGAGGTAATTCTAATCACAGATTTTATTTTAAATGAATGCTGGTCAAAAACAATACCCAGTTATGATATGATACACTGTGTACCTATTACCTGTCAATTCCAAGACTTTGTATTTAAAATCACTTACAGTTTTCCCTTCTGATAGCCCATACAAGGCAAGACATTACTATTTGACCACTGAATGAAGAAGCCCAATTAGTTACAACAGTGGCCACACGCCCCCATTTCTTAGTCACAGCTACATTAGTCAAGTGTAGTGAGTGTGTTTTTCTGATTTTCTCTCCCATTCTATATATTACCACTCTCCTGCCAGGTAGTTTTACAGAAGTTAATTCTTTAGTAGAAATTGAAGCCAGTAAAGGTAAAGAATTACCATATAGTCAATTTGGATTACATGGCATTTCCTAAATGACTATAGTTCATCTTTAAATATCTATGAGTAGCTATTCTAAATGATTTTATTTAATTATTGCTGGCTGGAGGGCATAACACAGCTCATATTTATGCTGTCCATTTACATCAATTTACTTCCAATTTCAAGTACCTTTAAGCAGCTTTCAATTTCAATAAAAATCAAATGGATTGAGGCAATGTTGACATTTTTTCATGTTTTACTATTAGATAAGTTTTGTGATTGACTGCTGTTGAAATGTATGGATAATTGTCATATTTGTGGCCAGTATTAGTCTCTGTTGAGCAAAGGATGGACCCCATGAAGGCACACATCAATGCAGACCCACTGGCATTGGAATGAATGGCAATCTCAGTCTTGGCTCCCATCAGGCCATGCCCCCAAAGTGTTTCACTCTGCCCCGTGGAGCTTAATCATGGGTATCCCCATGGTTATGCTCCAAGGGGTGGAGTGAAACCTGTTGGAGGCATGGCCACATGGGAGCCCAGGCTGAGACTGCCATTCATTCCAATACTAGTGGGTCTGTATTGATGTGTGCCTTTATGGGATTCATCCTTTGCTCAACAGTTGTTTGAAGCCGAGCTCCTTCCCTGGCCTGCTTTCCCTTGTAGTCTGAACGGCACACATTTTCCATTACCGGTTCACAGTATTAGTCTCCACCATATTTAAGAAAAGTTAGAGTTGACACTGAGGAACAAAGTTATCCTTATCAACTTAGTACATGGTTGTTCATGGGACCAAGTTAAAGTTCCCTTTCCCTAAAAAAAAAAAAAAAAAAAAAAAAAAAAGCCATGCTTATGCTATACATGTGTAAAATATTGTAGAAAGAGGCCAATTGGCTCAGCATGGATTTATGAACTGTACATGTCTATGGCCAGCTTTAGTATGAAAAAGTCCAAATTTATTACCATAAAGATATTCTGTCAGTAATGGACTAATTTATGTATTGTAATGTATGACAGCATCCACAGAAATTCCAAGAAAATATCATTTTATTTACTGTATGTGGCAATGACCATTTGCTGATTTACTCTTTTTTCCAGACACAGACAACAATAAAAACCCGACAAAGGTGCTACCTTACACAATCAATCCCAAAAAAAAAAAAAAAAAATTTGGCTTTCAATACACATTAAAGCAAAACTGTTGTTGAATCTGTAAAAAGATTTATAAATAGTTTATGGCATATTTTCATGAAAAAAAGAAAGTATCCAGCAGTAAGTTTATGTTTTGTTTGTGGAATAACTTCTATATTTAAATGTGTATTTATATCATTATAATACAAACTCAATCAAGTGGTCAATATTGTGCAGATGTTTACCTAATTTAGTCATGTCAGAGCAGGACTGCTGCTAGAAATAAACCCCCGTACAGCCTTCCTGACAGCCCCCCCACCGCCCCCCTCCAATGAGAATATCAAGCGATAAATTTGCTTAAGATACACCAATTTCAATATTAGTGGACACAAACACAACTCAATTCCTGCTACAGGTCTGTGTGCGTGAATGAGGTCTTGGGCCTCATTCACATGGACGCCATGGCCTGTACAGTGTGAATCAGGGGTCTATGTGGCTGGAGCCACCTAGAGCTGTATGCAGTCAGCCTATGTTACACTATAGGGATGGAGCAGCTGTACAAACACAATCACATGTCCTAATTTGACATGTGGGTGCCGATGTATGACCCCGAATAAAGACAGCATGCATTCGGGGCCACTCACCACACCTGCACACCTTATCAGTGGCCCTGTGTCAGGGGCTAGTATTAATATTATATTATTATGTTTTTATTAGGAATTCAGACTTCTAATAAAAGTTACAGACCCTGGAGGTCTTTTCTGTGTAGGAGGGATGACTATCTTTATCAGTGACCTGAATGACGAAACCCCAGTATTTATGTAAGTTTGTTTTTATATCCTTACAGTATTTCTGAATATGTGGAGGTTGGTTCAATAAATAGCTGTGTTTACTTTAAAACCCAGAAACATCATTTTAGTGTCATTTTAAATAGGAAAAATTATAGAATGCAATTGTTTTTATATATTTGCATACACACAGTACTTTATGTCTATAGACTACATAGAAAATTGAATTATTACATAAGATTATTTTGTTATCTTATATAATGAGAAAGTTATTGCTGGATAAACAGACCTATAGAGTAAATGTAAAAATTGCTCGAATCCATTAGGGGTATAAAGAGAGCTTAAGTGGCTAACACCTTCATGATGAGGGTGCAATAAATCCTAATGCCTAAACCCAGTTTAGCATGTGTTAGTAAAACTGTATACAGGCAGTCTCCGAGTTACAAATATCCAAATTACATACATCTCTTACATAACCACTTCAATACAGGGCACTCCCCCCCCCCCCCTTCCTGCCCAGTCCAATTTTCAGCTTTCAGCACTGTCGCATTTTGAATGATAATTGCGCGGTCGCAAGATGCTGTACTCAAAAAAAATTGTAATTTTTTTCCCATAAATAGAGCTTTCTTTAGGTGCTATTTGATCACCACTGGGGTTTTTATATTTTGCGCTACAAATAAAAAAAAAAGACCAAATTAAAAAAAAAAAAAAAAAAAAGGTTTTCTTCTTTTCTGTTACAAAATGTTGTAAATAAGTATGTTTTCTCCTTTACTGATGAGCACTGATGAGGCTGCACTGAGGGGCACTGATGAGGCAGTATTGATTGGCACTGATGGGCACTGATGGTGAGGCACTTATATGCGGCACTGATAGGTGGCACTGATGGGCAATCAAAGGTGACACTGGTAGGTGGCACTGGTGGGCATTTATGGGCAGCACTGATGGGTGGCACTGATGGGCACTGATGGGCAGCACTGATAGATGGCACTGATAAGCAGCACTGATCAGGAGGCACTGGCAGTCATCATTGATGGGCACAGAGTGCCATCCTAATGGGCACTGATTGGCACCCCTTGTAGGCTCAACTGTTGGTCTGAAGTAGGCATCCCTGATGGTTTGAAGTGGGCATCCCTGGTGGTCTGAAGTGGGCATCCCTGGTGATCTGAAGTGGGCATCCTCGATAGGTCTGCACTGATAATCAATGCACTGATTATCAGTGCAAACCCTCCCTGTCAGGAGACCAGCCGATCGGCTCTTCTCTACTTGCGTCTGTCAGTGCGAGTGGAGGAAAAGCCGATAAACATCTCTTCCCATCTACACTGTGATCAGCTGTGATTGGACACAGCTGATCGCATGGTAAAGAGCCTATGTCATAGACTTTTTACCTAGATCAGAGATGCGGCTTATCCTGCTGGAGCCAGGATAATGTAACCACTTTATTGCCGTCATCTTACTATATGGTGGGCGGGAAGAAGTTGAGAATGGAGGCAGTGTGATGTCATGCTGGTCCCGGAAACCATCGGGCGGCCATCTTGCTGCTCACCGCATGCGGCCACCTACTTTCTGGCACACCTGTCAGCAATCCCACATCAATGCATGGCCAGTTAACCCTTTCCTATGCTATCCAAAACTTAAAAATCTTTTTTTTGGCTTGGAGTTACACTGTGTAAAAATGTACCTGTTTCAACTTACATACAAATTCAACTTAAGAACTAACCTACAGAACCTATCTTGTTCAGAACCCAGGCATTGCCTGTATATCAGGTGAGTTATCCCTTGTATAGTTCAGAACAAGTTGGGCCTCCATTTAATGGTAAATATTAATGGATCTCTCCTGATTTTTTTTATTATCAATAGAAAGCTGGCCCAAAATAGTAAAGAAAAATAATTTTTAATCCTTAACTGTATATTTCTTTCCATTACATGACCTAGCACCAAAAGACAAGCAAAATTAATTATTCAAACTCTGATATATATGGGGATACCACATATGTGTAAAAAATGTTATTGTATGTACCAATAGTAGGGCCCAGAAACAATAGTGTGCCTAAATATAATAAAACTGGCCAGGATTGCCAACCTCCCGCAACTTTTTTTACTGGCAACACAAGGAAAATTTTCATCCTGAAATATCACAGAAACACCTATTTTAAACTAGGACAGTCAATATGTAAGCAAATTAAATTGTATGTAAACATTTACAATACTCAGAGCAAGTAATCTGCTGGCTTTAGAATGAAAATCTCAAAATAGAATGATACAATTTGAGCATGACTAGGATGATGAGAGACCTGGGGACCCTGGGATGAAACAGAAAAATAAGTCATGTGGCATGCGTGCACGCCATGGTGATCAGTGTGCATGCCCAGATTTTGACTAACAGTAGGAGTGACTTAAAGGGTATCATTAAACAGAATCTTTGCCTAGCCAATATATACACTGTACACATATAACAGCTCATGTACCCACAAAATATTCCTACTTTCTGTACCATAACTGACAGCCTCACAGACACAAATAAACTTCAGGACAAACAATCACTTTTACAAATTAAACATTTCCATTGCATATGTTTTAATGTGCACACAAAATAGACTGACTCAGTGAGCTGACCTTAAAGAAGAACTTCATTAAAACCAGGAACTGTTGGGAGAATGAACACCTCAGTCAGGACTATGTAATGTACAACATAACGTATAGAGTTCAGGGGTCAGGAGTAAGTAACATACAAAACATATAGAGTGCAGGAGCCCGGATTAACCCTGTGTTCACATCAGAGTTTCCCCTTATATCAATGTTCCCCACATTTCCCTATACATCAGGGTTACAGGAGTCCATCCTTACATCAGAGCCCTCCTTACATCAGACTTCCCCTTTGCATCAGAGTCCACAGACTTCCTTCTTACACAAGAGTCTACAAAATTCCCCCTCTACAGAGTCCCCCCTTACAGCAGAGTCTACAGAGTCCCCCCTCTACAGAGTTCCCGCTTACAGCAGAGTCTACAGAGTTCCCCCTTACAGCAGAGTCTACAGAGTCCCCCCTTACAGCAGAGTCTACAGAGTTCCCCCTTACAGCAGAGTCTACAGAATTCCGCCTTACATCTGAGTCTACAGAGTTCCTCCTTACAACAGAGTCTACAGAGTTCCCCCTTACAGCAGAGTCTACAGAGTCCCCCCTTACAGCAGAGTCTACATAGCCCCCCCTTACAGCAGAGTTTACAGAGTTCCCCCGTACAGCAGAGTCTACAGAGTCCCCCCTTACAGCAGAGTCTACAGAGTCCCCCCTTACAGCAGAGTCTACAGACTTCCTTCTTTCATAAGAGTCTACAGAGTTCCCCCTTACAGCAGAGTCTACAGTGTTCCCCCTTACAGCAGAGTCTACAGAGTTCCCCCTTACAGCAGAGTCTACAGAGTCCCCTCTTACAGCAGAGTCTACAGAGTTCCCCCTTACAGCAGAGTCTACAGAGTCCCCCCTTACAGCAGAGTCTACAGAGTTCCCCCTTACATCAGAGTCTACAGAGTTCCCCCTTACATCAGAGTCTACAGGATACCCCCTTACAGTGCAAGAGGGACCTCTGTGGCCCATAATGTAAAGGGGAATTGTGCTGTAATGGGGAACGCCATTAACCATGATGTAAGAGAAAATTCCGCAGACTCTTGTGTAAAGGGGAACTCTGGTGTAAGGTGGTCTCTGGTCACCCAAGCTCCCCCCTTACATCAGAGCCCAAATTGTTGCCCCTTTCATCATGGTCTGCAGTGTTTCCCTTTCCATCAGAGTTACCACCTACTTCAGGGTCTGCAGAATTTCCCTTTACATCAGAGTCTTTTCAGAGTAAAGGGGAACTCTGAGAACTCTGAGAACTGAGGTACTGATATAAGGGGGAATCTTTATATCAGCATCTCCCCTACCTTAATGTATTCACTCCCCCATACATCAGTGACCCCCCACAGACTGTGTGGTATGGATAGAGGCTGGAGTTGTCACACACAGTACTCTGGTTTCATCCTCACCTCTTCTCATCTCCAGACCAGACCTCCAGCCTCGGCGATGCTCTCGCTCCTTGCTCCCCCCCCACTCCAGTAATTTATAAGTGGTCCCAAGCCCTGCCCGAGCCTGCCCAAGCACAGTTCCAGAGCTGTACCATGCCATATATTTTACAGGCAACTGTTTCCATAACATGCATGTACAGACAGTTTTAAAATTGCCAGATTTTTACAAACTGTCTCCAAATTTATGGGTGGTTGGCAACCCTGACACTGGCACTGACAGGGATACTAAATATAAATCTTTTTATTTTTTTCCCTTACCTAAACACACTTACATTGACACCAACCCTAACACTGGCAGTAACTTTTTTCTTTGGTGTTCTCCTCTAAATAAAAAAAAAATATGTATAATTTTTTCCTAACAAGAGAGTAAGGCTGAATTCACACTTTTTACTAAATTGTAAAATGCCTGTCACCAC
This sequence comes from Aquarana catesbeiana, assembly GCF_042186555.1. Taxonomy (NCBI): domain Eukaryota; kingdom Metazoa; phylum Chordata; class Amphibia; order Anura; family Ranidae; genus Aquarana; species Aquarana catesbeiana. The sequence goes on from NC_133326.1 coordinate 180,218,842, forward strand.
AAGGACACACAGAAAACAATTGTTTCCTGTGTCCCATATATACTGCAATAAAGTGCTGACATTCTGCATTTTAACGCAATGGAGCGTGCTGAATCGCATTGCACTGCTGTATATTGCCAAGAATTAAGTGTACGTTTTGTACACTTCACATAAATTTTGTAAAAAAACAAACAAACAAAAAAACAAAACAAAATTGTGCATCATACTGCCCTTTACTGTAGCCAGTAATGAACAGCTGCCGGAGTGGTAAAGGGCACCAGCAGCTCTCCGTTCCTGTGTGAATTCACCCTTAAAGATGCAAGGAAGAGTTCTAAAACTAGTAAACACTGTAATTATATATCAGTCATCAGGAACCAGTCCTTCTTCTTGTGCATCATGCAGTTTGAAAATTCTAAAGTAATCAAGTCTTTACAACGTGGCTACCAAAACCTGTGATCACAAAATTTTTGTCCGAAACTTTGGGTTTCCATAACAACTACAAACAAAAAAAGCTCTACTGAAATAGTATAAACATGGTACAAATATACACAAGCAAGCAAACACCCCCAGCGCTCAGAGGACTGCTACAAGTTATGTGGATTGTAAATTCTTCTACTGGAAAGCTACAGTAACCAACTGTAAAAGAGCACACAGGAGGACACAAACACCTAGTGCATTACCAATAGATTTATTAATACAATAAACAAACAACCAAATCCATACTCACAAAATGAGAATAAATTCATATGTTGTATTTTATCAGATCATGATCCAGTGTGGCATCAAGTGACATTTTTTTTTCCATATACAAAAACATTTTACAAAACAGTTGCATTCTAACCATGAACCCACCCCCCTCTTCCCCAAACCCCACCCCCATTGTGTGTTTGCTTCCTCTTCCCATTCCTATTGGCCCACTCCATCCATGTCTTTCTAGTCCTCCATCCGTCCCTCAGAAAATGTCTTTGTATTCTTAAAAAAAGCCCACTTTTCCTATATACTTTCAAATCTCCTATTTGTTCTTCATCTCTACTTCTTAGATATTCCATACTATGTATGTATTCAATCCTATTAATCCACTCCTTTACCGAAGGTCTTTCTTTTTCTTGCCATTTTTTTTGGTATCACTCCTTATGCGGCATTTATTAAGTATGGTATTAATGAGTTCTGATATTTTACTTTTCCCATATCTGTAATATGGAATAAACAACTCCATGGATCCTCTGGGATCTCTGATCCTGTGATCTCTTTTATATATATTTACTTACCAGGGCCGTCTTTAATGTGGTTTGGGCCCTGGGCAAACATTTTTTTTGGCCCCCAAATGCAATTTTGCTCTTCATTAGGGATGAGCATCGAGTTCGAGTCAAACTTATGTTCGACTCGAACATTGGCTGTTCACTAGTTCGCCGAACAGCGAACAATTTAAGGAGTTGGCGGCAAATTCAAAAGCCGCGGAACACCCTTTAAAAGTCTATGGGAGAAATCAAAAGTGCTCATTTTAAAGGCTTATATGCATGGTATTGTCATAAAAAGTGTTTGGGGACCTGGGCCCTGCCCCATGGGACATGTATTAATGCAAAAAGAAGTTTTAAAAATGGACGTTTTTTCGGGAGCAGTGATTTTAATAATGCTTAAAGTAAAACAATAAAAGTGTAATATTCCTTTAAATTTCGTACCTGAGGGGTGTCTATAGTATGCCTGTAAAGGGGCGCATGTTTCCCGTGTTCAGAACAGCCTGACAGCAAAATGACATTTCAAAGGAAAAAAAGTCATGTAAAACTACTCGTGGCTATTAATGAATTGTCGGTCCGACAATACACATAAAAGTTCATTGATAAAAATGGCATGAGATTTCCCCACAGGGGAACCCCGAACCAAAATTTAAAAAAATGGCGTGGGGGTCCCCCTAAATTCCTTGGCCGGTGGTTGTGGGGGTCTGTGGGCGTGGGGCTTATCGGAATCTGGAAGCCCCCTTTAACAAGGCGACCCCCAGATCCCGCCCCCCCTGTGTGAAATGGTGATGGAATACAAAAGTACCCCTAGCATTTCACAAAAGAAAGTGTCAAAAATGTTAAAAATGACAAGAGACATGTTTTGACAGTTCCTTTATTTAAAGTCTTCTTCTTTCCATCTTCTTCGGGTCTTCTTCCTTCTTCCTTCCTTCTTCCTTTGGTTTCTTCCTCCATCTTCTTCTTCTTCCTCTGCTTCTTCCTCCGATCCTCTGCTTCTTGCTTCTGTGTTCTCGTCCAGCATCTTCCTCTGCGGCGTCTTTCTCCCTGCTTCGTTCTTGGGCCGCTCCGCATCCATGGGAGGCTCCTGCTGTGTGACGCTTCTCTTCTTCTGACACCTCTTATATAACGGAGGGCGGGGCCACCCAGTGACCCCAGCCCCCTCTGATGCACGGGGACTTGACGGGGACTTCCCTATGGCTTTCCCCATGATGTCAGAGGGGTCACCCAGGTTCCCCCCGCCCGCAGACCCCCACAACCACCGGCCAAGAGTTGTGGGGATGAGGCTCTTGTCCTCATCAACATGGGGACAAGGTGCTTTGGGGGGCTACCTCAAAGCACCCTCTCAATGTTGAGGGCATGTGGCCTGGTACAGTTCAGGAGGGGGGCGCTCTCTCGTCCCCCCTCTTTTCCTGCCGCCTGCCAGGTTGCATGCTTGGATAAGGGTCTGGTATGGATTTTGAGGGGGATCGCCACGGCATTTTTTAAAAAAAATTTTGGCGCGGGATTCCCCTTAATATCCATACCAGACCTGAAGGGCCTGGTATGGAATTTAGGGGGACCCCCACGCCATTTTTTTTTAAATTTTAGTTCGGGGTTCCCCTGTGGGGAAATCCCATGCCATTTTTATCAATAAACCTTTATGTGCATTGTGGGACCGATAATTCATTAATAGCCGCAAGTAGTTTTAAATGACTTTTTTTCCTTTGAAATGTCATTTTGCTGTCAGACTGTTCTAAACACGGGAAACATGCGCCCCTTTACAGGCATACTATAGACACCCCCCAGGTATGAAATTTAAAGGAATATTACACTTTTATTGTTTCACTTTAAGCATTATTAAAATCACTGCTCCCGAAAAAACATCCGTTTTTAAAACTTTTTTTTGCATTGATACATGTCCCCTGGGGCAGGACCCGGGTCCCCAAACACTTTTTATGACAATAACTTGCATATAAGCCTTTAAAATTAGCACTTTTGATTATTCATTTTCAAGTCCCATAGACTTTAACGGTGTTCGCGTGTTCGAACTAATTTTTTGCCTGTTCGCATGTTTTGGTGTGAACCGAACAGCGGCGTGTTCAGCTCATCCCTACTCTTCACTTCAACATCTCAAAAAACAGACACACACATAGAATTATATAAAAAAAAAACTTTGCAGACCCCCTTCACAGCAGGTTTGCCAACCTACCAGATTTAAATTTATTGACACAACACCCAAAAATTACTGGCACAGCCATGTTTTTACTGGCATATCCAAAAGTTACAAAATGACAGTTTTAAGTGCAAATTTCAGTATTTAGGCTACAAACAAGTTGGGACAGGAATCGAGAGGGCATGGAATTAGAATGGGCAGACACACACACACATGACATTGACTCTCACAGTGACACTGACAGCAGTGTGCAGCAGCACAGATGATGATGGCACCTGACCAACATGACACGTTCCCTCCCGAGTCACAGCGACCCTCTCTCCATGCCAGGTGGTCCCTTCAGTCCACTCCCGGCTTGCATTCCTCCCGTTCCGCAGACCTGCACATGAGGCTCCGGCTGCTCCGTTCCCTTGCACCATGACTTCACGCAACACACTGCCGACACAGTCCGAACACACTGCAGCAGGCACTTGGATGGTTTCCGTCAAGCGTCACAGTCATATTTTTTACTGGTAACCTTTTTCTTTCACTGGCATTTACTGGCAGGAGAAAAGTGCCCATTTTTTACTGGCTGCCAATAAAAATACTGGCGGTTGGCAACACTGCTTCACAGCAGTCCCATGGTATCCTCAGTTCCCTTTCATGTCACAGCGCCCCATTACATTGCAGCCTCTTCACATAACAGCGCCCCATTTCACATTATAGTGCCCCTTTACACATCACAGCGCCCCCATTACATTAGAGTCCCCTACATGTCATAGTGACCCTTTACACATCACAGCACCCCAATTACATTGCAGCCATTGTCACATCACACTTTCACATGTATGTGTTTTGGCAGCCCATTCATTTGAATGGGCTGCCATGCCTGCATTTCCTGCAGAAAAAAAGGTGCATGCAGCATTTTAAAATTGCAGTGGTTTTGAAATCCATTCTGATTTTGCACCATGCGACTTACCTGCACACACTGTGTTTTTAAAAGTGTGGTCTAAACATCTAAAAATGCAGCAAGTTTGCCAGGGCAGGAACTGCAGGTAAGTCACATGGTGCAAAAGCAGAATGAACAGACAGTACTGTATTTCATTGCTTGATGGGCATAGATTTGAGAGGCCTATTACATAATCCATGCACCTTTTGTTTTGCAGGAAACGCAGGCATGGTAGCCCATTCAAATGAATGGGCTGCTGTGCCTGCGCAAATGTGGGTTGCCAAAACGCATGTGAACCAGTCAGGCCCAAAATAAGTCCATCAAGCAAATACAGACAGTAATGCCATGTGCTGTAAATTATGCTATGTGCTCTGTAAAATAAAAAATACAGCCACAGCCTCACTCAGCCTGGACTGCAGGTATGGTCAGTGTTTTTAAACTTTCTACTATTTTACACATGGCATGGGGATGGGGAGCGGGAGCCAGGGGAGGAGAAAGAAGACCTACCATGTTCTGGCAAACTCAGCTCCGATCAATTCTCCACAAATACTGCCAGTTTCACTTGAGCAGGCACCAAGCAGCATTCCACGCCGTGCCGTGGTCTGACTCCTCCTACTGAGGCCTCTGCTCCCCCAATAAGGTACACTGTGCACGCATAGCAAGGGGCCAGAGTGTCAATGGAGCTCAAGGCCCCCCAACCACCTAGATCGAGAAAATGCAGCACTGACACTGCTGCACTGTGCGCGCGCTGCTTATGACAGTGACAAACTGCAGGGCCGATCCTAGGGTCACAGACGCCTGGGTGCAGAAATATTTCTGGCACCCCCACATGGGCATGGTCGTCTTACCAACTCCTCCCCTTTACAATTGTTTCTATGGCAACGACTCAAACACAGAGATTCTCCCCTAAGAAGTCTTCATTACCCTGGGATCCTCCCATGATCTTTTAACAAAATACAGGAAGAGCATACACTAGAGACCTGGAAGGGAGTCTCTCTGATGCACACAGAGGGCTTCTGTTAGAGAGTTTGTTGGAAAGAGTGCCCAGACATAGTACAGGAGATGGTCAGAGACTGCAGACATAGTACAGGAGATGGTCAGAGACTGCAGACATGATACAAGAGATGGTCAGAGACTGCAGACATACTACAGGATATGGTCAGAGACTGCAGACATACTACAGGAGACGGTCAGAGACTGCAGACATACTAAAGGAGATGGTCAGAGACTGCAGACATACTACAGGAGACGGTCAGAGACTGCAGACATACTACAGGAGACGGTCAGAGACTGCAGACATACTACAGGAGATGGTCAGAGACTGCAGACACAGCACAGGAGATGGTCAGAGACTGCAGATATAATACAGGAGATGGTCAGAGACTGCAGTTCCTATGGATGTTAGTAGATAATGGCTGATCGGCCCTCTCCCCTGACCCAGCGATACAGCAACAATGGTTCCTCTGATCAGGAGTCAGCTCACTCTGAATTGCCCGTGGCCACTCAGCTGAGTAGAGCCCAGATCTGTATTCTGGCAATAACTCCATTCCTTTCTCTGCCAGGGATGGTGCTAGGCTGTGTGGCTTTCCCTCTGGTGGTGCAGGGCAGCGGGGTTCTCGTTCTGATGGTGTTCTCTCAGCACTGTCCTCTCCCTATAGAGCCCTGGGTGCACTTCCCTGAAAGCTTTCCTGGGCTCCTGGCTCTCTCTCTCTCTCCCATTCAGCTGAGCATGATGTGTGTGCTGCAGTTTCCGTGTTACAGTGGGGCTGCCAGTCCTCAGGACTACATGTCCCACAATCCTCTTCTCTGCTCTTTTTTCTATTCTATTTCTGCCCTGGCCGATATGAAGGCGGGGAAAAACATAGTAAGTGGCTATGCTGGCAAGCGCCGTTCACTAGTACAGCAGCGTGCGCGAGGAGGAGGAGAGGGAGAGGTAGAGGGAGGGGGGAAAGAAGAGCCCGCAGCTGCAGTTGTGTCACTAGTGTTGGTGTCACCAGGTGCTGTAAAACATAGTGTCACCGCCCCATTAGTACATCCCCCAGGACAAACCGCCCCCCTCCATTAGTACAGACCACCCCAGGACAAACCCCCCTCGGATAGTACAGACCCCCAGGACAAACCACGCTTCCTCCATTAGTACAGACCCCCCAGGAAAAGCAACACCCCCTCCATTAGTACAGACCCCCCCAGGACAAACCACCCCCCTCCATTAGTACAGATCCCCCCAGGACAAACCACCCCCCCTCCATTAGTACATATCCCCCCAGGAAAAGCCACACCCACTCCATTAGTACAGACCCCCCAGGACAAACCACCCTCTCCTCCATTAGTACAGACCCCCCAGGACAAACCATCCCCCCTTCATTAGTACAGATCCCCCCAGGACAAACCACCCCCCCTTCAGTAATACAGATCCCCTCAGTACAAACCACCCCCCTCCATTAGTATAGATCCCCCCAGGACAAACCACCCCCCTTTATTAGTACAGATCCCCCCAGGACAAACCCCCCCTCCATTAGTACAGATCCCCCCCAAGACAAACCACCCCCCTTCATTAGTACAGATCCCCCCAGGACTAACCCCCCTCCATTAGTACAGACCCCCCCAGGACAAACCCTCACCCCTGCATTAGTACAGAACCCCCCAGGACAAACCACCCCCATTAGGGTACATAAAAACACCCGGCGGCAGCTGGAGAGGAGAGGACAGTGTGCAGCCACTCCGCCCAGGTGGAGAACAGATCGCAGCAGGCATTTAGACACAGAGAGGAGGAGAACACATGTCAAGCACGGACGCCCCCCCCAATGACATCACTGCATGGCTGGTCTCTCTCCACACAGAGACAGCCGATCCGATCTCTGGCTGCTTCGCTCTCCTGGCAGGAAACACAGCAACGGCCCGGTGACCAGCGGAGAGAGCCACCTCTGGACACGGACAAGGAGAGGAGGAGGAGGGGAGCACTTTGGCACTTCAACGCCCACACCTCTGTGGTGCCCGGGTGCACTGCACCCCCGCCTAGGATCGGCCCTGACAGATTGTCTGTGTGTGGGGATTTTCAGCGCCGATTTGCAGGCAGCACGTGGGCTTAATGGGCAGCTCTGCTTTGGGCCCCAAACAGTGACAGGGCCCTGGGCAGCTGCCCCGTTTGCCCTGCGGTAAAGACGGCCCTGTCTCTTACTACCTGCCAGTATTCTCTAATCTTTGGGCATTACCACCAAATATGGGACACAGTTCCCCTTTGGCCACACCCTCTCCAGCACAGTGGAGATTTCTCTGGTTGATATTTTTATGCCACAACTGGGGTCATGTACCATCTAGAAAGACATTTGTAATTCACCTCCACTTTGTTTATATCTGTTGCAAACCTATATACTTCTCTTAAAACTTTATATTTATGTTACTCATCTAGTTGTGACCCCAACTAATTTTCCCACTTTTCAATGAATGGAGGCATTCCCTGTCCAGCCAAAGCCATCAATATGTTATACAATTGTGAAATACCATGCTTTATTTTTGTTTGTGCATTATGTAGTCTTTCTATTGGATTTAAGTTCTCCTCTGACAGAGTTGGTTGCGACAAAGCGGACACAAAATGTTTTAACTGTAAATATCTCCATTCATTAGAATCCAACAAATCCCTCTTGTGTTTTAACTCCTGAAAAGCTTGTATTTTTCCATTTTTTATAATGTCCTTTAATTGTGCCTCAAATATCCATTTTCCAAAAAGTGTCTCATTTCCAGATGAAAAAAATGTAGACACCTCTAGTGATATCAAAAGTGAATTGTATTGCCACTTTACCTGTTTGTGCAATAAATCCCATACCCTTAAAACATTCTTGGTTAATTTGTGCATGTTCAATCCTGATTTTCTATATTTAAGTGGAATCCACATACTCCTTTACAACTATGCACCATTTAGTGTACATTCCATATTAACCCAACTTTGTTCACTTTTAATATTAGTCCACTCAATCATGTGTGCCAATATTATCGCATTATAGTATATTTTAATGTCTGCTGCAGCTAACCTCCCCCCCCATGTGCTTTTTCTCTACTAAGAGTCAAGGACTGTCTCCTAGATTTCTTATTTTGCCAGATGAACTTTGAGAACATTTTTTTATTACCCTAAAGAATATCTTAGGTAGGGCAATTGGAAGCATTTGAAATGTATATAGAATCTTTGGGACTATTGCCATCTTTAATATATTTATCCTTCCGACCCAAGATAACAAGCGCAAATAACTTTTTTTATCTCTACTTTAGTTTCATTAAGTAATGGAATACAATTTGTCTGATGTAGATCCCCTAATAAAGGTGTTATTTTTATCCCTAGATATTTTAACTCCGTATTCCCCCATTTTAACGGAAGTTCTCCCTGTAACACCAGTACTTATTTTTTACTCAAGCCTTTATTTATTATTTCTGTTTGTAAAGGGTTTTCTTTAATTTGTCAACTCTCCATATCGTTTTAGTTCTTTTATTAAATTTGGTAATGTCGTTCTACAATTAGTAATATAAAACAACACATCATTGGCATATGCCGCTACCTTGTGTTCTGTTTGTGTATCTGCACTACTACGGATGGTAGCCAGTAGGGGTTCTAATGATAGTACAAACAAAAGAGGCGAAAGCGGACATCCTTGTCTAGTTCCATTGAACATTTTCAAGGGAGAGTGACAGACTTCCATTGACCTTCACCATAGCAGAGGGGCAACTATAGAGCATTCAAATCCACTTACTCATCTTGGGCCCCACTCCCAGGGCCACCACTGTTTCCATCATAAATCCCCAGTCTACCCTGTCAAAGGCCTTTTTGGCATCTATCGACAGGAATAGAGCTGGGGATTTTCCACCTCTCACTTTATGGAGCGTCAGTAATGTTCTTATTCTATTATCCTTACCCTCCCTACCTGGTATAAAGCCCATCTGGTCTGTATGCATCCACTCAGGCATCAGTTCCTTTAATCCTTTAATCTTGTAGCTAAGATCTTTGCGTATAATTTTGTATCGGTATTTAATAGCGCAATTGGTCTATAACTAGAACACAGAGTTGCGTCTTTTTCTTCTTTAAGTATTACCGTGATGTGTGCTTGTTGCGATTCCCATCTCATCCCTTCTCCGTTCCCCAATCCGTTCATATAATTTTAATTTTGGTACCAGTTGATCTTTAAATCTTTGATATTATAAAATTGTGTACCAATCAGGGCTCAGGCTTTTCCCATTCCCTGTATTTTTTATTGCTGATCTAATTTCTCCTTGAGGTATTGAGTCTTCCAGGGCAGTTAATCTTTCTGTTGAAACCTTTGGTAATTTTGCTTCTCTCAGATATTCTTTTATTTTTTGTTTCCTCTTTTACTTTCTTTTTATGCAATTGTTCTAAGTCATATACCTCTTTAACTAATTTTTGAATGTTGTTTGCCCTTTCCTTTTTTCTCTTAGCACCTATAGATATTAGGATTCATCTGATGTAAGCCTTGTGTGCCTCCCATTTCGTACCCTTCGATACATCTAGAGTGTCATTTAATTGAAAATATTGGTTGATTTCTTCTATTATTTTCCCTTCTACCTCTTTATCCTGAATTAGATCCTCGTTTAATCTCCAGAAGCTCATCTTTGCTTGAGTCCCTGGAAACCTTAACTCCATTATTACTGGAGCATGGTCTGATATAGTCCTTATTCCAACTGATGTCTTTATATTGTAATTATTTCTAGCTGTCTATGTTCTTCCATGAAATAGTCTATTCTAGAGTACTTTGCATGCACCGCTGAATAATAGGAGTAATCTTTCATCCTAGGTCGCTGGACTCTCCAAACATCTACCAGTTGACACTGATAGAGTTTCTTTTGCAACCTCCTTAATTTATTACTTCCAATTCCCGGTGCACTTGACGTACTATCTATCTGGGGTCCATACAATTATTCAAGTCTCCTGCAAGAATTATTTTACCCTTCTTAAACTCCATTAGTTTTCCCTAGGTCTCTATGAAATATCCTATTGGGTTTTTATTAGGGCAGTATATATTCGCCATATACATTCTATCCCCTGCAGAGTGCTTTTCAAGAATATGAAGCATCCATACCTATCTACCAACCTTTCATCTAACTGGAATCTAACATTCTTTGCTAATCCTATTGCCACTCCTTTCGCTTGCTTGATTGGGGAGTCACCCTAATACCACACTGGATATTTTTGGGAATATAGTTTTATATTTGTGTCCTGGGTTAGATAAGTTTCCTGTAGGAAGATTATATTTGCGGCACATCATTTATGTATCCCCAATACGTTATGTCTCTTCTCCTGGCTTTTGAGTCCTCTGACATTATATGATAAAACAGTTAATGTTGTCATATTTCCATATCTCTTGCCTCTCCTCTCTTCCCTTCTCTTCTATCCTCGCTCGAATGTGGTGTGTTTCGATATATTTTGTCTTCACGGTATCCACCTGAAGTGACAACGTATGGTTTCACTTCAAAGGGAGTCTTGGTTGCAAATTCTATTTCTGGCCACTGACCAGAAGTGACGTTGCCCGGCCTCTTCTCAAAATGAGGCTTGGCTTTACCGGTCAGCTGCTAGTCATTATATTCTCATGTTGTAGCGCGGATTGCGACTGTTCTTTCTGTTCGTTTTTGTTGTTATAGCCATTATGAGCCTTGATAGGAGTAGCACTAATATCCGTTTTAAACTGCATATTTAAATTTTTTTTTGGCCGGACCGGAAGTGACACAATTTTCTCCCGGACCGGGACTTCCGGTAGACATGTGATTAAATTAGGGGTAATTTTTACTATTTAAGCACAGAGGTGATGGTTGACACTCACACCCCAGATGACATCTATTCAGACGAAACGCATCTGATTGAGTGCTGCCATCACTACTGCGCCATTGTATATTCGATAAAGCCTTTGATCGCGTCTTCAAATGTGAGTGTTCAATTTTTATCACTATTTTAATAAATATTCCTCCTAAACATTATCACACTATGTGGAGCTTTGTTTTATCTCTTGATTTCCACGTGTGGATATGAAAAGTGTAATATTCCTTTAAATTTCGTACCTGGGGGGTGTCTATAGTATGCCTGTAAAGGGGCGCATGTTTTCCCGTGTTTAGAACAGTCTGACAGCAAAATGACATTTCAAAGGAAAAAAAGTCATTTAAAACTACTTGCGGCTATTAATGAATTGTCGGTCCGACAATACACATAAAAGTTCATTGATAAAAACGGCATGAGATTTCCCCAAAGGGGAACCCTGAATCAAAATTAAAAAAAAAAAGGCGTGGGGGTCCCCCTAAATTCCATACCAGGCCCTTCAGGTCTGGTATAGATATTAAGGGGAACCCCGCTCCAAAATTTAAAAAAAAAATGGTGTGGGGGTCCCCCTCAAAATCCATACCAGACCCTTCGGTTTCTTCCTCCATCTTCTTCTTCCTCTGGTTCTTCCTCCGATCCTCTGCTTCTTGCTCCGGTGTTCTCGTCCGGCATCTTCCCCCGTGGCGTCTTCTTCCCTTCTTCGTTCTCGGCCCGCTCCGCATCCATGATGGGAGGCCCCCGCTGTGTGACGCTTCTCGTCTTCTGACACTTCTTAAATAATGGAGGGTGGGGCCACACAGTGACCCCGCCCCCCTCTGATGCACGGGGACTTGACGGGGACTCCCCTATGGGGTTCCCCGTGAAGTCAGAGGGGGATGGGGTCACCCGTTACGTAACAGTTGTTCCATTTTTTTATGCCAATCAACACTCACATGGTGGACTCTATATATATTTTTAGTTTTAAGTTGATCATTGATGTTTGATGTTTATTATTTCACTCGGTGGATTCTATGTCACAGTTTGTCAGTATTAATGATATCCAAATATCACTGTTTATACTCAATAATTTTAAGTGCTGCATTTTCTTATTTTTTGGTATTCTGTGCTGTTTGTCTTTAGTTGTGCTGGCTGCTTTTTATTATACAACACAGCGCGGTATATGTTTTTGCTTTATACTTAGGTGTTGGTGGTACCAGAACACTGTAAGCCCTCAGTTACTCTTGGTGGGCGCAGGAACGGGCCCTGCTATGAAATACTATATAAAAAATTGTAATTTCATGCCCCTGTTAAACAGGGGCAGAAAAATTGGGCCTTTGATGGTGGTGGTGGTACCAGAACACTGTAAGCCCTCACAGTTACTATTGGTGGGTGCAGGAATGGGCCCTGCTGTGAAATAGTATATCAAGCATTGTAATTACATGTCCCTGTTAAACAGGGCATGTCCCAATGGAGGCGGTGGGTGGGCAGGTTGCATTCCCTTTGAATGTCAGCCAGCCGAGCACTGGCATTGTATGACCGGCGGAAATGACCACAGACTTTTCTGGCCTGCCTCAGGAGATCCTGTAAGCCTGGGTACCTACTCAAGAACCGATGCACCACCAAATTTAGGACGTTTGCCAAACATGGAACATGGGTCAAGTGTCCCTGTCGGAGGGCGGAGAGAAGTTTGGTGCCATTGTCGCATACAATCATTCCTGGCTGAAGCTGGCATGGCGTCAACCACCTCTGAGCCTGCCCCTGCTGACCTGTCCCCTAGGCAGACCAACTCAAGCACCGCATGGCATCTTTTAGCCTGACTGCTTGCGTAACCCCTTGAGCACTTACGGAGCACCGCTGGTTCAGAGGACAAATCTACAGAAGAGGCCATAGAGAAAGAGGAGGAGGAGGTGGAGGAGAGAGCTGTGGCAAAATCACCACTAGCATTCTGGAGGCATGGTGGTGGAACAAGCTCCAACAACACTGAACCCTGTCCTGCATCCTTCCCAACTGCCAGCAGAGTTACCCAGTGCGCTGTGAAGGAAGGATAATGTCCCTACCCATGCCTGCTGGACCATGAGTCAGCAGTAATATGCACCTTACTGCTGACCGCCCTGTCCAACGAGGCCAAAACATTGCCTTCCACATGCCGGTAGAGAGCTGGAACGGCCTTCCATGAAAAGAAATGGTGTTTTGGAAGCTGCCACTGAGGTACAGCACATTCCACAAACTCATGAAAGGGGGCAGAGTCTACCAGCTGAAAAGGCAGCAGTTGCAGTGCTAGCAATTTGGCCAAGCTAGCATTCAGATGCTGAGCATGTGGATGGCTGGGACTGAATTTCTTTTTACGGTTCAGCAACTGGGGTAGGGAAATGTGCCTGCTAAAATTAGATGGTGGTGTACTGCTGGCAAAATTGTTGCAAGTACTTGGGACACCTATTGCTATACCTTCATTCCCCTCAGTGCAGGTTTTTGAGAGGACTGGAGGTATTGTAGGGTTGGAGATCCCAGATGAGGAGCAAGGAGAAGTCTGCCTTTTTCTTTGATGTGGGTCTTTCAAGTGCTGTTGCCAACAGACTGCATGGCAGGTCATCATATGTCTGGTCAAGCATGTGGTGCCCAAGCAGCTGCTGTTCTGGCCAAGCTTGATCCGCTTCAGACATAGGTTACAAACAGTAACGGTGCGATCTGCAGCACACGTGTTGAAAAAGGCCCACACCAAGGAACTTTTAAAAGTCAGCTGGGAGTCAGCAGCGCCCTGCACCTGCGGAGCTCTGCGGTGTGATGCAAGAGGGTGGCTGCAAACAGTAACGGTGCGATCTGCAGCACACGTGTTGAAAAAGGCCCACACCAAGGAACTTTTAAAAGTCAGCTGGGAGTCAGCAGCGCCCTGCACCTGCGGAGCTCTGCGGTGTGATGCAAGAGGGTGGCTGCCCTTAAGCTGCCCCCTAGAGGACATCCTGCCTCATTGGAGTTGTGCTTCCTCCTCCTCCTCCACTCTTCTCTCGGGCACCCAAGTACAGTCAGTGACCTCATCATCCCCCTCTCCTCGTCACTGGAGCAAACTTGGCAGTATGCTGCAGCTGGGGAACATGACTGCCAGTTCCTTGTCCTTCTTGGGCATCCCCTCTCGCTAGGCTCACGTTACTCCCTTTCTCAACCTGAGAACCAACATTGGAGCCTTCAAATCGCTGTGCATCCTCCAGCAGCGTGTACCCGACACTGTGGTCGAATAATTCTGGGGACTCCTCCGTGCATGATGGTGGGGCTAGTGACTGTGGACAAGGAGCCAGTGGAATAGGCCACTTTGGCAGCTGCGTTGAAAGGCAAACTACTCTGAGCCTGGGTGACAGAGAATGAGGAGGATGAGGACAGCTTTGTTATCCACTCCACCAACTCTTTTGCATGTTCTGGCTCAATAACACTGCCAGCAGCAGAAAAAAAGGACAAGCGTGCCCCACGGCCACCTGCAGAAGATGCACCATGTCCACGACCAGCACTCTTGACTGTAGACACAGAACCTGCTTGCCCTCTTTTAGTGGCCTGTGAGCATCTGCCTTGCCTTCTGGACATGATGTATATTTTGTTTTGCAACACCACATTACACTGTATTAGATACTGTGTACACCACCTGCACTGTATTAGCAACTGTACTATGGCTGCACTGTATTGTATACTGTGTACACCACCAGAAGTGTAGTAGAAACTGTACACACTGTATTAGATACTGTGTACACCGCCTGCACTGTATTAGAAACTGTACAACAACTGCACTGTATTTTATGCTGTGTACACCACTAGAAGTGTAGTAGACACTGTACACACTGTATTAGATACTGGGTACACCACCAGAAGTGTAGTAGAAACTGTACACACTGTATTAGATACTGTGTACACCGCCTGCACTGTATTAGCAACTGTACTGCGGCTGCACTGTATTGTGTACTGTGTACACCACCAGAAGTGTAATAGAAACTGTACATACTGTATTAGATACTGTGTATACCGCCTGCACTGTATTAGCAACTGTACTACAGCTGCACTGTATACACCACCATAAGTGTAGTAGAAACTGTACACACTGTATTAGATACTGTGTACATCGCCTGCACTGTATTAGCAACTGTACTATGACTGCACTGTATTGTGTACTGTGTACACAACCAGAAGTGTAGTAGAAACTGTACACACTGTATTAGATACTGTGTACACCGCCTGCACTGTATTAGCAACTGTACTACGGCTGCACTGTATACACCACCAGAAGTGTAGTAGAAACTGTACACACTGTATTAGATACTGTGTACACCGCCTGCACTGTATTGGCAACTGTACTATGGCTGCACTGTATTGTGTACTGTGTACACCACCAGAAGTGTAGTAGAAACTGTACACTGTATTAGATACTGTGTACACCGCCTGGACTGTATTAGCAACTGTACTACGTCTGCACTGTATTGTGTACTGTGTACACCACCAGAAGTGTAGTAGAAACTGTACACACTGTATTAGATACTGTGTACACCACCTGCACTGTGTTAGAAACTGTACAACGGCTGCACTGTATTTTATACTGTGTACACCACCTGAAGTGTAATAGACACTGTACACACTGTATTAGATACTGTGTACACACCTGAAGTGTATTAGAAACAGTACGCCACGGAATGCACTGTAGATATAGGCTACACTGGATATATATACCGTATTTATTGGCGTATAACACGCGGCGGCGTATAACACGCACCCCAAGTTTAGGAGGGAATTTTATGGAATAAAACTTTTAGGAGGGAAGTTTAAGGAAAAAAACTTACATTTATATGCCCATCAATGCAGCCTTGTCAGTGTCCATCTGTAGCCTTGTCAGTGTCAGTGTAGCCTTGTCAGTGTCCATCTGTAGCCTTGTCCATCATTGTAGCCTTGTCAGTGTCAGTGTCCATCTGTAGCCTTGTCCATCATTGCAGCTTTGTCAGTGTCTATCTGCAGCCTTGCCCCTGTGTCATTTGCAGACTACTGCCATTTAAAAATGGCGCCGTTGCTCTCGGCGGCTTTCTGCCTCTCTCAGCCATTCTCGGCGTGTCTCGGCCGCTCTCGGCAGCTTTCGGCAATTCTACCGATAAATACGATATATATATATATATATATATATATATATATATATATATATATATATATATATATGACTGTATATTTATTTAATACACTGCCTGCACTGACTGAATATAGAGTAAACACTGAATATATAGTCTATGCTAAATGCAGAGTATATATATATATATATATATACACACACACACACACACTAGACTGACTGTGTATATATATATCTATATATAGATATATCTATATATATATATATATATCAAATACACTAAATCAAGCTATCTCTCTGTCCACACCAACAACACTACACAGGGCCCCCGTGTAAGCAGCCTTATATAGTGTGGGGCATTGACTTATTCCCCCTGAGCCATGATTGGCCAAAGGCACCCTGCGTTTGGCCACTTATGGCTCTTTTAGAGGAGGGCGCTGTGATTAGCCAAAGCATGCAGATCAGGTCCATGGTTTGGCCAATCATTTTACAGAAATGCACTGCGATCCTGCGATCCCACGGGAGTTCTGCGGCGCTCGAATTTGATGCGAACGCCCCATAATGTTCGCTCTTCGGCGAACGGATGAACACCCGATGTTCGAGTCAAATTTATGTTTGACCAGAACATCAAGCTCATCGCTACTAGAGAGCTGGGGGCTCCTACAAGATAGGAATCTCTACTACACATTGTCCCCAGACAAAGACATGGAGGGGCTACGGGGAGCTTTTCCTTTCTGCACAATTTAGTGCAGGTCCCCCCCCCATGGAGTCCAGGTTTCTCTCCATTTATATCATATTTCTTCTTTCTTGGTGCTCCCCTCTCTATCCCAGCAGTTTCTTTTTTTTTTCTTAGAGATGAGTTGCCATTGATCTTCTTCCTGGTTATTTCTTCTTTCTCTCCTACTTCCTATTCATTCTGGTATTTTACAGAAGTCTAATAGTTCGTCTGAATATCTCAATCTCGCCGTGCAGCCTCCTTTCCGACCTACTAAGCAGACCGGGAAGCCCCAATTGTACTGTATATCATGATTTTGCCTCAATACCAGAAGCTGTTTTATCAGTCTCCTTCTCCTTAAAGGGTAAGTTCACCTTTGTACACTTTTTTTTTTTTTTTTCTAAATTCCAGCTCCCCTATGTACCAATATAGAATTCATGTACTTTTTTTTTGCAAAAATATCAAGGCTTTCCATTAAATCTACAGTCACTTACTTTTCTTGTGCTCATCCATGTATCCAGACATTTCCCTTTGTAATGTCTGTCTTCCTGATCAGACTAGAGGTCATAACACAGGAAGGAGTTGACCAGCTAACCTCATTAGCACACACCCTGCATCATCCACCCTCCCATTCCCGGGTGCACGTTTTTTAAATGAAATGCAATCAATCAGTGATCACCCTTCTCACTAAATACACAATATGCAATCAGATTGCATAGTGTATGGTCATCTTTATACAAGTACATAGGAGGGAGTGGACAGAAACACTCAGCTGTCAAGCCATGTTCACAACTCTGCATAGTGTGTTTTTTTTAAGTGAGGAGGGAGGCGTTTTGGAGCATTTTGACTCATCACACATCGGACAGCCCATCCACCTGAATGGGCTCCCCAACACACAGAAATCACCCCAAAGAAGCTTTAGGACTTTTTTTAGAGCAGAGCTTGGTGCGTCTTTTTACTGCAATTTTTGATGCAGTGCTTTTCTGAAATGCAAGGAAACGCACAGATGTGAATGGAGCCTCATTGTTCTTGTGTTACAGCACCAATTTTACTTTCAGGCCCCATTCACATCTAGCATAGTGGAAGTGCATGTTTTGTGGCTCGTTTTTTCTGTGACACGCATAAGGCAGCCTGTTAATTTCAATGGGATATACTACATGTGGGACATTTCAGCGTTTTGTGGGTTATGTGTTTTTGCAGCATTTTCCGCTCATTTTTTACATGGCAAAATGTGTGTTTGCTTCTGTGTTTGGTGTGCCGTGAACAATTAATGGTACTGAAAGTGCAACTAGTAAACATGGCCATACACTATGCAATCTGATTGTACAAACATCCATGAAGTCAGTGAAGTAAGTATCTGTAGAATTAATGGAAAGCTTTGATATTTTTGCAAAAGAAGTACATTAATGGTTTATTGGTACATAGGGGAGCTGGAATTTAGAAAAAAAGTTTAATCTTGCACAGATCTTTCATTTGGCATTTTGAAGTGTGCAGAAGATGAGATAGCAGTCTATGTGGATAGAGCTGTAGTATTGAAAATAGGAGAAGGGTCTCCTGGGTTCTTTAAAGTTTACCATACACTATACAATCTAATTGGACAATCTCCTTTAGATCTACCATCAACTACAGTTGCAATAAAAAGTATGTGAACTTGGAATGATATGGATTTCTGCACAAATTGGTCAAAAATGTGATCTGATCTATATTTAAGTCACAACAATAGACAATCACAGTCTGCTTAAACTAATAACACACAAAGAATTAAATGTTACCATGTTTTTATTGAACACACCATGTAAACCATGCCAGAGACTTTTGTAAGTCTTTAGCTGACACTCTAGGATTCTTCTTCACCTCATTGAGCAGTCTGCGCTGTGCTCTTGCAGTCATCTTTACAGGACGCCCACTCTTATGCCGTGTACACACGAGCGGACTTTACGGCAGACTTTGCCCGGTGGACGGGATTTGGTCGGACAATTCGGTCGTGTGTGGGCTCCAGCAGACTTTGTTTTCTCAAAAGTTGGACGGACTTAGATTTGAAACATGTTTTAAATTAATCCGCCGAAATCGAGTCCAGTCGAAAAGTCCACCGTCTGTATGCTAGTTCGACGGACATAAAGCCACGCTAGGGCAGCTATTGGCTACTGGCTATGAACTTCCTTGTTTTAGTCCGGTCATACGTCATCACATACAAATTCGACGGACTTTGGTGGATTGTGTGTAGGCAAGTCCGTTCATTCAGAAAGTCCGTCGTAAAGTACGTCAAAAAGTCCGCCGGGCAAAGTCTGCCATAAAGTCCGCTCGTGTGTACGCGGCATTAGGGAGAGTAGCAGCAGTGCTGAACTTTCTCCATATATAGACAATTTGTCTTACCGTGGACTGATGAACAGCAAGGCTTTTGGAGATACTTTTATAACCCTTTCCAGCTTTATGCAACAATTCTTAATCGTAGGTCTTCTGAGAGCTCTTTTGTGCGAGGCATCATTCACATCAGGCAATGCTTCTTGTGAAAAGCAAACCCAGAACCGGTGTGTGTTTTTTATAGGGCAGGGCAGCTGTAACCAACACCTCCAATCTCATCTCATTGAATGGACTCCAGTTGGCTGACACCTCACTCCAATTAGCTCTTGGAGATCTCATTAGTCTAGCGGTTCACATACTTTTTCCACCTGCACTGTGAATGTTTACATGGTGTGTTCAATAAAAACATGGTAACATTTAATTCTTTGTGTGTTATTAGTTTAAGCAGACTGTGATTGCCTATTGTGACTTAGATGAAGATCAGATCACATTTTATGACCAATTTGTGCAGAAATCCATATCATTCCAAAAGGCTTCACATACTTTTTATTGCAACTGTATGTAGTGGGCCTGCCTGATTGGATACAGAGTGATTGACTAGATAGGTGTTTCCTCATATTATATAAATTTGGTAAATCTAAAGGAGATTGTACAATCAGATTGTATAGTATATGGACATGTTTATACACCTAAAATTACTAGCTGCGCTTTCAGTGCCATTAATTGTTAACGGCACACTAAACACAGAAACAAAAACACATTTTGCCATATGAAAAAACAAGGGGCAAATTCTGCAAAACGCACAGTAAAAAACACACAACACACAAAATGCCAAAATGTCCCATTAATCACATGTAACCAACAGGCTGCCCTATTTGTGTCACAAGAAAAATGAACCACAAAACATGCGCTCCCACTATGCTAGATGTGAATGGGGCCTGAAAGTTAAATTGGTGCGTTTACACAAGAACAATGAGGCTCCATTCACATCTGTGCGATTCCTTGCATTTCAGAAATGCACTGCTTTAAAATCGCAGTAAAAATGCATCAAGCTCCACTCTAAAAAAAATAATCCTGAAGCTTCTTTGGGGCAAGTGCTGTGTGTTGGGGAGCACATTCAGGTGGATAGTCTGCCCAATGTGTGATGAGTGAAAATGCTCAAAAGCCCCACCCTCACCAAAAAAAATGCATGTGGGAATTCGAGTTCCTGCTATGCAGAGTTGTGAACGGGGCTTGACAGCAGAGTGTTTCTGTCCACTCCTTTCTATGTACTTGTATAAAGATGGCCATACACTATGCAATCTTATTGCATATTGTGTATTTAATGAGAAGGGTGATCACTGATTGATTGCATCTCATTTAAAAAACGTGTACCTGGGAATGGGAGGGTGGATGATGCAGGGTGTGTGCTAATGAGGTTAGCTGGTCAACTCCTTCCTGTGTTATGACCTCTAGTCTGATCAGGAAGACAGACATTACAAAGGGAAATGTCTGGATACATGGATGAGCACAAGAAAAGTAAGTGACTGTAGATTAATTGGAAAGCGTTGATATTTTTGCAAAAAATGTACACGAATGCTATATTGGTGTATAGAGGAGCTAGAATTTAGAAAAAAAAAAAAAAGTGTACAAAGATGAACTTACCCTTTAAAGTCTCAAACGACAGATCCAGAAAAATCAGTAAATTAGCACTTTCTTATTTTATTGGTGCTTTACCCCTCATATTGCCCCAGATTTGGGCCTTTTCTTCATATTTGAGGTGATTGTAGCCCCATTAGTGCAATTGTGACAGAGAAAATTGAGTACTGTCCGTGATACTTTTTTTATTAGAGTACTGCTTGGACTTCGAAGAAGGGGACACACCCCGAAAGCTCGTCCATGAAAAATGATATGTTAGTGCAAATAAAAAAAGTATTACGGACAGTACTCAATTTTCTCAGCCTTTTCTTCAAAATGCTGGAATCTTATGATTATGTCTGTTGGGGTCTCTGGCAACATTTCATTTGGCCTTCGAATGGATTGAATATTTTTTTCATTTTTTTCTTTTCATTTTTTCCACTAGATCTTCCCCCTGTGTTAATTCTGGGAGACCACATATTCTCAGTTTTTTTCTTCTACTTCTATTCTCTTGATCTTCAATTTTATATGCCATATCACTTTGTTGCCTTTTCAAGGTATCAACTTCTCCTTTTAATTCCCTAATTACTTGTGTATGGCTGTCCAATTTTTTTTTTCTACCCCGTTAATATAAATTTTAATTAATGGGGTGCATGAGGTAATGGGGACCCCAAAACACCCTCCCCATGTTGAGGGCATGTGACCTGGTATGGTCCAGGAGGGGGGTGCTCTCTCGCCCACCCCCTTTCCTGAAGCCTGCCAGGTTGCATTCTTGGAGAAGGGCCTGGTATGGATTTTGGGGGGACCCCCACGCAATCTTTTTTTTACATTTTATATTCATACCAGACCCAAAGGGCCTGTTAATGGACTGGGGTGGGGGCCCATGCCCTTTTTATCAATGATTTTTATGTATATTACCGGGACCGACAGTACATTACAGCCTCGAGCAGTTTTAAATGACATTAGAAATGTCATTTTGCTGTGATACTGTTCTAAACACGGGAAAGATGTGCTACTTTACAGGCAGACTAAGAACAACTCCAGGCACAATATTTAAAGGAATATTTCATTTTTATTGTTTTACTTTAAGCATTATTAAAATCACTGCTCCTGAAAAAACTGCAGTTTTTAAAACTTTTTTTGCATTGATACATGTCCCCTGGGCAGTACCCGGGTCCCCAAACACTTTTTATGGTAATAACATGCATATGAGCCTTTAAAATTATCACTTTTGATTTTTCACATTCGTGTCCCATAGACTATAATGGCGTTCGCACAAATTTTTTGCCTGTTCCCAAGTTCTGGTGCGAACCGAACTGGGGGGCATTCAGCTCATTCCTAATGACAAGGGGCAGGATTGCTTTCTAATTACTGATAGATTCCAGCTGGTGTCTTGGTTTTCTATGCCTTTTTGCATCTCTCTTTCTTCATGTGTTCAATACTGTTTCCCTGTGCCATTCCATTTTATTACACATAACACAATTTTCTGAACCTATTTGTTTTGGTTTCTTTGAATGTGTGGATTGCATGGGTTGTTACTGATATGTGGTGAACATTTAATGTTAATAGCACCTTTAAAAATACAGTATCTCACAAAAGTGAGTACACCCCTCAAATTTTTCTAAATATTTTAATTCAATCTTATTTTATTAAGAGAGGGAAAATGTACAGTAGACAGTTATGTCATACAAAAACACAAAAAATAGAAATAAACATCATTGCGTCTATAATCATTGCGTGCTGGTAACATATCATCTTATGTTTTAAACAATTTGTGAGCTTTTATTTATTTAGTTTGATATTTAAACCTGCGTAGCTATATCGTCTAAGCTAATTAAAGTGCAGGTGAGTACCACTATCCACTCAACGAGTGGCGTCCACCTATTGCAAACAAGCTAGGGCTATTGTTGCTGTGCTAAATGTATTTTCTCTGATGGGGAAGCTCATTGTGTGTCACATTATTGGTCTGATGAGATTAGAGAGTATGATTTAGGTGATCGTGTAGCGCTGTAACATATAAGGGGAAAGGGAAAAAGGGAAAAAGTAAGAATAGAGGGGACAAGGGATTAAGGAATATAGATATTAAGAGAAAGACATTCCATTCTGGTTACACAGTTGCATTGGTGGAGTCCTCTGTAGCCCATGGAATAAATTCTGCGGAGTAGCGGAAGATAGACCACGAGGTCCAGGTCTTGGAGAATTGTTCCTCCTTACACGTTTCCTGCGACAACATTCGTTCCAGTCTATTGATTTGGTCCACTTCAATTGCCCAATCCCCAGGGAAGGCATGCTTGTCGACTTCCAATGTCTGGGCAGAAACGTTCTAGCTGCCGCCAGAAAGTGACGCAGAACGTCTTTTTTGACTGATTTAAGCGGGCCAGGGAGCATAGAATGCAGGACTACCTCAGGAGAGGATGAAACCGAGGTCGCCATGAGTCTGCAGTACAAGTCGAGGATCTTTTGCCAGAACCTCCGCACAGGGGGGCACTCTCACCAAATGTGGAGTAAGGTTCCCTTTGATGACAAACAACGCCAGCAGGTATCCGGGAGCACCGGGTTTATCCAGCGTAATGTCGAGGGGCATCTTTACCAACGGGTCAGTAATTTGAATCCCTTTTCTTGCGATTTGGAGGCTAAGGATATTTTATGAGTCAGAATGAAGCACTTTTGCCAATCTACAGGTGAAATGGGGTGACTCAAATCTTCCCTCCAGGCCTGTGTGTAGGGGGGAGGTCAGGATTATACAGCATATGTATGAGAGAGTATAGTTGAGAGACCACATGCGTAGGAGGGTCAATCTGGAGCAGCATGTTCTCCAAGTCTGTTGTGCCAGTAAGTACATAAGGTAAGGATGGGAAGGTTCGAATAAAAGATAGCACCTGTTGCCTCTGCAGCCAGTGCGTCGAAGTATGGGAAGGTGGGCCGGAGGGAACGTCTTGAATCAGAGAAGAATCGGAATGCAAAACTTGGGCAAGTCGTCTGTGGTCCTCCTTGCACCAAGGGCCAAAACTCTCTACTTGTAGGGCCGGTGGAAAAGCCGGAGTTCCAAACAGTGGAGTCATGGGTCCTTTCAGAGGAGATAGGGTTTTGGAGGAATTCATTCGGGTCCAAATTTGTATAGTTTGTCGGGTGAGGTCGCTCAGGGGTAATCCCCCTTTTAGGAATTCAGTAGGCGTCCACGGTAGTGTGCGGAGATCTATTGAATTGAGATGGCTCACTATTTGTACCCATAATTTGGTGGAGGAATGATGGAACCAGTTAAGTATACGTGTTAGTACTGCTGCTCTATAGTATATAGAGGCATCTGGAGCTCCAGCTCCACCACGAATCTTGGGGAGCGATAGCGTCTCATAGCGAATCAGAGGACGAGCCCCCCCAGATAAAGGAGGAGAACAGTTGGCAGAGTTTCTTAAAGAACCTGGAGGGTATTGAAATGGGAATTGTTTGGAACAAATAAAGAAACCGAGGGAGGACGTCCATTTTTAGAGCATTTACCCTGCCTAGCCACGATAGGCGTTTTTTCGTGTAGTTTGATAGATCAGCCTTGGTTCTAAGCAGAAGGGGGGCATAGTTCAGAGAGAACAATTGGGACCTTTCTGTGGGTATTTGGATTCTGAGGTAACGGATGGAAGTGGAACCTGTTTTAAAGGGAAACTTAATGGAGACTTGGCGGAGGGCCTCCTGGGATAAAGAAATGTTCAGGATTTCTGACTTAGTATGATTCACTTTGAATTTGCTCAGCTTCCCAAACCTTGTGAATTCCTGCATAATATGTGTTAAAGATAGATGGGGTTGGGTTACAAACATTAGCAGGTCATCCGCAAAGAGAGCCAGTTTGGAATGAATAGGGCCTATCGATACACCTGAGAAGTTAGGGTTATTGCGCAAGGCAATTGCCAGATGTTCCATAACAAGAACATAGAGAAGGGGAGATAAAGGACAGCCTTGTCGTGTCCTGTTATGGATGGAAAATGTAGGTGATAATGAGCCATTCACCCGTATTCTAGCAGAAGGAGAGGAGTAAAGGGACATAATTCGGGATAGCGTTTTGGGACCCAGACCTATCTGTTTCAAAGACATCTAGAGGAATTGCCAGTCGACCCGGTCAAATGCCTTTTCCGCATCGACCGTCAAAAGGCATAGAGGGACTTCATGGGTGCGTGCATAGTCGGTAAGAAGCAGAGTTTTCAGGGTGTTATCCCTTGCCTTGCGACCACTTACAAAACCCACCTGGTCCAGGTGTATGAGGCGGGGGAGAAGCGGCTTCAATCTAGTGGCTAAAATTTTGGCATAAATTTTCAAGTCCACTCCAATTAACGATATGGGCCTATAATTAGCGCACAAAGTAGGGTCCTTATCTGGTTTTGGGATAATGGTAATGTGGGCTTCAAGCGTTTGCGGAGGAAATGCCAAGCCTTCCGATATGGAGTTGAATACCCTAGCCAAGAAGGAGGTCAATAGGGGAGCAAATGTCTTGTAAAATTTAGGGGTGAAGCCGCCGGGCCCTGGGCTTTTACCGGACGGGATGGCCGCTATCGCCCCCAAGACCTCATCTGTTGTAATTACCTGTTCCAGCTCTTCTACAGTATCGCCATCCAATGTAGGGAGCTCCGTCTCCTCAATATAAGTCTGTCTATCGGTGTCAGGTGTAAGGGTGGGGCTAGAAGAGACGCCGGGCGAAAGATTGTATAGTGTTTGGTAGAAATCTTGGAATGTTTGTGATATCTTGGAGGGCTCACTGAGCATTTCTCCAGAGGGGGCCCGAATCTGGGGTATAAATGTGGAAGACGTGTTTGGGTGAAGGGTGCGAGCTAACGGTCTACCGCATTTATCTTGGAATCGGTACTGATGTAATGCAAGTCTGTCCGCATAGGTACGAGCCGAAGCCTCATATAAGTCCTTGAGTTGGGATTGAGCCGTTGAGACCTCTGTAAGAGTCACCACCGTTGGGGCTTGTTTATGTTGGGTCTCAAGGTCTCGGAGCTTTTGCATTGCTGAGGTTATTGCGGCTGAGCAAACCTTTTTCAAGCGGGTCCCCATCTGAATAAAGATTCCTCGCAGGACAGCTTTAAGCGCCTCCCATTGTATGGGTAGCGAGGTAGTGTCCGATGCATGATCTATTAAAAAATTAGAAATGGTTTCTGAGACCTTTTGGGAACAGTCAGAGTTTGTGAGAATGGAATCATTCAGCCTCCACGTCCACTCCCTCACCAGTGTGGAGGGAATCATTAGTGTCAGATAGATAGGCGAGTGGTCAGACCAGGCCATTGAGTCTATCTCGCATTCAGGTGACCAATCCAAACAGCTGTGGTCAAGAAGAAAATAGTCTATACGACTATAAGAGTGATGGACCTGTGAGAAGTGGGTATAGTTGCGATTTTTGGGGAACAGAACCCGCCAAATGTCGATTAGACGTAAATCGTATATAACCCATTTAAATGCCCTTAACTTAGTAAAGGAGATGGATGAGCGAGAGGTTGATGAGTCTAAGAGTGGATCCAGGGGAGCGTTAAACTCCCCGCCTATGATTATTTTACCCTCTGCAAATTCCGATAAGATCCTCATGTACCGCAGAGCAGACGATATTTGATTAGTATTTGGTAGGTAGAGGTTGGCAATAGTGAATTTCGTGCCCCATAAGGAGAACTTTACGAACACATACCTTCCCTGGGGGAAGAGCTGGTCTATCAGGTCAATCGGAAGCGTTTTGTGGAAGGCAATAGAAACGTCTGGTTTTCTGAGACAGGTTTGTACTGTGAAACCATCTGTTAAAGTACCTGTTGGAGCAGGAAGGGGTGGAGTTCGTGTGGAAATGAGTTTCCTGTAACAGTAATACATTGACCTGTTGTTTATGCATTTGGTAGAGGATTTGCCCTCTCTTGGATGCTATATTGAGGCCATTTACATTGTAGGAGCAAAATTTCAGGCGAGGATGAGATAGTACTGTGTGGGCCATAGTGGAATGAGAAGAAGAGAGTCAGCTTAGAAACAGCAGAGGGAGGAAGAGGGATGGGGGTGGAATTATAAGTCGGCAAAAATATACCAGGACAGAACTAGGTAGGAGGGACACCTAAATAAGGAGCCTAACAAATCTAAGGGGTCCACGAAAACAGGACACCACGTGAAAAATCACGTACAAAGGCACTGTTCGTGCCCAGCCTATTGAGGGTGGGAGGTCGAAGTGGAGAATCTGAGCCGTGAGCCCAGTAGCATAACAGGCATATGTAGCCTATTTGAGGCACATCAGTGTAACAAAACATTTAAACAGCAGAACACACATCAGATCGTCTGTGAAGGAGGGTGGCGGTCCGCGTGGGCAAATGGCTCCGCACAAGCCCACCCTCTCTCCCTCACAGAGGAGACATCAATCTGTAAAATAACATCATGGGAAGGGGGAAGTAAACATTTTCAACATATGCTATCCATAGACCCCAACAGGGGCCCTGGAAGCAAATCTGTGTAACAATACTGTAGTCAGTAACAATGTCTAATAACATTTTAAGGTGAGACTAAGCGGTGTATGAGAAACCATATACGGAGAGCTAGAGGTGTCCATGTGGATAATGGCAAGAGACCGTGGACCCATCCAGTCCATCTATCGGCCCCTCCACCTGTATCCAGGTGGAATATTTCCACTAAATACCTAAAGATAAGGCCAGTATGGTAAAATATGTTAGAAGCTCAATAATAGCATAACCAAATCAAACATCAGAAATTTGCAGTCCTTTAGCCTCTCCCGAACCCCAGCTAGGTACAATACACTAGCGAAGGGCAGGGAGAAGGCCTGCCAATGTATTGCTCCCTCTATCCTGAGACATTGGGTTACGAAGCAGGTCATCCTGTCTCCTAGCGTAACATATCTTGCTGAAATCAGGTGGAACAAAGGAGGAAAAGTGTAAAAAGGGAAAAAAAAACCCAAAAGATTCTGTAAAGGAGTAGTGGGGATTCCAAACCTCGACCTGATCAGGAGACAAGAGATGAGCAGTGCACTGGGAGGGTGCTAGTCATGTGGGGAACGTTGAAATGGCTTCATGCAACGTCTTAGAGGTACCTTAAGCTTCTGGGGAGGCAGGCCGACGTATTCTGGGGCCTATAGAATGTGATCTGGACCTCGGGTGCCTGCGTCGTTGTGGGAGAGGGTCCCGTATTTGCACCCTAATGCGGTCATCCGGCCGGTCCAGCCAGTTCGGTACCTCAATTGGGTCTTGTTCCAGAAAGCTGAAAAAGCCTGGGAGTTGATCCGGGTCGAAGAGGATAAATTTGTGCTCCGCTCTGGTCACCTTAATACTGAAGGGGTGTCCCCACGTATAAGTTGCTCCGGCTTGACGTATCAAATCTAGTAGTGGGCGGACCATTCGGTGCATGTTGAGAGTGTTGCGAGAGAGGTCTGGGTATAAGTGGATAGCAGAACCATCAAAGCCCACGGGACCCAAACGCCATGCCTTGCGCATAAGTTCTTCTTTAAGGGTGTAATAATGAACCCTGCAGAGGACATCGCCTGGGCGGTCACTTTGTTCTCTCCTCGGCCCCCCACTCTGTGCACCCGGTCTAGTTCAATGGGCAATGAAGCCTCTCTGCCCAGGACTATGTTGAGGATGGCAATGACGGAAGGTTTTAAGTCTGTACCCGCTGTGGCCTCCGGTATGCCCTGCAACCGTATATTATTCCTGCGGCTCCTATTTTCTCCGTCTTCTATGCGCAATTGATGTTGTTGGAGGCCTGCTCAAGGGATGTGATGCGGGCTGCATGGTCAGATTGAATGTCAGTTAGGGCAGACACTGCGACCTTATTAGTCGAGACCTGCTGTTGGAGGGCCTGGAGGTCTTTGTGGAGTGAGGTCTCCATTTTGATCGCCCAGGACTCAAACTCCACTCGGAAGGCCGCCAGAAGGGTCGAGGCCTCAGATCTATTTGATCCTCCTGAAGCTTGAGGGGCCACATCTCTAGGACCCGTGTCCGAAAGAGGGGCAGCAGGGGTCTCAGACCTGGACGCCACATCTGATAGGTCCGAGTGCAGGACGGGAGGGTCGTCTGAATCCTCGCTGCTGTCTGTCGCCTGCTGAGTGGGGGGAGGAGGCTTGCCCTTCCCCGGGTTTCGAGCGGACGCCATCTTGTCTTTGGGAGTGCGGGAATCAGACTGAGATGTGTGGAGCAGGTATCGTTGGATTGTGCCCTGTTGCAGGTCCATGGACTCAGTAGATCGAGCACTGTGTGTGGACATGCTTTTCAAAGATGTGCGACGAGTGAAGAATAGCCTGTCAGCTATGGGTAGTTATGGAGCTCAGCAGCTCATTGCTTAGCCATACATGGTCTGTCCTGCTTCTCTGCAAAGTTGTATGGATGGGGACCACTGGTGGGCGCCGACCCTGTTGGGCTTCTCTTGTGGCTGTGCAGGGAGTGAACCAGGCTCAGAGGGGTAAGAATACCAGGAGCGTATGTGGATACCGCAGCTTGGGCAGAGCAAGATGGCCGCCACTCGTGTTCAGGGCCGTGGTGACAGTTTGCGTACTTATGGGGGTAGATGCTTGCTAGTGTCCCCATCGAGGGCCACAGTCTGTCAGATCAGGGTGCCCCAGGGGGTGGGTGAGGCTAAGATTAGGCCCAGAGGAGACAGGGGGCTGTCGGGGTGTAGCAAGATGGCCGCCACATTCAGTCTCTGGAGCTAAGGCAGCACTGTGAGTACATGCTGGGGTGAATGCTCACTGAATATCCCCATCGGGGGTCTCAATTGGCCAGGCCAAGGTACTCCTGGGGGTGGCGGGGCTTCAGATTGGGCCCAGGAGAGATGGATAGGCCGCCGGGTGTAGCAAAATGTCTGCCGTCACTTACCAGGTCCCTCTGGCAGGCCTCCTAGAGCGGTACGGAGGGGATCACAGGCCCCCTGTAGCAGGCTGGATGTCCCCAATTATTGTTCAGGAGGAGATCCGATCTCAGGGCATGTGTAGCGGCCGGAGACAGAGCCGGCACGGCATCTGGGTGAAGCAAGATGGCCGCCGTTCCCCGTGGGTAGGCCGGAGCCGCGGCCTTTCCTAGCAGGCGGCCCGGAGCTCCGCGAACGCAGCGATCTCGGTCCCAAACAGCTCCCTCCTTGTCTGTGGGACTCTCTGGGGCTCAAGTAGGGTCAGTGCTGGTCCGTGGGTGAGTATATCTCCAGGTGTGCTCTATGCCTGGAGGAGCTCACCCCAGGCACGTCTGCTCGGATCTCCGTTCGGCCACCATTTCTAAATATTTTATCATATCTTTTCATGTGACAACACTGAAGAAATGACACTTTGCTACAATGTGAGGTAGTGAGTGTACAGCTTGTATAACAGTGTAAATTTGCTGTCCCCTCAAAATAACTCAACACACAGCCATTAATGTCTAAACCGCTGGCAAAAAAAGTGAGTACACCCCTAAGTGAAAATGTCCAAATTGGGCCCAATTCGCCATTTTCCCTCCCTGGTGTCATGTGACTCGTTAGTGTTACAAGGTCTCAAGTGCGAATGGGGAGCAGGTGTGTTAAAATTGGTGTTATCGTTCTCACTCTCCCATACTGGTCACTGGAAGTTCAACATGGCACCTCATGGCAAAGAACTCTCTGAGGATCTGAAAAAAAGAATTGATGCTCTACATAAAGATGGCCTAGGCTATAAGAAGATTGCCAAGACCCTGAAACTGAGCTGCAGCACAGTGGCCAAAACCATACAGTGGTTTAACAGGACAGGTTCCACTCACAACAGGCCTCACCATGAGTGATCAAAGAAGTTGAGTGCACATGCTCAGATTCATATCCAGAGGTTGTCTATGGGAAATAGACATATGAGTGCTGCCAGCATTGCTGCAGAGGTTGAAGAGGTGGAGGGTCAGCCTGTCAGAGCTCAGACCATACGCTGCACACTGTATCAAATTGGTCTGCATGGCTGTCGTCCCAGAAGGAAGCCTCTTCTAAAGATGATGCAAAAGGAAGCCCGCAAACAGTTTAATGAAGACATGCAGACTAATGGCTCGTACACATGATCCGAATACCGTACGAAAAAAGGTCATCCGAGGAAGAATTGTACGATTTTCGGATCGCGTGTACACTACTTTAGACAGCCGATTATGACAGTTCATCCAATTATTCGATCAGACGAGCATGAAAATTTTCCACGTACGATTCCAGATCGTATGATTTTCGAATAGTCAGTATAGTTGTCGTCTGAAAATACAATACAAATACATTACAACACATGACATCACTTCTGATTTTTTTTTCTGTTGTACAAGAATTTTCATGACTTTATCGACCTATTCAATTTCTACTTGTGACTATTAAGCGAAAACGGTCGTACAATCTGTCATACAATATTCGGATCGTGTATACAAGCCATTAGACATGGATTACTGGAACCATGTCCTGTGTTCTGATGGGACCAAGATAAACCTACTTGGTGTAAAGCGTGTGTGGTGGCAACCAGGTGCGGAGTACAAAGACAAGTGTATCTTGCCTACAGTCAAGCATGGTGGTGGGAGTGTCATGGTCTGGGGCTGCATGAGTGCTGCCAGCACTGGGGAGCTACAGTTCATTGAGGGAACCATGAATGCCAACATGTACTGTGACCTACTGAAGCAGAGCATGATCCCCTCCCTTTGGAGACTGGGCTGCAGGGCAATATTGCCCACTGCCTTGCTAAAGAAGCTGAGTGTTAAGGTGATGGACTGGCCAAGCATGTCTCCAGACCTAAACCCGATTGAGCATCTGTGGGGCATCCTCAAACGGAAGGTGGAGGTGCGCAAGGTCTCTAACATCCTCCAGCTCTGTGATGTCGTCATGGAGGAGTGGAAGAGGACTCCTGTGGCAACCTGTGAAGCTCTGGTGAACTCCATGTCCAAGAGGGTTAAGGCAGTGCTGGAAAATAATGGTGGCCACACAAAATATTGACACTTTGGGCCCAATTTGGACATTTTCACTTAGGGGTGTATTCACTTTTGTTGCCAGCAGTTTAGACATTAATGGCTGTGTGTTGAGATATTTGGAGGGGGCAGCAAATTTACACTGTTATACAAGCTGTACACTTACTACTTTACATTGCAGCAAAGTGTCATTTCTTCAGAGTTGTCACATGAAAAGATATAATAAAATATTTTCAAAAATGTGAGGGGTGTACTCACTTTTGTAAGATACTGTATATTTACCTAGTAAAATGGTGACATGTTCAATAGATAGATAGATAGATAGATAGATAGATAGATAGATAGATAGATAGATAGATAGATAGATATAGCTATACAGTGTATATATAAGCACCAGACACTTTATTAGGTAAACTTTTTGGTCCATATTGACATGATAGCATCACACAGGTGCTGCAGATTTTTTTGCTGCACATCCATGATGTAAATCTCTCCACCACATCCCAAAGATGTTCTATTGGATTGAGATCTGGTGACTGTGGAGGCCATTGGAGTACAGTGAACTCATTGTCATGTTCAAGAAACCAGTTTGAGATTACCTAAACTGTGTGACATGGTGCATTATCCTGCTGGAAGTAGCCATCAGACAATAGGTACACTGTAGTCATAAATGGATAGACATGGCAAGCAACAATTTTCAGGTAGGCCGTGGCATTTAAACGATGCTCAATTGGCACTAAGGGGTCCAAAGTGTGCCAAGAAAACATCCCCCCACATCATTACATCACCACCACTAGGGATGAGCGAACACCCCCCGGTTCGGTTCGCACCAGAACCTGCGAACGGACCGAAAGTTCGCACGAACGTTAGAACCTCATTGACGTCTATGGGACTCGAACGTTCGAAATCAAAAGTGCTCATTTTAAAGGCTAATTTGCATGGTATTGTCCTAAAAAGGGTTTGGGGACCCGGGTCCTACCCCAGGGGACATGTATCAATGCAAAAAAAACTTTTAAAAACGGCCGTTTTTTCGGGAGCAGTGATTTTAATGATGCTTAAAGTAAAAAAAAAAGTGAAATATTCCTTTAAATATCGTACCTGGGGGGTGTCTATAGTATGCCTGTAAAGTGGCGCGTGTTTCCCGTGTTTAGAACAGTCCCTGCACCAAATGTAATTTTTAAAGGAAAAAATCTCATTTAAAACTGCTTGCGGGTTTAATGTAATGTCGGGTCCTGGCAATATGGATGAAAATCAGTGAGACAAACGGCATGGGTACCCCCCAGTCCATTACCAGGCCCTTTGGGTCTTGTATGGATTATAAGGGGAACCCCGCACCCAAATTAAAATAAGGAAAGGTGTGGGGCCACCAGGCCCTATATACTCTGAACAGCAGTATACAGGCGGTGCAAACAAGACAGGGACTGTAGGTTTGTTGTTAAGTAGAATCTGTTTGTCATTTTGAACGGGTACATTTTTAACGTGTTTAGCTCCAGCCAAAATATCTTTTTTAACCTTTTTGGAAAACATAGGGAAGGGTTATCACCCCTGTGACATTTGTTTTGCTGTCTTTCCTCCTCTTTAGAAGATTTCACCTCACTTTTTGTCCCAATGACAAATGTTTTTTGAGAATTTGGGGTTTTTTGTGGAACAAGGATTGGAAAGCATCAGTGGAAAGGAGAAATGTTTTTCCCATATTAACTCTTACAGGAGAGAATTTCCCTTCCTAGGGGTAGATTTCATCTCACTTCCTGTTGTCTCCTTCCGTTTGCAAGTAGGAGTCGTTTGTAAGTTAGATGTTTGAAAGTAGGGGCCTGCCCTATATACTCAGCAGAAATTTGGGCCTTAGGTGTTGTTGTGGCCACAACAACGTAAGCCCTCACAGGGCCCTGCTGTGAAATATTAGATCAAGAATTGTAATTACATGCCCCTGTTGAACAGGGGCAGAAAAACTGGGCCTTTGGTGGTGGTGGTGCTGGTGCCACAACACTGTAAGTCCTCACTCGCTCTTGGTGGGTGCAGAAATGGGCCCTGCTGTGAAATATTAGATCAAGAATTGTAATTACATGCCCCTGTTGAACAGGGGCAGAAAAATTGGGCCTTTGGTGGTGGTGGTGGTGCTGGTGCCACAACACTGCAACCCCTCACAGACACTCTAGTTGGAACGCAGGAACGAGCCCTGCTGCAAAGTATTGCATCAAAAATTGTAATTACACACCCCTGTTAAACAGGGGCAGAAAAATTGGGCCTTAGGCACTGGTGCTGGTGCCACAACACTGCGACCCCTCACAGACACTCTAGTTGGAACGCAGGAACGAGCCCTGCTGCAAAGTATTGCATCAAAAATTGTAATTAGACGCCCCCGTTAAACAGGGGCTGAAAAATTGTGCCTTAGGCACTGGTGGTGGCGCCCAGAACCAAAAATGTTCTTACAAGCTATCAGCGTGATGATTGAGGAGGAAGAGGATAATTACTCAGGGATAGTCACTCAGCATCATCATAGGCAGTCTTTGAAGGGATCAGAGATTTCAAAAAAAAATTATTCGGTTACATCAGCATCAGGTGCTTGGTAGCTGGTGGTGATCCAAGACTGATTCATTTTTATGAAGGTCAGTCGATCGACCGAGTCGGTGGACAGACGCACCCTGTGATCGGTTACCACGCCTCCAGCAGCACTGAATGTGCGTTCCGAAAGAACGCTGGATGCAGGACAGGCCAGTAGCTCAATTGCATACTGTGCAAGCTCTGACCAGTGATCCATCCTCAAGACCCAGTAACCCAGAGGATTTTCGGTGGGAAAGGTGTCCAAGTCTGATCTTGCCCCTAGGTATTCCTGCACCATGTAAAACAGACGCTGGCGATGGTTGCTGGAACCGATCATACCTTGGGGCTGCGGACCAAAAAATTGTCTGAACGCATCGGTCAGATGGCCACCTTCTCCACCGCTCCTTCTTTGACTGACCGAAGCCTCAGCAACACGTTGTCCAGAAACAGGAGTTTGTAACCTCCCAGTCTCTGGGAACGCGTTGCACAGACCTTTCTGCAAGGCCTCCAGAAGATGTTTCATCCTCTGCTCCCTCTGCGATGGCAAGATAAGGTCCGCAACCTTACCCTTGTAACGTGGATCAAGGAGGGTTGCCAGCCAGTATTGGTCCTTCTCCTTGATACCACGAATACGAGGATCCTTACGCAGGCTTTGCAGGATCAGGGAGGCCATGCAGCGTAGGTTTGCTGAGGCATTCGGTCCGGAGTCCTCTGGGTCACTAAGGACGACATGGTCCGCAGCCACCTCGTCCCAGCCACATACAAGTCCATGTGTTTCTTGGGACTGATCCCTTAAAGACTGCTGCTGATGCTGAGTGCCAGGCTCCACCTCCATACTGACACAATCTTCCTCCTCCTCCTCCTCCTCTTCCTGTGTGATTGGTGGGCACGCAGGAACACTGTCTGGATAAAGGGGGCCTTGAGAGCTAAAGAAGTCCTCCTCTTCCTGCCTCTGTTCTGCCTCAAGTGCCCTGTCCATTATTCCACGCAGCGTGTGCTCCAACAGGTGGACAAGGGGGACAGTGTCACTGATGCATGCACTGTCACTGCTCACCATCCTCGTGGCCTCCTCAAATGGTGACAGGACAGTGCATGCATCCCTGATCATGGCCCACTGGCGTGGGGAAAAAAAAACAAGCTCCCCTGACCCTGTCCTGGTGCCATAGTCGCACAGGTACTCATTGATGGCCCTCTGCTGCATGTGCAGCCACTGCAGCATGGCCAACGTTGAGTTCCACCTGGTGGGCATGTCACAGATTAGGCGGTTCTTGGGCAGGTTAAACTCCTTTTGGAAGTCCGTCAGCCGAGCACTGGCATTATATGACCGGCGGAAATGCACACAGACTTTCCTGGCCTGCCTCAGGACATCCTGTAAGCCCGGGTACCTGCCCAAGAACCGCTGCACCACCAAGTTAAGGACGTGAGCCAAACAGGGCACTTGGGTCATTTGTCCGTGTCGGAGGGCAGAGAGGAGGTTGGTGCCATTGTCGCAAACCACCATTCCTGCCTTAAGTTGGCGTAGCGTCAACCACCTCTGAACCTGCCCCTGCAGAGCTGACAGAACCTCTGCCCCAGTGTGGCTCCTGTCCCCCAAGCACACCAGCTCAAGCACCGCATGGCATCTTTTGGCCTGCGTACTTGCGTAGCCCCTTGAATGGCTACGGAGCACCACTGGTTCCGAGGACAAAGCACAGGAAGAGGCCATGGAGGAAGGAGAAGAGGAGGGGGTGGAGGAGAGAGGTGTGTCACAATCATTAGCATTTTGGAGGCGTGGTGGTGGAACAACCTCCAACACTACTGCACCTTGTCCTGCATCCTTCCCAGCTGCCAGCAGAGTCACCCAATGCGCCGTGAAACTTAGGTAACGTCCCCGTCCATGCCTGCTGGACCATGAGTCAGCGGTAATATGCACCTTACCGCTGACCGCCCTGTCCAGCGAGGCATGGACATTGCCTTCCACATGCCGGTAGAGAGCCGGAATCGCCTTCCGTGAGAAAAAGTGGCGTTTGGGTACCTGCCACTGAGGAACCGCACATTCCACAAACTTATGGAAGGGGGCAGAGTCTACCAACTGAAAAGGCAACAGTTGAAGTGCTAGCAATTTTGCCAAGCTAGCATTCAACCGCTGGGCATGTGGATGGCTGGGAGCAAACTTCTTTCGGCGGTGCAGCAGCTGGGGCAGGGAAATTTGCCTGGTACAATCTGACGTCGGTGTACCAAAAGCAGATTGCCCACAAGTACTTGGCTGTGACACACCTAATTCTACACCTTCATTCCTCTCAGTGCAGGTCTCAGAGAGGACTGAAGGTATAGTGGGGTTGGAAATCTCAGCTGATGTGGAGCAAGGAGAGGTCCTCTTTGTTCTTTGGTGTGTGTCTTTTAGATACGCTTGCCAACGAACTGCATGGCGGGTCAACATATGTCTGGTCAAGCATGTGGTACCCAAGCGGGAGATGTTTTGGCCACGCGAGATACGCTTGAGACATATGTTGCAAATAGCAACGGTGCGATCTGATGCACTCGTCTCAAAAAAGGCCCACACCAAAGAACTTTTTGAATAACGCGCAGAGACTGCAGCGCCCTGCACATGTGGAGCTTTGGGGTGGGATGCAGTCAATGTGCTGCCCTTAGGCTGGCCCCTGGGGGGCATCCTGCCTCGTTGGTGATGTGCCGCCTCCTCCTCCTCCTCCTATCAGGCACGCACGTTGAGTCAGTGACCTCATCATCCCCTCCCTCCTCATCACTGGAGCAAACCTGGCAGTACGCTGCAGCAGGGGGAGCATGACTGCCAGATTGCTGTCCTTCTTGGGCACCCCCTCTGTCCGTGCTCATGTTACTGCCTTCATCGAGCTCAGTATCATCATCAGAGCCTTCCAAACGCTGGGCATCCTCCTGGAGCATGTACCCAACACTGTGGTCAAACAGTTCGAGGGACTCCTCAGGAGGACATGGTGGGGCTAGGGAAGGAGTCACTGATGACATTGAGCCAAGGGAAGAGGCCGCTGCTTTGCCAGACAAAGTACCCTGGGCATGAGTGAGAGAGGATGAGGAGGATGAGGACGGCTTGGTCATCCACTCGACCAAGTCTTCCGCATGTTGCAGCTCAACACGGCCAGCTGCCGAAAAAAAGGCCAAGCGTGTCCCACGGCCACGTGCTGATGAGGATGCACCGTCTCCACGACCAGCACTAGACAGAGAGCCTGCTTGCCCTCTCTTATTGGCTTGTGACTGTCTGCCTCTCCTTCTTGGCCTTCCAGACATACTAATGGCCTGTAGCTGCACTAAGCTGGGATATATATATATATATATATATATATATATATATATATATATATATGTACTGATACTGCAGCTAGCAAAATCAACTGCCTGCCTGTAGTATGACAACACCACCAACCTTCTACAGGTAGCTTTAGCTGAACACTGTGAGGTGGACGCACCCCACTAACTTGTAGGTTTAGCTGAACACTGTGAACAGGACGCACCCCACTAACTTGTAGGTTTAGCTAAACACTGTGAACAGGACGCACCCCACTAACTTGTAGGTTTAGCTGAACACTGTGAGCAGGACGCACCCCACTAACTTGTAGGTTTAGCTGAACACTGTGAGCAGGACGCACTGCACTAACTGTAAATAGTCTAGCTGCCTGACTGTGGTACTAATAGGATCAAAAGAACACCAGTAATTTTCTTCAGGTAGCTGTATATACTGTAACAAGACAAGCCTGCCTGTCAGTAAGAAGATAACAGGAACGGATCTAGCTGAACACTGTGAGCAGGACGCACTGCACTAACTTGTAGGTTTAGCTGAACACTGTGAGGTGGACGCACCCCACTAACTTGTAGGTTTAGCTGAACACTGTGAGCAGGATGCACTGCACTAACTGTAAATAGTCTAGCTGCCTGACTGTGGTACTAATAGGATCAAAAAAACACCAGTAATTTTCTTCAGGTAGCTGTATATACTGTAACAAGACAAGCCTGCCTGTCAGTAAGAAGATAACAGGAACGGATCTAGCTGAACACTGTGAGCAGGACGCACCGCACTAACTTGTAGGTTTAGCTGAACACTGTGAGCAGGACGCACCCCACTAACTTGTAGGTTTAGCTGAACACTGTGAGGTGGACGCACCACACTAAATTGTAGGTTTAGCTGAACACTGTGAGCAGGACGCACCCCACTAACTTGTAGGTTTAGCTGAACACTGTGATCAGGACGTACCCCACTAACTTGTAGGTTTAGCTGAACACTGTGAGCAGGACGCACCCCACTAACTTGTAGGTTTAGCTGAACACTGTGAGCAGGACGCACCCCACTAACTTGTAGGTTTAGCTGAACACTGTGAGCAGAATGCACCACACTAACTTGTAGGTTTAGCTGAACACTGTGAGCAGGACGCACCCCACTAACTTGTAGGTTTAGCTGAACACTGTGAGCAGGACGCACCCCACTAACTTGTAGGTTTAGCTGAACACTGTGAGCAGGACGCACTGCACTAACTGTAAATAGTCTAGCTGCCTGACTGTGGTACTAATAGGATCAAAAGAACACCAGTAATTTTCTTCAGGTAGCTGTATATACTGTAACAAGACAAGCCTGCCTGTCAGTAAGAAGATAGCAGGAACGGATCTAGCTGAACACTGTGAGCAGGACGCACCCCACTAACTTGTAGTTTTAGCTGAACACTGTGAGCAGGACGCACTGCACTAACTGTAAATAGTCTAGCTGCCTGACTGTGGTACTAATAGGATCAAAAGAACACCAGTAATTTTCTTCAGGTAGCTATATATACTGTAACAAGACAAGCCTGCCTGTCAGTAGGAAGATAACAAGAATGGATCTAGCTAAACTGAATACAGTGTATATATATATATATATATATATATATATATATATATATATATGCAACACCAGGGATGCATATATATATACACAATACACTGTAAGTGCAGCTAACTGACTGACTGTTCTGCCTAATCTATCTAACTCAAATCAAATGTCACTGTCTGTCTCTCTCTCTCTCTCTCTCTCAATGAACGCCGGAACACACACTACACAGGGCCGCCGTGCAGGCGGCCTTTTATATATTGTGGGGCGTGTACTAAATCCCCTGAGCCATAATTGGCCAAAACCTCCTTGGCTTTGGCCAATTACGGCTCTCTGTTCAGGCGGTGCTGTGATTGGCCAAGCATGCAGGTCATAGTGCATGCTTGGCCAGTCATCAGCCAGCAATGCACTGCGATGCCGCAGTGAATTATGGGCCGTGACGCGCCACACGAATTTGGCGCGAACGGCCCATATCGTTCGCAATTCGGCGAACGGGCGAACAGGCGATGTTCGAGTCGAACATGGGTTTGACTCGAACACGAAGCTCATCCCTAACCACCACCACCAGCCTGAACCATTGATACAAGGCAGGATGGATCCATGCTTTCATGTTGTTTACACCAAATTCTGACCCTACCATCTGAATATCACAGCTGAAATTGAGACTCATCTGACCAGGCAACATTTTTCCAATCTTCTATTGTCCAATTTTGGTGAGCCTGTGTGAATTGTAGTCTCAGTTCCCTGTTCTTAGCTGACATGAGTGCCACCCAGTGTGGTCTTCTGTTGCTGTAGCCCATCTGCTTCAATGTTCAATGTGTTGTGCATTCAGAGATGAAATTCTGTATACCTTGGTTGTAACAAGTGGTTATTTGAGTAACTGTTATGGGCTGGACTGACCTGGCTGAACAGCTGAGCTGCATTCACACCACAGGCTGCTCTGTGAGCCCACATTGCCGCTGATCACAGAGGAGCCAGTATCCCAACCCCAGGGATTAAGCCTGCTACCTTGCTGCCTTGAAGTCAGACCAGGACAGAAGGGACAGCAGGGGTGGCATCTGCTAAAACCAAACCGCGAATCAGCTGATGGTGATTGGTTCTAGTAAATGCCGCTCCTTTGCCTGTCCTCTCCTCTCTTCCTGCTGCCTGTTTCCCCCTGTATTTTAACACTTGTTGGGGATATCCCCAATGTACTTGGTCAAATGCCTTCTCTGCATCCAAAGATAGGAGCAGAAAAGGTGTTTGATGGTGTTCTGCCCACTGGATCAGGTAGATAAATCTTCTGGTGCTAACTGGGGCCTGACATCCGTTGATAAACCCAACTTGGTCTGGATGTATCAGGGTAGAAATGAGGGGTTGTAGCCTATTGGTCAACAGTTTAGTGTAATTTTGATATCGCTGTTGAGTAGTGATATAGGCCTGAAGTTTGCGGGATTTGTTGTTGGGTTTCCCTGGTTTAGGTATGGCTACTATTAAGGCTTCTAGGGATTTATTAGGGAATGAACCTGCTTCTGCTGCTTGATTTTCTACTTCGCTAAGGTATGGCGCTAGGGTGGCAGCAAAGGTTTTATAATATTTATTTAATATATGTACTATATCCATCAGGACCAGGAGATTTGTTTTCAGACAGGGTAGTTATGGCTTTAAGCATTTCCTTTATAGAAAAAGGTGCTGAGAGTGAAGCTTGTTGAGATGAAGTCAGCGAGGGTATGTTAATCGATTCCAGGAAGGTCCATATTTGGGTTTTCCGAGGGAGGATGGCAGTCTGGGGCTTTTTATATATTGTACAAGGATGAGTACAATTTGCTAAATGTGTTTGCAATTTCTAGGGGGTTAGTGATGGTTCCTTTCTTCGGGTCAGTGAGTGAGGAAACGTTAGGTTTCCTTAAAGTTTGATTGATTTGTCTAGCTAGGAGGGTGCCCGCTTTGTTAGCTTGAGCGTAAAAGTTGAGTTTAGATCTTTTAAGTGCGTGTTCATGCTGGCTGAGAAGGCAGTTGGCCAGTGTTCATTGTAGTTTGTCAAGAGTGAGAGTAACATTTACGTCTAACGAGGTTTTATGTTGTTGTTCTAGAATTTGTATCTGAGCGTGTAAATCTGCTATCTCTTTGGATTTCCTCCTTTTCTCGTGCGTGCCTATTTTTATCAAGACGCCTCTCATGAACGCCTTGTGTGAATTCCATAACAAACTTGTCTATGTCATCAGTTACATTATTAGAAAATTTCCTTCGCACTGGTGGATAAATAAATATGGTTGTGACTAGGACATATGTAATTACGTGATTCTTGTTGAACAGTAAAAAAATATATATATTGC
The DNA here is from genome assembly GCF_042186555.1 of Aquarana catesbeiana. Lineage (NCBI taxonomy): Eukaryota > Metazoa > Chordata > Amphibia > Anura > Ranidae > Aquarana > Aquarana catesbeiana. The sequence goes on from NC_133326.1 coordinate 180,260,203, forward strand.
AGCAAAATGAAGGTGTTCACATACACACTAAATGAATAATAAATAAAATAAATTAAATTTTGCGCAATATTGACAATAGATATATGTGAAATACTGTGTAAACTTAAATGTGGATAATAATTGCTGCGATAATGGTCGCTAGACTCTACGATCTGACCCAGCGATCTCCAGGGTCAGTAATCTCTATGTTGCAGCCTATATTAATTATTACTAGCTTTGTGATAAAGTGCTGGTGCTATATTAGAGAAGTGAAAAAACATATATATGACTAATATATTAGTGTGAAAAACCATCCGTGAATAGAAAGCATGCTAAAATCTAATTAACAAATTCACGTGAATAAGGCTAAAAGTAAAAAATCTTCCTGTGAAATAAATATAAATAGCCGTGAAAAAATTATCAATAAAAAATTTTAGCATAAAAATAAAAATCTATCTGTGAAGTAAATATAGAACCTTGTGAATAAAAATCCTTCTGTAAATAAATATGCAACCAATCAAAGATGATACCCTAAACGGGGACCCAGATGAAGACACGTGACGGTGTCGTACCGCGTAGGGATTGGCTGGAGCGGCACACACAGACTGAAGCACAAGTGAGAGGGCGCTGAGAATGCCACACCATTTATCTATTTACTCTGCCTATTTTTTAATGTTACAATGTAAGAGCAATACTTAAATAAATATCCCCCTGTTGGTTTTAAAACGTTAATACACTAGTGGAGCCTCCTTTCTCTCTCCCCCACTCCCTCATTTTATTTACTGAGTTTACTAGAGCAGAGTGACATAGAAGAAACCATGGAGAGTTAACAGCAACAGAAAGTGAGACTCCTTGATACTGCTTCTACTGCTTAAAGACACAATCACTGAAAGCCTGATTAATTCTGATTTAAGGTGAGAGTTCTGTGAGACCGTAGTAGGAGGCATTACTACAGAAATAATATACTTAATATATAACAAAGAACCAGTTTGAACAGAAGAATTATTTATGAACTTTTTATATATATTGCCACCTATTCTCTATCCCCAAGGACTTTTTATATTTATCACCTGCATTTTAAAGGCTACATTTCCTTGTCAAAAGAAGTTTATTGAGTATACAATGTTATAAAGATACATAAAGTAAGTTTACAAGGATCTATAAAGTAAGCTCATTGTTTTACAGTAGGGTTTATATAGGTAAATATCATGAAATTTCAAATATTAAACATTGGGTTCACGTAAACCTAAATTAAAGATATATATCATTTCCTTAGTTACTTTTGTAGGTATTTAAATGATTTATACCTACTATACATATTGTTTACAAGTAGAGTGTATATAGGTCAAATAAATTCTGATAATGAGCTTTAATCGTAAGGTGGAGAAAAGGAAAGAGAAGAAAAAGGGTTGAAAGGTAGAGGTATGGTCCACAAGGTTGTCCCGCTCGTCAGTTTATTATTCTTTTTAGTTCTCTTTGAAGCCTTAGAATGGGTGTCTCTGTAAGTCATTTAATCTGTTACCATGGCAACAGGACAGAGTCATTGAAGTTTGACAGGAACTGTTGTTTTATCCAAGGATGCCAAAGTTTTTCAAATTTTGGAATTTGATTTTGATCGATGGCTACCATCTTAGCATGGGACATTGTATTATTCATTCTGTGAATTGTTTCTGCTAGTACCAATGTAGGAGATTTCCATGCCTTGGCCACTGTTTGTTTTGCAGCCGTTATTAGTTGGATCATAAGTTTGAATTGAGAGAGTGTTAACCATTCCGGTTTTAGATTAAGTAAAGTTAAATATGGATCTGGTTGTATTATTTTTTTAAATATTTTAGATGCAATCACGAAGACTTCCTTCCAGAAGGTTTGGATTACTGGGCACATCCACCATATGTGTAAATATGTGCCTATTTCTGGGCATCCTCGAAAACAAAGAGCTGAGGTATTAGGTGAATATTTTGCCACTCTAGCGGGTACAAGGTACCAGCGAGTTAGGACTTTATAATTTGTCTCCAGTGCTAAGATGTTGGGTGAAGATGACTTAGATGTGAGCCATATGTTAGACCAGTCCGTGTCTTCTAAAGTTCGTCCCAGGTCCTCCTCCCACCTCTGAACGTAAGAGGGTCTATTAAGATTTGCTACTCCATATAATTGATTATAAAGTGATGAAATTGTACCTTTAGCAAATGGATCTTTTGTACAGATTGATTCAAAAATGGATAATTGGGATAATGGTGTATCCCCCTTTAGGAATGGTGTATAGAAATTTTTGATTTGGAGATATCTAAATATCTCAGAGTTTGGTAGATCATATTTTTCTCTAAGCGATGGGAATGAAAGGAATGATTTAGATGCTATGAAGTCATTTAGTGTCTGAATGCCTGATGTTGTCCAAGCTTTAAAAGAATTTGGGTAGATCCATGCCGGATAAAAGGCCGGATTTCTGATAAAAGAAAGGAGAGGATTGTGTGGAGATTGTAACTGATATTTGGTTTTTAGTTTATCCCAGAGAGATAAGAAGTGTTTAGTTACGGGATTATGAATTTTAAAGCGGTCTTTAGGATCAAGCCATAATAAATTTGATATTAATAGAGGGTCATTTTCTGAAGCCTCTATAAATACCCATAATGGGATTTCCTGTTTTGCATGGTATTTGGACAGACTGGCCAAATGTGCTGCTCTGTAGTAGTTAGTAAAATTAGGGTATCCCAGGCCTCCTTTATTTTTGGGAAGATGTAGTGTGTGTATAGGTATACGTGGTTTAGAAGAGCCCCATATAAACGAAGTTGCTCTTTTTTGTACTATTCTCAAAAAATAGGAAGGAATTGGAATAGGGAGTACTCTGAATAGATAAAGCAATTTGGGTAGAATAGTCATTTTGATTGCATTAATCTTCCCTATCCAGGATAAAGGAAGTTGCGACCATTGTTTTATTAAATTTGTGATCTGTCTTAATACAGGAGGATAATTGGTTGAGAATAAGTCAGAATGAGATGCTGTTAAATGAATTCCAAGATATGGGATTGATTTTTCTGCCCATGTGAATGGGAGTGCAGCCCTAGCCGGGATCAATTCCATGTTTGTGAGTGAAATATTAAGCACTAGGCATTTCTTAGGATTAATCATAAGGCCGGATAGGGCTGCAAATCCATCAAGAGCTGGTATTAAGTTAGGACCAGAGACCTGTGGTGATGATAGAAAAAGTAATATATCGTCTGCAAATATACATAATTTGTGTGTAATACCTCCTACTTCAATGCCAGTTATAGTTTGGTTTGTTCTGATGTATTGGGCCATGGGTTCGAGTATAAGGGCAAATAATAAGGGAGATAATGGGCAACCCTGTCGGGTACCTCTTTCGATATTAAAGGCTTCAGATTTGTATCCAGCATATTTTATATAGGCTTTGGGTTTATTATATAATGCTTTGATCCATGTTAAAAAGTGGGGTCCAAAACCCCATTTTTGTAATGAATATTGCATATATTGCCAGGATACTGTGTCAAATGCCCTCTTAATATCGAGAGACAGAAAACATAAAGGGATTTTCCGTTTTTTAGCAATATGTGCCAATAACACTGCCCTGCGTATATTATCACCTGCCTGTCTATTTGGCACGAAGCCTACTTGATCTCTATGTATTAATTTTCCTATAATGCTATTGAGGCGTTTTGCTATTATTTTTGCTAATAATTTAATATCGAGGTTTAACAGAGAGATAGGCCGATAATTCACACAGGAAGTATCATCAGAAAGGGGTTTTGAGATCATACAAACAATTGCCATTAGTGTTTCTTGCCGAAAAGAATGTCCATCTAGAAGTTTGTTAAAAGTTTCAGTGAGAATGGGAGAGAGTATTTCTGAGAATGTTTTATAGTATAAAGCCGAGTAGCCGTCTGGGCCTGGTCTTTTGTTAAGTTTTAGGTCTTTTATGGCGTTAGCAACTTCATCTATAGTTATAGGCTCATCCAAACTGCTTTTTTGATTCTGAGATAACTCAGGTAAGGTTATTTTTGAGAAGAAGGATTCAGCCTCTGTAGGATTAAATTCATTGTTTGTCTTGTATAAAGTTGCGAGATGTGAGTGAAATTTATGGACTATTTTAACTGGATTACAAGTGTAAACATTTTTTGATAATTTCAAACGTATTGGTTTGAAAGATTTGTTAGTTGAATTCAATGCCCGTGCCAAATATGTACCTGGTTTGTTTGTATTCATGTAGAAATTGTGTTTGGAGCGTTTGAGGGATTTATCAACTGACTCAGTGAGAAATAGATCGTATTCCAATCTAGATTTTTCCAGATGAGATTTTGTACTCTGAGATGGATTATCTTGAAATGATATGTAGGCTGCATTAAAATTGAGTTCTAGTTTTTTTGCTAGATTTTTGCGTTCCCGTTTAAATAGTGCCATTTGTCTTTGTATTGTACCACGCAAGACAGGCTTATGAGCTTCCCACAGTGTTATTGGGGAGATGTCTGTTGTATTATTAATTGATATGTATTCCTTTAAAGCTTGTTCAATGGCCATCTGATGTAGTGGGTGTTTGAGCATTATGTCCGGTAAGTACCACGTTGGGTCATGCGCTTTTGGTATGGCTGAGGCTATAGTAGTGTATAATGCATTATGGTCAGACCACGGAATCGGAATTATATCTGATGCAATAATTTCTGGTATCATTCCTATTGTTAGAAAAATATGATCTATTCTGGTGAAGGTTTGATGAGGGTGTGAGAAATAAGTGAATTTCTTTTTCATTGGGTTACTTTCTCTCCATGAATCTACCAGATTGTATTTGGAAAGAAGTTGAGAAAAAGGTAATCTAGAGGTTATTTTGGATGGTGTAAAAGGTGATTTATCTAGAAATGGGAGGAGGACCTGGTTCGAATCCCCACACATTATCACTGTTCCTATTTTGTGTGTATTAATCACTTGTAATATATGTGAGAGGAATGGTGTAGGTTGTTTGTTAGGAGCGTAGTAGGAAATCACTGTGATTGCTGTATCCATTATATAACCCATGAGTATCAGGTATCTACCTTCTGGGTCTTTAATTTCTGATGATAAGGTGAATGGTGTGGATCGGTGAAATGCAATTAGAGTTCCCCTTTGCTTGGTACAGGCAGAAGCCGTGTAAATTTGTTGATAAAAAGGAGAAATATATTTTGGAGTAGAATCTTTGGTGAAGTGTGTTTCTTGGAGGCATACTATGTGAGCCTTCTTGTTATGGAAAGTACGGAAGGCTTTGGTCCTTTTTTGAGGGACATTTATTCCCTGAACATTCAAGGAAAGTATATTCAGTGGTGCCATGGCAACAGATCAAATAGTTTTGACTTACTTTTTGTTATGCAGAGCTGACTGCGCAGATCAACCTGTGGGGACTGAAGAGATGAATAGATAGAAAAGAAACCAGTGAATTCTGGAGTAAAGAGTAAACAAAAAACATATGAGATTAGATGATACATTGTATAAATTATTTTTTGCAAGTAATCACAATTTACCCGTGAAAGAGAATAAATCTCTCTCTCAGGGGAATAAGTGCCTTCGTCACACTCCCACATAATATGGTTGGGAGAATGAGGAGGGCTAATGGGGGTACACGGATCTTCCGCTTACAGGAGAGAAGTGCTATGTCAAAAGACATCAAAATGATGTTTCATTAATTGGAGTGCAGAATATAGTTTTTGTTGAAATTATTTATTCCAGGGTGGTTGTATATGGTTAGTCTTGCCCTAGGCTAAATAATTCGGTTAGAAAGGTACTGTTAATAACTTTGGTATTGATGAAGATAGTTTGAATTATTTTGGGATTTTAACCCTTTTAGAGTAAACAATTACATATTTTATTAATATGTAACTGTTTAGATATGTTAACTCATAAAATTGAGGTTGTATTGCTTCAGATTAGAATAAACAAAAACATAATTCTAGGAACTAGTTAGGTAATAATATATTTGTTTTAAGAAAAGAAAGAAAAAGCTTCCATTACTTCTGGATTATTGAACATATTTGTCCTAAAAAGTAATAAATCTATTGTTATTGCCTGATAATATATAACTGAACAAGAATTTCCTTATTTCACTTATATATTCTAAGGCTATATGAATCAGAAGTAATAAGAAATATAACTGGAATGTAACATGATCCCATACAGAAATGAAGAGATATCAGGAATTAGGATGTCAGTCCATTGAATCTTCTTGGTCCATGGATGATGTGGCATAACGGCCTCTTTTGTGAGAATGATGATTCCCATTTTGTTCTGAAATTTTCTGGGTGCTGCCTGAAGGTGAAGATGATGCCATTCTTCTGCGTGTGGGAGTGTTGCTGCTTGTGAGTTCTGTCAGATTTAATTTTAAAAGTGTTTGTTGTAGTTCATCTGCTGATCTGCTTCTGTAAATTGTACCTTGGTAGTTAAATCTGACTGAAAAGGGGAAGCCCCATTGATACATAATGTTGTGGCGTTGCAGTTCCATTAGTTGGGGTTTCAAGGATCGTCTTTTAGTAATAGTAAGTTGGGATAGGTCAGCAAAAATTTGATAATTGTGTCCTTGAAAATTAAGTTCCTTTTTTTCTCTTGCAGCAATTAGTATTTGTTCTTTCGTTCTGTAATAATGAAATTTTGTGATTATATCACGTGGGGGTCCATCTTTCTTTTTGGCTGTGAGGGCTCTGTGTACTCTGTCCAGTTCTAAACGTTCGATAGGGATATCTGGCTTTAGTTCTTGTAATAGAGCAGTAATAGTAGATTGCAGGTCTGTCACAGATTCAGGTATTCCCCTTATGCGCAAGTTTGAATGTCTGGCTCTATTTTCGTAATCTTCGAGCTTAGTTTGAAGTATTAAATTCTCTTTTTTTAATTGTTCCAATTCTGTTATATTTTCTTGGGTTGTAATTTCAATTTCATCCATTTTTATTTCTAAGGCTGCGGTGCGGTTTCCCAGCTCTCTTATTTCTTTGGTTAGGCTTTTTGTTATTTGGTCTGAGGTTTGTTTTAAAGCCTTATGAAGCATCTTTTCAAATTGTAATAATATTACTGGGGATACTGAGGAGGCTTGTGGAGAAGTTTGTGAGAGGATTTGTTCTGTATCTGACTCAAATGGAGAGTCTTGCTGTGACATTTTCTGTCTGTGAGAGCGCCCTGATGCTGTATCTTGTGAGGTGACTGGAGCTGCTTCAGCTGCAGTGAGTGCCTGTGAGCTCTTTGTGAGGTGATTTTTATTTCTGCCACAGTTTCCTCCCAGTACCATATTTCCTGCCCAAACTTTCACAGTTTGTTCCCTGGGGCAAAAAGGTTCAAATGGATACCTTTTGAGCCTGCAGGCTCCGCTTTGTCCTTCTCTTCTCTCCTCAGCGGTGTGGAGCTCTAACAATGCATGTCTGCTCCGCTAGGCTCCGCCTCCTGCCTCTTAAAGGCTACATTTCAGTGAACTGTGACTGCATTCATTTTTAGAAAAGATTACTGTTGGCACTTTCTACTGTTTAGGTATCATCTTTGATTGGTTGCATATTTATTTACAGAAGGATTTTTATTCACAAGGTTCTATATTTACTTCACAGATAGATTTTTATTTTTATGCTAAAATTTTTTATTGATAATTTTTTCACGGCTATTTATATTTATTTCACAGGAAGATTTTTTACTTTTAGCCTTATTCACGTGAATTTGTTCATTAGATTTTAGCATGCTTTCTATTCACGGATGGTTTTTCACACTAATATATTAGTCATATATATGTTTTTTCACTTCTCTAATATAGCACCAGCACTTTATCACAAAGCTAGTAATAATTAATATAGGCTGCAACATAGAGATTACTGACCCTGGAGATCGCTGGGTCAGATCGTAGAGTCTAGCGACCATTATCGCAGCAATTATTATCCACATTTAAGTTTACACAGTATTTCATATATATCTATTGTCAATATTGCGCAAAATTTAATTCATTTTATTTATTAATCAGTTACATTCAGCTGTAAGAAAGAGGTTAGTTCTTGTTGTTCTGGTCCTTGTACCTGGGGTTGGTAAGAAGAGTTGTGTTCAGTCGCCAAAGAGATGTGTTCTTTTTGAACAGTCTCAAAGATTTTTAAGGAGCCAAGGGCATGGTCTGACCATGTGATGGAATCAATCTCCGACTTAGAAATAGGTTGTAGCGTGAGCTTGTCAACAAGGAACAGAACGAGTCTCGAGTAAGATTTTTGTGATTTGGAAAAAAAGGTATAGTACCTTTCACTGCCATGTAGGCATCTCCAAGCGTCATATAATTACATAGTTACATAGTAGGTGAGGTTGAAAAAAGACACAAGTCCATAAAGTCCAACCTATGTGTGATTATGTGTCATTACATTACATATCCTTGTATGTTGTGGTCATTCAGGTGCTTATTTAATAGTATCTTGAAGCTATCGATGCTCCCCGCTGAGACCACCGCCTGTGGAAGGGAATTCCACATCCTTGCCGCTCTTACAGTAAAGAACCCTCTACGTAGTTTAAGGTTAAACCGCTTTTCTTCTAATTTTAATGAGTGGCCATGTGTCTTATTAAACTCTCTCCTGCGAAAAGGTTTTATTTCTATTGTAGGGTCATCAGTACGGTATTTGTATATTGAAATCATATCCCCTCACAAGCGTCTCTTCTCCAGGTCAAATAAGTTCAGTGCTCGCAACCTATCCTCATAACTAAGATCCTCCAGACCCTTTATTAGCTTTGTTGCCCTTCTTTGTACTCGCTCCATTTCCAGCACATCCTTCCTGAGGACTGGTGCCCAGAACTGGACAGCATACTCTAGGTGCGGCCGGACCAGAGTCTTGTAGAGTGGGAGAATTATCGTTTTATCTCTGGAGTTGATCCCCTTTTTAATGCATGCAAATATTCTGTTTGCTTTGTTAGCAGCAGCTTGGCATTGCATGCCATTGCTGAGCCTATCATCTACTAGGACCCTCAGGTCCTTTTCCATTCTAGATTCCCCCAGAGGTTCTCCCCCCAGTGTATAGATTGCATTCATATTTTTGCCACCCAAATGCATTATTTTACATTTTTCTACATTGAACCTCATTTGCCATGTAGTTGCCCACCCCATTAATTTGTTGGGATCTTCTTGCAAGGTTTCCACATCCTGCGGAGAAGTTATCGCCCTGCTTAGCTTAGTATCATCTGCAAATACAGAGATTGAACTATTTATCCCATCCTCCAGGTCGTTTATGAACAAATTAAATAGTATTGGTCCCAGCACAGAACCCTGGGGAACCCCACCCCTGACCATTCCGAGTACTCCCCATTTATCACCACCCTCTGAACTCGCCCTTGTAGCCAGTTTTCAATCCATGTACTCACCCTATGGTCCATGCCAACAGACCTTAATTTGTACAGTAAACGTTTATGGGGAACTGTGTCAAATGCTTTTGCAAAATCCAGATACACCACGTCTACGGGCCTTCCTTTATCTAGATGACAACTCACCTCCTCATAGAAGGTTAGTAGATTTGTTTGGCAAGAACGATTCTTCATGAATCCATGCTGATTACTGCTAATGATACTGTTCTCATTACTAAAATCTTGTATATAGTCCCTTATCATCCCCTCCAAGAGTTTACATACAATTGATGTTAGGCTAACTGGTCTGTAATTCCCAGGGATGTATTTTGGGCCCTTTTTAAATATTTGTGCTACACTGGCTTTTTTCCAATCAGCTGGTACCATTCCAGTCAGTAGACTGTCAGTAAAAATTAGGGTCATAGAGGTTTGTGTTAGTGATAAATGAGGACAGTGAAGATGTTCTTTTACGAGCCCTGTTAGAAGACTCTATCATAGGATTTGGGGTATCATTAAAGTCCCCGCAGATTATAAGGTATGCTTGGGCTTTTTGTTTTACTTTTGTTTGAAGTTCCCCAAAAAATAGACGGTTGACATGTGTTAGGTGTGTAGAGGTAAATCAGAGTAATCTGGATGTTGTCTATAGTGGCTGGCTTGTAGTATAATGAAACAGCCAGCTGGCTCAGAGTAGGAGTCTTGAATAGGGATGAGCTTTATGTTTGGGTTGAACATGAGTTCAACTCGAACATTGGCTGTTCGCCCGTTGGCCGAATAGCGAACAATATGGGCAAGCAAATTTGCGAGCAAATTTGAAAGCCGCGGAACACCCTTTAAAAGTCTGTGGGAGGAATCAAAAGTGCTAATTTTAAAAGTTAATATGCAAGTTATTGTCATAAAAAGTGTTTGGGGACCCGGGTCCTGCCCCAGGGGACATGTATCAATGCAAAAAAAAGTTTTAAAAAAAACGGACGTTTTTTCGGGAGCAGTGATTTTAATAATGTTTAAAATGAAACAATAAAAGTGAAATATTCCTTTAAATTTCATAGCTGGGGGTGACTATAGTATGCCTGTAAAGTAGCGCATGTTTCCCGTGTTTAGAACAGTCCCTGCACAAAATTACATTTCTAAAAGGAAAAAAAGTAATTTAAAACTACTCGCAGCTATAATGAATTGTTGAGTCTCGGCAATACAGATAAAAGTAATTGAAAAAAATTGGCATGGGATTCCCCCACAGTCCATTACCAGGCCCTGGTATGGGTCTGGTATGAATATTAAGGGGAACTCTGAACCAAAATTTTAAAAAAATTGCGGGGGGTCCCCCCAAATTCCATACTAGGCCCTTCAGGTCTGGTATCGATATTAAGGGAAACCCTGCACAAAATTTTTTAAAAAATGGTGTGGGGGTCCCCCTCAAAATCCATACCAGACCCTTCAGGTCTGGTATGGATTTTAAGGGGAACCCCGCACCAAAATTAAAAAAAAAAATGGTGTGGAGTCCCCCCCAAAATCCATACCAGACCCTTATCCGAGCACGCAATCTGGCAGGCTGCAGGAAAAGGGGGGGGGATGAGAGAGCGCCCCCCCTCCTGAACCATACCAAGCCACATGCCCTCAACATGGGGAGGGTGCTTTGGGGTAGCAAGGGCCTTATCCCCACAACCCTTGCCGGTGGTTGTGGGTGTCTGCGGGCGGGGGGCTTATCAGAATCTGGAAGCCCCCTTTAACAAGGGGACCTCCAGATCCCGGCCTCCCCCTGTGTGAAATGGTAACGGCTACAAATGTACCCCTACCATTTCACAAGAAAACTGTCAAAATGGTAAAAATGTCAAGACATGGCTTGGGGACCCCCATGGTTTGGGGACCCCATGCCATTTTTCTTCTAATTTTGACACGGGGTTCCCCTTAATATCCATACCAGACCTGAAGGGCCTGGTATGGAATGTGGGGGGACCCCCACACAATTTTTTTTTTAATTTTGGTTTGGGGTTCCCCTTAATATTCATACCAGACCCAGAGGGCCTGGTAATGGACCGTGGGGGAATCCCATGCCAATTTTTTCAATGACTTTTATGTGTAGTGCCGGGACCAACAATTCATTATAGCCGCGAGTAGTTTTAAATTACTTTTTTTCCTTTAGAAATGTCATTTTGTGCATTGACTGTTATAAACACGGGAAACAAACTATGAAACATGATTTTTTTTTTTCAAAATTTTCCATATTTTTTTTGTTTGTTTAGCAAAAAATAAAAATCCCAGCTGTGATCAAATACTACCAAAAGAAAGCTCTATTTTTGGGAAAAAAAATGATAAACATTTAATTTGGGTACAGTGTTGTATGACCGCGCAATTGTCATTCAAAGTGCGTCAGCGCTGAAAGCTGAAAAGTGGTCTGGGCAGGAGGGTGGTTTAAGTGCCCAGTAAGCAAATGGTTAATGGAGGTTATTTTGACCATTGGGCAGTATGGATATGCTTGGAAATGTCTGCAAGGGAGCTAAAACAAGATGCATACAAAGTTAGTAAATAAACAATTACATTTTGGTACCTTATCTGGATTGAGTAGAAAATTGCAGAAAGTAACAAGACACATATAACTGAACAATTACGCATTAACTGTAACGCATGTGAATAACAGGCTGCGTTAAATGGCATAAACAATGTGAAATCTGTTTAGCAGACTCAGCCACCAGGGGTGTAGAATATCACCCGAGTCAGGGAAGTACAAGCCACTTTCCTCTCATCTAGGAAGAGTTTAACAGAGTAAGAGTTGACCGACTACCAGCTTAGTTGCCCATAATAGTCTGGGATCAAGATGGGGGATTTGTCTCCCAATCTTTTGAAAGATGCTGAGCTGTATGCTTCTTCATGTTGGATGGAGGAATGTTGCTTGTTACCCCCATTGTGAGAGATATTTGAAGCCATCATTCGTTGTCATTATGGGAAGTACTTTGTCCCGGTATGTTACCAGGAGTTTTGTGGGGTGTCCCCAGCTATATTTGATTTGTTGAGCTTGTAAGGTTTCCGTTATAGGCCTGAATTACCACCGTCTAGCTGCGGTGGCCTGGGATATGTCAGCATATATTGCGAAGCGAGAGAATGGATCAGGTAGGGATTTTTGTTTCCTGGCAGTGGATATGACTTGATATGAAAAAAATGTATTCTTGCGATTACATCATGGGGTACTGAGGCTGGAAGGAAGCTAGGTTTAACAAGGCGGTGTGCCAGATCACCTGGTAGGTATCCACCAAGTCATTGTGAGCTGATACTATTTCCCCCACTTTTGTTTCTAGGTCGTCCATTTGTTTGGTGATGTGGGTGATCTGCGGCTGTGTGTGGCTTATTGCTCTGTCTATGTTAGATTGAATACCCTTGTATAATGATTGCAGCATGTGTCTGAGCTTTGATACAGTGGCAGGCTTATCTGGGGCAGGGAATTCCTCAAGGGGGTTGTCAGGCTCAGTGAGTGGCAGCGGCGTCAGTGCAGGGGAGAGATTCAGCTTTTTACTCACATGTGCCCTGGAGAGTGGGGTTTCCAGCGGTGAGGAGGCTGGTCTCTTGTGAGGGTCTTTCTGAGGCAACTGAAGGTCTGTGATGATCTCTGTGAGCTTTGAGTCATCCTGTGTGCCTGTGCCAGTGGGGCCCTGCAGCTGGTGCTGCCATGCTCAGTGTGCCAGCGCCATCTTGGATTTTCTCCTCAAACAGCCTGGGGAAGTAGTCCATCACTTTGTGGGGCTGCACGGGTGCTGGTTTCCCCCAGAATTATCCTTCCTTGTGATGGGTGCATTACCCGCAGTAGCGGCGGGTGCCTGGTCAGAAGGCATTGCTCTGTGTTGCTCTGAGAGGCTGTGGATCGTCGGAGCTCCCTGCTCAAGCTGTATTGTATATTAATAACTGAAGCATAGTAAACATTGTCATTTAATATGGTTCAGTTTGTGAATGAACGGGAAGCTGCTCAGCACAGAGCACTTCCCATTCATTGAGCTGAGGCTGCAGAGAGAGGAATAACCTGTGTCCTCAATTCCTTTCTCTGTCTTAGAAGTGAGATATTTCACCAAATCCCCCCCAACTGGCTCCAAAACAATTGTAAAAAAAGTATAAAAAAAATTAAAAATTGTAAAAATATTATTGTAAAAAATAAATAAAAATACAATTTAAAAAAACTGACACCATCCACTACCCTACCGACACCATCCTCTGTCCTACTGACAAATTCCAATGCCCTACTGACACTGTCCACTGCTCTAGTGACTGACACAATCCATTGCCTTTCTGACAGCAACCTTTGCCCTACTGACACTGTCCACTGCTCTACTGACATCATCCACTGCCCTACTGACATCATCCACTACCCTATTGACACTGTCCACTGCTCTACTGACACCTACTTCTACCCTACTGACATCAACCTCTCCCCTACTGACACTGTCCACTGTTCTGCTGACACCTACCTCTCCCTTACTGACACCATCCAGTGCGCTACTGACAACAAACTCTCCCTTACTGACACCATCCACTGCTCTACTAACACCATTTACTGAACTACTGACACCATCCACTGCCCTACTGACCCCTTCCACTGCTCTATTGACACTGTCCACTGCTAATACAGTCCACTGCCCTACTGACACCAACCTCTCCCCTCCTGACACCAATCTCTGCCATATTGACACTGTCCATGCACCATCCACTGCCATACTGACATTTTCCACACACTGTCCACTTCTCTACCGAGTGGCACTGTCCACTGATCTACTGAGTGACACTGTCAACTTATAAAGGTAGGCCAAGTAAATTTTTTTTTAGTAATCTTACTATATTTTATGGGTACAAGAGTTGTTTTGTTTTATATAACCCTTTAGCCCTCCAACTTTTAATGCAATTTGGTACACTATGCACGCCACATTGCTGCTCTCCTTGGGCCACCCAAAGGTGGCCCAGGTCTTTTACAATTTTATAGTGTATACTACAAAATAAGTTGGTGTCTGCCGCTAAAGTGTTTGGGATTGGCTTGAAGAAAAGGTGGCGACCCTAGCCGTCACGCCAGAAAAAAAGCAGCAGCACTTTATGTGGAGATTTCAAGCCTCACCCCCACAGTGGATTTGGAGGGGCACTGCTGGGAAGGAAGACGAGCCCACAGATGCAGGCCTTAATAAAGACCAGCTTCTTGGCCCACTTCTTCTTTCCTAATCTGCTACAGAAGTGAGGCTTGAAATCACTAATACCAAAACGTTTATTACTATTACCATCCAATGGCTTATCTACATATTTATTACGCTTCCCTCTCTGGACAGGGGGCTGGAAGTGTATGGATGGAGAACTTCTCTCTGGGGTGAGGCGCAGAATTGAGTCTTTGCCCAATGTGAAAGAATGTCTAGCTTCGCCACTGGTCAGACCCTACTGGGTGCTATATGACTTTTCAAATAATTAGGTTTTTGGAAAATGACTTTGGGGTGCTCGGAAATGACACTTGGGATTAAAGGGTACTGTTGAAGAATGCCCCAATATTTTTGTAGAATACTTTTAATGTGAAAGGCCCTATGATTGAACCAGATCTATAGGCCTTAATTAGAAATGAAGTAAAAAACATGGTTAACTATATAGGTTAACAGCTATCTTTTTTTTCCACAGACCATTTGAAAATGATACTATTTATGTACCTGAAAATACTTTGATTGGTTCCATCCTGCATGTATTTGAAGCAACAGATAGAGATGCTGAAGCTAAAGTGACTTACAGTTTTCCAGGAAGAACAGACATGTTTGATATAAACCCAAGTAAGCTTGCTTAATTTCCATATGAAAATAAAGAGTTACCTCAACCAAGAAATGTATATAGTACTTTTTGCTATCCGGAGTTTGAAAATCATGGCAAAATGATTTCAGTATGCAAATAGCAAGTGTTTTGATATACATAAAGCAAAAGCTATATAATCTGATAAACAATTACAGTTATACAATATTTAGGATCCCCTTCGCTGCTAAACCTTTAATCACACATTATTGCCAGATGAGTAGATTCTTGATATTATTTTTTGACACCTTGTTCCACTCTTTAAAGTATACAATTGCTTTCAACAAAACTATCGCCACCTGGCCCAATCTGACATTCTATCAAAACAAACAGACCTCAGATCAGAAAATCACGGTGTTCCAAATATGGTGGACTAAGCAGAACAGTTGGCCTTCCACTTGTATTCAGAGCTGGCATGCTGTGGGGCATTAAGATTGATTTTCATAAATAGAGAGCCTGTTAGATGTGCAGGAAGATAGGATCTCCATTATGTTCTATGAAATAAAAGCCTCATATGTGCAGCAATGCATGGGCTTTCAGCAAGTTAAAAACCTCCTATTCTGTCTTACGCTACAACACCTGAATAAGCATGACCTTTTCTGAGGTCTGTGGTTGGAGACATAGACTTTTCATGGGCAAGGATGGCCAATAGTTCCCACTGAACCCCAGACCCAGAACAAAACACAAAATAACTTACAACGGAAATTGACCTAATTTTCAAAATAGTTCTATTAGTCTGTTTTTACTGTTAGAAATTTACTCCCTTGACCAGCTTCTGTAGTAAATGCACTAGTGGGGATCTGTACAGATTGTCACTATTTTCTGACCATGTGACGGAGTCACACAGAAGGAGATAGTACACATCTCATCTAGGAGTGTTTATCTTGGAGGTCAATTAAAAAGTGCAGTTAGAGATGTGGAAAAAAGGCCATTATTTTGCACAAATGCAATGTTACTTTCAGCAGCTAAGCTGCTTATACAAATAACACTAACTATTGTATCCATTAATGCTCATCAACTATCGAGGCAGGCAGGTAGATAAAGGTAACATCTGAATCCTTATGATTCTTTAAACAATATTTTTTCTGTTGTAAAACCAAACATGTGCATGTTGGTATCTTGTACCGTCTAAACGCTTACTGAAGGATAGAACCATAATATTATCCTAAAATCAGTGTTTCACAGGCGTAGTGTATCTTTAATGTAAAAGGGCGTGCCCCATTGCCTTCCTTGATGAACTGTATGTTGTTCATTTAGAATATTTATGAAGACAACTACAAGTCTGTTCACTGAACCTTTTAGGAAATGCTAGCTTTATCCTGCAATAAACAATACCTGAAAATTTGCTATAACAAATATGTCACCCATCTTATATTTTTAAAACAAAAGGTCCTTCCTAATCGCAAACAATGCAAGATATTTATTATACCTTTTTAAGGAAGTCCCTTCCTTAAATTCATTATACTCAATTGCTGGGGCTTAACTTCTGAGATAAACTCCACAAATTACAAAGTAATTACTTTGTCAAATTATCTATCATATGGGGCAAGGTATTTATCGGGACTTAGCTCAAAAGTCAGTAAAGTCAAGCTCTAGTAATAAAGTGAAACGAGTTTTAAAAAGAAAAGGAGCAAAGTGTACAGCACAAAAATGAGGAAAACAAGCATTAACCAAATAACAGCAGTCTTGCTGCTAAATATAAATTCTTCAAAAATCTCAATGAAGACAAAAATACAAATAATAGATCAGCTCAAACTTCCTCCCATTGATTAATAGATATCAAAGGTGATGATTCTGGTATCCATGCTGACTAACATTCTATCCTTTTTGAGGTTGTGCCACTAGATGACTGATAATAATGTTGCCAAATAATGTGTGGAGATCTGTATGCAGTTTCTGAATTGTTGTCCTATGACAGCACTTTCCAGTTCTAATGATGCCTCTGTCCTCATCTACACATGAAAAGCTCCCATAGGCAGTGAAAAAAAAGACATGCAGATAGAATGCTAAGTTCCCAACTGAAGGTGTATGATTGCTTTCTGTCTTTGCCCCAGCCAGTGACATGTAAGACAGAGCCTTTTGCAGTACTGCTAGCAAGTCTGCCTGATAAAACTCAAGCCTTGGCGAATAGGTGAATATTGGAGCAAAATATGGTTTTGTTGTTTTATCTTTTAGTGGGCTATTTATTTATATCTTGTTGCTTTTGGCCTGGAGTCTTGTTTTAGGGTTGTTCTAGTTAACAAACAGGCTTTTATATATATATATATATATATATATATATATATATATATATATATATATATATATATATATATATAGTATAGGATGCCAGGGACGGGTCCTGGGTGGCAGGTGTATTTACTAGGGGTGTTGAAATTAATCGTAACATCGATGCATCGGGATTTGGCCGTCCACGATGCGGCATCGATGCTACAACTTTAAGAAATCGTTTTTTTTTATGACGTCATCGTCGTGCCATGCCACGCCAAGCTCTGCCTCCGAGTCCGGATCCGAAAGGAGCCGAAGTAAGCCGTGCCGTCTTTTCTCTCCTCCCGCTGATGTCATCCCCAGCCGCCCTGTGTCGCTCACTTCACTTCACTGGCAAGAGAGGAGACAGACACGTGTTCTGAGTCCTGGGCCCCAGAGCTTTTCTCCTCGGCACACAGGCTGTTACGAGGGGGGTTTGAGAGATCATGGAGACCATCACCCAACTCCTCTTAGAACTGGCTGTGTGGGCGGCAGTACTGTGGGAGAGAGACCAGAGCGAGCCAGGCTGCACTTGTCCACTGTCCTCCTCACAGACAGATTGCCAGTCCAGAACTGATGGATGCAAACTCATGGTCTGCTGCCTATATCACATTTGGAGGTATTCATTAGATCATAATATCATTGGATTAAGTAGAGGAATTCTATCAAATTTTAAATTGGACTGTCTCTTATTTATACTGAAATTATTTTTTTGTAATAAGCATAGCTAGCAAAATGTCTGTGTTACCCACTCAGAGAATCCTTACAGTATGGTAGCATGATAGCTAGGCATTAAGTACTGTTACCTTGTAATACAAATATGTCAAATTATGACCCTAATAAAATAATAAACTTGATGGTGGACCTAAACATTAAAGTGACCATGCCATTTCATTAACTATGGTTTATGCATGTCTTATTGTCTCAGTGATTGATTCACATCACAACTTCATTGATACCTTTTTATTTTTTGTATGATTTATGGTTTTGCATGTGTGGGGCAGTGATGAGCAAAACCATAAATCATACAAAAAATAAAAAGGTATCAATGAAGTTGTGATGTGGATCAATCACTGACAAAGACAATAAGACATGCATAAACCATAGTTAATGAAATGGCATACATTGTCGTTTGGGGGGACGTTATGGGGACATTGTCCATCTCTTGCATCAAGTCTGCAGTCTCTGACCATCTCCTGTAGTAGGTCTGCAGTCTCTGATCATCTCCTGTAGTAGATCTGCAGTCTCTGATCATCTCCTGTACTATGTCTGCAGTCTCTGACCATCTCCTGTAGTAGGTCTGCAGTCTCTGACCATCTCCTGTACTGTGTCTTCAGTCTCTGACCATCTCCTGTAGTAGGTCTGCAGTCTCTGATCATCTCCTGTACTATGTCTGCAGTCTCTGACCATCTCCTGTAGTAGGTCTGCAGTCTCTGACCATCTCCTGTAGTAGGTCTGCAGTCTCTGACCATCTCCTGTAGTAGGTCTGCAGTCTCTGACCATCTCCTGTAGTAGGTCTGCAGTCTCTGACCATCTCCTGTAGTAGGTCTGCAGTCTCTGACCATCTCCTGTAGTAGGTCTGCAGTCTCTGACCATCTCCTGTAGTCATTTGGGGGCAGTCTGGAGCTCCTCTTTAAGGTGTTTACACTTTGCCACATACAGGGAGTGTTGTCTTTTTTTTTTTTAGAACAGATAAAATGTAAAAAATGGAGTTCTTCTGAACGGTTTAATTTTTTTGGATGAAAACAGTGCGCAGTAATCGTGATGCATCGTGATGCATAGCAGAATCGAATCGAATCGTGGACAGGGTAATCGTAATCAAATTGAATTGTGAGGCCAGTGAAGATGTGCACCCCTAGTATTTACCCATTTTTTGGGTTGTGGTCCCTTTAAGGGAGAATATGAGGAGGAAATGTTGAATACTTTTTTTTTGTTTTTGTCACGAAGGCTGAAGTGTTTCGGGTATAGTCCAGCTAGAGATAAGAACTGATTTTCAGTCCTCTCTAGATTTCTAAGTCCTCATTAGGGGCCCAGAATTTTTAGAGGTTTGAAGAGTTTTGGGTGGGAAAAACCTCCATACTGATTACAGGGACTGTAGGGGTCATGCAGGGGTTAAGTCACATGCAAGAAGAGTCTTGTAAAGAAAGAGGAAACAGTTGTCACCTGGCAGTGAGAGAGGGAGCTGGACACACCTGAGTGAAAAAGCTGATTTAGCTTAGGAATGAGCCACAGTTGCTGAACTGTGAGAGCCTTCTCTCTGGGACCCCTGAAGTGGATGGAATACCCCAAAATCCTAGAGTGGGACATGTATGGTGGTGGGGTGGCATTACCTCGTTTTGTGCCATTGAACCAGATTTATGGACTGTCTTGTGTTAATTTTGCTGAAGAAAGCTATTTTGTTTTGGACTGTTTTGCATATAAAGACTGTCATTTTTACAAGGGTCTAGTGGTGATCCTAGGCTCTCATATGACAATATAATTAATATATATACTGTATAATATTATAATATTGTATCCTAACATGACTTCTACGTGTGTCTTTTTTCAGCTACTGGTGCATTAACACTACGTCAGCCTCTGGATTATGACAATCCTGACATCCACAATGCATATGCTTTAACTGTTGTTGCCTCTGATGGTACAAACAGAGCCCTATATTCTTTTGAAATACATGTTACTAATGTGGATGAGCCACCAGAATGTGACCCTGCTATTTCTACTGTAACAGGTAAACTCAATTAACCTATATATGAGTGGAAACTGACCAAAGACTTTTAAAACTCATAAAAGCCAAAAAAAGGATGCATAGAAGTCAGAAAAGGAGACACGGCATTTAGGGCTGCAACTTTTCTTATTAACTGAATAGTAGCATACATTACTTTTGACATGTCTCAGCTGAAAAAGGAAATCCATGCTATTGTTCAACAAGAAAAGTTGCTGCGGCCCTAAATATAGTAGTTCATTAACTCAGTGGAAATTTTCTCAATGGAGCCTATGATGAAACATTTGCCTTGAATGGTATATAAAGTATATTTTCATTAACATAGGATATTAATATTTCTAAAATCCTCCTTTCAAGCCAGCAGAAAATGGCTTCTTTCTCACCTCGTCTTTCAGGACAGCACCTGGAGAGAGCGCAGCTCGACCCACTTCTCAGGAAACACTGCAGTCATTGCTTTAAAGCCTGGACACTTCCACCATGGCCTCAGTTGTAGTGTTTCCTCCAGCCATGGTGGAAGCGCTTCAGGGGGCCAGGGGTGAGCTCGCTCTCTCCAGGTGGAGAAGGGTTAGGGAATACCTGGTGGAATTTCTTTTTCTTGCTGTCTGGCCAACCCAGCACCCCCCCGATGGGTGGGCGGTGTATCGATGCCTTTCCCCTTCTCAAGCCCATTGAGGGCAGAGGCTGGTGGAGACCGGAGGGCGCGGGCTGAGTGCAGGGGACTGCACTGTGAATCAGTGCGGCATTTTTGGGGTGGTCACACACAGAAAAATGTTAACTAATTTTTAAATGATTAGAATATCGCTACTGGTAAATGGGATATGATGAGCTACAACATAACCAGTGTGGGGCGAGGAGAGCCAATTACTGGCATGTCCTTGTTACATGTGATCAGCTGTGATTGGGGTCGCCATGTCCCAGGGACACAACACGCCCCCGTGATTGCCATGCTGCACACCACCGGGGTCATGCAAGCACAGTGAGACTCGGGCGACGTCATATGACGTTGTCCCAGAGCGAGAGAGGATCCCGCCTGCTGTCATTTGTCTATACGACGGGCAAGAGGTAGTTGAAGATTCTTGTTTCATTTAAAACATCCTATTAACAGAAATTCTCCCTAACAATCAAACAATAGAGTTGGGCGAACACCCACATTTTCGGGGTGCTCTGTGGGATGAGCCCTGATTGGCTGAAGCAATGCACCTGACCACTAGGGATGAGCCCGATGTTCGAGTCGAACATAAGTTCAACTCGAACATCAAAACAATTTGGGGTGTTTGCTGCAAATTCGAAAGCCACGGAACACCCTTTAAAAGTCTATGGGAGAAATCAAAAGTGCTAATTTTAAAGGCTTATATGCATGATATTGTCAAAAAAGTGTTTGGGAACCTGGGTCCTGCCCCAGGGGACATGTATCAATGCAAAAAAAGTTTTAAAAACGGCCATTTTTTCGGGAGCAGTGATTTTAATAATGCTTAAAGTGAAACAATAAAAGTGAGATATTCCTTTAAATTTCGTACCTGGGGAGTTTCTATAGTATGCCTGTAAAGTGGCAAATTTTTCCCGTGTTTAGAACAGTCCCTACACAAAATGACATTTCAAAAGTTAAAAAGTCATTTAAAACTACTCGCGGCTATAATGAATTGTCGGGTCCCGGCAATACAGATAAAAGTCAGTGAAAAAAATGGCATGGGATCCCCCCAGTCCATTACCAGGCCCTTTGGGTCTGATATGAATATTAAGGGGAACCCCGAACTAAAATTTAAAAAAAATTGCATGGGGGTCCCCCCAAATTCTATACCAGGCCCTTCAGGTCTGGTATGGATTATAAAGGGAACCCTGTGCCATTTTTTTTTTTAATGGCGTAGGGGTCACCCTCAAAATCCATACCAGACCCTTATCTGAGCACAAAACCTGGCAGGCCGCAGGAAAAAAGGGGGGGCGAGAGAGCACCCCCCCTCCTGAACACCCCCTCAACATGGGGAGGGTGCTTTGGGGTAGTCCCCAAACCACCTTGTGGATAAAAAAATACAGAGCTCGCATCACACAATATAAGTCAAATCAACAAAAAAGTCAAAATAAAAATCCAAATGAATGCAACTGAAGTGTTAGTCCACAATGAAGTAGATGCAAAAAATGCTTCACAAACTTGCAGGAGTACAGTGACACCCCATTTTGCATCCCCATTCACCAGAACAGGACGACCCCCCGCTTTGCAGTCCAGGGGTCACTTCAGGCTTGTAAATGGTATCCCACACACGTGGATTGGTGTCAAAACATCAGATGGTGGATTGGTGTAAACATCAGATGATAGATTCCAATAGGAGGCTCTCAACAGGATATGCAGGCACTCAGAAATGAAAAGAGGATGGACTAATAGTGAAGTACTGTTATAAAAGTTGCTTTAATGCGCATAGGGATCAGTACTTACAAAAAGACGGTTAAAAACAGACATGGATATAGAGCTGTAGATACAGGAAGCAGCCGTTCATAGCACGCGATCCACAGACCGAAAGTGACGTCAAACCAGGAAATTATGTCAATGCATTTCGCCCTCCCTCAGGGTGTCATCAAGGACCTCATTTCCTGCTGATAGAGCTGTCCTTAAATACTAGGAGAGAGAGAGAAACTCCCCTACTGAAAACCAATCAGAATGGCATTGTGGCCATCTTGTTGGTTAGATAAAAACTGTCACTACCATGGATGCGGCCATCTTGTTGGTTAGATAAAAACTGTCACTACCATGGATGGAGCATAGTCCATAGGAAAGACAAGGTCGCCATGGACCTGGTTGGAAAAAAAACTAACTTAGAAAAAACTTTGACGTCAATTCCAGTGACATGGTAAAATTGGTGCCAAATATAAATATACAAAAATACCTAAACTAAACACATGAAATAAAATAGAAATACAAATAAATATAAAAATAAAAAATGAAAAAAAAAAAAATAGAAATAAAAAAGAAATATATAAAAATAAAAAAGAGAGAAATAAAATAAATAAATGTGAATATAAATAATAAAAATAAAAATGAAAATAAGAATAAAAATAAAAAAGATTAAAAAATACAAATTAAAATTAAAATTATAATGAAAATGAAAGTAGGAAAAAAATAAAAATGGAAAACAAAATGAAAATAGAAATAAAAATGAAAGTAAAAATAACAATAATGATAAAAATAAAATTAAAAATTAAAAAAAGGTAAAAATAAAAGTAAAAATAAATGAATACCAAAAAATGAAAAAAGAAAAACGATAAAATAAATAGTAAAACTAAAACAACCCCTAACAGGACAACAGCACTAAACCTCCCATACTAAAAATTGGAAAAGCAGTTCAGGTCTAGTTTGATGTTCAACCCCTGAGGGCTCATAGTTCTTAAATGATGGATCCACTGAGTCTCATTGTGAGAAATGGCTCTTTTAAGATTACCCCCTCTCCAACGCCCTTCAACTTGTTGATTTTAAAAGACTCCCCTGAGGCGTTTGAAGGGAAATCCATAGTTTTCTTTACCCTATGTTTGGATGTTTTACACAACACACACCTCCCACAACTAAAAAAACCCACCTGATCCAAAAAGGTACATGTTTTCTTAGGTGGATCAACAACGTTGGGTGCTAATCTCAAACATTAAGTGGGGGGTTTGGTCTAGATAAACTGTGGTTTGTTTGGTAGCACCTTAGCGAGATCATTATCCTTCAACAGAAGGTGCCAATATTTACAAATGATTTTTTACACCTGTTTGTACTGACGGGTGAAACTAGTCATAACTGAGATGCCAAAGTCTCCATCATCTCTATCAGTGCCTCTTACAACTGCCAAAGTCTTATTTAACTCACAAGGGGAGTATCCTTTTTTCAGAAAACGGTCAAACAAAACCTTAGCCTGTAGGTCGAAATCCTCAATTCTGGCACAATTCCACCTAACCCTCAGGAATTGGCTTTTAGGAATTGTGCTAAGTCATCGTGGGTGGTGACAGCTTCCTAGAAGAATGTAGCCATTTCTGTCCACTTCCCTAAAATAGGTTTTAGTGGACAGTTGATGGTTCTCTTTGAAGATGACTAAACAAAAAAAAGTATGCTTTGATTGTCAGAAGTTGACGAGAAGGAGATACCAAATCTATTCTCACCAATTTTTGACAAAAAACTTAAAAATGACTCATTTGATCCTGCCTAAACAATAATGATGTCATCGATATAATGCTTATAAAACTTAAGCTAAGGGAAATTACTACTAAAGATGGCATCTTTTTCCCAGTAACTCATGAACAATTTGGCAACTGAGGGGGTGTACTTAGCCCCCATTGCTACCCCTCTCTTTTACCTATAAAACTGCTTGTCATGCCAGAAAAAGTTATGACTCATGGCCAAATCTAAAGCGTGAACCAAAAAATCTTTTTGTTTGTTTTTCATCTTCGTACTATTTAGGGCCCCATACCATAGCTTCAACAGCATTTTTCTGTTGGATATTGTTATATAGAGAATTGACATCAAAGCTGGCCAGTAAGTGACATTGCTTAAATTAAAATATGTGGAGGCTCCAGGCTTGGCAAACGGAGAGACTGCAGAGGAGGCAAAAGGAAAAAGAAAATGAGAGACTTAATGCAGGGTATTTTTAATTTAAGCAATTTCACTTTCACTCCGGATAAGTTGAAAGTTTTAGAATTGGGCCTTAAATATGCTCCCGATAGGGATTTGAATAAATTTGATATTTTTATTGATTTTCCCGGTGCGTGTGCCCCAGCGGCCGTGATGTCCGCCAGGCACCCGCGATTGCCCGGTAACCGAGCAGGACCGTGGACCTGTGTGTGTAAACACACAGATCCACGTCCTGTCAGATGGGAGGAGACCGATGGTGTGTTCCTTGTACAGAGGAACACCGATCGGTCTCCTCCCCTTGTGAATCCCCTCCCCCCTACAGTTAGAATCACTCCCTAGCAACATATTAACCCCTACAGCGCCCCCTCCTGGTTAACCCCTTCATTGCCAGTCACATTTATACAGTAATCAATGCATTTTTATAGCATGGATCGCTGTGTCAAAATTGTCCGATGTGTCCGCCGCAATATCGCAGTCACGATAAAAATCACAGATCGCCGCCATTACTAGTAAAAAAAAATAATAATAAAAATGCTATAAATCTATCCCCTTATTTTGTAGACGCTATAACTTTTGGGCAAACCAATAAATATACGCTTATTGCGATATTTTTTACCAAAAATATGTAGAAGAATACGTATCGGCCTAAAATGAGGAAAAAATTTGTTTAAAAAAAAAATTTGGAAAATGTGGATACTTATTATAGCAAAAAGTAAAAAATATTGTGTTTTTTTAAACTTGTCACTCTTGTTTTGTTTATAGCACAAGAAATAAAAAATGCAGAGGTGATCAAATACCACCAAAGGAAAGCTCTATTAGTGGGGAAAAAATGATAAAAATTTCATTTGGGTACAGTGTAGTATGACCGCGCAATTGTTATTCAAAGTGCGACAGCGCTGAAAGCTGAAAATTGGCTTGGGCAAGAAGGGGGTGAAAATGCCCTGTATGGAAGTAGTTAAGGAACAGATCGGTCTTCAATCCTAGAAATCCCAATAGTCATTTTTCTGAGGTTTTTAAATCCTTGGTCCAACGCGATTTAGAAGGTTTAGCGTGAAATGTACCCGTGAAATGGTACGGGTACAATGTTACAGATTCCGATAAGCCCCCCGCCTGCTGACCCCCACAACCACTGGGCAAGGGTTGTGGTAATTAGGCCCTTGTCCCCATCAACATGGGGACAAGGTGCTGTGGGGGGCTACCCCCACGCCATTTTTTTTAATTTTGGCGCGGGGTTCCCCTTAAAATCCATACCAGACCTGAAGGGTCTGGTATGGATTTTGAGGGGGACCCCTATGCCATTTAAAAAAAAAAATTGGCGCAGAGTTCCCCTTACTATCCATACCAGACCTGAAGGGCTGGGTATGGAATTTGGGGGGACCCCCATGCAATTTTTTTTTACATTTTGGTTCGGGGTTCCCCTTTATAATCATACCAGACCCAAAGGGCCTGGTAATGGACTGGGGTTATCCCATGCCGTTTTTTTCAATGACTTTTTTCTATATTGCCGGGACCAAACAATTCATTACAGCTGCGAGTAGTTTTAAATTACTTTTTTTTCCTTTAGAAATGTCATTTTGTGCAGGGACTGTTCTAAACACGGAAAAATGGGCCACTTTACAGGCATACTATAGACACCCTCAGGTACGAAATTTAAAGGAATATTTTGTTTTTATTGTTTCACTTTTATTAAAATCACTGCTCCCGAAAAAAACGGCCGTTTTTAAAACTTTTTTTGCACTGATACATGTCCCCTGGGGCAGGACCCAGGTCCCCAAACAATTTTTATGACAATAACTTGCATATTAACCCTTAAAATTAGCACTTGATTTTTCACATTCTTGTCCCATAGACTTTAACGGTGTTCGCATGTTCGAACAAATTTTATGCCTGTTCGCATGTTCTACTGCGAACCGAACCGGGGGGTGTTTGGCTCATCCCTACAGACCACTGGTCAGGTTTAGGGCTGTGCCCAATCAGGGCACAGAGCACTGTCAGAGCCATGATTAGACAAAATCAGGATGACTTTGCCCAATCATGGCTCAGTGCTCATAGTCTCACACCATGCTATAAAAAGGTTCCTTTGCACTGGAACCTTTGCAGTGTGAAGTTGAAGATAGATAGAGCAGGGCTCAGTTTGCTACTAGCGAGTTAGTGTGTTATTGTGACTCAGAGTGTAGAGTGTTAGTGTAGTGTTAGGGTAGTGTGAGCATAGTGTGTCAGTATATTGTAGCGTGTCAGTATAGTGTTTGAGGATACTGTGTGAGTATAGTCTAGTGTGTCATTATACAGTAGTGTATCAGTGTAGTGTGTCAGCATAGTGTCTCAGTATAGTGTAGTCTCATTGTAGTGTATTTGTGTTGTGCAGTGTTTAACACATTACATAACATTAGTGTTGTATACAGTGCTGTATACCCTTTTTTTTGTCTCCTGCCTGCCCCGTTTTTTTTAAATTGTCAGCCGCAGTTTTTCTGACTGTGACGCTGGTGTTCCCCATTTTTTATTTTGTTTTTTTTTATAGTTTTTACATTTCTGTCAGCAGCAGTCCTCAATTTAAAGGGCACCAAACTTCACTTTTCATTCAATAAAGTGCATCCAATTACACATTTCTATTACATTCGGTAATAACCTCCCCCCATCATGTCTGGTAGGCCAACAAGGAGAGGCAGAAGTTCCCATGGCACTATGAGGGGGCCAGCAGCATCTGTGTCGACAGGCAAAGTTGGACGTGGTCCGTCCTCAGGCAGGGCACGTTTGTCTCTCTTTAGTGATGTTGAGCATGCTATTAAGCCACAGCATGCAGGGGAGGTGGTGGACTGGCTTACTAAACCATCCTCATCCTCTATCAAGTTGAAACAAGTGTGCAGTCCATCGCAGCTGCCAGAGTGGCTTATTCTGCCTCCTTGTCCACAGCTATTCTTGCCATAGCCCCAGCATCATACATCGAGGAGTCAGCTGAATTATTTGAACACAGCTTCAGCCACTTGCTTATTGAGGATACATAGGCATTACTTGATTCTGATGTTGGTTCTGAGGAAGAGGAAGGGAGGAACATGAGCCTACAGAGAGGAGAGAGCACTGATAAACAACAAATTGGCAGTCATGTTCCCCCAGCCTCAGGGTATTGGTTCCAGTGATGATGAGGATGGAGGGGATGATGATGATGAGGTCACTGATGCGACTTGGGTGCTGGATAGAGCAGAGGAGGAAAGTGAGGGGAGAGCACAACCCCAATGAGGCAGGATGTCCTCCAGAGGCAGCCATTATAGAAGAGTGGAGAGCAGCCACCCTATTTCATCAGATTGTGGAGCTGTTATCTCCCGACCCACTTCTCACAGCTCAGCTGTGTGGGCCTTTATTAGCACATGTGCAGCCGATCGCACTGTTGCAATTTGCAATCTCTGCCACAAGCAGATCAAATGTGACAAAAACACCAGCCATTTGGGTACCACATGCTTGACAAGGCATGTAACCTCCCATCACTAAGCCCGTTGGCAAAAGCACCTGAAAGCCACACAAAAGAGACACAATTCTGCTCCTCCTCACTCCTCACCTTTCATGTCTACCCCTGCTATATCTCATGACCTCTCAGCAGCCTCCACTGACAGGAATGATGGTATAGCAAAGGGTGTCACAGGTCCTTGCAACATGTCTTCCAGCAGCACACCACCAGCTGTAGAGTATAGCAAATTTCTCTGCCCCAGCTGCTACATCAAAGAAAAAAAATCACTCCTTGCCACCCACATGTCCAAGGTCTAAATTCCAGCTTGTCCAAATTGCTGGCTTTACAACTCCTGTCTTTCCATCTGGTGGATTTTGCCTCCTCCTGAGAATTTGCAGAACGTTCTGTACCACAGTGGCAGGCTCCCAGTCGCTATTTCTTTGCACATAAGGCCATTCCAGCTCTGTGCTATCATGTGGAAGGCAATGTTTTGGCATCATTGGGCAAGGCAGTCAGCAGCAAGCATGGTCAGGAATGATATATTTCGTTCACAGCATACTGGGTAACTTGCAGCTTGCAACTAGGAAGGATGCAGGACAGTGCTCAGTGCTGCAGCTTGTTTTGCCTCCATGTCTCCATACAGCCGGTGGTGATGATGCGAGATCTGTCAGCTCCACCACCCCTCCTCCTCCATACCCTCCTCTGCTGAATTGTCCTATAAATCCCCAGTACCCCCTAAGCGTTCAAGGTACTATTCAATGAGTTAGGCTAAAAAATGCCATGCAGTGCTTCAGCTGGTCTGTCTAGGGCATATGAGCCACACCAGAGCAGAGATTCTTTCAGCTGTGCAGGGGCGGGCCCAGAGGTGGTTCACGCCACGGCAGCTTGAGCAAGGAATGGTGGTGTGCGATAATGGCAATAACCTTCTGTCTGTCCTTTGACTGGGATTTTGACACATGTACCATGCCTGGCGACGGGGGGGAGAGCCCAGGGGTAGAGATAGTTAGCGTGGAACATATTCCACAGGGTAGTATTGGGGGCATTAGTGGTAGGTTGAATAAAGGTAAGTATAGTAACAAGTCCTAGTTGCAATTTAAGAACACCCAATAAGAGGATAGTATGCGACCGGTCTAAATTACGTGGCATGTTCACCAATGGCAGGAACCTGGAGGACAAGATGGGTGAACTATAGATACTGTTGTACAAGGAAGATTTGGATTTTGTGGGAATTTCAGAGACCTGGTTCAACAGCTCTCCTGATTGGCTGGCAACCATTGAAGGGTATACCCTTTATCGCAGGGATAGAGAGGGTAAAAAAGGGGGAGGGGTATGCCTATATATCAAGAATAATGTACAAGTGAATGTGAGAGATGACATCACTAAGGGAGCTAGGGAGGAGGTGGTATCCTTATGGCTAGAGCTTCAAAAGGATGAAGCTAAGGGGAAAATATTACTGGGAGTATGCTATAGGCCCCCTAACCCGAGGGAGGAGGGGGAGATGGATCTGCTCTCACAAGTTGGATTAGCAGCAAGGATGGGAAGCATTGTCATAATGGGGGAATTTAATTATCCAGACATAGACTGTGCGGAGGGAACCACACATTCGTCTAAGGTTCGCCAGTTCCTAAATGTCTTGCAGGATAATTTCATGGTTCAGATGGTAGACGCACCAGCTAGAAATAAAGCGTTACTGGATCTCCTGATTACCAACGATACAGACCCGATCATGGATGTGGAAATACAGGGTAATTTAGGAAACGGCGATCGCAGGTCAATTGGCTTCGGTATAAATCACACCAAAGGAAACATAAGGGGAATACAAAGACACTGAATTTCAAAAGAGTCAACTTCCCTAAACTACGAACCTTGTTAGAAGGCATGAATTGGGATAAAATCTTAGGAACAAAGAACACGGAGGAGAGATGGGTTTTCTTTAAGCGCATATTAAATAAGTGCATCAGCCAATGCATCCCTTTGGGTAATAAATTAAAAGAGCGAACAAGAGTCCTGGGTGGCTTAACTCCAATGTAAAAATGCATATAAAAGCAAAGGAGAAGGCCTTCAAAAAATACAAGGTTGAGGGATCATCATCAGCATTCAGGCTTTATAAAGAATGCAACAAGAAATGTAAGGGTGAAATTAGGGCGGCTAAGTTAGAACATGAAAGACACAGCGGAGGAGAGCAAAAAAATCCTAAGAAATTCTTTATGTATGTAAACAGTAAAAAAGGGAGGATAGACCATATTGGCCCCATAAATAATGAGGAAGGATATCTGGTTACAAAGTATGGGGGATGGCGAATGTATTGAATTTATTCTTCTCTTTAGACTTCACGAGGGAATCGGGGGCTTCAGTAACCAAAACTGCAGTGTTTATCCTTACGACACATCACAGGAAGCACCTCCATGGTTAACAGAGGACAGAATTAAAATTAGACTTGGGAAACTTAACATTAATAAATCACTGGGACCAGATGGCTTGCATCCGAGGGTACTTAGGGAACTCAGTCAAGTAATTGCCAGACCATTGTTCTCAATTTTTTACTGACAGTCTACTGACTAAAATGGTACCAGGTGATTGGAGAAAAGCCAATGTAGCACCACATTTTAAAAAGGGCCCAAAATACATCCCTGGGAATTACAGACCAGTTAGCCTAACATCAATAGTATGCAAGCTCTTGGAGGGGTTGATAAGGGACTATATACAAGATTTTAGTAATGAGAAGAGTATCATTAGCAGTAATCAGCATGGATTCATGAAGAATCATTCTTGCCAAACCAATCTATTAACCTTCTATGAGGAGGTGAGTTGCCATCTAGATAAAGGAAGGCCCATAGACGTGGTGTATCTGGATTTTTCAAAAGCATTTGACAGTTCCCCATAAACGTTTACTGTACAAGAAGAAGAAAAAAGGATTTTGGGACTTTAAATGAGGTAAAAGGGGCCGTTCAGGTCCCTTCCTCCATCCCGGTTCAATATTTAAAATTTAAAAGGAGAGCAAGAGGCGGGACTTTGCATGAAGCACACATAAGCAGATAGAGAAATTGGATAAAAGACAGCTTTTAATTGGTTCAAATTGTCATATATTTACATATTTAATTTTAATGCATTTTGCTATATAGCAATAAGTCTATATTTCATTAGAACCAAATATTGCACAGTAGTATGCATTCCAACAAGGAAATAACATATATTTACAGATACATGGAGTAATTAATGCATATTTAAACACATTGCATTTGATACCTATATAGATTAGTGACCCACTGAAGTATCACTTGCAGATAAAAAGAGATGAAAATAGATCAAAAAGGAATGTCCATACAAGGTTGATAAATATATACACATAACGGTAGTTGTAAGCTCTACGGGGCCTTTTAGTCACTGATCAGGAGCAAAACTGTAGTGATCATCTATAAATAGGAAAGACAATCATATTTAAATGATCTAAAGGGATTATGGGAACAAGTGGGCAAATGTAGGATATGAGAAACCCCCCATATATACATTTAGCCCACAAACTTAAGTATACATCTGCGCAATGGTTTTGCAGCCATGAGAATCACAGACCATCCAAAAAAGTTACATCCAGAGCTGAGGGGGCATAATGCCCCGTACACGCGGTCGGATTTTCCGACGGAAAATGTGTGATAGGACCTTGTTGTCGGAAATTCTGACCGTGTGTAGGCTCCATCACACATTTTCCATCGGATTTTCCGACACACAAAGTTTGAAAGCAGGATATAAAATTTTCCGACAACAAAATCCGTTGTCGGAAATTCCGATCGTGTGTACACAAATCCGACGGACAAAGTGCCACGCATGCTCAGAATAAATAAAGAGATGAAAGCTATTGGCCACTGCCCCGTTTATAGTCCCGACATACGTGTTTTACGTCACCGCGTTTAGAATGATGGGATTTTCCGACAACTTTGTGTGA
The DNA here is from genome assembly GCF_042186555.1 of Aquarana catesbeiana. NCBI lineage: Eukaryota > Metazoa > Chordata > Amphibia > Anura > Ranidae > Aquarana > Aquarana catesbeiana. Next base: position 180,292,223 of record NC_133326.1, read on the forward strand.
CCGTGTGTATGCAAGACAAGTTTGAGCCAACATCCGTCTGAAAAAATCCTAGGATTTTGTTGTCGGAATGTCCGAACAAAGTCCGACCGTGTGTACGGGGCACAACAGGGTGACAACAGCCAACACAAACAGTGCCCCAGGTGGGTCAAAATGTATGAAGTGACACAGATGTTGGCTGAATGGGGTGGCCCCAATTGGGGGACCTCTGTGAAAAAATGTGACAAAGACAATATAAGGGTGGTGTAAAATTTTGTGTTGAAAAATGTTGAGCAGAGTGAAAAGATAAAGTACAAGAAGAGAGAAGAGAGAGAAAAAAAAAGAGAAAGGGAGGCATAGAAGGTATGAGAAAAAGTAGGAAAAAAGGGGAACAAAAGATAGTGAAAGACCGGATGGTTTGTGAATGGTGAGAGAGGGTAAATACCTGTAGCAAAAGGGATGGGAGCAAAAATACCATAGTGCATAATGTTCCACGAAGGAGAGTGATGTGACAAGATCTATGTGTGAGACCCAACAAGTGGAGAGGCTCATATAGGTAGCGCCGCCACAGCCCAGCCCCCAATGTCACATCCTAGCAGCCCACAGGGGGGAGGGAGGTGCCACCGACCAGGCAGCCAAGCCACCCAAGCCACCTAGCAGGTAGCGCCAAACCGAACAACCCCCGATGTGCTAGCAGATAGTAATCATCTAGCCGCCAATGCAACGCCACGAGGATGCCGCACGTCCGGCGTGGGAAGCTTGACGTCGACGCGCAGTGGTAGAGCCCCCGCCCACCCCACGTCAGAACAGGGCAGAGGGGAGGCCCCCAGTGTGCATCGCAGCTCCTGAACGGAACAGGAAGGGCAGGGTCCAATGGAAAAACACAGCCCCTGTCACCAGTGGGCACATGTTAAGCAAATAACCAAACTGTTTACTGTACAAAATAAGGTCCGTTGGCATGGACCATAAGGTGCGTACATGGATTGAAAACTGGCTAAAAGGGCGAGTTCAGAGGGTGGTGATAAATGGGGAGTACTTGGAATGGTCAGGGGTGGGTAGTGGGGTCCCCCAGGGTTCTGTGCTGAGACCAATCCTATTTAATTTGTTCATAAACGACCCGGAGGATGGGGTAAACAGTTCAATCACTGTATTTGCGGACAATACTAAGCTAAGAAGGGCAATAACTTCTCTGCAGGATGTGGAAACCTTGCAAAAAGATCTGAACAAATGAATGGGGTGGGCAACTACATGGCAAATGAGGTTTACTGTAGAAAAATGTAAAATAATGCATTTGGGTAGCAAAAATATGAATGCAATCTATGCACTGGGGGAGAACCTCTGGGGTAGGGATGAGCCGAACACCCCCCTGTTCGGTTCGCACCAGAACATGCGAACAGGAAAAAAGTTGTTTGAACTTGTGAACACCATTAAAGTCTATGGGACACGAACATGAATAATCAAAAGTGCTAATATTAAAGGCTTATATGCAAGTTATTGTCATAAAAAGTGTTTGGGGACCCGGGTCCTGCCCCAGGGGACATGGATCAATGCAAAAAAAAGTTTTAAAAACGGTCGTTTTTTCAGGAGCAGTGATTTTAATAATGCTTAAAGTCAAACAATAAAAGTGTAATATCCCTTTAAATTCCGTACCTGGGGGGTGTCTATAGTATGCCGGTAAAGGGGTGCAAGTTTCCCGTGTTTAGAACAGTCTGACAGCAAAATGACATTTCGAAGGAAAAAACCCATTTAAAACTACTCGCGGCTATTGCATTGCCGACAATACACATAGAAGTTCATTGATAAAAAAGGCATGGGAATTCCCCACAGGGGAACCCCGAACCAAAATTTAAAAAAAAAATGACGTGGGAGTCCCCCTAAATTCCATACCAGGCCCTTCAGGTCTGGTATGGATTTTAAGGGGAACCCCGCGCCAAAAAAAAAAACGTCGTGGGGTCCCCCCAAAAATCCATACCAGACCCTTATCCGAGCACGCAACCTGGCAGGCCGCAGGAAAAGAGGGGGGGACGAGAGTGCGGCCCCCCCCTCCTGAACCGTACCAGGCCACATGCCCTCAACATTGGGAGGGTACTTTGGGGTAGCCCCCCAAAACACCTTGTCCCCATGTTGATGAGGACAAGGGCCTCATCCCCACAACCCTGGCCGGTGGTTGTGGGGGTCTGCGGGCGGGGGGCTTATCGGAATCTGGAAGCCCCCTTTAACAAGGGGACCCCCAGATCCCGGCCCCCCCCTGTGTGAAATGGTAAGGGGGTACTTATCCCTACCATTTCACTAAAAAACTGTCAAAAATGTTAAAAATGACAAGAGACAGTTTTTGACAATTCTTTTATTTAAATGGTTCTTCTTTCTTCTATCTTCCTTCATCTTCTTCTCCTGGTTCTTCTGGCTCTTCTGGTTCTTCCTCCGGCGTTCTCGTCCAGCATCTCCTCTGTGGCGTCTTCTATCTTCTTCTCCTCGGGCCGCTCCGCACCCATGGCATGGGGGGAGGCCCCTGCTCTTCTTCTCCTCTTCTCCTCTTCTCCTCTTCTCTTCTTCATTTTCTTCTCCGGGCCGCTCCGCACCCATGCTGGCATGGAGGGAGGCTCCCGCTGCGTGACGGCGTCTCCTCGTCTGACGGTTCTTAAATAATGGGGGGCGGGGCCACCCGGTGACCCCGCCCCCTCTGACGCACGGTGACTTGACGGGACTTCCCCGTGACGTCACGGGGAATGCCACAGGGAAGTCCCGTCATGTCCCGTGCGTCAGAGGGGGGCAGGGTCACCGGGTGGCCCCGCCCCCGTTATTTAAGAACCGTCAGACGAGGAGACGCCGTCACACAGCGGGAGCCTCCCTCCATGCCAGCATGGGTGCGAAGCGGCCCGGAGAAGAAAATGAAGAAGAGAAGAGGAGAAGAGGAGAAGAAGAGCGGGCGCCTCCCCCCATGCCATGGGTGCGGAGCGGCCCGAGGAGAAGAAGATAGAAGACGCCACGGAGGAGATGCTGGACGAGAACGCCGGAGGAAGAACCAGAGGAACCAGAAGAAGAAGATGAAGGAAGATAGAAGAAAGAAGAAGCATTTAAATAAAGGAATTGTCAAAAACTGTCTCTTGTCATTTTTAACATTTTTGACAGTTTTTTAGTGAAATGGTAGGGGTAAGTACCCCCTTACCATTTCACACGGGGGGGGCCGGGATCTGGGGGTCCCCTTGTTAAAGGGGGCTTCCAGATTCCGATAAGCCCCCCGCCCGCAGACCCCCACAACCACCGGCCAGGGTTGTGGGGATGAGGCCCTTGTCCTCATCAACATGGGGACAAGGTGTTTTGGGGGGCTACCCCAAAGCACCCTCCCAATGTTGAGGGCATGAAAGGTCTGGTATGGAATTTAGGGGGAACCCCACGTCATTTTTAGGGGGAACCCCACGTCATTTTTTTTTTAAATTTTGGCCAGGGTTCCCCTTAATATCCATACCAGACCTGAAGGGCCTGGTATGGAATTTAGGGGGACTCCCATGTCATTTTTTTTTAATTTTGGTTCGGGGTTCGCCTGTGGGGAATTCCCATGCCGTTTTTATCAATGAACTTCTATGTGTATTGTCGGCAATGCAATAGCCGCGAGTAGTTTTAAATGGGTTTTTTCCTTCGAAATGTCATTTTGCTGTCAGACTGTTCTAAACACGGGAAACATGCGCCCCTTTACAGGCATACTATAGACACCCCCCAGCTACGAAATTTAAAGGGATATTACACTTTTATTGTTTGACTTTAAGCATCATTAAAATCACTGCTCCTGAAAAAACGGCCGTTTTTAAAACTTTTTTTTGCATTGATCCATGTCCCCTGGGGCAGGACCCGGGTCCCCAAACACTTTTTATGACAATAACTTGCATATAAGCCTTTAAAATTAGCACTTTTGATTTCTCCCATAGACTTTTAAAGGGTGTTCCGTGGCATTCAAATTTGCCGCGAACACCCCAAATTGTTCGCTGTTCGGCGAACTTGCGAACAGCCAATGTTCGAGTCGAACATGAGTTTGATTCGAACTCGAAGCTCATCCCTACTCTGGGGAATCTAGGATGGTAAAGGACCTCGGGGGGCCTGTTAGATGATAGGCTCAGCAATGGCATGCAATGCCAAGCTGCTGCTAACAAAGCAAACAGAATATTGGCATGCATTAAAAAGGGGATTGACTCCAGAGATAAAACTATAATTGGCCCGCTCTACAAGACTCTGGTCTGGCCGCACCTAGAGTATGCTGTCCAGTTCTGGGCACCAGTCCTCAGGAGGGATGTACTGGAAATGGAGCGAGTACAAAGAAGGTCAACTAAGCTAATCAAGTGTCTGCAGGATATTAGTTATGAGGGAAAGTTGCAAGCACTGAACTTATTCTCTCTGGAGAAGAGACGCTTGAGAGGGGATATGATTTCAATTTATAAACACCATACTGGCGACCCCACAATAGGGATAAAACTTCTTTGCGGAAGGGAGTTTAACAAGACACATGGCCACTCATTAAAATTAGAAGAAAAGAGGTTTAACCTTAAACTACGTAGAGGGTTCTTTTATGTACGAGCGGCAAGGATGTTGAATTCCCTTCCACAGGCGGTTCTCTCAGCGGGGAGCATCAATAGTTTAAAAAAAAAATTAGATAAGCACCTGAACGACCGCAACATACAGGGATATACAATTTAATACTGACATATAATCACACACATACTGTAGGTTGGACTTGTGTCTTTTTTCAACTTCACCTACTATGTAACTATGCAACATTTCCTCAATTCGGTGGTGCAGCTTTTCTTAAACAGGTACCCAGGGTTGCAAGATCTTCTAAGGCCATAAGATTCTGTAGCCAATTCAGGTGGTCATAAACAGCCAGTGTTCCATTGGCTGAAATTCAATGTGAATTCCACTTGCCTGTAAACCGCTTGATTTGTGAAATGCCCACCAGGTGGAACTTGATTTTGGCAATGCTGCAACACCTGCACATACAGCAGAGGGCCATCAATGAGTACCTGTGTGAGTATAGCACAAGGACAGGCTCAGGGGAGCTCTGCTTTTTTTCCCCATGCCAATGGCTGCTGATAAAGGATGCATGCACTGTACTGTCACCATTTGAGGAGGCAACAAGGATGATGAGCCGTGACAATGCATCAGTGACACAATCCCTCTTGTGTTATTGCTGGAGCATACTCTGAATGGCATTATAGACAGGGCACTCACCACAGAGAAGCAGGAGGAACAGGAGGACTTTGTTTCCTCTCAAGGCCCACTTTATGCAGACACCATTCTTGCAAAGCCACAGAACACACAATAGGACAGAGAGAAGGAGAAGAAAGATTCTGGCAGTTTTGGAGGCATTGAAGCAGAATAAGACATATGTCAAACCTTAAGAGAAGGTTTTCAGTCTCCAGAAATCTTGGGAGTAGTACGTGGCTGGGTGGCAGTTCCAGATACTGTAGTCCTCAGTGACCTTGAGGATTCTGGAAACTTGCGTTGAATGGGCTGCCTTTTTCTTCAAAGCCTGTGAGGGGAGCCAATAATTTGTGGCATCAAGAAGAAAGGATCATATGTGGTTGGCAACCCTCCTTAACCAGGGTTACAAGAGGAAAGTATCGAAACTCATCCTGCCCTTGCAGAGGGTGCACAGGATAAAATATCTTGAGGACACCTTAAGAGGAGTCTATGTAACACCTTTCCAGACTCTGGTAGGTTTCAGTCTCGTGGAAAAGGTCGTTTTGAGGCTTCTGTTGGTCAAAGGAGGAGCGGTGGACAAGGGGGCCACCTAATGCAACGTACACACGAGCAAACTTTCCGACCGGACTGGTCCGACGGACCGAATCCGGCGGACAATCCGACCGTGTGTGGGTTGCATCGGACTTCTGATGGACTGCCCCGGTCGGAAATCCGATGGACTTTAGATTTGAAACCTGCTTCAAATCTTTACGTTGTAACTCCGCTGGACTCAGTTCCTAACAGAAAGCCCGTTCGTCTGTATGCTGGTCCGATGGACCAGATACGACGCAAGGGCAGGGTACTACATCTCGCACTTGCTGCAATAGGAAAAACAAATTTTCCTATTGCAGCGAGTGCGAGGCGACAATGGCCTTTAGGTCTGGTATGGATTTTAAGGGGAACCCCCTACACCAAAAAAACGGCATGGGGTCCCCCCAAAATCCATACCAGACCCCTATCCGAGCACGTAGCCCGGCCGGTCAGGAAAGGGGGTGGGGACGAGCAAGCCCCCCCACTCCTGAACCATACCAGGCTGCATGCCTTCAACATGGGGGGGTGGGTGCTTTGGGGGAGGGGGGTGCCCTGTGGCTCCCCTCAAAGCACCTTGTCCCCATGTTGATGAGGACAAGGGCCTCTTCCTGACAACCCTGGCCTTTGGTTGTCGGGGTCTGCGGGCGGGGGGCTTATCGGAATCCGGGAGCCCCCTTTAATAAGGGGGCCCTCAGATCCCAGCCCTATCTGAATGAGTATGGGGTACATCGTACCCCTACCCGTTCACCTAGGGAAAAAGTGTCAATAAAAAAAACACACTACACAGGTTTTTAAAGTAATTTATTAGACAGCTCCGGGGGTTTTCTTTCGACTTCGGGGGTCTTCTTCAAACATCACCCAGTGACCACGCCCCCTTATGACGTCACAGTCCCAGCATGCCCTGGGACTGTGATGTCATAAGGGGGCGGGGTCACCGCCTATATAATTCTTTGCAGAGCGCTCACACACCATTACAGCGGGAGAGAGCGTTGTGTCAACATCGAAAGAAGAGAAGAGGGAAGAAGACGGCGCAGAAGTCCGGGCCACCGCTAGCAAAAGAGCGGCAGAAGATAGCGGAGGAGCCGGCAGAAGAACCGGACACCGGGAGAAGAGGTCGAACACCGGGAGAAGAGGCTGGAGAGCGGGAGAAGAACCGGACACTGGGAGAACAGGCCGGAGATAGCAGCAAAGTCAGAAGAAGAATCCCGAAGTCGGAAGAAGAGCTGTATAATAAATTACTTTAAAAACCTGTGTAGTGTGTTTTTTTATTGACACTCTTTCCCTAGGTGAATGGATAGGGATATGATGCACCCCATACTCATTCACATAGGGTGGGGGGCGGGGATCTGGGGGCCCCCTTATTAAAGGGGGCTCCCGGATTCCGATAAGACCCCTGCGCGCAGACCCTGACAACCAACGGCCAGGGTTGTCGGGAAGAGGCCCTTGTCCTCATCAATATGGGGACAAGGTGCTTTGGGTTGGGGGGCCACAGGGTGCCCCCCTCCTCCAAAGCACCCACCCCTCCATGTTTAGGGCATGTGGCCTGGTACGGTTCAGGAGGGGGATGCTCGCTCGTCCCCACCCCCTTTTCTGACCGGCCGGGCTGCGTGCTCAGATAGGGGTCTGGTATGGATTTGGGGGGACCCCATGCTGTTGGCGTAGGGGGTTCCCCTTAAAATCCATACCAGACCTAAGGGCCTGGTATGCTCCGCAACGGGGCTCGCAAGGTGTCAATCTCACCGATAAAAGCGGCGAGATTGACTTCCTTTTCTAGTCCCGTCGTACCCGAGTCACATTCAAAATAAACGGACTTGTTCATGTGTGGGCAAGTCCATACATTTGGAAAGTCCATTGGAACTCCATTGGGAAGACCAGCAGACATAGTCTGCTGGAAAGTCCGGTCGTGTGTAGGCAAGTCCGTCCGTAATCCGGTCATGTGTAGGCAAGTCCGTTTGTAAAAAAAGTCCAGCGGAAGTCTGTCAAAAGTCCAGCGGAAAGTCTGTCGGACTAGTCCGGTCGGAAAGTCCGCCCGTGTGTACGCCCCATAAGCGATGCATTTCAAAAAATTTTTAGTCTTCGGCGCCCAGGGCTGCCAGCTTTAAGATCCCATCGGCAGCATCTGCATGATATGGTGGAATATTATCTAGGGGCAAAAACAGACATGGAGAGCTTTCCAGTAGATGATCCACTGAGTTACTGGGTCATGAGAATAGACCACTGGCCAGAACTTGCCCGGTTTTAGGTTTTGTGACAGATAAAAAAAGCGTGTCTGTCCACAGACCGGCTGACATTTTGTCAAAATGAATCAGTCCTAGATTAGCAGCAGCTATCAAGCTCCTGATGCCGATGTCACTGTTTAAGTGCTTTTGGGATCTTGAATCTCTGCAAGACTGTCTAGGCTGCCTAGTTTTTTGGGTGTTGTTTTTATCTTTAAATATTTTTTGGTATAGGTATCATGGGCACAGTTAACACACAATGACCAATTTTTCTGCACCTGTTTGACCGGGGCATACAAATTCAATTTGTTACAGCAAGGCTAATTCTTGCTTTCATCAAGAGTACCTCTATAGGGTTACGGTGTGAAGGCACCACCAACACCCAAAGACCAATTTTTGCGCACCTGTTTGACAGGTGTATATAATTTGAATTTTTTACAGCAAGGCCAATTCTTGCTTTCATCAGAAGTACATATATAGGGTTACGGTGTGGAGGCACCACCAACACCCAAGGCCCAATTTTTCCACACCTTTGTGACATAATTTTTAACAGCAGAATCCAATCCTGCTTTCCCAAGGATAACTGTGAAGGGTTATGGTGTGAAGGCACCACCAACACCTAAGGCCCAATTTTTCCACACCTGTTACTTCTATCCAAAGTCTGCAAAAGAGACATCAGACTTTATCTAAAAAAATGTTAATCTTGGCCTGAGTGTACTATAATTTGGCTTTTTCACATAAGGCTTGCTCACTGTGGTGCAAATCTTCATTTTTTTCTATCCAAAGTCTGCCAAAGAGACACCAGAATGTATCCAAAAATCTCTAATCTTTTTCTGAGTGCACTAAAATGTGGCCTCATCATACAGACTGGCTGTTTACAAAATAAAGAAAGCTTGCAAGGAAAATCAATTTAAATATCTTTTTTTTTTCTAAATGTGAGTTTTGCTGAATCAGGTTCTATACACGGTGCAGATGTGCCACTTTGCAGGCAGACTAAGGAGAAAACACACCCCCCCCTCGGCACTATATTTGGTGGCACAGTGGTATAGTGGGTAGCACTCTTGCCTAGTAGTAAAAAGGGTCACTGGTTTGTATCCCAACCACGACACTACCTGCCTGGAGTTTGCATGTTCTCCCTGTACCTGCGTGGGTTTCCTCCGGGTACTCAGGTTTTTTCCCACACTCCAAAGACATGCTGGTAGGTAAATCGGATCCTGTCCAAAATTGGCCCTAGTATATGAATGTGAGTTTGGGACATTGGATTGAGGGCTCCTTGAGGGTAGGGACCGATGTGAGTGTGCGATGTATGTGTGGAGTGCTGCGTAGATTGACGGCGCTATATGGGTACCTTAAATAAATAATAATATAATAGATGAGCATCTTAATGAGACACAATCTACAGGACAATGTACAGGGATAGGGAAAATTGTAGACACACACCCACACTCACTCAGGTTGAACTGGATGGACTGGTGTCTTTATTCAACCTTACTAACTATGTAGGAATGTTTCATTTTATTTGTTCCACTTTGAGCATCATTAAAATCACTGCTCCTTCAAAATGATCTTTTTAAAAAAACTTTTTTTTGCATTGTTACATGTCCCCTAGGGCAGTATCCAGGCCCCCATACCCTTTTTAGGGCCAATAACTTGCATATAATCCTTCAAAATGGGGACTTTAGATTTTTCACGTTTAGGTCCCATAGACTTTAATAGGGTTTGTGGTTCGGGTCGATGTTTGAGATGTTTGAGAGTTTTGGTGTTCGGCCCAGCTCAAAGAACATTGGACAAATTAGATTTCAATGGAATTTAGTGGCAATTTTTCACCAACTTATATTAAAAATCTATGAAAATTTTACAGATAAAATACATCTTCTGGAGGGGCAGGAGGCGGAGCCTAGCAGAGCAGACATGCATTGTTAGAGCTCCACACCGCTGAGGAGAGAAGAGAAGGACAAAGCGGAGCCTGCAGGCTCAAAAGGTATCCATTTGAACATTTTTGCCCCAGGGAACAAACTGTGAAAGTTTGGGCAGGAAATATGGTACTGGGAGGAAACCGTGGCAGAAATAAAAATCACCTCACAAAGAGCTCACAGGCACTCACTGCAGCTGAAGCAGCTCCAGTCACCTCACAAGATACAGCATCAGGGCGCTCTCACAGACAAAAAATGTCACAGCAAGACTCTCCATTTGAGTCAGATACAGAACAAATCCTCTCACAAACTTCTCCACAAGCCTCCTCAGTATCCCCAGTAATATTATTACAATTTGAAAAGATGCTTCATAAGGCTTTAAAACAAACCTCAGACCAAATAACAAAAAGCCTAGCCAAAGAAATAAGAGAGCTGGGAAACCGCACCGCAGCCTTAGAAATAAAAATGGATGAAATTGAAATTACAACCCAAGAAAATATAACAGAATTGGAACAATTAAAAAAAGAGAATTTAATACTTCAAACTAAGCTCGAAGATTACGAAAATAGAGCCAGACGTTCAAACTTGCGCATAAGGGGAATACCTGAAACTATGACAGACCTGCAATCTACTATTACTGCTCTATTACAAGAACTAAAGCCAGATATCCCTATTGAACGTTTAGAACTGGACAGAGTACACAGAGCCCTCACAGCCAAAAAGAAAGATGGACCCCCACGTGATATAATCACAAAATTTCATTATTACAGAACGAAAGAACAAATACTAATTGCTGCAAGAGAAAAAAAAGAACTTAATTTTCAAGGACACAATTATCAAATTTTTGCTGACCTATCCCAACTTACTATTACTAAAAGACGATCCATGAAACCCCAACTAATGGAACTGCAGCACCACAACATTATGTATCAATGGGGCTTCCCCTTTTCAGAGATTTAACTACCAAGGTACAATTTACAGAAGCAGATCAGCAGATGAACTACAACAAACCCTTTTAAAATTAAATCTGACAGAACCCACAAGCAGCAACACTCCCACATGCAGAAGAATGGCGTCATCTTCACCTTCAGGCAGCACCCAGAAAATTTCAGAACAAAATGGGAATCATCATTCTCACAAAAGAGGCCGTTATGCCACATCATCCATGGACCAAGAAGATTCAATGGACTGACATCCTAATTCCTGATATCTCTTCATTTATTATACTAAGAGATGGTTCTCTATAAAAAAACTATATTTATAACTGAATGTAACTGCATTCTGATAGTCACACACTGTATGGGATCATGTTACATTCCAGTTATATTTCTTATTACTTCTGATTCATATAGCCTTAGAATATATAAGTGAAATAAGGAAATTCTTGTTCAGTTATATATTATCAGGTAATAACAATAGATTTATTACTTTTTAGGACAAATATGTTCAATAATCCAGAAGTAATGGAAGCTTTTTCTTTCTTTTCTTAAAACAAATATATTATTACCTAACTAGTTCCTAGAATTATGTTTTTGTTTATTCTAATCTGAAGCAATACAACCTCAATTTTATGAGTTTATGAATAAAATATGTAATTGTTTACTCTAAAAGGGTTAAAATCCCAAAATAATTCAAACTATCTTCATCAATACCAAAGTTATTAACAGTACCTTTCTAACTGAATTATTTAGCCTAGGGCAAGACTAACCATATACAACCACCCTGGAATAAATAATTTCAACAAAAACTATATTCTGCACTCCGATTAATGAAACATCATTTTGATGTCTTTTGACATAGCACTTCTCTCCTGTAAGCGGAAGATCCGTGTACCCCCATTAGCCCTCCTCATTCTCCCAACCATATTATGTGGGAGTGTGACGAAGGCACTTATTCCCCTGAGAGAGATATTTATTCTCTTTCACGGGTAAATTGTGATTACTTGCAAAAAATAATTTATACAATGTATCATCTAATCTCATATGTTTTTTGTTTACTCTTTACTCCAGAATTCACTGGTTTCTTTTCTATCTATTCATTTCTTCAGTCCACACAGGTTGATCTGCGCAGTCAGCTCTGCATAACAAAAAGTAAGTCAAAACTATTTGATCTATTGCCATGGCACCACTGAATATACTTTCCCTGAATGTTCAGGGAATAAATGTCCCTCAAAAAAGGACCAAAGCCTTCCGTACTTTCCATAACAAGAAGGCTCACATAGTATGCCTCCAAGAAACACACTTCACCAAAGATTCTACTCAAAAATATATTTCTCCTTTTTATCAACAAATTTACACGGCTTCTGCCTGTACCAAGCAAAGGGGAACTCTAATTGCATTTCACCGATCCACACCATTCACCTTATCATCAGAAATTAAAGACCCAGAAGGTAGATACCTGATACTCATGGGTTATATAATGGATACAGCAATCACGGTGATTTCCTACTACGCTCCTAACAAACAACCTACACCATTCCTCTCACATATATTACAAGTGATTAATACACACAAAATAGGAACAGTGATAATGTGTGGGGATTCGAACCAGGTCCTCCTCCCATTTCTAGATAAATCACCTTTTACACCATCCAAAATAACCTCTAGATTACCTTTTTCTCAACTTCTTTCCAAATACAATCTGGTAGATTCATGGAGAGAAAGTAACCCAATGAAAAAGAAATTCACTTATTTCTCGCACCCTCATCAAACCTTCACCAGAATAGATCATATTTTTCTAACAATAGGAATGATACCAGAAATTATTGCATCAGATATAATTCCGATTCCGTGGTCTGACCATAATGCAGTATACACTACTATAGCCTCAGCCATACCAAAAGCGCATGACCCAACGTGGTACTTACTGGACATAATGCTCAAACACCCACTACATCAGATGGCCATTGAACAAGCTTTAAAGGAATACATATCAATTAATAATACAACAGACATCTCCCCAATAACACTGTGGGAAGCTCATAAGCCTGTCTTGCGTGGTACAATACAAAGACAAATGGCACTATTTAAACGGGAACGCAAAAATCTAGCAAAAAAACTAGAACTCAATTTTAATGCAGCCTACATATCATTTCAAGATAATCCATCTCAGAGTACAAAATCTCATCTGGAAAAATCTATATTGGAATACGATCTATTTCTCACTGAGTCAGTTGATAAATCCCTCAAACGCTCCAAACACAATTTCTACATGAATACAAACAAACCAGGTACATATTTGGCTCGGGCATTAAATTCAACTAACAAATCTTTCAAACCAATACGTTTGAAATTATCAAAAAATGTTTACACTTGTAATCCAGTTAAAATAGTCCATAAATTTCACTCACATCTCGCAACTTTATACAAGACAAACAATGAATTTAATCCTACAGAAGCTGAATCCTTCTTCTCAAAAATAACCTTACCTGAGTTATCTCAGAATCAAAAAAGCAGTTTGGATGAGCCTATAACTATAGATGAAGTTGCTAACGCCATAAAAGACCTAAAACTTAACAAAAGACCAGGCCCAGACGGCTACTCGGCTTTATACTATAAAACATTCTCAGAAATACTCTCTCATACTCTCACTGAAACTTTTAACAAACTTCTAGATGGACATTCTTTTCGGCAAGAAACACTAATGGCAATTGTTTGTATGATCCCAAAACCCCTTTCTGATGATACTTCCTGTGTGAATTATCGACCTATCTCTCTGTTAAACCTCGATATTAAATTATTAGCAAAAATAATAGCAAAACGCCTCAATAGCATTATAGGAAAATTAATACATAGAGATCAAGTAGGCTTCATGCCAAATAGACAGGCAGGCGATAATATACGCAGGGCAGTGTTATTGGCACATATTGCTAAAAAACGGAAAATCCCTTTATGTTTTCTATCTCTCGATATTAAGAGGGCATTTGACACAGTATCCTGGCAATATATGCTATATTCATTACAAAAATGGGGTTTTGGACCCCACTTTTTAACATGGATCAAAGCATTATATAATAAACCCAAAGCCTATATAAAATATGCTGGATACAAATCTGAAGCCTTTAATATCGAAAGAGGTACCCGACAGGGTTGCCCATTATCTCCCTTATTATTTGCCCTTATACTCGAACCCATGGCCCAATACATCAGAACAAACCAAACTATAACTGGCATTGAAGTAGGAGGTATTACACACAAATTATGTATATTTGCAGACGATATATTACTTTTTCTATCATCACCACAGGTCTCTGGTACTAACTTAATACCAGCTCTTGATGGATTTGCAGCCCTATCCGGCCTTATGATTAATCCTAAGAAATGCCTAGTGCTTAATATTTCACTCACAAACATGGAATTGATCCCGGCTAGGGCTGCACTCCCATTCACATGGGCAGAAAAATCAATCCCATATCTTGGAATTCATTTAACAGCATCTCATTCTGACTTATTCTCAACCAATTATCCTCCTGTATTAAGACAGATCACAAATCTAATAAAACAATGGTCGCAACTTCCTTTATCCTGGATAGGGAAGATTAATGCAATCAAAATGACTATTCTACCCAAATTGCTTTATCTATTCAGAGTCCTCCCTATTCCAATTCCTTCCTATTTTTTGAGAATAGTACAAAAAAGAGCAACTTCGTTTATATGGGGCTCTTCTAAACCACGTATACCTATACACACACTACATCTTCCCAAAAATAAAGGAGGCCTGGGATACCCTAATTTTACTAACTACTACAGAGCAGCACATTTGGCCAGTCTGTCCAAATACCATGCAAAACAGGAAATCCCATTATGGGTATTTATAGAGGCTTCAGAAAATGACCCTCTATTAATATCAAATTTATTATGGCTTGATCCTAAAGACCGCTTTAAAATTCATAATCCCGTAACTAAACACTTCTTATCTCTCTGGGATAAACTAAAAACCAAATATCAGTTACAATCTCCACACAATCCTCTCCTTTCTTTTATCAGAAATCCGGCCTTTTATCCGGCATGGATCTACCCAAATTCTTTTAAAGCTTGGACAACATCAGGCATTCAGACACTAAATGACTTCATAGCATCTAAATCATTCCTTTCATTCCCATTGCTTAGAGAAAAATATGATCTACCAAACTCTGAGATATTTAGATATCTCCAAATCAAAAATTTCTATACACCATTCCTAAAGGGGGATACACCATTATCCCAATTATCCATTTTTGAATCAATCTGTACAAAAGATACATTTGCTAAAGGTACAATTTCATCACTTTATAATCAATTATATGGAGTAGCAAATCTTAATAGACCCTCTTACGTTCAGAGGTGGGAGGAGGACCTGGGACGAACTTTAGAAGACACGGACTGGTCTAATATATGGCTCACATCTAAGTCATCTTCACCCAACATCTTGGCACTAGAGACAAATTATAAAGTCCTAACTCGCTGGTACCTTGTACCCGCTAGAGTGGCAAAATATTCACCTAATACCTCAACTCTTTGTTTTCGAGGATGCCCAGAAATAGGCACATATTTACACATATGGTGGACGTGCCCAGTAATCCAAACCTTCTGGAAGGAAGTCTTCGTGATTGCATCTAAAATATTTAAAAAAATAATACAACCAGATCCATATTTAACTTTACTTAATCTAAAACCAGAATGGTTAACACTCTCTCAATTCAAACTTATGATCCAACTAATACCGGCTGCAAAACAAACAGTGGCCAAGGCATGGAAATCTCCTACATTGGTACTAGCAGAAACAATTCACAGAATGAATAATACAATGTCCCATGCTAAGATGGTAGCCATCGATCAAAATCAAATTCCAAAATTTGAAAAACTTTGGCATCCTTGGATAAAACAACAGTTCCTGTCAAGTTTCAATGACTCTGTCCTGTTGCCATGGTAACAGATTAAATGACTTACAGAGACACCCATTCTAAGGCTTCAAAGAGAACTAAAAAGAATAATAAACTGACGAGCGGGACAACCTTGTGGACCATACCTCCTACCTTTCAACCCTTTTTCTTCTTTCTCTTTCCTTTTCTCCACCTTACGATTAAAGCTCATTATCAGAACTTATTTGACCTATATACACTCTACTTGTAAACAATATGTATAGTAGGTATAAATCATTTAAATACCTACAAAAGTAACTAAGGAAATGATATATATCTTTAATTTAGGTTTACGTGAACCCAATGTTAAATATTTGAAATTTCATGATATTTACCTATATAAACCCTACTGTAAAACAATGAGCTTACATTATAGATCCTTGTAAACTTACTTTATGTATATTTATGTATCTTTATAACGTTGTATACTCAATAAACTTCTTTTGACAAGAAAATACATCTTCTGCCCTTACAATTACATGTGTATTTATGTATGTATTTATTGCATTTATAACGTATTAATGAACATATTTTTTTATTACTTTTTAAGGAATCTCTTTATCGGTGCCTGAAACATTTCCCATTTTCACAACTCTATATACTGTTCTTGCTAAGGATCCAGATGAAGGAGATGATGTCAAAGTATGTGTTTTCTCTTAGTATTTAAGAAACAATATAGACAACATGGACATATACATTTGTACAGGCAGCTGTAACCTTTGCAAATCCATGCATTAAAATAGAGATTCAAATTTATATAGTAAAATGTACATTTACAGTACATGGTGTTAGAATCTATTGGATGTAGGCAATAGGCATGCAGTCAACTTCTGTCTGACAACATATTGAGTGTGGTTATATGACATGTATTCAGGCTTTTATTCCCCTGCATACCCCAATACCCTTTCTTATTAAATTAACATAGTGTTTAAGTCAACCATTAATATACATAGCCTATACGTATAATGAAAAATACTGCACATTACGATGTACATTAAATTCATTTGGATAACTTTTTGGTATTTATATTAATATTTACTGACACATAGCATAGGGGATTTTTGTGAATTTTATTTTAAATTTTACTTAGGCTACTTTCACACTAAGGAAGTTTTCAGGCATTTTAGCGCTAAAAATAGCGAGTGCTTTCACACTGGGGCGGTACGCTTGCGGAACAGGAAAAAATGTCCTGTAAGCAGCATCTTTGGGGAGCCCCTGCCCATTGGAATGAATGGGCAGCGCTTCCGAAGCGCCTGAAAAATCGCTTTGGAAGCAATGCAACATGGGTGCTTTTAACCCCTTCTTCGGTTGCTAACGGGGGTAAAAGTGCCCTGCTAGCGGCCAAAAAGCGCCACTTAAACAGCGGTAAAGCGCTGCTAAAACTAGCAGTGCTTTACCGCTAACAGACCCGCCGCCCCAGTGTGAAAGCAGCCTTATGCCCCGTACACACGGTCGGACTTTGTTCGGACATTCCGACAACAAAATCCTAGGATTTTTTCAGACGGATGTTGGCTCAAACTTGTCTTGCATACACACGGTCACACAAAGTTGTTGGAAAATCCGATCGTTCTGAACGCGGTGACGTAAAACACGTACGTCGGGACTATAAACGGGGCAGTGGCCAATAGCTTTCATCTCTTTATTTATTCTGAGCATGCGTGGCACTTTGTCCGTCGGATTTGTATACACACGATCGGAATTTCCGACAACGGATTTTGTTGTCGGAAAATTTTATATCCTGCTCTCAAACTTTGTGTGTCGGAAAATCCGATGGAAAATGTGTGATGGAGCCCACACACGGTCGGAATTTCCGACAACAAGGTCCTATCACACATTTTCCGTCGGAAAATCCGACCGTGTGTACGGGGCATAAGAGTTACCTTTCTGGCTTTAGAATTTGTTCTAGATTTTGTACTTGCACTGCTGGGGTATAATGTGTTTTTATATGTTGGGAAGCATGAATTATTAACACGTTTGACAATAATTTACTGCATTATGCTTTATTTCAGTAAATTAATGTTCCAAGTGCTACCAAATGTTTTTTTTCTCTCTTTAGTTTAAAATTTCACAATCATCCCTTGAAGCAGATACATTTTTTACCCTAAATGAAGATTCTGGCATTATTTCTACCACTGGAAAACCTTTGGACTATGAATCAGACCCAAAGGTAAAAAATATACAATATGTTGTGTTTTGTAAATTATTGTGCTTTTTTTAAAACACAGTTTAGACCAATAATTACATTTGCTTTACATGGGAAATGCATCTTTAATTTTAACATTTAACAGTTTTAAGAAGTTAGTAAGCTAAGTACTATTTCTTCACATGCACACCAACAATGAACACTTCCGTGTACAAAATTATTTTTTCCTGCTTAGTAATGAGTAATTGTATATCTGTTTTGATGGACAATCACATTCATATTTTAACATCCCCTAGCATCATATTTCCTCCAAGAAAAATGTCCAAAAAGTTATTTACTTCAACATGCATGTTAAAATGGTCATTTTAGGTTAAAAAAATCCCCAAAACATTATATTATTATAGTCTTCTAAGAATGAAACACGCTCTATGAATGAAGGGGTTGGACCTTTAAATCAGCCGCCTGTCCTCCGTGGACAAGTGGGCCAGTGTAGAGAAAAAGTAATCAATACTGGTAAAAGTTCATAACCCGTACCTGGTAAATTAGGAAGGATATAAGATTTTCTTTGAAGTTTGGATTGTATGCTAACACTGCAAAAAAAAAAAAAAAATCATCCCAAAGGTGTTCTGTCAGGTTGAGGTCAGGACTCTGTGCAGGCCAGTGAAGTTCCTCTACCCCAAACTCGCTCATCCATGTCTTTATGGACCTTGCTTTGTGTGCAGTCATGTTGGAACAGGAAGGGACCATCCCCAAACTTGGGAGCATAAAATTGTCCAAAATGTCTTGGTATCTGATACCTTAGGAGTTCCCTTCATCGGAACTAAGGGGCCAAGCCCAACCCCTGAAAAACAACCCCACACCATAATCCCCCCTCCAACCAAATGATTTGGACCAGTGCACACAGCAAGGTCTATAAAGACATGTATGCGCAAGTTTAGGGTGGAGGAACTTGACTGGCCTGAACAGATTCCTGACCTCAACCCAATAGAACACCTTTGTGATGAATTAGAGTGAAGACTGGGAGCCAGGCCTTCTTGTCCAACATCAGTGCCTGACCTCACAAATGTGCTTCTGGAAAAATGGTCAAACATTCCCATAGACACACTCTTAAACCTTGTGGACAGCCTTTCCAGAAGAGTTAAAACTGTTATAGCTGCAAAGAGTGGGCCAACTCAATATTGAACCCTACGGACTAAGACTGGGATGCCATTAAAGTTCATGTGTGTGTAAAGGCAGGTGACCCAATACTTTTGGTAATATAGTGTATTGGGAGGTTGTCATTGCTCTCAATGTCTTCTCTGGGGAGATTAGCTCTTTGTTTGTCACCGATACCTTTGTCATGGGGGACTGAAGGTGAGGAAAATGTTTGTGTTGTCACTAGAGGAGGAATAGAAGGGAAATCATCCAATAGAGACACTTGTTCCAGAACTGTCTAAGAGGGGGTTTTCTGACTTTGAAGAGATTAGCCCACGCTTAGTATTGTGTTTATAGAACATGAAGTAAAGGAATATCTCCACAATGGGACACAGGTGGCAGGAAAAAAAAAATGTTTAACAAATATTCAAAATAAAGTATTGATTTTAGATATACTTAAACCAGTGTGTGTTGGAAGTGCCTGTACATTACAGCAGGACGACGTTTTCTGTTTGTGTGCTCTTAGAAATTTATGATCTCAATCAAGGTTGAAAATGTAAAGGAAAATCCAATGTTCTGCCGTGGTTTAATCACACTCAGCCTGCAAAATGAAAATGATGAAGAGCCTATTTTTCAGTAAGCACATATCTACACACATTTTACTTACAACTTTTGCCATAAACACCACATTTGTTAAGATTTTGCTCATTAATCATTTAGAAATGGTATATAAAAGTTCAAGTTATTTACAGATTGGACCTAACATGAAAACAGACATACTCTAAATATGATGATCGAAAAGTCATGTTGGGGCATAATGAATGCCAGCTACAGGATAGCATTGAATTGGGAATTATAGGTATTATCTAGTCAATGTAAAAAACGGCTGCACCTCATGTGGGCTCCAAATAAAGTTTATTGGGACATCCAAATATCCAAAGTAACACCAAAAGACACAAGTAGTGGTGAAGGTAGACGCATTTCACACAACAGAGATGTGCTTACAAAGATATTCCTAACTGATACGTGTTATATATAGACCCATCCTCTGCGCAGGTGCTGGGGGAACACCAGTCAGAGGCAGATGGCAACCTTGATCAATGATCAAATCAAAACATACAAATATAGGTACATAAAAACAAATGTTTCCCAAATAAAGCATTCAAAAAGAATAGAGAAATCAATAAAGAAAAAAGACAAATTGGAAAAATAAATACATAAAAGGTAAATAATAAAACATGTTATAAACAGAAGAGATACCATCAAATAAACATTGACAAAACCAGAATTAAAAATCCTAAGTGCGGCTATGAATACGCATTAAATGTTACATGTAGAAGCATACTGCAACATGTAGCAACCCTGGACATGCATAAAATCACACATGCCCATAGATACATACCACATTCGCAAATGGGCAGTAAAAATAGGGGAAATATACTAATGTCCCGCCAGCCCTGTAAACTAGAGAAGTAGAAAAATACTAATCTGAACCCACCTATCACATGCAGGTAATAAATATAGGGCCAACATGAGAAAGATGTACGGTAATTAGGAACAAATACTGATCCAAGGGACGAAAAAACTAGTGGTGGACATGAAAACAAATGTGGGGAGGAAGAGCAGAACAAAACAGCTCATCAAGGCTCTGCAGGTGATGGAGGGAAGTGTTATCAAGGCTCATTCATAAAAATGACTCACATCCCACTCAAAGTGGTATAGGTATTATCTACACGTATGATTTGGCAATGATATGTCATATTCACTAGTGTAGTAATTATTATTATTATTATACAAGATTTATATAGCGCCAACAGTTTACGCAGTGCTTTACAATGTATAAGGGGGACAACACAATTACAGTACAATACAAAAGGTACAGGAGGGCCCTGCTCGTAGAGCTTACATTCTAAAGGGAGGGGGTGGTGGTACAAAAAGTAATAGCTGCAAAGAATGATTTGAGTAATTATGCAAATACTCTGAAATGATCCGGGCATAATAGTTCATGCCATCTTAAAGTGATATTAAACGCCAAAACAAACCAAAAAAAATAAATAAATCATATATTAAAGCTTACCAATCCTTAGCTGTGATGGCTACATTCCTTTTCTATCTTTTGACTTTTTTCCTTTATTTTCCCTTGATGATCTGGCCAGTAATACACTTCTTGTCTTAGGGTGTCTGCACTCTGCTGGAGGGGCAATGGAGACACCTTTGAACAGCAGCATTGTCAATCTGGGGAGAGGGCGGTGTTACAGTAGATGCACTAGCAGATTTAGGTGAACTTGACTTACAAAACCAAAGCACAGCTAACACTTTTTTTATAGAGTAACTCCATGGTAATCAATGTACACTGCATGGATTTTTAACAAACTTTGTTTCAGATTCCTGTTTGCAAGCTGCTTGTTAAACGTTGTCCTTTGGATACTGATTCTGAATGGGTATGACTAATTATATTTAATCAGATGATGCACTTGTATGGTTCTGATGAGAAAAGTTGCAGTGTTGGTATCTCTTTAGAAATGAATAACTCTTTAAGAGTATTTCACCAAAAATAAAATTTGTTGCAGAGAATGCCTACAATTTGATTTGTATCTTTTCTTTGTGTAGAAAATCATTGAGAGTATCACACAAGCAGAAAATTACATTTCTGGGGAAGTTCTGTACACGAACTGTGTAAAGAAGGCCTCCAGGTTGCCATATTGCTTTGAACTTTACAGAAAATGACAGCGCTGCAGATTGAAAAGGAAAAAAATTTTTAATAATATTAAATTACAATATGGCTCAGTTAGCAATTGTATATGCTATATTATTTTTTTGTAATTGCTATATTTTTTCCACAAAAGTGTAGTTACCCTCTTAAGCTGTTTTTTCCTTTAGCAATAAAGGTTTTGCTTAAATGAAAAAAAGCCAACCAGTGTAAACATCCGTGTCAGTGTTAAATATGACAGTTTGGCCTGTTAAAGGAAGTTATAAAATAACAGACTTCCTGGCAGAATTAACAAGTAAAAATAAAGAGAAAAAAAGCCTGATGCCCCGTACACACGAGCGGAAATTCCACCAGCAAAAGTCCGATGAGAGCTTTTGGTCCGAAAATGCGACTGTGTGTATGCTCCATCGGACTTTTGCTGGCGGAATTCCAGCCAGCAAAAGATTGAGAGCATGTTCTCAATTTTTCAGTCGGAAAAAGTTCCGATCTGAAATTCCGATCGTCTGCACCAATTCCGACGCGCAAAATTCCTACGCGTGGTCGGAAACAATTCAAGGCATGCTCGGAAGCATTGAACTTCATTTTCTCTGCTCGTCGTAGTGTTGTACATCACCGCATTCTTGACGGTCGAAAGTTCAGCAAACTTTTGTGTGACCGTGTGTATGCAAACCAAGCTTGAGCGGAATTCCGTCTGAAAAACCATCCAAGATTTTTCTGATGGAAATTCCGCTCGTGTGTACGCGGCATAAGAAAGCTACAACTAATGCAACCATCCAATCCAACACATCTTTATTAAGGTTGTGATCTGGAGCACTGTATATAGTGATGAGTCTCCATCCTTAAATTCTTATATCCACAATTCAAACATTATACCTTTATAACTTTAAATGAGGTGTATCACATATATGGTTAATACACATGATTGCAATTTTTAAAAATTTCATATATATGTAGCGGATGCCCCGTGGCCCCGCACTTCCAGCCAGCTGCTGACAGGTTGACACAGACATGGATCAGCTCTCAAAAGGGAGCGTGTACTTGTCAGCTGTGGGGGAATCCCCCCTCCTCCTCTCACTATGCAGTGAGGGACACTCACAGAGAAAGCAGCTCATTCTGCTCCCTCTCCTGCTTCCTCCAGGAGAAGGGAACCAATGAGACTCCAGCACAAGAGGAACAAAGCATCATGGGACATGTAGTCTCCAACACAAATGCCCCATAGCAGTTCCTGGGGACAAAAACTACACAGACCAGCATCACCCAGGTGAAAAGAAATA
This sequence comes from Aquarana catesbeiana, assembly GCF_042186555.1. Lineage (NCBI taxonomy): Eukaryota > Metazoa > Chordata > Amphibia > Anura > Ranidae > Aquarana > Aquarana catesbeiana. The sequence goes on from NC_133326.1 coordinate 180,315,248, forward strand.
AAGGACACCAGGGGCTGACTGGGAGCTAGTTGGACACCACGAGGCAAGGGAGAAAACTGGACCCAGGGGAGAGGTGCTGCCCCCTGGGTCGGCGTGCCATTCTTCCCACAGATCCATGGCCGGTTGGGGACATCCTGCCTAAGAGGGAGATTCCAGGTGCATTCTTCAGGCGCACCTGTACAAACAGCGTGAAATGTTCCAGTTGTGATGTAGCTGGTCGGGCTACCTGAAGAGTACGCCTGATCCAGGACGTTTCGCTTGGGCCTTGACCGCAAGATTGGTGAGTGGCACTTGCCCATCTGCGGGGAAACAGAGACACTGCACGCAGACGATGTTGCCTATTTTGCCCACACTTGCCATAACCTGGGTCGCACTTACACCATGTTAAGCAGTCACAGTGTTTGTCTTGTTACCCGGATACTGCCAGCATACTGTACTTTCACTCTACCTAACAGGGCATCTGAGTGCACCAACTAAAGTGGCTAGCTGAAAATTCAAGGCCTTCTTCTTCCAAGGGACTGAAGTTATTGGGCCATACGGGCACACACACACATTCCCAGGGCTCAGTATATGTAGTGCATGAGCAGGGTAGTCTGGCTATTGGCCACTGAACTAGGTGCAGTGTTTATAATTTGTGGGCCTGTGGTGTCAGGAGTCAGAAGGGAGAGGTCTGACCTAAGAGAGTCATTCCTTGGCTCTCCTCCTGCCTGGACTCATAGAGTCAAATTTAAGTAGACTTATGACCAATCCATTACAGTGTCTGCTATTTTGTGATCTGTCAATTGTTAAAGTGTTTGTCTCTATTTTCGGGGTTACTCACCTTGAGGAGTCCCCTGAAAGCAGCCATACAATACCATTGAGTTATATTGCTCCTGATTTCAGTCCTTACATTTACTTGAGATATATTTGCCTATTGTTCAGATATACTGCTGTTTGTTCTCATTCTAAAGAAATTTCATAGTAAATAGTCTGTTTTACTATAACGTGTAACTTTCATTGGTGATGTTTGCATTAACATTATTGCCAGGTGTGTCAGAGGGGCTGAGACTGTTCTTAGGGTTGAGAAGCAGTAGTAGTATAATATATTAACGCAAAAGGTATTACAATATAAATTCATTCTTAATTGTATTATTATTTTGAATATACAGTATAATTTGAACCAAAAGAAAGGAAGAGACCAAAGTATGTAGTCCATAGTTTACTAGTAAGAACTGACACTTCAATAGCTATATAGGTCAAAATAAAATTTAAAATAGTGAGCATGTTATAGCTGCCACATGGGATTTTGTGCCTCTGACGCCATCTTGGCTCGGCGTTTCACGCTGTTGCTGAGAGAGCATTTTCCATTTTTTCGGCAGCATTTGCACGCCGCTGGGAGGGACCAGTGGATGGCCCTTTGGGATTAATGGCAGTGGCAGATAGAGTACGCTTGTCTTTCCGTCTTTCTGGTACATTATGGACTACACCTTGGATCACAGTTTCAGTCAACACATCATAATTAGATTTGATGCAAGATGGGATCACGGCGAATCCAATGGGTTTAAGGTCCGCGGTTCCAACAAATTTATGGTGATATTTTCAAGATAAAATGTTAAAGGACCCATAATGGCCAATAAGCAGGGCTAGGGATGTGCTTTGGGTTCAGGTTGAATGTAAATTTGACCCAAACCAGGTGAGCAAACTGGCCAGTTTCTTCTGCAGGCCAAAGGGTGGCAGAACCCGTGGCATCTTCAGCCAGGCAGGGATATGTGTGACAATGGCACTTACCTACTGGTTGCCCTTCAAAAATCCTACATGTGTCTTGACAAATCCTCACTCTAGTGGAACAGTGGTTAACTAGGATTGCCCTAGCATCCTGGAGGCCCTATATCAGGCCAGAAGGGATTTGTGACCAATTTAGTTGGTCATACAAGCAATGACTCACTTGGCAGAAATGCAGTGCTAATATCAGCTGTCTGCCAAGCACTTCATCTGTGACACCAAAAAAGAAGGAACCCCGTACGGGACTTTAAGGGCAGTAGATAGAGTGTAACCAAAGTATATCAAAAAGTATACATTTTATTACAAATGATTAAAACTATTTTGTCCATCAATTCATAGGTATTGAATAAAACAAATATGTTTCAGAAAAACAGGATCAATTCCTTCATCGGGAGAATAAAGACAGAGTATACCGTCAAAAATTTAAAAGAAATAAATTAATATATATATATGTAATATGGTAACATGAAATGGTTTACAAAGTATATCATGCATAGCATTGAAATCATTGGAATACTCACTATATATGGTTGTTTAATGAAAAAAGTAGCAACATGACCCATGCTGATGCATCTCCCACATACACACATCAATAGCCACTGAGAGACCATCAGGTCAGCAAGTGGGGAATGATGGTAACATGAACCGATGGAGAAGGAAGAGAACTCCCCGGTGGACAATGATCAATTGGCAAGGATGGTTGCTCACAAGGATCGCAAAATGTCAGAGCCATCTATCCTGGCAACAATGAGAATGACATAATAAAAAATACCGAACTGAAAGCCGAAATACATGCATGTGATATAAAAGATAGTAAAAATATGCTGGTGAGAAAAATCCCCATAGGGAGTATATGACGTGGGAAATTGTGCACTGTATAAAACAAAACTCTACATGCATTGTGAGACTTTAGGAAAGGGCCAAAGATAAACCCTGGTCTTTTACTTATATTAGTATGTAAGTTATGGGTCCCAGCATCTGTGCATGAGATAGATCAGTTGTACTTTAACAGGAATAGATCTTACTACAGCAGTATATAAGTAGGAAGGGGGAAAGGAGAGTGTGCTCAACCCCACCCTAGGAAGTTAAAATTCTGTTAAGGATAAATTGGTGCCAGGTGTGGTTTTTGGGAGTCCCCAAGCCAAATTCGGCCTGGGTGACCCCGCTTGATGGCTCACTCCGTGATCCCTCAGCTCCACAGCGTACGGCGCCACCGCATACCTATGATGCAGCGACGTCTGCCGTCATGGGGCCACCGAAACAAGTGTATTGGGCGCATCACCATTCCAAGATGGAAGGGACTATGTGCGCATGTGCTAACCAGCGCCATCTAGTGGCAGTGGCAGCCTAACAAGAAAAGGCCCACCAGCATGGAACTGCTGTGGGGCCCGCGCGTGCCGGGGAGTGACAACATCCACACAAAATTACCCAGCGGTCGGAAATGATAGTGCAGGGGAGATGCATCTGGAGGGTAAATGCCTATGCCTGGGGAATACATGACAAAGGAAAAAGCATACAGAAGATGTGTATATATACAGTATACACAGCCCAGGCTATAGGTCATTGTTAAAATATAAGTATTATCATTCACCATACAATCAGAGACAATCATAAATCTTCTGAAGGAAAGGGAAAGCAGAACACCAAAGATTATTATTAGAGTCTGAATTTTTCCTTGTCAAAAGAAGTTTATTGAGTATACAATGTTATAAAGATACATAAAGATACATAAAGTAAGTTTACAAGGATCTATAAAGTAAGCTCATTGTTTTACAGTAGGGTTTATATAGGTAAATATCATGAAATTTCAAATATTAAACATTGGGTTCACGTAAACCTAAATTAAAGATATATATCATTTCCTTAGTTACTTTTGTAGGTATTTAAATGATTTATACCTACTATACATATTGTTTACAAGTAGAGTGTATATAGGTCAAATAAATTCTGATAATGAGCTTTAATCGTAAGGTGGAGAAAAGGAAAGAGAAAGAAGAAAAAGGGTAGAAAGGCAGAGGTATGGTCCACAAGGTTGTCCCGCTCGTCAGTTTATTATTCTTTTTAGTTCTCTTTGAAGCCTTAGAATGGGTGTCTCTGTAAGTCATTTAATTTGTTACCATGGCAACAGGACAGAGTCATTGAAATTTGACAGGAACTGTTGTTTTATCCAAGGATGCCAAAGTTTTTCAAATTTTGGAATTTGATTTTGATCGATGGCTACCATCTTAGCATGGGACATTGTATTATTCATTCTGTGAATTGTTTCTGCTAGTACCAATGTAGGAGATTTCCATGCCTTGGCCACTGTTTGTTTTGCAGCCGTTATTAGTTGGATCATAATAGAGTCTGAATTTTAAGATCTTTGGGCTTATGGAGGCCAGTCATCTTTACCCAATAGGATCCGATAAATTGGTATACATTATGCATCATGACTATGTGCACATGTGCCAACTAGCACCATCTATTAATATTCTTTGGTGTTCTGCTTTCCCTTTCCTTCAGAAGATTTATCATTGTCTCTGATTGTATGGTGAATGTTAATACTTATATTTTAACAATGACCTATAGCCTGGGCTGTGTATACTGTATATATTAATATATGTTTCCGGGAGGGGTGTAAGGGACTGCCAGTAACAGTATAGAAAGTTTAAAAGGCAATTATGCCACTTTAATAGTACATAGCATATACAGAGTGGGCAAACATAACCCTACAATAAAAACATAACATACATATACATTAAATATATTGCACAGTAAGATTTAGCAATCAAACCCAGTTGGTACAGATAATCTCATAGGCTGCCAGAGTCATGCTGTGGTCAGTGCAGGGGGTATCTTGTAACACCCAACATGTTTCGGAAACATTTATTGTATGTTCCTTCCTCAGGGAGGTTTTAATTTCTGAGTGATTGTATTTGCTGAAAATACAAGTAAAGTTACTACTAGTCACATTGCAACATGTCATGTGAGCAGGACCATTGAGAAAGTAATTGAAGATGCAATTATAGCTACTAATATACTTACATAAAAGACAAAAGACAGCAACATATAGTTGCAGAACAAACTATGGAGTGAGAGCCCACCATGTGAACAGACATGCGGCCACTGCGAGACATACGGATGTGCATTCACAAGAAGCGACCTATGGACTACACCAGCAGAAGGGATATATGTATATATAGCAATCTGCAATCATAAAGAAGTGAATAAGTTGATGCAAAAATTAAAAATAAATAAATTGGCTAGGCATAAAGCATAGGCAAGAGGCCTATTCTGCCTTCAAAGAAACAAGGATGAAAGTATTTTTTACCTTTTAATCAGATTGACATGCACAGAAGCCCACACATCACCACTCAGAATGAAACTGACATGCAGTATGTGTGAGCTAACTTATATAGTGTTCACACTGGGGGAGCCAAGCCCTAGTGGGAGGAGTGCTGGAGGCCTGACACTGTCAGCTGCAAACAATGCAGCTGATGCCAGGCCTAGGACGCTTCTCCGAGGCAACGGTGCGTGGCATAGCCACGCCCACAGGGGCTTGTAGACGTCACGCGTCCCTCATCGCCAGCGGGAAATTTCCCTGGCCACAACCGCATTTGCAGTGCGGGCAGGGTAAAGGAGGAGCTCCTCCCCAGATGTGGGCCATGGAGCAACCTGACAAAAAGATCAGTGTGTTCGGCCCAGATGGGTGGAGCCCACCCGCCGGGTGGTGCACACAGAGCTCCACAGACAGCCGCACGCTGAGAATATCTAGTGGACAACACTGTAACCGCAGCAGAAAAAAAATGACTGCAAAATACCAAAACCACAGCATGAACGGCAATGGGAATACATAACAACATACGAAATAGGAGAGTATCTGCAAAAACAAGATAACAAAAAATAATGAATGAAAATAAAAAATACCAATTAAAAAATAAGGAAAAAAAATGAAATGAAATACATG